>NC_086444.1:423310830-423910830 GCF_028390025.1 Pseudophryne corroboree | reverse complement strand
TCCGTGTCTCTATTCGGCTCCTGTAACTTCAGGGGCGCTTGGGCTCTTCTCGGCCGCTCGGTCAGGCCTCCCCAGGCAAGGGGCACGTAGCAGGGCAGCGAGGTGAGTCTTGGAGCGGCGTTTAAACGGCCGGAGGACGTGCGATCTCGGGCGGGGGTGGTCGCTAATTGAGGCCCCGGCTTCACCCCACAGGGAAGGCCGCAACCCGCAAGCACTGGACGGGCCCGTGCTCCGGCTCCGCAGCTCACTCCCTGGGTGCCCAGAGTAACAGGGGCAACTGTGGGGCGATATAGGGGAGGGATAGGTGGGGTGAAGGTTGGTTTAAGGGGTTATAGAGGTTTGGTTCGGCAGGAGCTCTCTAGGGACACTTCCTCTCAGACAGGCCTCAAGCCACACCCCCCGCCTGCACTACTGTTATGTGCATGCAACTCTACCTGTACAAGCATAGCAGTGTGATGTCTGACACCCCAACCAACAGTCAAAAAAAATGTTCTTTACCATTGATGGAGGAAAACCATCTGGTTCTCCTCCATCGATGGAAAAAGTATTCAACATCGGCTACAGGTCATCAATGATTTTCAATCAACAATAGCAGCCGGTAAGGGGGTGGGGAATTGCCCTGAAATGTGAATATGAAAAAAAAAAAATACCAGCGCTGGCTGTTTATGAAGATAATGAAAATAATAATAAAAACGGCTTGTTACAAAATGCCACATTTATATATTAACATAATAAAACTCACAATTAATAAAAATGGATGAAAATGCCACATATCAAACTGTGCTACTCATCAGTAGTGCCACAATAAGGAGATTTATGGTAGACTTACCATTGTTAAATCTCTTTCTGCGAGGTACACTGGATTCCACAGGGAATAACATCGGGGTGTAGAGTTGGTTCTTTATCCGAGGCACCAACAGACTAAAGCTTTGACTGTTCCCAGGATGCACTGCACCGCCTCCTCTATATCCCCACCTCCAGGAACTGGAGCTCAGGTTTGTTAACCAGTCCAATGCAGTAGCAGGCAAGAGAGATGGTAGATGTTAGTCACATAGACCCAGATTCTCATGACAGGAGAAGGGACTAGCGGCTAATGCCATACAAACCCAAAGAAGATAAGTGCATCAGGGTGGGCGCCCTGTGGAATCCAGTGTACCTCACAGAAAGAGATTTAACAATGGTAAGTCTACTATAAATCTCCTGTTCTGCAGTGGGGTACACTGGTATTCCACAGGGAATAACATCAGGGATGTCCTAAAGCAATTCCTCATGGGAGGGGACGCACTGTAGTGGGCACAAGTACCCGGCGTCCAAAGGAAGCATCCTGGAAGGCGGAAGTATCAAAGGTGTAGAACCTGATGAACGTGTTAACTGAGGACCATGTAGCCGCCTTGCACAATTGTTCTGCGGACGTGCCATGGCAGGCCGAGTAGAATGGGCCTTGATAGCAGCAGGAGCTGGGAGCCCAGCCTGCGCATAGGCATGTGCAATCACCATTCTAATCCATCTGGCCAAGGTTTGCTTATTCGCAGGCCAGCCACATTTGTGAAAACCAAAAAGTACAAAAAGGAAATCTGACCTCCTGATAGAGGAAGTCCATAAATATGGAGAGCCCGTACCACGTCCAAAGATCTTTCATTGGAGGACAAACCAGAAGAGATGAAGGCCGGTACCAAACTTCCTGGTTAAGGTGAAAAGATGATACCACCTTATGTAAATAACCAGGACGAGTTCGAAGAACTGCCCGGTCACGGTGAAAAATCAGAAAGGGTGGGCGACAGGACAAAGCGCCTAAGTCCGACACCCACCTACAGAGGCAATAGCCAACAGAAACATGACCTTAAGCGTAAGGCATTTAAGGTCCACAGACTCAAGAGGTTCAAATGGAGACTCTTGCAGGGCATTTAAGACCAAAGAGAGATCCCATGGAGCCACAGGAGGGACATAGGGAGGGTGAATTCGTAGAACACCCTGAGTGAAAGTGTGAATGTCAGGAAGAGACACACCGACAAGGCAGATATATGAACCTTGAGGGAGGCCAGACGAAGGCCCAAGTCTAGGCCTTGCTGTAGAAAAGCCAAAAGTCTGGAAGTTTTGTAAGAATATGCATCATAATTCTTAGTAGCACACCATGTGAAGTAAGAATTCCAGACCCTGTAATAAATAGGAGTCGAAGCTGGTTTACGTGCTTTCAACATAGTTTGAATGACCGCCTCAGAGAATCCTTTGGCTCTCAGGAGTGATGCTTCAAGAGCCATGCCTTCAAAGCCAGTCTGGCCAGGTCCGGGTAGACACAAGGGCCCTGAACGAGGAGATCTGGTCGTTGAGGAAGTAGAAGAGGACGCTCTATAGAGAGACCCTGCAGGTCTGAGAACCAATGCCGTCTGGGCCACGCTGGAGCGACTAGAAGTAGTATTCCTTCTTCTTGCTTGAATTTCCGTATTACCCGGGGCAGGAGTGACACTGGAGGTAACACGTGTGGCAGCCGAAAGTTCCATGGAATTGCCAGCGCATCCACGAACGCTGCTTGAGGAACCCTTGTCCTTGCTCCGAAGACCGGAACCTTGTGATTGTGTCAAGATGCCATCAGGTCTACATCTGGTAGGCCCCACTTGTCCACTAGGAGTTGAAAGACTTCGGGATGAAGACTCCACTCTCCGGCGTGCACGTCCTAACGACTAAGTAAGTCCGTTTCCCAGTTGATGACTCCCGGAATGAACACTGCCGATTGACGAGCCACCCGACATCTCCAGTTGACTGAGGAGGACATCTTGGGAGTTCACCAGAATCAGCAAGTCATCCAGATACGGCAGGATCCTGATTCCCTGATGATGGAGGAAAGCCGTCATCACAGCTATGACCTTGTTGAAAATCCGAGGTGCCCGTGGCCAGTCCAAATGGCAGAGCCTGGAACTGAAAATGAAGGTTGCCAATAGCAAACCGCAGATATTGCTGATGCGAAATGGCAATAGGTATGTGAAGGTAAGCATCCTGTTTGTCCAGGTATACCATATAGTCCTCGGGTTCCATGGCCAGCACAATAGAGTGCAGGGTTTCCATACAGAATTTGGATACTCTCACAAACTTGTTCAATGATTTGAGGTTAAGGATAGGCAGGAAAGACCCATTTGGTTTCGGAACTAGAAACAGGGTCGAATAGTATCCCCTGTCTCTCTGAGACAGAGGTACTGGCTCTACCACTCCTGTTTCCAGGAGGGATTGTACAACAAAGTGTAGAGCTTGCGCTTTCAACGGATCCGAGGGGATAACCGTTGAACAGAACTGGCGAGGTGGACATCTCTTGAAAGAGATTGCGTACCCGTGAGAGACAACTTCCTGCACCCAGGCGCCTGAAGTGGTCTTTTAGCAGGACTGGGCGAACTGCAGAAGTCGGCCTCCCACCCTGGGGTCCCCCAGGGGGAGGCCCGCCCCATCATGCAGCAGGCTTGTCTTGTTTGGAAGCAGGCTGTTTAGATTTGGGTTTAGTGGTGATAATGTCGATTATCTTACAGGAAAGAAAGCTATGCCTTAAACACACCTTAAATACACTTTAAACCTTTAGCCTCTGCGGCCGCTATACTTAATACACACGCTACGTACTTTATATACTGTTTGCGTACGGAGTCCCATATCACTGTACGGACTTAGCGTACAAACACCGCGCTGGGGGTACAAAGTACACACAGCGCACACACACCCAGAGATACACTTTAAACCTTATACAGCAATGCGATGCGTTACTACACTCTTAAACCTTAGCAGGAAAAGGAAGACACAGCACCGATTTGTAGTTAAACCACTGGGTTCCGACACCACAGCGTAATATTTGCTGAAAGGGGGTTTACAATACAAATCATACACTACAATACAAGACAATATAACAGAATAATGGCTACAGTCAATGTACATACGTGATTGGAATCGCTTGCGCAACCCGGCCCGGTCCCCGATCATCTGATAGATAACGTTGAGTGTCTTGTGCCAGGCTGCAGCAGGCTTTATTTGTACAAGTCTTCCAAAACCAATACAATGGATACTGTAATCCCTTTGTCCATTGGACACAGGAATGCACATTTACAGTACAGGAGAGGTCATAGGTCGATTTGAAAAGGTAGGCGATGTCTTTCCCAACTGCTCTTGTGGGTGGTCTCCTCTGGATTCCCGCCGCATACATAATATACAGTAAATACAGTTTATATCTATATTCTGCTTCTGCACATAACTATCCGCAGGAACATGCGATCTTCCGCAGACCAACACCGGAATGTTACCCTTAAAATACCCTACAGCTGGATACCAAACACCACCTTATAACCTTAGTCTGTCCCCTCTTATCCTGTAAAGGTAAATCCATTTGTTCTGGAATCATTTAAACTGTTGTTACTTTCTGATGTGGTGCAGGGGGACTATGTGTACAATGTGCACTATTTGGATTAAATATGTAATGTGTTTTGATAGCTCTCCATGCGTTCACAAACTGTACCGTAAATACCCATACCACGCGCTGATGCGCACGACCGCGGGAGCGACCATACGCAAATTGCGAATATGTGCACGCACAGCAGAACAAGTACACGCGCGGAGGCCATCTGTGTGTTGTTTGTACGTGATGTGTGTACTGCAATATTTTTCGACTTTGACAGTCCACCCTTTGGCAGTCACCAATAACTGCCACTATCTAATCACTAAACAGAAAAATAACTACACAGTATCTACAGAAGTTTTGGGTGGTCGGGGGAGAGTGGTAGGTAGGAAATGTATGACCTAGTGGGATAGTAAAAAGCATGTATGTATGAATCCATGTCTGAGGGGCATGTATCATTGTGCCGTATATGTTCTAAATAAGCTTCGAGGTATTGCGAAGTATACATTAAATCCTTCTCATCCCGTATTAAGGGTCTGTAAGTGGGCCAACAAACACTACCGAGCTCTTTTCGGCTTCTTGTTCCAACAAATGGGGTGCACATTTAGTTGATGATACATGGAGGGGGAACATATGTGAGTGCTAGTATGTGTGGATATCACCTGTCGACTATGTGTGTCATTAACTGAAGGTTGTAGAGATGAAGATAAGACACATATCTAAAATACATTCACATAACCTTTTCATAAACATTCTTGGGTAGGGCTGATGTCTTTTCCGGATGGGTGTATCTGGGCACAGGGGGAGACAAAGGATAAACGGGTGAAAGAAACAGGCCATGGAATCATTTGCAATCCTTATCATAACACTGTCTCTATGGATGGGTCATAAATTAAATCTGCTGCTATAACAATGCCCTCGCTCCTTAGACTCATCAAATTTGTGCTGTGCTTGCGCCGCGTCAGAATTCGAACACACCTAAATATCAAGCCAATAATTATGATGACTCCCAGGATACAATGGAGAAACTTCCCTACACTCATAATAACATTTTGAGCCCACTCTCCTAATCCTGAGAACCAATTTCGTGGGTTCAACCATGAGACCCAGCCGGTCAGCTCATTACCCACAGCCATCAGGGTAAGGTTGTGTCTCCTCAGAAACTCCCACTTCAACTGCAAGATATCGTCCATCTTTTGATCGATGATCTCCGTGTGGTCGTCAGTGCTGTTCAAGATATATGTACAGCACTTCACACCATATTGAGTTGCCAGAGTAACACAGTACCCACCCGTCACGTCTGTGATATAATTTAGGACCATCCTGTGCTGAATCAGTTCCTTCTTGTAAGCTTGTAACTCCCTTCCCGTATACCTGAAGGTGTCGTCATACATCTCAGTGATATTATCTATCAAGTTCGCTAGCGCATGGATATACCTATAATTTATAATTCCTCTGGCAGTACGGGTGATGTCTAATGCGAGAAGGAATTGAATCCCGGTGGATTCGTGGATCAAATCAGAGGCTACGTGCTCTGTCCTCTCTATGAGGTGTCTCTTGACGATGTGTTCATAGTGAGTATGAGTGTAAGGAGCCTGAGCACTGCGGTGAACATCTTTCATCTTATCATGGGTTATGGTCATGACCTCTGGCAACACTCTTCCAATATAACACAGTCCCTCTGAGCTCGGGCAAGCCACTTGTACGCCTTCCTCCCACATATGAAATAGGCATCATCGGGGAGAACATAGGGGACAGAATATGACATTACCATATTACAAACTTTCCAAGTGAAAACCCCAATCCCTAGTTCTCCCATCTGCTCAGTACAAGTATCGGGCTGGATGATATGAGCACAGTACCCTGGTGATACTTTTCCAACCCACATGGTCTTGCTTCCTCGAATATACCTATACCGGAAATACCTTGCACTGTTGGCTATTTGGCGTACAAGTTCAGAGTCTATGGGTATCCTATCAGCTCTGTGCGAAAAGGTCATTGTCTGGTTATTCCACGTCACTTCCCAATTTCCCGGTTTTTGGTAATTGGAAATATTGAAACATAATAAGGATCTATCTACATGACACTGGTGGAGCTTCAAGCTAGGGGGCCTAGAAATATTGAATTTCTTGTCCACCGGTCTCCCACCCCGTATTTCGAGTACCTCATCTATTGCTAAAGGGTACGGTACTAATCCTGACTTGCTTTGACCTTGAGGTACTTGTGAGCACACCCAGCATTCTGTCTGGTTTAAGACCTTACCCACTAGTGAGTGGTAATCACTCAATGGATGACGGTCCATGTCGATATTAAGGCTGGACTGACATCTCTGGATGCACCCATCCTCGACTATATTCTCACAATTCCTACAAATGCAATCTTCCTCAGACAATAACCCTTCACAGTGCCTCCGAGCTCCCTGACTACCAGAGCGCTTTCTGATACCCGCCTTTGCTCGAGTGATGTGTTGCTCCTGAGATTCTACAAATCCATCCTCGCCATCAGAACCCATTCCAGATCCTTGCTCGACCTCTCTGGGACCCTCACCGAAACAGACTGTCCTGGTCAACAACAGGATTAACAGGAAAACCCGGAACGCAGTCTCTTGGGGTAAGTCCATCTTGTTAAGGGAAGAGAAGGGAAACAAGACGGGGGAGAAAGAGAAGGAGGGTAGTGGGAGATGGAGAAAATAAAAAAATAAAAACTGGTGCGACAACCGCCTCTGGTCTTGTTGTTCTCCGCGCTCAGGTGCCGTCTCAACAGTCCTGCCTCTCAACCTTCCCGGAACAGACACTCCAGTGATACGATGTTCTCTACACTCTGATCTTTGACACAGGTTCTCTCCGGGTCAGCGACCTTTCTGTAGGGAACATAAATCTTGCATTTCAATGTGTTTAACTGTTGTGTATTATCAGTTGTGTGAAGTAAACCATCTGTGGAAAGTGAAAAGAGAGGGGAAATAATAAAAAGAAAATTTGTCAGATTTGCGTTCACCATCAGGCTGTCACACCATCATGTATATCGGTATCTATGCACAGTCTCCCTTCACCAGTATTCCCATTCTCCACCCTTTGTGCATGACCAGGCACACTGATACTGGTGTCCCTAAGCTGGTGAGATATACTGGGTTTGGGCAGAACTCTGAAAAGACCGAGTAGGCATGTGACGTTTGAACTGTAATCCTGTTGGTGAACGTAAGAGATGAAGAGGAAACTTTGAAGACAAATCACAGAGTTTAGTAACAGATAAGTTTGTAGAGGCAAAGAAGATTTTACAAAGTTTGACATCTGGATTGGGCACTACGGGGAATGATTCCCTAATCGGTCTGTTCCCCTAAAAAAAATTCTATGTGTGTTATATCTCTACTGGGACTATCTCAGCCATCAATCCAGTGTCTTGTCCATTCTAAGTTCATAGGGAACCCGGTATCTTTGAGATAATTTCCTCTACCTGTGATGGACATGCATCTAAAACAGTGAAATGCAACATTAGTCTTCGTGGGTATCTAACATATTTTGTGCTTCCTGGGTGGGAGCACTCTATATGTATACCATCTCTAACAAAACTCCTGTTAAGTTACTTAGAGGTCACTTCTGCTAGAGAGAGAAGCAGAAGTTTAGAGGCCTCCTCCTAACCCCATGGATATATCTATATGGCTCGTGATTCCTTACTATATGTCCCTTGATCCCATCTATGTGTTTAATAACATGGCTTGTTTTCTCTGTCTAGGGGTCTATATTGGCTATGTGTTCTACTATACCTACAATCTCTGGCAAAATGCCCTTCCTTCCTACAAGTGTAGCATATCCTAGGTCCTTTCTTACTATCCGTGTTTTGGGGTTTAGGTTGATGAGACTTTGGTGTAAGGGCCTGTATACTTTCAATCCTCAGCCTCTCCTCCTGTTGTTTTCTACGCCTAACAATATTCTGGTGATGTTTAATTGCACACTCTCTAAGACCAGCTACTGTGGCCCCTCTCCAATTAGGCAAAGATGCTTGTACCCTGTCCCTAACTGCCTTATTGAGTCCGTCCATTAGCACAGAGACAGCCACTTCCCTATAATTTGCATCGTTCCCTGTATCTGATATCCCAATGTATCTATCCATTATTTGCAGGGCCCGATGGAAATATTCAGATGTCATTTCATTTTCCCTCTGTTTTATGGAGAAAATTCTTCTCCACTTAACGTGAATGGGGAAACACAACTCTAGTTGTCTATTAATTAGTTCTAAGTTCTCCTGATTGTTTTCGTCAGTCATAAGACTATCCGACTCTAACCTACAATCAGTGATACATTTTTGGGTGTCAATATTAGGGGGTAGGCACGCTTTTAAAAATATCCGCCAGTGTTTGTTTGTCGGTTCATACGCATTACCCAGATCTCTGATGAATTTCTGACATCTGGCTAAATGCTTCCGAGGGTCGGGGAATTCTGAAATGATTGATCGCAGCTCATCTCTGGGCCACGGGCAATACATTGCATTATTCCTTGTGAGGACTACTCCCTGACTATCGGTTCCCCCATTGGGAGTTACTATTTCCAAGACAGGGTGTAATCCTACCGTTCCGTTCCTAATCTGTTAACTGTGAGGTGTTGTTGTCTCTGTGCAATGAGCTGTCTCATACTTACCGGTAGCTGTGACCTCACCAGTTCTTTCATTGGGGAATACTGTTACTGCTCTACCTGGTTGGACAGGCCCCACCTGAGTTTCCTGCAAAGTGACTGCTTGGAGGAGAGCTGGAATTTGGCTGGATCCTTCATCTTCTTGTGACCTATAACCTTGAAAAGACTTCAAAACAGGATACGTCTTGCAAAAATTAGGGTTAATACATTGTTTTTGCATACTACTATCATTTACGGATATACCATTGACTGTAGCCATCTCTTCCCCTTCGACCTGTGTCGACAATAGTGTGTTTGTGTTCTCATGCCCGCTAGGTTTTGAACCTGTTTTGCAAATTTGTTCTCTTTGCATATCCCCCTCCTGTTGCCATAAATTTAAACAATCTGTATGTCTAATCCTTTGTTTTCTGGATTTTATTAAACATATCCTTATCCTTAAATTCTGCAATACCTCTGGTTCAAAACTGCCCACTTTAGGGAATGGTACCCTATCTTTGTCAGTCATACGTTCCCATTCAGACAAAAAGTCTTCAATACTTTTTCCTTCAAACTTCGCTGACCCCATGGGCCGCGGCTCTTCAACCTGAACCCTGGTTACAAAACGTCCCTTACTTGAGCAACTGGCTCCCATAATTGTGGGCCTTTTCCCACAAACACCAAAATACTCAATATAAGGTAACAGTGAAAGTTCTCCGTGCGCTCTTCACCTGCTCACCGCCCACGTTGGCCAGTACTACCATACACTGTCGATAGCGAAGGCAATGTACCCAACTTAGGACCCTATGTGACCTATATTTACTGGAAGTTTTTAGGAATAACTTACCCTTTCCAGTAAAGTATCGGCCGTTGGAGATTTTCCTGAGAGAGACCAGCGAAAACTCCCTATGCACTTTATCATACACAAATCACGCTTGCGTATGCTCTATACAGCGCTGATGATACCGCAATTACGCATAAGCTCATAAAAAGGATATCACGTTGCGCCATATATCGCACCCACAAACGCGCAGTCCAATCACACAGCGTATAGGTACTTGTTACTTATCTGCCGTACGACCACTGGAATCGATTTTCAGGCTGCGAAACCTCAGCCGGAGCGTATATTAAAAAAACTATGGGTCACAACACAATTCACAATTCCCTACCACGCTCCTGTAAGTCTACTCACGACTTGCGTTTTAAACCTTATACTAACGTGAGTCAGCCGCCTCACGCCACCAAGTCCCCACTCACTTGATGTACCACACGACGAGATTCCGAATTCCGGGGTTCAAATTTCCACTCGCTCCTACGTTCGCTCACTCAAATACACTTTGGTTTTTCTGTACAGAAAATTATCATTCATTCAGACAAGCAGTTTTACTCCCAGAGGCAATACAGTAAATAAGCGTTTTATACTAAACTTTGGAAACTGGGCAATCTTGTGTTATTGTAGCGTGGCTACTGTCCCACCTTTAAACTAAACGAACTATCGTGTGGTTTTATTATGCGCACACAACGCTACGCAAGCTTGCGTAATTACGCAACCGTGCGTACCTCTATGCCACGTGTGCGGCCTTGCCCCACGTGCACGTTTTGTGTACGCTGTCTTCACGTTCCGTACCACGTGTACTTATGTGCGGACGCAATAAAACATCTCACACAATTTCTATAAATGTGAGCAATATTAACTATAATCGCTCACTTAACACGCCACACAGTTTCTTTTCTGTATAAACCCTTATAACTAGGCCAGACTGTGTTTGTGTTTTACACTTACTTCCTTAATATTTATATTATGAATCTAGCAATCAGTCCTATGGCAACAATGTGAGCGGGTGTACAAAGAGTATGGGTGTACGCTTTTGTTGTGTACGCATTTGGTGCCAAAAAATAAATTCACAGATTTTAAATAGATTTTTTTTTTCTGTTTATCTTACGAGTTCTACCAGCATCTCTACAAACCATACAGAGCAGACACCATCTAATAAGCAATTAAGTGGAGTTTTCAGTGCCTCCACCGACCAAGAAAAGGATACGTAGGATACCTTCTGTCCACCCTTACGCTGATAGATAAAGTCTGCTGTGACCTGTTAGGCAGTAAGAATGTGGCAGACCGGAGAGCCCCCAATTGATAATGTCGATTATCTTACAGGAAAGAAAGCTATATCTTAAACACACCTTAAATACACTTTAAACCTTTAGCCGCTGCGGCCGCTGTACTTAATACACACGCTACATACTTTATACACTGTTTGCGTACGGAGTCCCGTATCACTGTACGGACTTGGCGTACAAACACCGCGCTGGGGGTACAAAGTACACACCGCACACACACCCAGAGATACACTTTAAACCTTATACAGCAATGCGATGCGTTACTAATACACTCTTAAACCTTAGCAGGAAAAGGAAGACACAACACCGATTTGTAGTTAAACCGCTGGGTTCCGACACCACAGCGTAATATTTGCTGAAAGGGGGTTTACAATACAAATCATACGCTACAATACAAGACAATATAACAGAATAATGGCTACAGTCAATGTACATACGTGATTGGAAACGCTTGCGCAACCCGGCCGGTCCCCGATCATCTGATAATGTTGTGAGTCTTGTGCCAGGCCAGGCTGCAGCAGGCTTTATTTATACAATTCTTCCAAAAGCAATACAATGGATACTGTAATTCCTTTGTCCATTGGACACAGGAATGCACATTTACAGTACAGGAGAGGTCATAGGTCGGTTTGAATAGGTAGGCGATGTCTTTCCCAACTGCTCTTGTGGGTGGTGTCCTCTGGATTCCCACCGCATACATAATATACAGTAAATACAGTTTATATCTATATTCTGCTTCTGCACATAACTATCCGCAGGAACATGCGATCTTCCGCAGACCAACACCGGAATGTTACCCTTAAAATACCCTACAGCTGGATACCAAACACCACCTTATAACCTTAGTCTGTCCTCTCTTATCTTGTAAAGGTGAATCCCTTTGTTCTGGAATCATTTAAACTGTTGTTACTTTCTGATGTGGTGCAGGGGGACTATGTGTACAATGTGCACTATTTGGATTAAATATGTAATGTGTTTTGATAGCTCTCCATGCGTTCACAAACTCTACCATAAATACCCATACCACGCGCTGATGCGCACGACCGCGGGAGCGACCATACGCAAATTGCGAATATGTGCACGCACAGCAGAACAAGTACACGCGCGGAGGCCATCTGTGTGTTTGTACGTGATGTGTGTACTGCAATATTTTTTGACTTTGACAGTGGTTTTGAAAGTACGACCCTGTCTCGGGTACGCCTGACCTTTTGCTTTACTTGCAGGTTGAAAGGAACGAAAAGTTATACTCTTAGCCTTCTGGGCAGAAGGATTAGTACTTGGGAGAAACAGTCTTGTTCAGATCCTCCCCAAATAGTATGTCTCCCTTGAAAGCAAGCACCTCCAAGGTCTTTATAAAGTCCAGGTCCACTTTCCAGGACCTCAACCACAGAATCCGGCGAGCCAGGATAGACGTAGTAGATGCCTTAGCCGCCATGACCCCTGCATCAGAGGCCGCCTCCTGAATATAGTAAGAGGCTGTGGTAATATATGACAGATATTGTCTGGCAGTGTCAAAAAATGTAGAGGTAGCTCATCCTCAATTGCCTGAACCCATGCTTCAATAGCTTTTGCAGCCCAAGAGGCTGCCATAGTGGGTCTATGCACAGCACCGGTAAGTATGTAAATAGACTTCAGGCATCCCTCCACACGCGTATCCGTCGGTTCCTTCATTGAGGCGACAGTGGTGACAGAGTAGAAGATACCACTAGACGGGCGACATGAGAGTCCACCGGCAGTGGAGTTTCCCACTTGTTACTCAACTCCGCAGGGATAGGGTAATGAGCTAGCCTCTTTTTGGACAGGAAAAATGTATTTCTCTGGCTGGGTCCACAGGATTATCCACAGGATAACATTGGGATATGGTTGAGCGACAGCGGAAATGGCACCAACACGGTCACGAGCTTTCTGGCCTCCCAGGATGCATCGGGGCCTTCACCATATAGTCCCGCCCACTGACTCAGTCAAATCAGTTTTTTGCTTGGTGCGGCAGGAAGCTGCATGGTCACAGGGCTGCTGAGAGTAGCAGCCTCAAGCTTTTATTTTATTTTTATAGACTTACTATATATTTTTTTTGAGCAACTTCTCTTAACAGCGTCTTAAACGCGTACTAGAAAGAGTCGCTCCAACAACTCCCCACTGGGTCGCAACAGCGATTACCTTCGGCTATTAGTGCTGTCTCGACGAGTGTCTGTGTCGGATGTTCTAGCAGGTCCAGCAGACCTAAGCAGGCTGTGGCCGGAGCATGTGGGGACGGTAAGTCTATGGATTTCCTCTTACTAGAGGGGTCAGGACACAGCTACACTGATTTGGTGGAGACTGCAAACAGTGTGTTGATGCGCCGAACATCTCGAGTGCGACAGCGCTACGATCCAGGGATCATAGGCGCCAGGACTAGGGAGAGGCCGCGATCCTTAGAGTTTAAACGGGGATTCAGACGCTCTCCTGGCCGCCCCTCCTCCGAGTTAATGACCAGTTCCCGCGTGTCTCTCGTCCATGAACTGAATGACCTCGCTTCCGGCTCAGACGCTACCACGAGGGTACTCTGTCGCAGCTTAGACGCTGCGGTTGTGTACACTAGAAATCCCACCTAGACCGAGTCGCAGGCCTTAGCGTCTGCATACACGTGGAGGTCGCTGAGCGTCCGTGTCCGCCAGTGAGCGACCGTGTCCGTTATCAGTTATCAAGAGCGGTAGTGTACATCAGTAGCGTCTGAATCCACTCAGCGTCTTACGAGCGTATTTGCTTGGATATGGAAGTGTGGGGAGTCTCCCTGTTTCCCGCTCTCCGGAGGCAGGGTATACAGTATTAAAAATTGTCTCTACTCCTTAGTATGAATTGTTAATTTTTAGTACCTATTGCATATGAGACCTGTATATTGCTGTGTTTTATGCATGTTATGTTGAAAAAAAGAACCAGTTAAAAACAGAAGTACAATTTTCCTACTTATGTATAAGTTGTTATGGAGCTTGTATTCTTCTCATATGACAATGTCTAATGCTTTAACATGTGACTGACTGCTAGTATGTATGCTAAATTTTCTGTGTAATGTCAGTCCTGTTCTGACCCTCAAATCAGGTGCACTGTGGTCAGATTGATCTCACTTCTATATACTTATATATAGGTGATTTTCAGTCACAAATTGTGTAGTCAATAACAGATTATTACCATGTCTGTGAGCGGCAAAAGTGATGAGGAGAATTTATCAAGCACTCCTACAGCCCTAACATGCTTATCTTGTAAGTCAGGGTTAATTGATATGAACCAATTAGTCACTTATGAGGGTTTGTGTGCGAACTGTTTTGCTTCTCAGCAAAGAAAAAAACAGGAGTTGGTTCAACCACCAACAGAGCCACCATGGAATATGTTCGCAAAGATTCTATCGTCAATAGCAGACAAGTTAACTCCGGTAGCGCCACCTCAAGGGTTAGGTTACAATATTAACCCATGCATGCAGCTCCCTTCCTATGGCTTGGTTCCAGTAGCCTTTACAAGCAACCAAGGGACAGGTAAGACTAAGACAGATACGTCTATGTGGCAGACTACACAAGATGATACAACGGATGATGATACAGTAGATTCAAATACTCCGTATGATGATCAGGCGCAGAGTTTTAGTTCAGAGGGTGTAGCTGAACTTATTGATGCTGTGAAGGCTGTTCTCTCGTTGGAAGAGCCAGCCAAGACAGTGTTAAAAGCTAAAGCACCTGTATTTAAACGAACAAAATCAGTGAAAGCTGAATTCCCAGCGTCAGATGAGCTGACGGAAATGATGGATGAGTCTTGGGCGATGACCAGTAAGAAATATAAGATCCCTAAAAGATGGGATTCTTATTATCCATTTCCAGCTGTGGATTGTTCGAAAAGAGAAGTTCCTCCAAAAGTAGATGCACATGTTCTGCGACTCGTGCATAAATCTGCTTTACCACTGTCATCTACCTCACTAAATGATGTCACAGACAGAAGGATAGATAGCCTTTTGAAAAATATATTTTCTCTAGTAGGAGCAGGGGTAAGACCTGCTATGGCTTCGGCCTGGGTAGCAAAGGCAATGGGCGAATGGATAGAGGAACTAGAGAATGACATCTCTTCTCCTACTAGGGAGCAAGAAGATCGTTTTAGCCATCTAAGACAATCTGCCCAATACTTGGAAGAAGCAGCAATTGATGTAGGTACAGTTGTTTCTAAAGCTTCAGCCTTGACAGTAGTCGCTCGCAGAGCAGTTTGGCTACGTACCTGGAAGGCAGATGCGGAATCCAAGAAAGAATTGGAAGCATTGCCTTTCGTTGGTAATATATTATTTGGAAAACCTTTATCGGATATCCTAGAATCAGAGGCTGAATTAAAGAAGGTCAGATTTCTGGCTACTTATAACCGTAAGTCCAAGGGTTTAAAATTTCGCTCTTTTCGTTGGCAAAGCGAAAGCTAAAGAGGAGCCTAAGCAACCCCAGTTTAAAACCAGGGGTAGGAAGCAGTGGGCTAGCAAAAAGCCAGCTTCCAAGCCTGAACAGAAACCATCAGCCTGAAGAGACTGGCCTCCGCCTGGAGGATTCCAGGGTTGGGGGCCGACTCCTTCATTGTGCACACATATGGCAACAGTCAACAACAGATGCTTGGGTGCAGAAGGTAGTATCTCAGGGGTATGGGTTCCCATTCAGGTGGCAGCCTCCTCAAAGATTTTTTTTGCACCAGCCCGTATTGTATAGAGTCAAAGGCCAATGCCCTGCAAGAAGCAGTCCAAAAATTACTGCAGTCAGGTGTGATTGTCCCAGTACCTCCATCACAAAGGGGACAGGGGTTTTACTCCAATCTATTTCTAATCCAGAAGCCAAATGGGTCATATCGACCAATTCTCAATCTGAAAATGTTGAACAAATACATATGGATCCCAAAGTTCCACATGGAGACGTTACGCTTCATAATGTTGGCTATGGAACCAGGAGATTACATGGTATCTCTGAATGTACGGGATGTTTAACTACATGTGCCTATAGCACTGTCGCATCAGTGTTACTTCAGGTTTGCCATCCTACAGGAACATTTTCAGTTCCAAGCCTTGCCCTTCGGGCTAGCTACAACACCCAGGGTGTTTACCAAGGTCATGGTGGTTATGGCAGCTTGTCTTGTCTGCGCAAACAGGGGATAAGAATATTCCCATACCTCGACGACCTGTTAATCTTAGCACATTCGCAAGATTTACTGTTGAGCCATCTTCAACAGACGATAGTCTGTTTACAGAGACACGGGTGGCTCATAAATTGGGAAAAGTCGTCCCTGAATCCGTCACAGCGGGGGCCATATTGGATTCAGACCTACAGGAAGTTCTCTTACCAGAGAAAAAGATAGTCAAGGTGCAGGTCCTGGCCCAGACAATGTCAGTCCATGCAGCAATGCGACTGTTGGGTCTGATGGTATCAACCTTCGACATGGTGGAATATGCGCAATTCCACTCCAGACCATTGCAGCACCTTATTCTGACCAAATGGAACGGAAATTATCAGACGATAAAAAAGCAGATGATAAAGTTTCCAGGAAACGTAAAAAGGTCTCTAGCGTGGTGGCTACAGACAGACCATTTAAACAAAGGGAGACCCTTTTGGATAAAAGAGTGGCAAGTCCTGACAACAAATGCCAGCCTGCAAGCCTGGTGGGCGGTACTCGGAAGCCTGTGGTTCCAGGGAAAATGGACCGCAAGGGAAAGTCGCCTGCCAATAAATCTGTTGGAAATAAGGGCAATTCACATGGCTCTAGTTCAGGCAAAGGACAGTCTGCAAGGAAGACCGGTCCAGATTCGCTCAGACAATGCGACAGCAGTTGCGTACCTCAATCATCAAGGAGGAACTCACAGCAAAAGATTGATGGAGGAAGTAACTCCCATTCTAAGATGGGCAGAACTCCATCTCCCAGCATTGTCAGCAGTGTTTGTCCCAGGTGTACTGAACTGGGAAGCGGATTTTCTCAGTCGACACACCATTCAGGAAACCGAATGGGCATTACACCCAGAAGTGTTTCAGGCAATAGTGAACAGATGGGGTCTACCAGAGATAGACCTCATGGCGTCTCGTCTAAACAACAAAGTTCCAAGGTACGGATCGAGAACGAAGGATCCCGAAGCGGTCCTTGTAGACGCAGTGTCAGTAGAATGGAGATTTCATCTGGCGTATCTGTTCCCTTCAATATCTCTGTTACCCAGAGTAGTGAGAAAAATAAAGCAAGCAAAAGGAGCAATAAGTCTAATAGCTCCAGCTTGGCCAAGAAGGCATTGGTACACAGATCTTCTGAGGATGTCCGTGGAAGCACCAATACTGCTCCCTCAATGTCCAGATCTGCTAATGCATGGTCCTTGTTGTCACAGTCATCTGGATCGCCTGTCTTTGACGGCGTGGCTATTGAAACCTCTATCTTAGAAGCTAGAGGATTTTCAAGACAAGTAATCCAAACTATGCTTAGAGCAAGAAAGCCTTCTTCGGCTCGCGTGTATCATAGAATATGGCAAGCCTATAATCATTGGTGTACTGGAAAAAATTTGAATCCAAGATCTTTTAAAGTAACCAGGATTTTGGATTTCCTTCAAGCAGGATTGGATAAAGGTTTGAAAGTTGCTTCCTTGAGAGTTCAAGTATCAGCATTAACTGTATGGTTTCAGCGATGCTCCTGCCTAAATCGCTGTGGAAAGAACTGATTTGACTGGGTCAGTGGGCGGGACTATATGGTGAAGGCCCCAATGCATCCTGGGAGGCCAGAAAGCTCGTGACCGTGTTAGTGCCATTTCCGCTGTCGCTCAACCATATCCCAATGTTATCCTGTGGATACCTGTGGACATAAGAGAAATCACGTTATCAACGGAAAGTTCTTACCATAACGTATATTTCCTGGAGACGACCAGGATTCCTGACGTATGTAAATTAAAAGGTCAGAATGTGGTAAAACTACTTTAGCAACCTTCTAACGTTTGAACTTATCAGGTTTCTTAGACGTAACAGTAGGATCAATCTCATCATCAATCTGAAGAATCAGTTTGATAGCCTCCACTAGGTCAGGAACATCAACTTGAGTTGTAGATTCCTCATCAGAAGCAACTGTATCAGTGTCTGATGGATCAGTATAATCCCCATCCTCTTTGGAAGAATCATCCAAAATATTAGTGGATTGTGAGGAAGAAATGGCCCGCTTAGATGACCCCTTGGCCCCAGCAGGGCGAGGGGTAGGTTTTTGTCTAACCAAAGACTGATTTAATTGTTGTAACTGGGAAGACAGAGTATCAGCCCAAGACTGGTTAACTACAGGGACAATATGTGGCTGCAATGGCACAGGAGGTCCCACAGGGGGCGTAAGCTGTGTTACAAGTGTAGCCAGCATATTTGAAAATGCAGCCCAAGGTGGGTCTTGATTTGCCACAAGTGCTGCAGACTGACTGGAAGGTGCAGGCCATCCAGTACCTGAACCCTCAGCTGAAACCTTTTCCTCAGTCAAATCCGTGGTGCCAGCACTGCATGAAGCAGGAGCATCTGCGGATTTCCCGCCCTGTGTAGCAGACATTGGGGGTAATTCTGAGTTGATCGCAGCAGGAATTTTGTTAGCAGTTGGGCAAAACCATGTGCACTGCAGGGGAGGCAGATATAACATGTGCAGAGAGAGTTAGATTCGGGTGGGTTATTTTGTTTCTGTGCAGGGTAAATACTGGCTGCTTTATTTTTACACTGCAATTTAGATTGCAGATTGAACATACCCCACCCTAAACTAACTCTCTCTGCACATGTTATATCTGCTCCCCCTGCAGTGCACATGGTTTTGCCCAACTGCTACCAAAATTCCTGCTGCGATCAACTCAGAATTACCCCCATTATTGGGAATGTAGCCTTAGGGTGCAACAGTACAATATAGCCAGACAAACACAATATCTACAAAAAAAACCCACCTGTGTTATGTGACAGCAAATGCAGAGCACAGAGGATTTAAGTGGTGTGAGGTGACTGAAACACACAGTGAAAAATACAAAACAGTATATCTTGTGGAACACTATATTTTATGAGACCCTGACGCACTTAGCCCCCCAGGGTACAGAATGTAGTGATTGCAATAAGTGTGATACACAGAATAGAATCCACAAAGCAGCTATAGGCACACACAGTCACTGGTACAATGCAGAAATTATTACATATAAACAATAAGACTGCACTGGACTAGTAAATCTACATATAGAAATGTATGTATACAGATATAATAATGCACAGTATACACTGGATGTATATCACAGAATACTTGTACTAAATATTCATATAGCAGTACACTTGTTCTTAACTAACACTGTCTAAAATGATATGTAGAATACTTAAGTGTCTGTAAATACACAGCAGTCCCGGAGATCAGCCCAGCTAGTAGTGAAGATGGCACCAAAATCTCAGCAGTGAGTGATGGATAGAGAAATGCATCTCCAGGGCGGGAACACCAGCAGTAGCTGGTGCACGAAGCTGGGGGAGGGGCTACAGGTCAGCGCCTTATCGCCTCTGCTGGACTTCACCACCGGGTATTATGGAGCCTATTATAAATGGATTTTTGATAAATCCGACCTGTGCTCCCTGCCCTGGTGGATATAGTGGGGTCCCTGTATGGCCACAGCGTCCACGCCAGCGCCGCGGCCTGTCTCCTGGGACCGCGTCCGGATCGCGATTTACCGGCAGCAGCTGTGGTGTACCCCGCTGCAAGTATCCGGGAACCAGGCCGCGGGAGTATGCAGCACCGCTGAGGGAGGTGATGGAGCCGCAGCACAGCATGTCAGAATGACATAAGTGCTGCGGCCCTTGAAGTCTTCTTAAAAGCTCTTTTCAGGCCTAGCGCAGCCCCCCCGTTAGTGACCTGCACTGCAGGCACCAACTTACAAACTGAGCTCCAGTGCCTGGATGCACGGCTATAGAGGAAGCGGTGCAGTGCATCCTGGGAACAGTCAAAGCTTTAGCCTGTTGGTGCCTCGGATCAAGATCCAACTCTACACCCCGATGTTATTCCCGGTGGAATACCAGTGTATCCCGCTGCAGAAAATAGTAATGTTCCACAGTGCTGGCTAGGATTCACTCAAATGGGAATAATGTCACTGGAATATGTATCAATAATCTGCTATATTAGCATTGATCCGATAGTTTGCAATCATGAAGCTGTTACCAGTAGTCCAGATGTAGATGTTGTCCACTTTAATATCAGCTGGTAGAGAATGTCCTTTATCGGTGCTGAATAGTAGGACCAACCAAGGAAGGTGCTGCAGTGTAAGTTTCCCAAAATTGCAGGCGAGCAAGAGCGCCAGTGGTTGTAGTAGAATCCAAGTTGCAGGCACAATGAAGTAAAGGGCTCAACGCGTTTCGCTGGTGTATTAGATCCAGCTTCCTCAGGAGTAACCGCTTCATGGACTACTGGTAACAGCTTCATGACTGCAAAACTATTGGATCAATGCTAATATAGCGGATTATTGATGCATATTCCAGTGACATTATTCCCATTTAAGTGAATCCTAGCCAGCACTGTGGAACATTACTGTTATTGTGGCACTACTGATGAGTAGCACAGTTTGATACGTGGCATTTTTATCCATTTTTCTTAATTGTGAGTTTTATTATGTTAATGTAATAAATGTCTATTATCAGCAGACTGCGCGTGTGCTGCGATTTCAATGCGCATGCGTCAATGTGCCTCTGAGATCATGCTAGCAATGAGGATTCCAATGAGAAGTGATTGACAGGATGTGACCATTTGCAGGTGTCAATGGAGAGCGGTTGTAAAAATGCAGTCATGTTACGTCTATTTTTGGGGCGTATGTCTGTCGTCAGCTGCGAGCTTGTATGTGCAAAAACATGAAGCCTGCGTCGCTACTGCCATGTTCAGTCTGCTTAGCCATAAGCCTACCCTTAACCACGATGTTCCTTGTTTTTGCGTATAGGCTACAAATGTGTACGCAATTGCGAATGAGTTTTCGATGGCTTCGGTGGACATCGCTTTTCATTTCTGGGCAGCAGCTTCATTTGCTAACATTAGCAGTTCCATAGCCTACAAAATCACAATTGCATTTGTGTACAAACATTAATTAGGCCCATTGACTGCTAAACATCAATGTTTGCTAGGCATTGATATTCTATTCTGGCTATCACTGTCATCTATAAGTGGTTGGTCAATCAGAACCACACATTAAATAGAATATAAACTAATATTGGTATTAAAATCGCTAATGGTGACTTGTCAAACTCTCATCAATGGGGAAATGTATATTTTGTTTTGTTTTTTCCCCCTATTGGTAAACAGAATTTTATATCATCACAGTATTTTACAGTTGTGGTTATTGTCTGCTAAGGGCCTATTGAAAAATTGTCTGCAGTCCAGCTGACAGCACGGCTCATCTTCTGTCAACATCATATTATGTAGCGGCAAATATACAGGGATTCAGATTAAAACATACTTGGGTTAAGAATAAACAAAATCTTTACCGTTGTATAACTATGGGTCTGATTCAGATATGGACACAATGCCATTTTTTTACAGTTGAGTGATTAATGGCCGACTGCGCCTGTGTAGCGATCACTTAGGGTACCTTTTGTGAAGTGACTTGCAGTGAGGATTTAATCACTAAGTAATTGACAGTTAAGGACTGTTTGGGGTCGGCTACTGGGAGTGGTGGCAAAAACGCAGCCATGTCATAAGAATTTCGGGTGTGCCTCAGCCTATATCTGTGATCTCGTATGCAGAATACATTGTGCTGGCGTCTCGGTTCCCCTGGCCATTCTGCTTGATCATAGGGTTATTCAATTGGGCGATTAGCAGAGGATTGTGGTGCGAATGCACACTACAACAGGCATCTCCGGTCAGCGACCGGCTGGTGCGAAAATTCCAGTCACACACCCATTCACATGCTGATTGACAGGAAGAGGCCGTTTGTGAGTGGTAACTGTCCGTTTTCTGGGAGAGTCAGGGAAAACGCAGGTGTTCCCAAGCATTTTCGGGAGGGTGTGTGATATCAGCTCCGGACCTGATCAGCCCGTTCTGATGGCACTGTAGGAGTAAGTCCACTGGTGAGTGAGATGCGAACAGATTCTCAGCTGTTCGCTGACTGAGGGATTTTTTGTAGCTCGTCGTACACATGCGATCGCACACTTGCGTGGCGAATATACAGTTCCCTTGGGCGGCGACTATCTGAACGCAGCACAACAAATTTAACAGCTAAGCGATCAGGTCTGAATCGCCCCCCATAATTTGTGCGTCACTCAGGAATCAATATCCTGCCCACTTTTTTCCCCCACTGGTTGTATAATTGTCTGAATAACTGCTGGTATAAGTATCTTCATCCAATAACCTCTGTTATATTTGTTATTTCACTTTTCCTAGTATGCTGCAATGATAAAATCAGGATAGCCTACTACTGTGTCCCAGGTAAAAACTTGCCATTGACGTATGTAACTTACACACTATTATTGAAAGATTACTAGATACAAAAGTTTATTAAGACTTAAAAGAACATAGGTACCAATAGAAATATGGCATACATTGCTTACAGTTTTTACTCTTACAGTATATGGCAGTGGTTATCAAACTGTGTGCCGTGGCACCCTGGGGTGCCTTTGGACACTTGCAGGGGTGCCGTGGGTTGGGGGTCGAGGACCAATTTAAACTACACTGCTCAAAAAAATAAAGGGAACAGTTAAACAACACAATGTAACTCCAAGTCAATCACACTTCTGTGAAATCAAACTGTCCACTTAGGAAGCAACACTGATTGACAATCAATTTCACATGCTGTTGTGCAAATGGAATAGACAACAGGTGGAAATTATAGGCAATTAGCAAGACACCCCAATAAAGGAGTTGTTCTGCAGGTGGTGACCACAGACCACTTCTCAGCTCCTATGCTTTCTGGCTGATGTTTTGGTCACTTTTGAAAGCTGGCGGTGCTTTCACTCTAGTGGTAGCATGGGACGGAGTTTACAAGCCACACAAGTGGCTCAGGTAGTGCAGCTCATCCAGGATGGCACATCAATGCGAGCTGTGGCAAGAAGGTTTGCTGTGTCTGTCAGCGTAGTGTTCAGAGCATGGAGGCGCTACCAGGAGATAGGCCAGTACATCAGGAGACGTATAGGAGGGCAACAACCCAGCAGCAGGACCGCTTTTGTGCAAGGAGGAACAGGAGGAGCACTGCCAGAGCCCTGCAAAATGACCTCCAGCAAGCCACAAATGTGCATGTGTCTACTCAAACGATCAGAAACAGACTCTATGAGGGTGGTATGAGGGCCCGACGTCCACAGGTGGGGGTTGTGCTTACAGCCCAACACCGTGCAGGACGTTTGGCATTTGCCAGAGAACACCAAGATTGGCAAATTCGCCACTGGCGCCCTGTGCTCTTCACAGATGAAAGCAGGTTCTCACTGAGCACATGTGACAGAGTCTGGAGACGCCAAGGAGAACGTTCTGCTGCCAGCAACATCCTCCAGCATGACCGGTTTGGCAGTGGGTCAGTAATGGTGTGGGGTTGCATTTTTTTCGGGGGGCCGCACAGCCCTCCATGTGCTCGCCAGAGGTAGCCTGACTGCCATTAGGTACCGAGATGAGATCCTCAGATCCCTTGTGAGACCATATGCTGGTGCTTTTGGCCCTGGGTTCCTCCTAATGCAAGACAATGCTAGACCTCATGTGGCTGGAGTGTGTCAGCAGTTCCTGCAAGATGAAGGCATTGATGCTATGGACTGGCCCGCCCGTTCCCCAGACCTGAATCCAATTGAGCACATCTGGGACATCATGTCTCGCTCCATCCACCAACGCTACGTTGCACCACAGACTGTCTAGAAGTTGGCGGAGGCTTTAGTCCAGGTCTGGGAGGAGATCCCTCAGGAGACCATCCACCACCTCATCAGGAGCATGCCCAGGCATTGTAGGGAGGTCATGCAGGCACGTGGAGGCCACACACACTACTGAGCCTCATTTTGACTTGTTTTAAGGACATTACATCAAAGTTGGCTCATCCTGTAGTGTGTTTTTCCACTTTAATTTTGAGTGCGACTCCAAATCCAGACCGCCATGGGTTAATAAATTTGATTTCCATTGATAATTTTTGTGTGATATTGTTGTCAGCACATTCAACTATGTAAAGAACAAAGTATTTAATAATAATATTTCATTCATTCAGATCTAGGATGTGTTGTTTAAGTGTTCCCTTTATTTATTTTTGAGCAGTGTATTTATGGTCAATGTAGTAGGCAAAAACAGTGCTTTTGGCTTCAAATCAAACCGTGATTCAAAAAAGTTTGAGAAACAATGCATTAAATTGAGTTTCCGATGCAGCACAGACAATTATTGAAATGGTTAAAGAGACTGTCCTTTTGAGATAAACAGTGCTTATCAACCAGCTGTGATCAGATCAGTAGAGAGGATTTATAAAAAGCACAGGCCTTCATCTTATGGTACATGCAGTCATGTGATCCTGGGAAACGGTTTGTGAAAATAGGTCAAAACATGTCCATAGTTTATCATGTTGTTTATTCTAGCAGAGAGGGGGGGGGGGGGGGAAAGGACACAAGCTACTGGTTGCTAAGTAGCAGAATGAAGTATTGCTGATGGCTATGCTAGTGAAAGCTGGTAACCTGCAGAGCATAGGTGACTCGTGCATGCTGGAACACCCGACTCCTGCAGCTTTAATCTTTTCTTCTTTATTTTTTTACCCATTTGCAATTAATATTCTGTTAAGGCAGTTGTTCCCAAACACTATACTCAAGGCACTCCAACAGACCAGGTTTTAGGGATATCCTTGCTTGTTCACAGATGGTATAATCAAACTGACTGAGGTACTAATTAAAACTAGAGATGTGCCCCGGAAATTTTTCGGGTTTTGGATTCGGTTCCGCGGCCATGTTTTGGATTCGGACGCGTTTTGGCAAAACCTCCATGAAAATTTTTTGTCTGATTCGGGTGTGTTTTGGATTCGGGTGGTTTTTTTTTTTTTTCAAAACCCCCTCAAAAACAGCTTAAATCATAGAATTTGGGGGAAATTTTGATCCAATAATATTATTAAACTCAATAACCAAAATTCCCACTCATTTCCAGTCTATTCACCTCACAATATTATTTTTAGTCCTAAAATTTGCACCGAGGTCACTGGATGACTAAGCTAAGCGACCCAAGTGGGCGACACAAACACCTGGCCCATCTAGGAGTGGCACTGCAGTGTCAGACAGGATGGCACTTAAAAAAAATTGCCCCAAACATCACATGATGCAGAGATAAATAAATAAAAAAAAGAGGTGCAAGATGGAATTGTTCTTGGGCCTTTCCACCCTTATGTTGTATAAACAGGACATGCACACTTTAACAAACCCATTATTTCAGCAACAGGGTCTGCCACACGACTGTGACTGAAATGACTGGTTGGTTTGGGCCCCCACCAAAAAAGAAGCAATCAATCTCTCCTTGCACAAACGGGCTCTGCAGAGGCAAGATGTCCACCTCCTCCTCATCGTCCAATTCCTCACCCCTTTCACTGTGTATATCCCCCAACTCACAGAGTATTAATTCGTCCACACTGGAATCCACCATCTCAGGTCCCTGTGTACTTTCTGGAGGCAATTGTTGGTGAATGTCTCCACGAAAGGAATTGTTTATAATTCATTTTGATGAACATCATCTTCTCCACATTTTCTGGAAGTAACCTCGTACGCCGATAGCTGACAAGGTGACCAGCTGCACTAAACACTCTTTCGGAGTACACACTTGAGGGGGGGCAACTTAGGTAAAATAAAGCCAATTTGTGCAAGGGCCTCCAAATTGCCTCTTTTTCCTGCCAGTATACGTACTGACATGCCTACTTGGATGCGGTCACTCATATAATCCTCCACCATTCTTTCAATGGTGACAGAATCATATGCAGTGACAGTAGATGACATGTCAGTAATCGTTGGTAGGTCCTTCAGTCCGGACCAGATGTCAGCACTCGCTCCAGACTGCTCTGCATCACTGCCAGTGGGTGGGCTCGGAGTTCTTAGCCTTTTCCTCGCAGCCCCAGTTGCGGGAGAATGTGAAGGAGGAGCTGTTGACGGGTCATGTTGCGCTTGACTTGACAAGTGTCTCGCCAGCAGCTCTTTGAACATCTGCAGACTTGTGTCTGCCGGAAAGAGAGATACAACGTAGGCTTTAAACCTAGGATCGAGCATGGTGGCCAAAATGTAGTGCTCTGATTTCAACAGATTGACCACCCGTGAATCCTGGTTAAGCGAATTAAGGGCTCCATCCACAAGTCCCACATACTTAGCGGAATCGCTCCGTTTTAGCTCCTCCTTCAATCTCTCCAGCTTCTTCTGCAAAAGTCTGATGAGGGGAATGACCTGACTTACGCTGGTAGTGTCTGAACTGACTTCACGTGTGGCAAGTTCAAAGGGTTGCAGAACCTTGCACAATGTTGAAATCATTCTCCACTGCGCTTGAGTCAGGTGCATTCCCCCTCCTTTGCCTATATTGTAGGAAGATGTATAGGCCTGAATGTCCTTTTGCTGCTTCTCCATCCTCTGAAGCATATAGAGGGTTGAATTCCACCTCGTTACCACCTCTTGCTTCGGATGATGGCAGGGCAGGTTCAGGAGTGTTTGCTGGTGCTCCAGTCTTTGGCACGCGGTTGCTGAATGCCGAAAGTGACCCGCAATTCTTCGGGCCACCTACAGCATCTCTTGCACGCCCCTGTCATTTTTTAAAAAATTCTGCACCACCAAATTCAATGTATGTGCAAAACATGGGACGTGCTGGAATTTGCCCACATGTTATGCACGCACAATATTGATGGCATTGTCCGATGTCACAAATCCCCAGGAGAGTCCAATTGGGGTAAGCCATTCTGCGATGATGTTCCTCAGTTTCCGTAAGATGTTGTCAGCTGTGTGCCTCTTATGGAAAGCGGTGATATAAAGATTAGCCTGCCTAGGAACGAGTTGGCATTTGCGAGATGCTGCTACTGGTGCCGCCGCTGCTGTTCTTGCTGCGGGAGGCAATACATCTACCCAGTGGGCTGTCACAGTCATATAGTCCTGAGTCTGCCCTGCTCCACTTGTCCACATGTCCGTGGTTAAGTGGACATTGGGTACAACTGCATTTTTTAGGACACTGGTGACTCTTTTTTTCTGACGTCTGTGTACATTCTCGGTATCGCCTGCCTAGAGAAGTGGAACCTAGATGGTATTTGGTACCGGGGACACACTACCTCAAGAAATTCTCTAATTCCCTGTGAATTAGCGGTGGATTCCAGACACACGTTTAACACCAACACAGCTGCCAAGGCCTGAGTTATCCGCTTTGCAGCAGGATGACTGCTGTGATATTTCATCTTCCTCACAAAGGACTGTTGGACAGTCAATTGCTTACTGGAAGTAGTACAAGTGGTCTTCCGACTTCCCCTCTGGGATGATGATCGACTCCCAGCAGCAACAACAGCAGAGCCAGGAGCAATAGGCGTTACACTCAAGGATCCATCGGAGGAATCCCAGACAGGAGAGGACTCGTCAGACTTGCCAGTGACATGGCCTGCAGGACTATTGGCTTTCCTGTCTAAGGAGGAAATTGACACTGAGGGAGTTAATGGTGTGGTTTGCAGGAGCTTGTGTACAAGAGGAAGGGATTTAGTTGTCAGTGGACTGCTTCCGCTGTCACCCAAAGTTTTTGAACTTGTCAATGACTTCTGATAAATGCGCTGCAGGTGACGTATAAGGGAGGATGTTCCTAGGGGGTTAACGTCCTTACCCCTGCTTATTACAGCTTGACAAAGGCAACACACGGCTTGACACCTGTTGTCCGCATTTCTGTTAAAATAATTCCACACCGAAGAGGTGATTTTTTTTTTGTAATTTGACCAGGCATGTCAATGGCCATATTCATCCCACGGACAACAGGTGTCTCCCCGGGTGCCTGACTTAAACAAACCACTTCACCATCAGAATCCTCCTTGTCAATTTCCTCCTCAGCGCCAGCAACACCCATATCCTCATCCTGGTGTACTTCAACAGTGACATCTTCAATTTGACTATCGTGAACTGGACTGTGGGTGCTCCTTCCAGCACTTGCAGGGGGCGTGCAAATGGTGGAAGGCGCAAGCTCTTCCCGTCCAGTGTTGGGAAGGTCAGGCATCGCAACCGACACAATTGGACTCTCCTTGGGGATTTGTGATTTAGAAGAACGCAAAGTTCTTTGCTGTGCTTTTGCCAGCTTAAGTCTTTTCAGTTTTCTAGCGAGAGGATGAGTGCTTCCATCCTCATGTGAAGCTGAACCACTAGCCATGAACATAGGCCAGGGCCTCAGCCGTTCCTTGCCACTACGTGTCGTAAATGGCATATTGGCAAGTTTACGCTTCTTCCCAGATGCTTTTAATTTAGATTTTTGGGTCATTTTACTGAACTTTTGTTTCTCTATCGTCCTAGTGGATGCTGGGGTTCCTGAAAGGACCATGGGGAATAGCGGCTCCGCAGGAGACAGGGCACAAAAAGTAAAGCTTTAGGATCAGGTGGTGTGCACTGGCTCCTCCCCCTATGACCCTCCTCCAAGCCTCAGTTAGATTTTTGTGCCCGGCCGAGAAGGGTGCAATCTAGGTGGCTCTCCTAAAGAGCTGCTTAGAAAAGTTTAGCTTAGGTTTTTTATTTTACAGTGAGTCCTGCTGGCAACAGGATCACTGCAACGAGGGACTTAGGGGAGAAGAAGTGAACTCACCTGCGTGCAGGATGGATTGGCTTCTTTGGCTACTGGACATTAGCTCCAGAGGGACGATCACAGGTACAGCCTGGATGGTCACCGGAGCCTCGCCGCCGGCCCCCTTGCAGATGCTGAAAAGAGAAGAAGGTCCAGAATCGGCGGCAGAAGACTCCTCAGTCTTCTTAAGGTAGCGCACAGCACTGCAGCTGTGCGCCATTGCTCTCAGCACACTTCACACGGCAGTCACTGAGGGTGCAGGGCGCTGGGAGGGGGGCGCCCTGGGAGGCAATGTAAACCTATTTTTTGGCAAAAAATACCTCACATATAGCCTCCGGGGGCTATATGGAGATATTTAACCCCTGCCAGAATCCGTTGAAGAGCGGGAGACGAGCCCGCCGAAAAAGGGGCGGGGCCTATCTCCTCAGCACACAGCGCCATTTTCCCTCACAGAAAGGCTGGAGGGAAGGCTCCCAGGCTCTCCCCTGCACTGCACTACAGAAACAGGGTTAAAACAGAGAGGGGGGGCACTAATTTGGCGTTAGAAATATATAAAAAGATGCTATAAGGGAAAACACTTATATAAGGTTGTCCCTATATAATTATAGCGTTTTTTGGTGTGTGCTGGCAAACTCTCCCTCTGTCTCTCCAAAGGGCTAGTGGGTCCTGTCCTCTATCAGAGCATTCCCTGTGTGTGTGCTGTGTGTCGGTACGTGTGTGTCGACATGTATGAGGACGATGTTGGTGAGGAGGCGGAGCAATTGCCTGTAATGGTGATGTCACTCTCTAGGGAGTCGACACCGGAATGGATGGCTTATTTAGGGAATTACGTGATAATGTCAACACGCTGCAAGGTCGGTTGACGACATGAGACGGCCGACAAACAATTAGTACCGGTCCAGACGTCTCAAAAACACCGTCAGGGGTTTTAAAACGCCCGTTTACCTTAGTCGGTCGACACGGACACTGAATCCAGTGTCGACGGTGAATAAACAAACGTATTCCTTATTAGGGCCACACGTTAAGGGCAATGAAGGAGGTGTTACATATTTCTGATACTACAAGTACCACAAAAGAGGGTATTATGTGGGATGTGAAAAAACTACCTGTAGTTTTTCCTGAATCAGATAAATTAAATGAAGTGTGTAATGATGCGTGGGTTCCCCCCGATAGAAAATTATTGGCGGTATACCCTTTCCCGCCAGAAGTTAGGGCGCGTTGGGAAACACCCCTTAGGGTGGATAAGGCGCTCACACGCTTATCAAAACAAGTGGCGGTACCGTCTATAGATAGGGCCGTCCTCAAGGAGCCAGCTGACAGGAGGCTGGAAAATATCATATAAAAGTATATACACACATACTGGTGTTATACTGCGACCAGCGATCGCCTCAGCCTGGATGTGCAGAGCTGGGGTGGCTTGGTCGGATTCCCTGATTTAAAATATTGATACCCTTGACAGGGACAGTATTTTATTGACTATAGAGCATTTAAAGGATGCATTTCTATATATGCGAGATGCACAGAGGGATATTTGCACTCTGGCATCAAGAGTAAGTGCGATGTCCATATCTGCCAGAAGATGTTTATGGACACGACAGTGGTCAGGTGATGCAGATTCCAAACGGCACAAAGGTGTATTGCCGTATAAAGGAAGAGGAGTTATTTGGGGTCGGTCCATCGGACCTGGTGGCCACGGCAACTGCTGGAAAATCCACCGTTTTTACCCTAAGTCACATCTCTGCAGAAAAAGACACCGTCTTTTCAGCCTCAGTCCTTTCGTCCCTATAAGAGTCATATTTGCCCAGGGATAGAGGAAAGGGAAGAAGACTGCAGCAGGCAGCCCATTCCCAGGAACAGAAGCCTTCCACCGCTTCTGCCAAGCTCTCAGCATGACGCTGGGACCGTACAGGACCCCTGGATCCTACAAGTAGTATCCCAGGGGTACAGATTGGAATGTCGAAACGTTTCCCCCTCGCAGGCTCCTGAAGTCTGCTTTACCAAGGTATCCCTCCGACAAGGAGGCAGTATGGGAAAAAATTCACAAGCTGTATTCCCAGCAGGTGATAATCAAATTACCCCTCCTACAACAAGGAAAGGGGTATTATTCCACACTATATTGTGGTACTGAAGCCAGAAGGCTAGGTGAGACCTATTCTAAATCTAAAAAAATTTGAACACTTACAAAGGTTCAAATCAAGATGGAGTCACTCAGAGCAGTGATAACGAACCAGGAAGAAGGGGACTATATAGTGTCCCGGGACATCAGGGATGCTTACCTCCATGTCCCAAATTTGCCCTTCTCACTAAGGGTACCTCAGGTTCGTGGTATAGAACTGTCACTGTCAGTTTCAGACGCTGCCGTTTGGATTGTCCACGGCACCCCGGGTCTTTACCAAGGTAATGGCCGAAATTATGATTCTTCTTCGAAGAAAAGGCGTCTTAATTACCCCTTACTTGGACGATCTCCTGATAAGGGCAAAGTCCAGGGAACAGTTGGAGGTCGGAGTAGCACTATCTCGGATACTGCTACAACAGCACGGATGGATTCTAAATATTCCAAAATCGCAGCTGATCCTGACGACACGTCTGCTGTGCCTAGGGATGATTCTGGACACAGTCCAGAAAAAGGTGTTTCTCCCGGAAGAGAAAGCCAGGGAGTTATCCGAGCTAGTCAAGAACCTCCTAAAACCAGGAAAAGTGTCAGTGCATCATTGCACAAGGGTCCTGGTAAAAATGGTGGCTTCCTACGAAGAAATTCCATTCGGCAGATTTCACGCAAGAACTTTTCAGTGGGATCTGCTGGACAAATGGTCCGGATCGCATCTTCAGATGCATCAGCGGATAACCCTATATCCAAGGACAAGGGTGTCTCTCCTGTGGTGGTTACAGAGTGCTCATCTTCTAGAGGGCTGCAGATTCGGCATTCAGGATTGGATGCTGGTGACCACGGAGGCCAGCCCGAGAGGCTGGGGAGCAGTCACACAAGGAAAAAATTTCCAGGGAGTGTGATCAAGTCTGGAGACTTTTCTCCACATAAATATACTGGAGCTAAGGGTAAATTTATAATGCTCTAAGCTTAGCAAGACCTCTGCTTCAAGGTCAGCCGGTATTGATCCAGTGGGAAAAACATCACGGCAGTCGCCCACGTAAACAGACAGGGCGGCACAAGAAGCAGGAGGGCAATGGCAAAAACTGCAAGGACTTTTCGCTGGGCGGAAAATCATGTGATAGCACTGTCAGCAGTGTTTCATTCCGGGAGTGGAAACTGGGAAGCAGACTTCCTCAGCAGGCACGACCTCCACCCGGGAGAGTGGAAACTTCATCGGGAAGTTTTTCCACATGATTGTGAACCGTTGGGAAATACCAAAGGTGGACATGATGGCGTCCCGTCTGAACAAAAAACGGGACAGGTATTGCGCCAGGTCAAGAGACCCTCAGGCAATAGCTGTGGACGTTCTGGTAACACCGTGGGTGTACCAGTCGGTGTATGTGTTCCCTCCTCTGCTTCTCATACCTAAGGTACTGAGAATTATAAGACGTAGAGGAGTAAGAACTATACTCATGGCTCCGGATTGGCCAAGAAGGACTTGGTACCCGGAACTTCAAGAGATGCTCACAGAGGACTTATGGCCTCTGCCGCTAAGAAGGGACTTGCTTCAGCAAGTACCATGTCTGTTCCAAGACTTACCGCAGCTGCGTTTGACGGCATGGCGGTGGAACGCCGGATCCTAAGGGAAAAAGGCATTCCGGAAGAGGTCATTCCTACCCTGGTCAAAGCCAGGAAGGAGGTGACCGCACAACATTATCACCACATGTGGCGGAAATATGTTGCGTGGTGTGAGGCCAGGAAGGCCCCACGAAGAAATTTCAACTCGGTCGATTCCTGCATTTCCTGCAAACAGGAGTGTCTATGGGCCTCAAATTGGGGCCCATTAAGGTTCAAATTTCGGCCCTGTCGATTTTCTTCCAGAAAGAATTGGCTTCAGTTCCTGAAGTCCAGAAGTTTGTCAAGGGAGTATTGCATATACAACCCCCTTTTGTGCCTCCAGTGGCACTGTGGGATCTCAACGTAGTTCTGGGATTCCTCAAATCACATTGGTTTAAAACCAGTCAAATCTGTGGATTTGAAGCATCTCACATGAAAAGTGACCATGCTCTTGGCTCTGGCCTGGGCCAGGCGAGTGTCAAATTGGTGGGTTTTTTCTCAAAAAAGCCCATATCTATTTGTCCATTCGGACAGGGCAGAGCTGCGGACTCGTCCCCAGTTCTCTCCCTAAGGTGGTGTCAGTGTTTCACCTGAACCAGCTTATTGTGGTGCCTTGCACCTACTAGGGACTTGGAGGACTCCAAGTTGCTGGATGTTGTCAGGGCCCTGAAAGTATAGGTTCCAGGACGGCTGGAGTCAGGAAAACTGACTTGCTGTTATCCTGTATGCACCCAACAAACTGGGTGCTCTTGCTTCTAAGCAGACTATTGCTAGTTGGATGTGTAATACAATTCAGCTTGCACATTCTGTGGCAGGCCTGCCACAGCCAAAATATGTAAATGCCCATTCCACAAGGAAGGTGGGCTCATCTTGGGCGGCTGCCCGAGGGGTCTCGGCTTTACAACTTTGCCGAGCGGCTATTTAGTCAGGGGCAAACACGTTTGTAAAATCCTACAAATTTGACACCCTGGCTAAGGAGGACCTGGAGTTCTCTCATTCGGTGCTGCAGAGTCATCCGCACTCTCCCGCCCGTTTGGGAGCTTTGGTATAATCCCCATGGTCCTTTCAGGAACCCCAGCATCCACTAGGACGATAGAGAAAATAAGAATTTACTTACCGATAATTCTATTTCTCGGAGTCCGTAGTGGATGCTGGGCGCCCATCCCAAGTGCGGATTATCTGCATTACTTGTACATAGTTACAAAAATCGGGTTATTATTGTTGTGAGCCATCTTTTCAGAGGCTCCGCTGTTATCATACTGTTAACTGGGTTCAGATCACAGGTTGTACAGTGTGATTGGTGTGGCTGGTATGAGTCTTACCCGGGATTCAAAATCCTTCCTTATTGTGTACGCTCGTCCGGGCACAGTATCCTAACTGAGGCTTGGAGGAGGGTCATAGGGGGAGGAGCCAGTGCACACCACCTGATCCTAAAGCTTTACTTTTTGTGCCCTGTCTCCTGCGGAGCCGCTATTCCCCATGGTCCTTTCAGGAACCCCAGCATCCACTACGGACTCCGAGAAATAGAATTATCGGTAAGTAAATTCTTATTTTTTTGTATTTTACATGGTCTCTACTATGACATTGGGCATCGGCCTTGGCAGACGACGTTGATGGCATTTCATCGCCTCGGCCATGACTAGTGGCAGCAGCTTCAGCACGAGGTGGAAGTGGATCTTGATCTTTCCCTATTTAACCCTACACATTTTTGTTTTCCATTTTTTAATGTGTGGAATTATATGCCAGTAATATATCAAAAGCAATGGCCTACTGTACTGTACTATATATGTTACTGTTGGTCACCAAAATGCTGCACTGTAATACTATCTATACTGCTCACAAAAATGCTGCACAGATATGGAATGGATACTTGCAGTGACACAGAGCTGCAAGATACAGCAATGGCCTACTGTACAACTATATACTGTTGGTCACCAAAATGCTGCACTGTAATACTATATATACTGCTCACAAAAATGCAGCACAGATATGGAATGGATACTTGCAGTGACACTGAGCTGCAAGATACTACAACAATGTCCTAATGTGCTGTACAACTATATACTGTTGGTCACCAAAATGAAGCACACTGAGCACAGATATTTGCAGCACACTGAGCACAGATATGGAGCTTTTCAGGCAGAGAACGTAGATATTTGCAGCACACTGAGCACAGATATTTGCAGCACACTGAGCACAGATATTGAGCTTTTCAGGCAGAGAACGTAGCCACGTCCTCTCTGCTCAAACGACAATACACAAGTGAAAATGGCGGCGATGTGCGGCTCTTTATATAGAATAGGAATCTCGCGAGAATCCGACAGCGGGATGATGACGTTCGGCCTCGTTCGGGTTAACCGAGCAAGGCGGGAAGATCCGAGGCTGCCTCGGACCTGTGTTAAATAGGTGAAGTTCGGGGGGGTTCGGATCTCGACGAACCGAACCCGCTCATCTCTAATTAAAACACCTCTGCCTAATCATACAAATTTTTTTGTATTGAATTATTTTGATGCAATAGTCTGTTACCATCAGATCGAAAGATTAGATGGCAGAAGCCCAGCCATCATTTGATGGTGGGCTTCCGATGTCCATTCCTATGAAAGAAGCAACACACCTGCATTTTGGTGCTGCAGTAATAAATGGCAGGAGGACAAAAACAAAACAAAACACAGAATAAAGTATTATTTTGTTCACCAAGAGATGATCTGGCACTGAACATTATTTGACTTGAAGTGCACTTATTGTCCCCACACAGTACTGTGCAAAAGTTTTAGTGTGGGAAAAATGCTGCAAAGTAAGAATGCTTTCCAAAATAGAAGTGTTAATAGTTTATTTTTATCAATTAACAAAATGCAAATTGAATAAACATAAGAGATTTCTAAATCAAATCAATATTTGGTGTGACCACATTTTGCCTTAGGGGGGTGGGTTAGGGTTAGGCTACAGGAGTAAAGGTTAGAGTTAGGGTTAGACACTAAGAAGGGGGTGTTAGGCTACGGGGGGAGGGTTAGGCATCAGGTGGGAGGGTTAGTGTTAGCACAGGGAGATGGTTAGTATACTTACCGCACCCCTGTCGGGATTCTGAGCATCGGCATGCCGCTGTCGGTCTTCTGACTGCCGGCATCCCAACTGCAGGCCTCCTGCATGTATTCCCATGGAAAACAGTCCAGACATGGATACAGTGCAGGAGGAGAAATCCCAATATCCAAACCCTGAAAAGAAAGACAAACTAGTTTTATCTGTATGATCTCCAATGGGATTAGTGTAAGTATCGGTACACACTAGTTTGACAAATCGTCTGTTCGAGCAATGAACAATATATCAGTAGTGGGTCAGCGGGTGTATACATCCAATATGTCTGTGAATGCACAGACATATCACTTCATTCCTGCATTCAGTGGTGCTATTACATGCAGATATATTGGCATGTCTGGCTGTGTGCTACACAAACACACAGGAGCTATTGTATCCACTAGCGCCTCGTGGCCACACGATGGATACTTAGAAATGACAGCGTTGCTACATTGGGATAGACCGTGAGGTATCCTTTTGATAAGAGCATAATAGCATGGGCGCTGGACAACCCCTTCACGTTAGCTTCTGTGAATAGGGCCAATTGTCTTTAGGCCTAGTGCCTACCTATTGAGAACCAATTCCCTAGTACTTTAGGGCCTAACACCCTTTTTGCAAGCCTGCTCAACTATGCGTCTAATTTCTGGACCCAATGTCCGTTTGTGGCTTGGGACTAGTGACCCCCTATTCAGGGGTCAATTTCTCTGAGGCTTAATGCCCAAGGTGCCTGACTAGTTGGGCAATCTCTATAGGGACTAGTGCCTGAGGTGCCACAGGCCTAGTGCCCTGTACTTGGGTTATACCATTTTTGTCTTGGATTTAAGTGAGAGGGGGTGCTCGACTGGACTTGCCTGATAGAGCCAATCTTGGCAGAAGCGGATAGGGACCCTTTGCGTCTGTTCTTCCGCACAGGGTTCAGCGCTGCTCCTCAATTTGTCAAGCACCGGCTCCTCTCTTGACTTTCTGCGCTGAATATTTACTCCCACCGTACTTCACCTGAACAGCAAGGGGGCCAGTATAAGCTCTTTTGCAAGAGCCCTCTTAGCATCAAGGTTTAGGTATCCAGAGGCCTTCGGTATTAACCTGGCATAGTCTTGAGAAGTTCAGATTATATCTAATAAATATTAAAATGCCAGCGTTAATATATGCTGCGGACGCATGGTGCATCTTATTACCATATACGATAAAAGTGCGCTGTACGTCGCAAACACTACATCCCTTAAGAGAAAACAAGTACTCACACACATTTTAGATTGAGGTCTAACGCTCAGAGATGTATATGTTTGATATTAAAAGAATATGCATACAATATAACACATGTACAATATGTATAGTTACAGAGTTACAATTGCAAAAGAAGCAGTTGTGGTTACGTTAGGATCAATTACAGCTGCAGCCAGCATACTTTACCCTGTCCCTCAATGCACAGTTCTCTCCATCTTTTAAATCTGCCTCAACAGCAACTAAACAGAACAGCAAAAACAGCAAACAGAACTTCTTGGGTGAGTGGAAATACCTATATACTGTGTATTTGGGGGAAGTACATGTCTGGGACTGAGTCTTCTGTTATTGATCCAGGGGAGGGAAATCTCTCATTCATGAGGTGTTATTGGTCAGTTCATATGCAAGCAACGTCCAGCCTTGAAGATGACATCATAGGGATTAGCCATGCTGTCTTCCAGGGAGATTCTTTTGTTCGCTTTGGAATTGAGGCTTCATATTCCTACATTTAATCATAACTAACTGTTGCAATGTGCTACAATCTAACTACAGCTATCAAGCCAACACACTCATTCCCCTGATCATTTTGACACCAAGCATGACATGTTTATCTTGCTCCGTTGCAATAATACATATATATCTGATGTTATAACTCTCTTATATAAATACATTATAATGTCTGGTGCTTGACATGTTTCATTTATGTGTGGTATGAAATATGTGTTGAATATATCTTCGTGGCTTGTCTGTGTGAATGCGTATCCTACCATATATAGGTGTGCACGCTGCGTGAATGCAAACGCAGAGACCCATCTGTTTGGAGTTTGTATTTGCCGTGTATGTAATATTTTTGACTTCGACAGTCTTCCTTCTCTGTGGTGTCTTTTTCCATCCTCCAGCATCTTCTGTCTTCTTCCCACTGGGTGTTCTCTCTTCTGCAGTGCCTTCTTTCTTCTTTAATATTCAAGCGTTCTTCTCGACTCATATGCTTGCGTCAGACTAGCTTTCTGCTGCTCCCAGCAGTTATTGTTCATGGATGGCGGTAAATTCAGAATGCCATCTGCTGATTGTCGGGACATTCCTCAAAGCGACGGGCACTGTTCCGTCTCTCCCTGAGTTCTGGCGCTGGAAATCTTCATTGGCCATCTAATTACACAGGCTTGCCCTCTAGTAGCTTTTGCCAACTATGGGGGTAATTCCAAGTTGATCGCAGCAGGAATTTTGTTAGCAGTTGGGCAAAACCATGTGCACTGCAGGTGAGGCAGATATAACATGTGCAGAGAGAGTTAGATTTGGGTGTGTTCAATCTGCAATCTAATTTGCAGTGTAAAAATAAAGCAGCCAGTATTTACCCTGCACAGAAATAAAATAACCCACCCAAATCTAACTCTTTCTGCACATGTTATATCTGCCTCCCCTGCAGTGCACATGGTTTTGCCCAACTGCTAACAACATTCCTGCTGCGATCAACTTGGAATTACGCCCTATGTTTGGTCCTCAATTCCTCTTATTTAAGGAGGAACCACCTTGTAACTTGTGCCTAATTATTGCAAGTCTACCCTGTGTTCTGAATCAGTAGTTTCAGTGTCCTTTATATTGATTTAAGAGCCTGATTCTTTACTTCCCTCTGGATTAATGGCCAGTGAGGGGTGTTAGTCCTTGTGTGGAACTATGTAATGGGCAGGACTCACAACGGGGTATGTGCCTAATACCGACAATTATGATAATGATCTGTAATGTATAGTATGATTTTATCAGTCGGTGGTGCTCCCTGAGTCAGTAGGTCGTAGATTATGTAGAGAAGTAAGGAAAAAATGAGTCTTTGTTGGGGCACTCTTATGGTGTGATTAAAACTTAACTTTTAATCTTAATTATTAAAATTGTGTCAATCTCTTAAATGCAAAAAAAAAAAAAGCTTTAAAAGAGTATTTGAAAAGTGTAAAGATATTTGGTGTTTTATATACCTGAAGGTTAAACACTCTTCAGTGGAAATAAATTCCTAAAATGGCTTGAATAAGCCAAGGAGTCATTCTACATTAAATCACTAAAAAAAAATAATTACATTTTCACCTCCCATCTCAGATTTTAAATATTCTGTTTTTAGTTGAGAGGATGGCAAAACAACTATTTCTGACAAATATCTCGACTGTCTGACAATTCGTTTATTAAATATTGATTTTTCAATTTATTACATTATTTACTAATTGTGGCTTCTTTATCCAGTTTATTTGAAGTATCACGGGTGTTTATTAAGGATTCACAATGAAATTTGGACCCCTACAGTAACTCATCCTTCCGAGTCCAAAAATCCAAACCAAATTACTTTATCTGCTTTACGTTTCGAGTTACAGTAAAAACGCAGGTTTTTCTAAAATACTTAAAGCTAGATTCAATCAACATTAGATATCCCAATTTTTTTTTATGTGCTTAACAAAGGTATACAGTATTCCCACACAAAATAATCAGCACGGTACTCTACTTCATAGTGGAGAAAAAAAAATCATGAAGTGGATGTTCAATTACTGTTGTACTGCATACATAATTAACACAAGGGGGGGGAAATGTAATAGGGTGTGAGAATCAGAAAGTGAGAGACTGGTAACATTTTCAAATTTTTTTTAAAGTGGCAATCATTTACATGGCAAAACCAGGTTGATGTTGCCATGTAAATGATTGCCACTTTAAAAAAAAAAAAAAAAAAACAGGAGAATTTTACCAAAATCTCTCACTTTCTGATTCTCACATCCTATTACATTTCCCCCAAGAAATTATGAAATTTAAAAACTTAAACATAACTTATAAACTTATTTAATGTGACAGAATACATGGTAAAACAACCAAGAAAGCTTAAAGAAACCCATGGCATACCGGCAGAACCTGAAAAATATAGAGGGAAAGCCCTTCCTGTACAAATCGTTCATCAGATACAGCAGTTTTATGAAGATGATGATGTGTCCTGGAAATAAAGTCTGTTTCTGTAAAAGTTACACGATGAAAAAGAATAATTCACAAATGGAAAAGGCTACTCCTAGTAAACTTGAAAGAGCTTTATCTTGCTTTCAAATACTGTTTTCCAGACATTCAAGTTGGATTGTCTAAGGTTTGTTCCTTACTGTCACAACTGAGGGCCTGAGCTGACAGGAGGAAGCCTCAGTTGTAGGGGCTGAGATGTAGTGGAACCTGGGAGGTTGAATCAGACCCCTGGACATGTAAGTAACACGTAAGAAGGTTGCCCGAAGGCGTGACCACGACAACCAGAGTAAAAGTCAATAATTATTTATTAAAGATAACTCCATGTATCACAGCAGTGGTAAAAGAATAATGCAATAAGCAATAAAGTATAACACAGTTCCTGGATACTACGGGTTGGCAATGGCCACAGGGCTCTGGTAGTAATAGGCACAGTTCTTACTGTCCTTGAGATGGAAAGTCCTTACCAGGCCCGCTTGTAGTCGTGAGAATAGCCAAGGAACACGCCAGCTGATGTTAACTGTAAGCTGGTACGCTGTTGTTGGAATAGCTGCTGTGGGTACTGGTTGGAACTACAATAATGAATACATAGAAGATCCCTTCGGGACCTCTTAATTGCGCAAAAAATCACAAAGCAGCCTACTGGGTACTCACAATCTCCAAGGTACCCCTCCAAAAGTACCAAAAATGTGTAACAGAAAGAAACAAAGTGGTGGAGACAGATTTCCCCTTAGGCGCTCAACATAACAGTGCAGAAGATATTAAAAAATGAAGTAATACATTCCTTAGTGGGTAGAAGAATTCCAGGGCATAGTTGCACTCCTTCTCCACTTATCAATATCTCACGGACGTAGGGAAGTATGTAAAGAAAAAAATAATGGCATGTGTCGTACAGTCACAATTTAATTTTAAAATCACTGACACACATTTGACATATACACAATTCACATAAAAGAGTTGTCCACAAAGTTCTGCTGAGAATGGGAGGCCAGAATAATTACCAATAAAAAATGAGAACTGATTTTTGTCAGATCTCAAAAAGGCAGTTTGTAATATAGTCACCAAGCGTCTCTCCGGAAAAGACCACTGGAACCAGCCTTGGCAATCAATTCAGCTCTCCAGATCTTTTATCATCAGCAGCTTCGGAGTCCGGTAGGTCCCTTATTTACCAACGCGTTTCCACCCGCGATGCTGCGGGTCTTTCTCAAGGTGAAGTAAGGGACAGTGTTCTGATCCACATATTTATTCAAGAGTCCACCAATCAGAGTCCTAATCCTCTATTCCAAACAGCTGTTATGCCACAGATTGGTTACCATGGAGATGCAATCCTCCAATCCCTAAAGATCGATACATCACTTCCGGGGGCGTGGCTTACCGCTTGATTTTCACTAATCATATGTGTAGAGGGATGTGTCATTAAAAACCCCTACAGATATTAGGCTTTAAACGGAGTTTCCATTACCTAAAATCTTTACTTATTTAGAGTGTATTTACAGCGCTGGCCGGGATCTCCGCCAACCATTAGGTGGCGGGGCTTCCGCCAACCATCTCTCTAAGCTCAGTGACGGCTTCCGCCAACCCCTTCCACTCGGGCAGCGGCACTTCCGCCAACCGTTCATAAAGGGTGGATGTCCCCGGCGGCTTCCGCCAACCACTTGACCTCCAGCCGTGCGCATGCTCTATCTCGGCCCCGTCGGTTCCGGCTGTCTGTAGATTTCATACGCAGCCGTTCCTATGCATATTTCTAGTTCTAGGTGTTGTGGTGGCGCATACTTCCGCCAACCATTTATTGCTTTTTGCCAACCAACAACCCGGAAGTGGTGACCAATCTCCATAACCTGATTATATCTCCTTGGCACATAAATACAGATACATATAAAATACATTTAAAATACATTCTGATGCATCCCAATTATAAGTCCAGCTCTCAAGGAGAGCGGAACCTAAAAGTAAAACATATATTAAAAACATAATAAAACACAGGTCACATGGATATAAAAAATTTTTTATAAAAACCATTTGAGCTCAAAATCATTATTTAACCCAAACGGATGCAGTGTGTTGAACTCATAAATAGATTGCATTTCACTTTTTGCCAACATCGTTGTAGTATCTTTTTGTCTATTTGTCGGTTTGATTAATTTAAAACCCGCAAATCTGACTATTTCTTTTACAGAACTGTTGTGGTGAATCTTAAAATGATTAGATAAAGCATGGGTGACCAGGCCTTTTTTAATATTTCTGCAATGTTCACTTATACGTATTTTTAATGACCTTGTGGTACGTCCAATATAGAATAAATTACATGAACACTCTATAAAGTATACCACATTTTTAACATTGCAGGTAATAAAATCCTGTATCTTGGCTGTCTTCCCATTAATGCATACTGCATCTAATTTCTTTGTTCCATCGCTTTTTATTTCCTTACACCCGATGCAATCTCCACAGCGATGGAAACCCTTCGTTAAAACTCTACCTTCTCTCTTTTTTGGAGGGAGATAACTCCTTACTAATGAATTTTTTAAATTAGGAGCTTTTCTATATATAAAGACTGGTTGGTCCGGGATTACTTTTCCAACAACTGGATCTCTTTTAAGAATATCCCAGTTTTTTCTGAAAGACCTTTCGAGAGTTCTATGTTGGGCATTAAAACTGGTAATGAATGCCCAATCAAAATTTTTTCTTTTTTTAGGATTGCTTTTCGGTTGTTCTCGTGGCTTATCACACAGCAGTTCTTTTCTATCTATCAAACCCACTTCCTGTATAGCTTTATCTATCTTCTCGCTATTGTAACCGCTTTTTTCAAATCTATCTTTCAATTGATTCGCCTGTTGCTTAAAAACCTCGTCACTAGTGCAATTTCTTTTAAACCTTTTCAGCTGTCCTTGTGGTATTGATTCTAGCCAACTATGGTGATGGCAGCTAGTGATGTTAATAAAAGCCTGTGAATCAGTTTCCTTGATAAAAGTCTTGGTACAGAATCTGCCATCCTCCTGAGAAAGGGTAATATCCAGAAAGTCTACTTGTTGTTCATCTATGTTAAAAGTCAATTGGATATTAAGTTCATTATTATTTAGATATGTGCAAAAACAGTCTAGATCTTCTCTGCTTCCTCTCCATATAAATAAAATGTCATCAATATATCTTTTCCAGGACACCAGGTTCGCTCCAAATGGGTTGTTGTCCCAAATACAATCTAATTCCCATTGCCCCATAAAGATATTGGCATAACTTGGAGCGAACCTGGTGCCCATGGCTGTTCCGACCCTCTGGATAAAAAAGTCCCTTTCCACCGTAAAATAATTATTATGCAAAATAAAATGAATCCCTTCTTTAATAAAATTTTGCATCTCGACCCCTAAAGTGCTATTGCAAAGTGCAGAAGTAACAGCTTTAATCCCAGCCTCATGCTCGATGATGGAATAGAGAGACTTTACATCCGCTGTGACCATAATTAAATTCTCTTCCCACGGGACCATGGATATTGAATTTAAAAGGTCTTTTGTATCTTTAAGATGGGAAGTATTTTTCAAGACTAGCGGCTGCAAAAAATAATCGATATACTCCGACAAATTAGCTGTCACAGAGTTTATCCCTGCGACAATAGGTCTACCTGGGGGATGGATAGGATTTTTATGCACTTTGGGCAATAAGTACAGAGTGGGAACAACCGGTTTCTCAATTATAAGGAATTTTACCTCTTTCTCTTCTAAAACCCCTAAATTCCTATATTTCTCAATGAGTTCCAAAAAACTAGTTTTGATCCTTTCGGTTGGATCCGATCTCAATTTCTGATAAGTTTGTCGATCCCCTAAATGATTCTCAACCTCCCTTGTATACCACTCTCTATCCATTACCACTATACCTCCTCCTTTATCTGTAGATTTAATTACAAGGTCCTTATTTAACTGTAAATTTTTCAATGCTGTCCTTTCCTTTCCTGTTAAATTGTGTTTAATCCCTGTTGGTCTAATTTCTCTCAGATCTTCCTGTACTAACTGACAGAAAGTTTCAATGAAATTACCTTTCACATGGGCCGGATAAAAAATGGACTTGGGTTTAAAAGGTGTTTGTTCTGTTGTTTCCATATTGCCTAATTCTTCAACTGTCTCTTTTGTTAGGAAAATTTTTTTGATACAAACCTTCCTTATGAATCTATGAATATCTATAAAAGTCTGAAATTTGTTTATGGGAACAGCTTATTTCAGTCCTTTCTCTAAGACTTTAGTTTCATATTCAGTGAGAATATGGGTACTGATATTGAAAATTTTAACCCCTTTTTCTGTACCATTCCCAGTTCCCAAGCTCACCGGTACCTGAGTCGTACACTCCTGTGGTTGAGCGGGAATTTTTCTGTGTTTTATTCTGGTTTTTTTCTTTCTTATTCTCCGTTTTTGGGAATCCTTCTTTCTGTTTTTATTATTCCCACCCCTTCTGCCTCTGTGTCTTTTTAGTTAATTCCAATTCCGTGCTGGTCGCCCCCTCTCTAAAAAATGAGATCTATAGTTGTTGCCGTCTAGCACCTCATATCGATTCCTCACAGGCAAAGATGTTTGCACAGGAGACCTCATTCCATAATCTCTCCTATAATTTCTATTTCTCATAGTTACATCCAGAGTGGGATCATTCCTGTACCTCCTTTCTCTAAATCCCTGGGGTTCATGAAAATGGTTTCTAAATCTATCCCTTGAGTGTTGGTGTATTTCTCTATTCCTTTTATATGGTCTTCTAGGGGACGGAGCCCTTCTATACCTAGTGGGAGTTCTTTCTATTCCACGGTTAGTTCTATAATTAGTACATTTAAAATGTATGGCTTGATCCTCTTTGGGATATGAAACACTCCTATCTCTAATAGCGCCAACAGGTTCTTCTTCCATTTGGTTGTTGGTTTCTTTTTTGTCCCTGATAAATTTTCTGATTTTACGATCTATAAGTGCCTTTTCATTTTTCTTTATATTTAATTCGATCCTTTCTTCAAAACGCTTATAGTCAGGCATATCTGCAAACCGACTAATAAGATCCCTATATCGTTTGATTTCCTCATCCAATTGGGATAACTCTCTTTTCCGTTCAATGATTATAAGATTAATCAATGAAAAAGAACATTCCGTTATAATTCTATCCCATTCATCTCTAAAAGTATCGGATGAGGTCTCAAAAGAGGCTTTTTTATTAATTCTTAGACCTCTTGGTATAATTTCGTGGGAGACATTTCTCTAAAGTGACTGTCTCCCACCAAATCCTGTTTTCTTTTAAGAGTATTACTTCTAATTTTCTCATTATATTTTCTAAGCTTTCGTCAAGGAGCTCGATATTCTCTCCCTCGTCCTTAAACAGGTTTTCTAAAACCACTCTTCTATTTTCTCTGCATTTAAACATGACTGCTGCAATTATAGATCCCAAAGGATAGGAGAGAACACAATAATGAATACAGAGAACATCCCTTCGGGACCTCTTAATTGCGCAAAAAATCACAAAGCAGCCTACTGGGTACTCACAATCTCCAAGGTACCCCTCCAAAAGTACCAAAAATGTGTAACAGAAAGAAACAAAGTGGTGGAGACAGATTTCCCCTTAGGCGCTCAACATAACAGTGCAGAAGATATTAAAAAATGAAGTAATACATTCCTTAGTGGGTAGAAGAATTCCAGGGCATAGTTGCACTCCTTCTCCACTTATCAATATCTCACGGACGTAGGGAAGTATGTAAAGAAAAAAATAATGGCATGTGTCGTACAGTCACAATTTAATTTTAAAATCACTGACACACATTTGACATATACACAATTCACATAAAAGAGTTGTCCACAAAGTTCTGCTGAGAATGGGAGGCCAGAATAATTACCAATAAAAAATGAGAACTGATTTTTGTCAGATCTCAAAAAGGCAGTTTGTAATATAGTCACCAAGCGTCTCTCCGGAAAAGACCACTGGAACCAGCCTTGGCAATCAATTCAGCTCTCCAGATCTTTTATCATCAGCAGCTTCGGAGTCCGGTAGGTCCCTTATTTACCAACGCGTTTCCACCCGCGATGCTGCGGGTCTTTCTCAAGGTGAAGTAAGGGACAGTGTTCTGATCCACATATTTATTCAAGAGTCCACCAATCAGAGTCCTTATCCTCTATTCCAAACAGCTGTTATGCCACAGATTGGTTACCATGGAGATGCAATCCTCCAATCCCTAAAGATCGATACATCACTTCCGGGGGCGTGGCTTACCGCTTGATTTTCACTAATCATATGTGTAGAGGGATGTGTCATTAAAAACCCCTACAGATATTAGGCTTTAAACGGAGTTTCCATTACCTAAAATCTCTCTAAGCTCAGTGACGGCTTCCGCCAACCCCTTCCACTCGGGCAGCGGCACTTCCGCCAACCGTATTTTATATGTATCTATATTTATGTGCCAAGGAGATATAATCAGGTTATGGAGATTGGTCACCACTTCCGGGTTGTTGGTTGGCAAAAAGCAATAAATGGTTGGCGGAAGTATGCGCCACCACAACACCTAGAACTAGAAATATGCATAGGAACGGCTGCGTATGAAATCTACAGACAGCCGGAACTGACGGGGCCGAGATAGAGCATGCGCACGGCTGGAGGTCAAGTGGTTGGCGGAAGCCGCCGGGGACATCCACCCTTTATGAACGGTTGGCGGAAGTGCCGCTGCCCGAGTGGAAGGGGTTGGCGGAAGCCGTCACTGAGCTTAGAGAGATGGTTGGCGGAAGCCCCGCCACCTAATGGTTGGCGGAGATCCCGGCCAGCGCTGTAAATACACTCTAAATAAGTAAAGATTTTAGGTAATGGAAACTCCGTTTAAAGCCTAATATCTGTAGGGGTTTTTAATGACACATCCCTCTACACATATGATTAGTGAAAATCAAGCGGTAAGCCACGCCCCCGGAAGTGATGTATCGATCTTTAGGGATTGGAGGATTGCATCTCCATGGTAACCAATCTGTGGCATAACAGCTGTTTGGAATAGAGGATTAGGACTCTGATTGGTGGACTCTTGAATAAATATGTGGATCAGAACACTGTCCCTTACTTCACCTTGAGAAAGACCCGCAGCATCGCGGGTGGATACGCGTTGGTAAATAAGGGACCTACCGGACTCCGAAGCTGCTGATGATAAAAGATCTGGAGAGCTGAATTGATTGCCAAGGCTGGTTCCAGTGGTCTTTTCCGGAGAGACGCTTGGTGACTATATTACAAACTGCCTTTTTGAGATCTGACAAAAATCAGTTCTCATTTTTTATTGGTAATTATTCTGGCCTCCCATTCTCAGCAGAACTTTGTGGACAACTCTTTTATGTGAATTGTGTATATGTCAAATGTGTGTCAGTGATTTTAAAATTAAATTGTGACTGTACGACACATGCCATTATTTTTTTCTTTACATACTTCCCTACGTCCGTGAGATATTGATAAGTGGAGAAGGAGTGCAACTATGCCCTGGAATTCTTCTACCCACTAAGGAATGTATTACTTCATTTTTTAATATCTTCTGCACTGTTATGTTGAGCACCTAAGGGGAAATCTGTCTCCACCACTTTGTTTCTTACTGGTTGGAACTAGTCAGGTGTTAACACGGAGTGGATGCTGGGTGGAACCAGACAAATGGTAGTATGAAGCTTGAGAGCGAAGAAATACTGGTACCGGTGGTTTGTGGAAATCTGCTGGGAAGCACCGGCACTTTAAGAAATGCTGATCGCTGCTGGAAGCTAGCTGCTGGAAGCAGATGGATCTGTAGCTGGAAACTGGAGTAGTCACGGAGGACTGGAGAGTCAGGCTGCACCGCAAGGTGGTAAGCCGGTGCGGGTCTCTAAGTGGAAGCTGGAGACAGGAGCTGGAAACCTGGAAAAACAACCACAGGAGAGAGAGACTGGAAACAAGGTTTGACAACCAAAGCACTGACGCCTTCCTGGCCCAGGCACAGGATACTTATACCTGCAGCAAGGCAGGCATTGGCTGGGCAATTATGCAGATTCCAGTGGAGCAGCGGATTGGTGGAAACTGAGGCATGTGATAGAATCCAACATGGCTGCGCCCATGTTAGCACTTGGAGGGAAAAGTTAGTTAGAGAAACCATGTGGAGATTCAGCAGTAATGGCGGCACGGACCACGGAGGGCAGGAGACGCCACACTGACAACTTGCATACTGGAACCACATGGATGACAGCGGAGGCCGCGGCAGGCATGAGACGCCACACTGACCAATCTGTATACTGGAAACACAGGAACGGCGGCGGAGGACTGGAGACGCCTATCTGAGGCCTAACATGGAGCCGCTTGTGACAGCGCTTTAAAGTGACAGGAGGGAGATGTACAGTGTGGACATCAGCAACGCAGGCAAGATCCGGCCCTGGGACGCCGAGCCAGCCTCAGGAGACATCTGAATGGTAAGTAATGGCGTCCAGATACCCAGATCGTGACACTTACGACCTACATGGTGTGTTAGTTAGCGTTGCTGCAAGAGGTATGCATTCTGTGTGTGTTTGCGAAACTCACCAAAATGTAAAAAATTATTGGTTGCTGCTCTACTACTAAAGATGGACTACAAAGACCTAACTGAAACCCTAGTTTGTTCTTCAGTCTTAAAAACCTGTATGCTTCATCAATGTGATAAATGCCCAGGTCTGGAAGCACTTCAGAAAATTGTTGAAAAACATTTTCATGATAGTGACTTGGATGATGGGGACACAATTGTTTATAAGCAGTGGGTCCACACTGACCAAAGTAAATTGGTTGCAATCACTAGTACTGTGGAACAATTTTGTGCAGAAAATTAGTCATTTGTGTGTCTGGATGCAATTCAAGGATTCCACTGGGACACTTCACAAGCAATACTTCACCCACTTGCTGTATACAGACAGAGCCACGCTCATCTAAGCTGCGATGCGTGCGCACAGCATATGCATCGTGGCATAGTGCGAATGTGCTTTGCGGCTACTGATCACAGCCGGCTTCTGCTCCATAGGCTTCCATTTGCGTGCATATGCGGGCACACTTGCCCTGAGGCAACGATTAGCGGGGCTTCATCTGTTTTTTAGACCGGATGATTGCGTGACACTTTAAATTGTGTGAGTCTGTCTGTTATAAGTGATACCTGTGACCATGTAGCCATAACTGTGCATGCCTTCATTACGGTAGTTATGAAACACTTAGCGGAACTATTACTAAAATTGGCATATGTTTACTACTTTAGTGATGGTGCTAGTAAACGTTTAGCCACCCGCACCAGTCTGCAAGCAGTGGAAACTCATTACATCTTGACACCTTTGGACCTGTATAGCTGGGCTGAAAATATACGTGGCATTAAGTTTTTCTACGTGTCACAAAATGAAGTGCAAGAGTGCAAAACCAAGCTGCATAGCCGTCTAGAAACCGCAAATACTGTGGTAGGAACGCTTGCTCATCACCAATTTCAGCCTATTAGTTATGATGAACTACACATATTCCGATTGTCATCAGACGACATGAAGACAGCAGGTACCACAGTTTAGGGGGTATCCAATTACAGGTGAAAATACATTGGGCGATTTTTCACGATATTTCACCCATATTTTTTTTTACAGGCTATCCAATTTGGTCGCTTGTAAAAAAAAATACACACTGTCTCACAAAAACACACAGGTTCAGTGAAACCTGTGTGTTTTTGGTAGAAACAGCCCCGTTTCAGTGGATATGGATTCGCCTGCCTGAGGCAGGTGAAACAAAATCCCTGATAAGCTGGCGCGAGCCGTGGCTTTAGGGGGTTAATTGGATAGCCCCCGCAGGATAATTAACAGCGTTAATTTACCATGGCTAATTGCATAATCCCTTTAGTGTCACTATGACCAGATGAACAAAAAATGGAGACAAAAGTGATCTGCAAACTGGAACATACATAGCAGCAGTGTATGATAACATCTGGTACATTGGGTATATCCAGAGCCGGCCCTAACCAATATGATGCCCTAGGCAAGATTTTGTCTGGTGCCCCTAGCACCGCCGCTAGTTCTGCAGGAGATGCCTGCCATGAGTCAGCTGGCAGCTCTGCTAACGTCGGGTGCCTTTTGTTTATGAAAATGCATCATAATATTTGCATTACTATGTGGCTAGTATGCACAAGTAGCTTCTGTTGATTAAAATGATATGCGGCATGCCTATATTCTGTGTGCGACTGTGGCTGTATCTGCATACAGAATGCTACATTACAGTGATTTCCAGGAATACACTGCAACGTAGCATTTCGTATGCAGATACAGCCGCAGTCACACACCGAATATAGACATGCTGCATATCATTTTAATCAGCAGAAGCTGCTGGTGCCCCTAAGCATACCAAATGCCCTAGGCATTTGCCTAGTTTGCCTATGCCTAAGGCCGACTCTGGGTATATCATTCAATGTAATGAGGAGGAACAAGATGTGCTGGTACACTTCATGAAATAAAATAAAACCAATCAATAAATGTGTTGTCTTGGCCTTCAGTGTTTTTTTTCCCTTTTATTCACATCCCCTTTGTAACGGAAGTGCCCACTATCCAAGGAAATACTGCAAGGCACTGTCTGCTGACACTTTAAGGAAAACTACAGACCATTTTAGCAGGTTCCAAACAAGGGAAAGATAATGTGATTGTTGACTCAACTTAAGTTATGGACTTTTTAAATTTCGTGGTTTCTTGTGTTAATTATGTATGCGGTACAACAGTAATTGAACGTCCACTACATGATTTTTTTTCTCTCCACTATTACAGAGTACCATGCTGATTTTTTTGTGTGGTAATAACGTATATCTTTGTTAAGCACCTAAAAAAAAATTGTGATATTTAATGATGACTGAACCTAGTGGTTTTAAATATTTTCTAAAAACGTGCGTTTTTGCCATAACTCGAAACGTAAGGCAGATAAAGTGATTTGGTTTGGATTCAGGAGGAAGAGTTACTTTAGGGGTGTAAATTTAGTGGTGGTTCCTTAATAAACAACCGTCATACATCAAATAAACTAGATAAAGAAGCTGCGATTAGTAAATAATTTAATAAATTTAAAAATCAATATTTAATAAACGAATTGTCAGACAGTTGAGATATTTGGCAGAAATAGTTGTTTTGACATCTTCTCTTAAAAATGTCATAAAAATCCTGAGATGAGTGGTGGACACGCCTGGTTGAACTGACATGGAATGACCCCAAGGTGAAAATATAAAAAAATATAAAATATAAAAAATTAGCATAAAGCGCAGTCTTGCTGTAATGTCTCATAAATCCATTATTGGCAGAGTGTTTGCTAGCCCTGGGGTGCTGGTAACAGTATGCAATAAGTGTACTCTACCACTTACTGAAACAAGTGTGATGGTTTGAGCTAGACTCAAAAGGTGAGTATGATCATAAAGGTCACCATGCAGTCCCAGGATAATAGGCACAAGTTAGATATCTAGGTTAAACACTCTATCACTTTGGTGGTTCTTTGTCTCTATGTGTTTAGGCTAAGGAGACGGAAAAAACATATATCTTGATTTTATCAACCTACTGTATAGCCAAGACTGCTTGAGCAGAAAGAGATTTACAGTTCTGTGCAAATTTCAAAACTTATATACAGATAAATATCACACAGAAAGTAGCACCTGTGAAGCAACAGGATCCTACAGGTACAGTTCAAAAATATTTGCTATTTTATGCAGGTTTTGTGACCACATACACAGGTAGATATCGCACAGGTAGGTGTCCCACATTGTCAGCGAAGTCACACTGATAGAGGTAATATAATGAAATCAGGGGTTTGATCATCCCCCTGATAGGTGAAACGGCTGTCTGAAGAAGGTACCGGGCAATGCACAGCCTTGACCCACTCTAAGGGTACCCTGGTATTGTACCCCATAGGGGTCTTTTTAATATTATTGACTGTATTTACTGCACCACTCAGTGTATATATGCTCACAAATTGGCACACATATCTTCAGCTGTTTCCGGTGTTAACCATAAGTCCATACCTCCCAACTTTAGCCGCTTGTAAAGAGGGACCGCGCGCTCCCGAAAAGGGGGTGTGGCCTATGGGAAAGGGGCGTGGCCTCGCTGGAGGACCCGCGATCGCGAGCCACGCCTCCGATTTCGTCATTGAGGGGGCATGCCCAGCGCTCCGTGAGCTGCTGGCATGCCCTCTCTCCCTCTGTCTGCACTGAATAGACGCTGAATAGACGCTGCACAGCGTCTATTCATCGCTGCTCTGCAAAGCAAAGCAGAGCAGCGCGTGCAGGAGCCTCCCAACTGCCCCCCCCCCCACCGCGGGACACTGCGGCCCGCGGGTGGGACAGCGGGACAGTCCCCAAAAAACGGGACTGTCCCGCGAAAATCGGGACAGTTGGGAGGTATGATAAGTCTCAGACCAAAGCAAACACTGTTTCTCTGACGTCCTAGTGGATGCTGGGGACTCCGTAAGGACCATGGGGAATAGCGGCTCCGCAGGAGACTGGGCACAGCTAAGAAAGATTTAGGACTACCTGGTGTGCACTGGCCCCTCCCACTATGACCCTCCTCCAGACCTCAATTAGAATCCTGTGCCCGGCTGAGCTGGATGCACACTAGGGGCTCTCCTGAGCTCCTAGAGAGAAAGTATATATTAGGTTTTTTATTTTACAGTGAGATCTGCTGGCAACAGACTCACTGCAGCGAGGGACTAAGGGGAGAAGAAGCGAACCTACCTAACTGGTGGTAGCTTGGGCTTCTTAGGCTACTGGACACCATTAGCTCCAGAGGGATCGACCGCATGGAACCGGCCATTGATGTTCGGTCCCAGAGCCGCGCCGCCGGCCCCCTTACAGAGCCAGAAGCAAGAAGAGTCCGGAAAATCGGCGGCAGAAGACATCAGTCTTCACCAAGGTAGCGCATAGCACTGCAGCTGTGCGCCATTGCTCCTCATACACACTTCACACTCCGGTCACTGAGGGTGCAGGGCGCTGGGGGGGGGGGGGGCGCGCCCTGAGCAGCAATAAAAACACCTTGGCTGGCAAATATATCACAATATATAGCCCCAGAGGCTATATATGTGATAAATACCCCTGCCAGAATCCATAAAAAAGCGGGAGAAAAGTCCGCGAAAAAGGGGCGGAGCTATCTCCCTCAGCACACTGGCGCCATTTTCTCTTCACAGTGCAGCTGGAAGACAGCTCCCCAGGCTCTCCCCTGTAGTTTTCAGGCTCAAAGGGTTAAAAAGAGAGGGGGGGCACTAAATTTAGGCGCAATATTGTTTATACAAGCAGCTATTGGGGGAAAAATCACTCAGTTATAGTGTTAATCCCTGCATTATATAGCGCTCTGGTGTGTGCTGGCATACTCTCTCTCTGTCTCCCCAAAGGACTTTGTGGGGTCCTGTCCTCAGCCAGAGCATTCCCTGTGTGTGTGCTGTGTGTCGGTACGGCTGTGTCGACATGTGGGATGAGGAAGGTTACGTGGAGGTGGAGCAGAGGCCGATAAATGGGATGTCGTCCCCTGTGGGGCCGACACCAGAGTGGATGGATAGGTGGAAGGTATTAACCGACCATGTCAACTCCTTACAAGGCTGGATGACGTAAAACAGCTGTGGGACAGCCGGCTTCTCAGCCCGCGCCTGCCCAGGCGTCTCAAAGGCCATCAGGGGCTCACAAAAGCGCCCGTTACCTCAGATGGCAGACACAGATGTCGACACGGAGTCTGACTCCAGTGTCGACGAGGTTGAGACATATACACAATCCACTAGGAACATCCGTTACATGATCTCGGCAATGAAAAATGTGTTACGCATTTCTGACATGAACCCAAGTACCACATAAAAGGGGTTTTATTTTTGGGGAGAAAAAGCAGCCAGTGTTTTGTTCCCCCATCAGATGAATGAATGAAGTGTGTAAAGTAGCGTGGGTTCCCCCAATAAGAAACTGGTAATTTCTAAAAAGTTACTGATGGCGTACCCTTTCCCGCCAGAGGATAGGTCACGTTGGGAGATATCCCTTAGGGTGGATAAGGCGCTCACACGTTTGTCAAAAAAGGTGGCACTGCCGTCTTAGGATACGGCCACCTTGAAGGAGCCTGCTGATAAAAATCAGGAGGCTATCCTGAAGTCTGTATATACACACTCAGGTTATATACTGAGACCTGCAATTGCCTCAGCATAAATAGTGCTGCTGCAGCGTGGTCTGATACCCTGTCAGATAATATTAATACTCTAAGACAGGGATAATAGTTTGCTAACATAGAGCATATTAAAGACGTCGTCTTATATATAAAGGATGCACAGAGGGATATTTGCCGGCTGGCATCCAGAATAAATGCAATGTCCATTTTGCCATGAGGGTATTAGAAACCCGGCAGTGGACAGGTGATGCTGCCTATAAAAGGCAATGGAGATTCTGCCTTATAAGGGTGAGGAATTGTTTGGGGATGGTCTCTGGGACCTCGTATCCACAGCAACAGCTGGGAAGTAAACAAATAAAAAAAAATTTTTACCTCCGGTTTCCTCACGGCCTAAGAAAGCACCGTATTTTCAGGTACAGTCCTTTCGGCTTCAGAAAAGTAAGCGGGTCAAAGGCGCTTCCTTTCTGCACAGAGACAAGGGAAGAAGGAAAAAGCTGCACCAGCAGCCAGTTCCCAGGATCAAAAATCTTCCCCCGCTTCCTCTGAGTCCACCGCTTGACGTTGGGGCTCCACAGGTGGAGACAGGTGCGGTAGGGGGCGCGTCTCGGGAACTTCAGGGACCAGTGGGTTTGCCCACAGGTGGATCCCTAGGTTCTGCAAATAGTATCACAGGGATACAGGCTGGAGTTCGAGGCGACTCCCCCTCGCCGTTACCTCACCTCAGCCTTGCCTGCTGCCCTCGGAGAAAGGTAGTACTGGCGGCAATTCACAAGCTGCACCTCCAGCAGGTGAAATCAAGGTACCCCTCCTTCAACAAGGCCGGGGTTACTATTCCAAAATGTTGTGGTACCGAAACCAGACTGTTCGGTGAGACCCATTCTAAAATTGAAAGCCTTGAACACTTATATACGAAGGTTCAAGTTCGAAATGGAATCGCTCAGGGCGATTATTGCAAGCCTGGAGAATTTCATGGTATCACTGGACATCAAGGATGCTTACCTGCATGTCGCTATTTACCCTCTTCACCAGGAGTACCTCAAAATTGTGGTACAGGATTGTCATTACCAATTCCAGACGTTGCCGTTGGTCTGTCCCCGGCACGAGGTATTTACCAAGGTAATGGCCGAAATAATTATCCCGTACTTGGACGATCTCCTTATAAAGGCGAGGTCCAGGGAGCAGTTGTTCGGCGGAGTAGCACTATCTCGGGAAGTGCTACAACAGCACGGCTGGATTCTGAATATCCAAAGTCGCAGCTGGTTCCTACGACGCGTCTACTGTTCCTGAGTATGGTTCTGGACACAGAACAGGATAAAAAGGGTTTCTCCCGGAGGAGAAGTCCAAGGAGTTGTCGTCTCTAGACAGAGACCTCCTAATACGTATACAGGTGTCGGTGCATCAATGCACGCGAGCCCTGGGAAGGATGGTAGCTTCTTACGAAGAAATTCCATTCGCCAGGTCCCATACAAGGATTTTCCAGTGGGATCTGTTGGACATGTGGTCCGGGTCGCATCTTCAGATGCATCGGCGGATAACCCTGTCTCCAAGGGCCAGGGTGTCGCTGTTGTGGTGGCTGCAGAGTGCTCATCTTCTAGGGGGCCGCAGATTCGGCATACAGGACTGGGTCCTGGTGACCACGGATGCCAGCCTTCGAGGCTGGGGGGCAGTCACACAGGGAAGAAACTTCCAAGGCTATGGAAAAGTCAGGAGACTTCCCTACACATAAATATTCTGGAACTAAGGGCCATTTACAATGCCCTAAGTCAGGGTAGACCCCTGCTTCAACATCGGCCGGTGCTGATCCAGTCAGACAACATCACGGCAGTCGCTCATGTAAACGACAGGGCGGCACAAGAAGCAGGATGGCGATGGCAGAAGCCACAAGGATTCTCCGATGGGCGGAAAATCATGTGTTAGCACTGTCAGCAGTGTTCATTCCCGGAGTGGACAACTGAGAAGCAGACTTTCTCAGAAGACACGACCTCCACCCGGGAGAGTGGGGACTTCATCCAGAAGTCTTCCAAATGATTGTACACCGTTGGGAAAGGCCACAGGTGGACATGATGGCGTCCCGCCTCAACTAAAAGTTACAAAGATATTGCGCCAGGTCAAGGACCCTCAGGCGATAGCTGTGGACGCTCTGGTAACACCGTGGGTGTACCAGTCGGTGTATGTGTTCCCTTCTCTGCCTCTCTTACCCAGGGTAATGAGAATAAGAAGAAGGAGAGGAGTAAGAACTATACTCATTGTTCCGGGTGGGCCAAGAAGAGCTTGGTAACCAAAACTCCAAGAAATGATCTCAGAGGACCCATGGCCTCTGCCGCTCAGACAGGACCTGCTGCAGCAGGGGGCCTGTCTGTTCCAAGACGTACCGCGGCTGCGTTGGACGGCATGGCGGTTGAACGCCGGATCCTGAAGGAAAAGGGAATTCCGGAGGAAGTTATCCCTACGCTATTTAAAGCTAGGAAAGAAGTGAACGCTAACCATTATCACCTCATATGGTGGAAATATGTTGCGTACTGTGAGGCCAGGAAGGCCCCAAAGGAGAAATTTCAGCTAGGTCGATTTCTGCACTTCCTACAGTCAGAGGTGACTATGGGCCTACAATTGGGTTCCATTAAGGTCCAGATTTCGGCTCTATCGATTTTCTTCCAAAATGGAACTGGCTTCACTGCCTGAAGTTCAGACTTTTGTTAAGGGAGGGCTGCATAGTCAGCCCCCGTTTGTGCCTCCAGTGGCACCGTGGGATCTCAACGTGGTGTTGGATTTCCTGAAGTCGCATTGGGTTGAGCCACTTAAATCCATGGAGTTATAATACCTCACGTGGAAAGTGGTCATTCTGTGGGCCTTGGCATCGGCCAGGCGTGTATCAGAATTGACAAAAGCCCTTATCTGTATTTTATATGGGAACGGCGAAATTGAGGACTCGTTCCCAATTCCTTCCTAAGGTGGTATCAGTTTTTCATGTGAACCAACCTATTGTGGTGCCTGCGGCTACTTGGGACTTGGAGGATTCCAAGTTACTGGACGTAGTCAGGGCCCTGAAAAGTATATGTTTCCAGGACAGCTGGAGTCAGGAAGACTGACTCGCTATTTATCCTGTATACACCCAACAAGCTGGGTGCTCCTGCTTCTAAGCAGACGATTGCTTGCTGGATCTGTAGCACGATTCAACTTGCACATTCTGCGGCTGGACTGCCGCACCCTAAATCTGTAAAAGCCCATTCCACGAGGAAAGTGGGCTCTTCTTGGGCGGCTGCCCGAGGGGTCTCGGCTTTACAACTTTGCCGAGCTGCTACTTGGTCAGGGGCAAACACGTTTGCAAAATTCTACAAATTTGATACCCTGGCTGAGGAGGACCTTGAGTTCTCTCATTTGGTGCTGCAGAGTCATCCGCACTCTCCCGCCCGTTTGGGAGCTTTGGTATAATCCCTATAGTCCTTACGGAGTCCCCAGCATCCACTAGGACGTCAGAGAAAATAAGATTTTACTCACCGGTAAATCTATTTCTCGTAGTCCGTAGTGGATGCTGGGCGCCCGTCCCAAGTGCGGACTGTCTGCAATACTTGTATATAGTTATCATTAACTAAAAGGGTTATTGTTGAGCCATCTGTTGAGAGGCTCTGTTATGTTCATACTGTTAACTGGGTATCATATCACGAGTTATACGGTGTGATTGGTGTGGCTGGTATGAGTCTTACCCAGGATTCAAAATCCTTCCTTATTGTGTCAGCTCTTCCGGGCACAGTATCCTAACTGAGGTCTGGAGGAGGGTCATAGTGGGAGGAGCCAGTGCACACCAGGTAGTCCTAAATCTTTCTTAGCTGTGCCCAGTCTCCTGTGGAGCTGCTATTCCCCATGGTCCTAACGGAGTCCCCAGCATCCACTACGGACTACGAGAAATAGATTTACCGGTGAGTAAAATCTTATTATTATTTTTCTTACTTAATAAGCAAACTTATTATCTGTTGGAGACCAAATGCTGCATGCTCTCTCATCCACTATCCTCTATCTCTTCATATGTTGTTGTGAGAGCAGAGGGACCATGTTGAATCTCCAAATTCTTCCTTCTCTTCTCCCTTCTGTTTGATTCCTGTGTGCGCTCTCATCTGGAAAGTGCCCGTTTAAAATCCCTGCAATGCAGTAGTAACTGAGAAATGTGAGCACACCAATTTTTGGACAGCAGAAGTACCCTCTCTCTCACAGTGGAACTATACTCTCTCACTCAGCAGATTTCGGCCATACTCCACTAGATACGCCCAAACTCAGTTGATCTTGGAAACTAATCAGTGGCAGGCCTGGTCAATACCTGGAAGGGAGACCACCTGGTAATACCAGGTACAGTAAACTCCCTTGTAATAGAAAGTAGAAGTAGAAGTTTCACAAATACATTGGGGATTAACACCCAGTTTCCCCCAGCACACCAAGCTGTACCTGTACCTGTACCAAAGGCATGAAAAACTCTATATATACTAGGTGGCTCTTCGCGCCTCTTCACACCGTCGTAAGGGGCTATGCCCCCTTAACCCTTGCACGCCCTTGGAGTGTGCAATGTTTTTATTATATGGAGTATTACCTCCAAACATAATTTTGTGATTGGTTAAATATTGCACGGACAAAGGGCGTGCAATGGTTAACGGGTCGTAGCACCTTGCAACGGTGTGAACAGCACAGGCAGGGCACGATGAATCACCTAGTAGGTGCTGTTGTTGGGGGAGTGGCGGGTGCGGGGAAGATGCGGATGGTGTAGGAGGTCCGGGGGTGCCGCGGGTGGGGGAGGGGGAACTGCGGATGAGGGAGGGTGTCTGTAGATGCTGTGGGTGGAGGAGGGCAGATGGGGTCAGAGGTGCTGTGGTTGGGAGAAAGGCGGGTGCGGTGGAGATGTGGATGGGGAGGGTGTCCGGAGGTGCTATAGTTGGGCTAAGGGTGGATGTTGGGGGTGCATGGATGGGGGAGGGGGTGAGGAGGTGCTGCAGGGGGGTGGGGCTTATAACTGGGGTAAGCATCTACATTATATACAGCTGGCCCTTCACCCGCTGGGGTAAGTAGCCACACTATATATATATATATATATATATATATAAAACCGGCCCCTTAGTTTAGTATCTAGATGGATGGATTGTGTGTCTGGCCCTTGCCCCCATTCCCCCGGTGGTCAGGAAGTCCCCCCACACACAGTGTAAGCACAGGCAGAGCCTGCCACCGCTTGGCACTTACTGCCAGATCTGTGACTCTCTGACTGTGACTCCACCCAGTGTTGTGACTCTGCCCTGCGCTATACACACAGTCACAGATCTGGACTATTATATAGTGTGTGTATATATATATATATATATATATATATAGAGAGAGAGAGAGAGAGATCGGTGGATAAGGCACTCCAAAAAGCTTATGTGAATCAAGAGCCGGTGCCTCCGTGAAAGTAAAATAATAGCAAAGGAGAACAACGTGGCACTCACGGCAAGTTTCAATGATCACAACCACAGCATTAACGTAGAGCAACGTTTCAGTGGCACCCCACTGTCGTCAGGCTTTATTAGTAAAACATTAAAACAATCCTACCTTTATAGACCACCCACGTGTATGTTGTACAGACAGTCCGGACTCAAACTTCCGGAAAAGAAAGCGGAAGTGATGTGATAGTGCCGTCAGCGCACTGAAAGATCAAAGCCCATCACCATGGAAACCTGGTTGTTAGAAGTAGCAGAAAATAGATACTAATACAGCGTATGAGGTTTTGTAACAATCAATAGACATATAATGTTAGATACTAGCAGATGTTAAGTTATGGATAACTACCAACAGTAATACAAAGATGACACAAATAAACATTATCATACTTTAAAAGATAATTATATATATATATATATATATATATATATATACACTGCTCAAAAAAATAAAGGGAACACTTAAGCAACACAATGTAACTCCAATTCAATCACACTTCTGTGAAATCAAATAGTCCACTTAGGAAGCAACACTGATTGACAATCAATTTCACATGCTGTTGTGCAAATGTAATAGACAACAGGTGGAAATTATAGGCAATAAAGGAGGTGCAGGTGGTGACCACAGACCACTTCTCAGCTCCTATGCTTTCTGGCTGATGTTTTGGTCACTTTTGAAAGCTGGCGGTGCTTTCACTCTAGTGGTAGCATGAGACGGAGTCTACAACCCACACAAGTGGCTCAGGTAGTGTAGCTCATCCAGGATGGCACTTCAATGCGAGCTGTAGCAACAAGGTTTGCTGTGTCTGTCAGCGTAGTGTCCAGAGCATGGAGGCGCTACCAGGAGACAGGCCAGTACATTAGGAGACGTGGAGGAGGCCGTAGGAGGGCAACAACCCAGTAGCAGGACCGCTACCTCCGCCTTTGTGCAAGGAGGAACAGGAGGAGCACTGCCAGAGCCCTGCAAAATGACCTCTAGCAAGCCACAAATGTGCATGTGTCTACTCAAATGATCAGAAACAGACTCCGTGAGGGTGGTATGAGGGCCCGCCGTCCACAGGTGGGGGGTTGTGCTTACAGCCCAACACCGTGCAGGACGTTTCGCATTTGCCAGAGAACACCAAGATTGGCAAATTCGCCACTGCGCCCTGTGCTCTTCACAGATGAAAGCAGGTTCTCACTGAGCAGACGTGACAGAATCTGGAGACGTCAAGGAGAACGTTCTGCTGCCTGCAACATCCTCCAGCATGACTGGTTTGACAGTGGGTCAGTAATGGTGTGGGGTGGCATTTCTTTGGGGGGCCGCATAGCCTTCCATGTGCTCGCCAGAGGTAGCCTGACTGCCATTAGGTACCGAGATAAGATCCTCAGACCCCTTGTGAGACCATATGCTGGTGCGGTTGGTCCTGGGTTCCTCCTAATGCAAGACAATGCTAGACCTCATGTGGCTGGAGTGTGTCAGCAGTTCCTGCAAGACGAAGGCATTGATGCTATGGACTGGCCCGCCCGTTCCCCAGACCTGAATCCAATTGAGCACATCTGGGACATCATGTCTCGCTCCATCCACCAATGCCACGTTGCACCACAGACTGTCCAGGAGTTGGCGGATGCTTTAGTCCAGGTCTGGGAGGAGATCCCTTAGGAGACCATCCGCCACCTCATCAGGAGCATGCCCAGGTATTATAGGGAGGTCATACAGGCACGTGGAGGCCACACACACTACTGAGCCTCATTTTGACTTGTTTTAAGGACATTACATCAAAGTTGGATCAGCCTGTAGTGTGTTTTTCCACTTTAATTTTGAGTGTGACTCCAAATCCAGACCTCCATGTGTTAATACATTTGATTTCCATTGATATTTTTTGTGTGATTTTGTTGTCAGCACATTCAACTATGTAAAGTACAAAGGGGGTAATTCCAGTTGATCGCAGCAGGAATTTTTTTAGCAGTTGGGAAAAACCATGTGCACTGCAGGGGTGGCAGATATAACATGTGCAGAGAAAGTAAGATTTGGGTGGGGTGTGTTCAACCTGCAATCTAAATTGCAGTGTAAAAATAAAGCAGCCAGTATTTACCCTGCACAGAAACAATATAACCCACCCAAATCTAACTCTCTCTGCACATGTTATATCTGCCTCCCCTGCAGTGCACATGGTTTTGCCCAATTGCTAACAAAGATCCTGCTGCGATCAACTCAGAATTACCCCCAAAGTATTTAATAAGGATATTTCATTCATTCAGATCTAGGATGTTATTTTAGTGTTCCCTTTATTTTTTTGAGCAGTGTATATATATATATACCAAATCCCAGAGATGATTTGATTGTAGAATCATAAGTTACAAATTATAATTTTGCAACCCCAGCAAATACATAAGGACCACATGCCTGTAGGTTCAAATAAATAAATAAATAAATAAATAAATAGATTCTAAAATATAGATTGTGCCAGTGGGAAAGAATATAGAAAGATTTTAAATAATTAAAATGTCATATATAGGGGTCTTGGCTTGACACAGCATGGTGTAGGCAGCTTGCTGCCAGAGCTCATACAGTATCCTGTTCTATCTGCGGTGTCCCAGGTGTTCTGTGGCTGAAAATTGGATCCTGCGGCAGACTCAGGGACAGATTTATTAAGCCTGGTGAAGTGATAAAGTGGAAGGTGATAAATGACCAGCCAATCAGCTCCTAATTTCCATGTTACAGGCTAGGTTTGAAAAATGACAGTTAGGAGCTGACTGGCTGGTGCGTTATCACCTTCCACTTTATCACTTCACCAGGCTTAATAAATCTGCCCCTCTGCTCTCAGTGTGGCTGTTGCTCCTGCTGCAGCTCTGTCCACAATCCTGCCTTCTGCTGTATCCGCTGATTGGGTCTCTTCAGTTGTCGGGTGTCCGGCTCTGAAAGCTGATGGGGCCAGTGTGCTCTGCAGAGGTTTTGGTGGGGGTATCCTGTGGATTTCTGTGGCCCGTCTCCAGCTTTGTCATGATGTGTGAATTCTACCACAACTCTGTAGCTGGTGAGCAGGATTACATACGTTATCCCGGCGGACTGCTACAGCTGTCCCTGATTCTCCTCCCAGCTACTGCACCACAACCACTGCTGTTTGTGACAACGGGCTGACAAGGGCAGCCTGGACGCTAAATACTGTGCATCCCACCATGTGCCCGATGACACCAGGGGGAACACTTGAGACAGCTACTTGCATTGATTCCCGGGGGAACACTGGGTTTCTGGTCCTTCTGCTGGATGCTGCTCATATAGACAGCGCTGAAAGTACTGGGAGCGCAAGGAGTATCTCGTGTGTGACTGCCGGCGCCTGAGAGCCCTTCACTTTTGTATTACCCGCTGACTTTCCACCAATTAATAAATTAGTGACGTCATCAACTCCTGCTTTACATGCTGCCTCTGGCACCGCTAAAACCGGGAAATTAATTTGTTAACATGAGTGGTGTCAGGGCTAATTACTGTGACAATGTGACCCCTCCAAACCCAAAACAGCTCCCTGCCCCTCTGTGTCACCCAAGTACATGTAATTCCACTCCAGTTTATTGAAGGGAAAAGTTGGCCATGTTTGTGCACCCAGGGCCGTCTTAACAGCAGTGTAGGCCCCTGGGCACAGCAATGCACTGGGCCCCCTACCCACGCTCCAGCGGTAGGTGTGGGGGGTGCTATCAGCGGAAGCTTTGATGTCCCGCAGACGGTAGGGGGTGTTCTATCTTCCGCTCAGCATGTAGGACCTGGAGCAGTAATTTCTACTAATTACTCCTTTACTGCACAGATGGGGCTAAACTGTAGAAGGGGGCATTGGGCTAAATGAAGAAGCCATGGTACATGACTTCCAGGGGGGTAGGGGGTGTTTAATAAGCAGGGGAGGGGTGGATAGTGGAGTGGGCTTAATATTTATCATTTTCTGGTGGGAGGGCAGCTTGCTTGACTGCAGATATCTCCAGTTCCTGGAAATAGATTTCTTAGCTTTGAATGTGATAAAACACTGGAGAGTTCCACCTTTCTGGAGGTTCTGGGTACTTGGGGATCAGAGTTCAGGAGTCAGAGCAATCCACCAATGAAAATATGAAACAGCATATTAGGTGTGTGGAGCAGGAGCGGGGACCGGATGCTGGAAGGCTGATATCTCTGGTTCTGGACAAAGTAGAGACAAGCTGCCAGTGTCCCCAAAAGGAGAAAGTCCCAGCTTTTGGATTATACCCTCAAAGAAACTGTAAGTCAGACAGAACCCAAGATATCTGGCTGGGAAGAGCAATTAACAGGCTTGGATGGGGACCACTACTTTGAAGTCGGATATCTCCGGTTCCCCAGGGCCGATTTTCAAAAATCTGGTACCCCTGGAAAGAGGAGACCCTCAGCTATCAGCCTAGGGCCCTTATACTCCTGGGGCCCTTAGGCAAGAGCCCATTGAGCCCATACGAAAAGACGGCCCTGTGTGCACCAAGTGAAGCCACTCTGAGTACACCCCCTGCAGGATGCTACTGGGCAAGTGTAGCAAATTGAAATTCCCTATCTTTAAAACATGGCATATTTGCTAAATAAAAAAATAAAAAAACTTTAACTTTCTCAATAACCTTAACCCCAAAAGGCCCTACTCTGGGATAAGCTCTTTCTAAAAAAAAAACAAACCCCAAGTTTTAATTCGTCCTCTACCCTCAGTTATGCCTTCCCAAAAATCCCTCAAACTTCATCAGAAAAGTGGCAGTTTTGACCAAACAGGAAGTGGGAGAAAAACGATGTCATTTTCAACTTTAGATTGTTCCTAATCACTCTTTTTTTTTTTTTTGGTTACCCTGAAATTGGGCATGCAACACTGAGCGATAGTTCTATGTTTTAGCTCAGTACGTCCAATAACTTTTGAGGTGTAGCCCCTCAAACTCCATGCCCTCCTCTCAGGAATTCTCTATGGGAGAGTTCTGTTTATTCGATTCAGCCTTAATATAAAGACCGTGTCATTATAATCTGTAGTAAGGATATTGGCCAAGTAATCTATTACTCCGTACACACTGGCAGATCGTCATTGTGAAATGTGCAAAATCTTCTTGCAATTTGCATAATGGATAGCCTTCAAAAGAGCACACAGGTAAAGGAAACAGGCCCCCTATCTCCTGTTGTACAGCATCTGTCATAGAACGTACAGTGGCGTACGTTTGCCCCAGTTGCCCGGTGGCAAGATAAATGTTGGTGCTCCCCCGTCCCCCTCCCCAATAGCCTGTGGACATCTGTGAATCTTCATTATTTGGGTGATGAAAATCTGTGAATGCCACCATTTCTATGCATACAGTATATATTATATATGTTTTTACAGTTTATATAGCCCCCAGTACAGCTGTAAGGCCATAGGCAACCTTAACCCTGCCCTACAATGACCACACTAGTAGCTGACACATTTTGTAACAGTGTTTCGCCTCTTTGAAAAAACAGTTTTCAAACCTATTTTATTTACAAACGCGCACACACCTCTTTAATTTAAAAACGCACACACACACTTCTTATTTAAAAACGCACACACACGCCCCTCTTTTATTTACAAATGCACACACACACTTATTTAAAAACAATCACACACACCCCTCTTTTATTTACAAACCCACACACCCCTTTTATTCAGAAACGCCCCCCCCCCCCCTTTTATTTAGAAACATACACACACCTTTTATTTAAAACACACACACACCTGTTTAATTTAAAAATGCACACAAACCTCTTTCACTTAAAACACAAACGCAGGCTGCTGCCAACATACACTGCTCAAAAAAATAAAGGGAACACTTAAACAACACAATAACTCCAAGTCAATCACACTTCTGTGAAATCAAACTGTCCACTTAGGAAGCAACACTGATTGACAATCAATTTCACATGCTGTTGTGCTAATGGAATAGACAACAGGTGGAAATTATAGGCAATTAGCTAGACACCCCCCAATAAAGGAGGTGCAGGTGGTGACCACAGACCACTTCTCAGCTCCTATGCTTTCTGGCTGATGTTTTGGTCACTTTTGAAAGCTGGCGGTGCTTTCACTCTAGTGGTAGCATGAGACGGAGTCTACAACCCACACAAGTGGCTCAGGTAGTGCAGCTCATCCAGGATGGCACTTCAATGCGAGCTGTGGCAACAAGGTTTGCTGTGTCTGTCAGCGTAGTGTCCAGAGCATGGAGGCGCTACCAGGAGACAGGCCAGTACATCAGGAGACGTGGAGCAGGCCGTAGGAGGGCAACAACCCAGCAGCAGGACCGCTACCTCCGCCTTTGTGCAAGGAAGAACAGGAGGAGCACTGCCAGAGCCCTGCAAAATGGCCTCTAGCAAGCCACAAATGTGCATGTGTCTACTCAAACGATCAGAAACAGACTCCATGAGGGTGGTATGAGGGCCCGACGTCCACAGGTGGGGGTTGTGCTTACAGCCCAACACCGTGCAGGACGTTTGGCATTTGCCAGAGAACACCAAGATTGTCATTCGCCACTGGCGCCCTGTGCTCTCCACAGATGAAAGCAGATTCTCACTGAGCACATGTGACAGACGTGACAGAGTCTGGAGACGCCAAGGAGAACATTCTGCTGCCAGCAACATCCTCCAGCATGACCGGTTTGGCAGTGGGTCAGTAATGGTGTGGGGTGGCATTTCTTTGGGGAGCCACACAGCACTCCATGTGCTCGCCAGAGGTAGCCTGACGTCCACAGGTGGGGGTTGTGCTTACAGCCCAACACCGTGCAGGACGTTTGGCATTTGACAGAGAACACCAAGATTGGCAAATTCGCCACTGGCGCCCTGTGCTCTTCACAGATGAAAGCAGGTTCTCACTGAGCACATGTGACAGACGTGACAGAGTCTGGAGACGCCAAGGAGAACGTTCTGCTGCCTGCAACATCCTCCAGCATGACCGGTTTGGCAGTGGGTCAGTAATGGTGTGGGGTGGCATTTCTTTGGGGGGCCGCACAGCACTCCATGTGCTCGCCAGAGGTAGCCTGACTGCCATTAGGTACCGAGATGAGATCCTCAGACCCCTTGTGAGACCATATGCTGGTGTGTTTGGCCCTGGGTTCCTCCTAATGCAAGACAATGCTAGACCTCATGTGGCTGGAGTGTGTCAGCAGTTCCTGCAAGACAAAGGCATTGATGCTATGGACTGGCCCGCCCGTTCCCCAGACCTGAATCCAATTGAGCACATCTGGGACATCATGTCTCGCTCCATCCACCAACGCCACGTTGCACCACAGAGAATTGGCAGATGCTTTAGTCCAGGTCTGGGAGGAGATCCCTCAGGAGACCATCCGCCACCTCATCAGGAGCATGCCCAAGCGTTGTAGGGAGGTCATACAGGCACGTGGAGGCCACACACACTACTGAGCCTCATTTTGACTTGTTTTCAGGACATTACATCAAAGTTGTATCAGCCTGTAGTGTGTTTTTCCACTTTAATTTTGAGTGTGACTCCAAATCCAGACCTCCATGGGTTAATAAATTTGATTTCCATTGATAATTTTTGTGTGATTTTGTTGTCAGCACATTCAACTATGTAAAGAACAAAGTATTTAATAAGAATATTTCATTCATTCAGATCTAGGATGTGTTATTTTAGTGTTCCCTTTAGGGTCACGGATGGACAATACATTACTATAAGTTACCATTATTAGGGGGTGCACTGTCAAAGGGGTGTATCTAGCACCACCTATTCAGCGTCTAGCACCACATATTGGCATTCCATATGTACCTTACCTATATATATGGTGGTTCCTCACAACGGGGAACCTCTGAAGAAATGTATTCTCCCTGGACAGACAGCGTCTTCAGTCGGTAGTCACTATTCATGTAGGAGATCACATGATCCGGAAGATGCCTGTTAGTGTAATATAACCAATGTCATCATCATACAAGAGGTTCAACCAGACTTGTGTCACCTCCTGTCCTGTGTCTCTAAGCCACATCATCTCCCCCCAACATCTCTCAGCCACACCATCTCCCCCGTGTCTCTCAGCCACACCATCATCTCCCCCTGCGTATCTCAGCCATACCATCATCATCATCCATTCTGCGTCTCTCAGCCACACCATCATCTCCGTCCTGCGTCTCTCAGCCACACCATCATCTCCGTCCTGTGTCTCTCAGCCATACTATCATCTCTGTCCTGTGTCTCTCAGCCATACCATCATCTCCGTCCTGCGTCTCTCAGCCATACCATCTTTTCCATCCTGCGTCTCTCAGCCATACCACCATCTCTTCTCTTCACCCACTCCCCAATTCTAGCAGCACACCGCCTCATCTGCCCTCATGCCAGCCTCCTCTCATACTCCTGATGCCAGCAGCATTCAGCATACTCCTGTCAGCCTACTCTCCCTTCATGCACCCCATATCAGCCTCCTCACCCAATCACTCCCCTTAAACCAGCAGCGTCCTCCTCTCACCCATTCTCAGACTCCTCTCCTACTTCCAGCCTCCATCTCACCCACCCCTCGTATCAGCCTCCTCACCCACTCCCTTTAAGCCAGCCTGAGCCTCCTCACCCACTCCCCTCATTCCTCACCATTCAGTCTCCCCTCCTATTCCCCTCATGCCATCAGCATCCTCTCCCTTCACGCCAGCCTGCTTTCTCCTTTCATGCACCCCTAATATCAGCCTCACCCACTCCCCTTAAGCCAGCATCCTCCCCCTCTTCCCCCTCATGACGTTTGCCTCCTACCCTCCTTTCAGTCCAGTCAGCCACTGACACCCTCAGCTGCAAGCCAGCAGACCAGTCACCCTCTTCCCTCGCCTCAGCAGCAGCCCAATCACCCAACCCACTCCCCTCACCAGTCCTGGTCCCTCTCAGCCTCAGAGTACAATGTAATAGGCCAGCTTTACACAGGGGGGAGTCTGTTGAGCTGCCACTGAATGCAGCTACTGCTAAACTCGGACTCACAGTGAATCCGGGTGCGGCATCCTGCCGGTGGCGTGGCCTACTGGGCGTCTGGGCCGCTGTGACACTGGCGTCCTCATGGTGGTGGCTGGCCTGGCAGGGGGAGTCCAGAGACTGCAGTTACCTCTGACAGGTGGCTGCTGGGCTCTGCGTCACTCTCTGTGTGGTCCCTCATCAGCACAAGGTGTCCGCCTCCTGGTCTGGCGCTGGGGAGTGTCAGGAAGAAGGGGGGGTCTTGGCGTCCGCTTGGCAGCTTCTGGGCTCCTCTGCACCGCACAGCGTCATATATGTGCAGCAGGGAGCCAATGATGCTCAGGACAGTAGATGGGGGCAGAGTTTGGCTGCATGTATAGCATCCCAGGGGAGGACAGACAAGCTGAATGACAGCAGACAGCAGCCTTTCCTGGGGCGGGAGGCAGGCAGATGGACGGGCGTGTGTTGCTACAGAAATAAAAAAATAAAAAAAAATCTCATAAATGACAGGAGAGGGAGACAATGGAGGAGAGGCGCCCCCGGCAGGACAGTAGCCCGGCGGCAGCTGACTCCTTTGTCTCCGGGAGTTCCGCCTCTGAGTACGTACATTGTGTCATTGTGCCAAATACAAATAAATACTAGAGATGTGCGCCAACCCCCATGCTTTGGTTTTGGATCTGTATCTCTTTTGTGATTTGGATCTGTATTTTGGGGGTAATTCTGAGTTGATCGCAGCAGGAACTTTGTTAGCAGTTGGGCCAAACCTTGTGCACTGCAGGGGAGGCAGATATAACACGTGCAGAGAGAGTTAGATTTGGTGGGTTATTTTGTTTCTGTGCAGGGTAAATACTGGCTGCTTTATTTTTACACTGCAAATTAGATTGCAGATTGAACATACCCCACCCAGATCTATCTCTCTCTGCACATGTTATATCTGCCTCCCCTGCAGTGCACATGGGGGGTAATTCCAAGTTGATCGCAGCAGGATTTTTTTTAGCAGTTGGGCAAAACCATGTGCACTGCAGGGGAGGCAGATATAACATGTGCAGATAGAGTTAGATTTGGGTGGGTTATTTTATTTCTGTGCAGGGTAAATACTGGCTGCTTTATTTTTACACTGCAATTTAGATTGCAGATTGAACACACCCCACCCAAATCTATCTCTCTCTGCACATGTTATATCCGCCTCCCCTGCAGTGCACATAGGGGGTAATTCCAAGTTGATCGCAGCAGGATTTTTTTTAGCAGTTGGGCAAAACCACGTGCACTGCAGGGGAGGCAGATATAACATGTGCAGATAGAGTTAGATTTGGGTGAGTTATTTTATTTCTGTGCAGGGTAAATACTGGCTGCTTTATTTTTACACTGCAAATTAGATTGCAGATTGAACACACCACACCCAAATCTAACTCTCTCTGCACATGTTACATCTGCCTCCCCTGCAGTGCAGATGGTTTTGCCCAACTGCTAAAAAAAATCCTGCTGCGATCAACTTGGAATTACCCCCATGGTTTTGCCCAACTGCTAACAAAGTTCTTGCTGCGATCAACTCAGAATTACCCCCTTTGTTTTGCCAAAACCGCCCTTGCATGTTTTGGTTTTGGATCTGTATTAAAATAAATAAATAAATAATGAAAACAGCTAAAATCACACAATTTGGGGCTTTTTAAGTTCCTACAGTATCATTAACTTCAATAACATTAATTTCCAGTCAATTTTGACTACCTCACAGCTCACAATATTGTTTTCATCCATTTTAGCCAAAGGCTGCAGTGAGCTGGCTGGTTACTTACCGACAGAGCAGCGGCCCAAACAAGCGGCAGTTTATAGCATTTCTATGAAACATTGCCACACAGCAGCACACAAATGAAAAGTGACGCAAAATAGAATTGTCTCCCACCCACGCTTATGTGGGATATTAAAAAGGACATGCAGTTTAACAAACCAAACACTTCAGCCACAGGGACTGACACTTTTGTGGCTGAAGTGCTTGGTTTGTTTAAGCCCCAACAAAAAAATTTTTTTAAAGTACTACCTCTGATCACTAATGATGAGGTTGATGATGAGGGTGTTAATTACATTATAATCTTGTAAAATAGATTTAATGAACTCACTGCAAATGACGTAACATGGAGGAGGTGCCTGGATGGCTAACATCCCTACCTCTACTAACTTTGGCCTCACAAATGGAGCAGACACCTTCACAAACATTGCCAGGATTTGGGTAAAAATAATCCCACACCCAAGAGGTGACTTTTTTTGTTTTATGCCCAGGCATCACAATAGCTTTCTTTTTATCACGGGCAAGAACTGCAGCCTCTGATGGCTGACTTACACAAACAATATCATCAACAGCCTCAGTGTCAAACTCACACAACAGCCTCAGTGTCAAACTCAAACATAGCTAATGTGGCCACCCATAAACATCTCTCAGAAATGTGTGACGGTTCTGAATGGACAGTTTGTTCTACTGCCATAGTGGTTTTCATTTTTTGACAACTCTTCTAGACTCTGAGTGAAAAGTTATTGCATTGTCATGAGAGGCAGAAGAAGATGCCTCAATGACAGTTGCAGAACCACCACTCATAAATAAAGACACGGCCTGAGCCTTTCCTTGCCACTGCATGTGGTGAACAACATATTGGCAATTTTATGTTTCTCTGCAGCTAACTTTCCTTTTGATGTTTTTTTCTGTACTACTGTAAAATTATATTGCTTCTTTGATTTTACATGTCCTGACCTAAGCCCTCTATGCCCTTGGGCATTAGCCTTAGTAGATTATATTGACCAACTTGTATCATTATGACTGGTGGCAGCATCTGCAGCACTAGTATGTGGTTCCTGCTCTCCTCAACACACCATAATTTGTTCAAACATTTTATAAAAAAACTGTGTTAAAAAATGACACTGCGGGGGGGCACCGCTTATGTGAATGCACTGGGCTACGACCTACAGTGTCATAATACATGTATGAATACTACACTGTGGTACAACCTACAGTGTCACAATACCTGTATAATTATTACACAGCAGTACCACCTACAGCGTCACAATACATGTAGGAATATTATACTGTAGTACCACCTACAGTATCAAAAAATGTGTATGTATATTACATTGCAGTACCACCTACCGTGTCACAATACTTGTATGAATGTTATACTGTGGTACCACCTACAGTGTCACAATACTTGGTTGAAATTGGGGTACCACCTACAGCGTCACAAGCTTTGTTACAACTTGCAGCGTCACATTACTCGTATAAATATTACACTGTCACAATACTTGTATGAATATTACACTGCGGTCTGGCCCACAGCATCACAATACATGTATAAATATTAAGCTGTGGTATGACCTGCAAGAGCACAATACTTGTATGAATATTACACTGTAGTCTGACCTAAAGCGTCTTAATACTTGTATGAATATTACTCTGCGGTATGGCCTGCAGGGTCACAGTACTTGAATGAATATTGCACTGTGGTACAGCCTAGTGTTACAATTCTTGTATGAATATTACACTGCAGTAGGCCTGCAGCATCACAATACTTGTATGAATATTACACTGTGGTCTACCCTACAGTGGCTCAATATGTGTATGAATATTAAGCTGTGGTATGACCTACAGCATCACAATATTTGTATGAAATTGGGGTATGACCTGCAGCGTCACAATACTTGTATAAATATTACACTGCGGTACGGCCTGCTGCGACACAATACTTGTATGAATATTACACTGCTGTACAGCCTACAGCGTCACAATACTTGTATAAATATTACACTGCGGTACGGCCTGCAGCATCACAATACTTGTATGAATATTACACTGCTGTACGGCCTACAGTGTTACAATACTTGTATGAAATTGGGGTATGGCCTGCAGCATCACAGTACTTGTATGAATATTACACTGCTGTACGGCCTACAGTGTTACAGTACTTGTATGAAATTGGGGTATGGCCTGCAGCATCACAGTACTTGTATGAATATTACACTGCTGTACGGCCTACAGTGTTACAGTACTTGTATGAAATTGGGGTATGGCCTGCAGCGTCACAGTACTTGTATGAATATTACACTGCTGTACGGCCTACAGTGTTACAGTACTTGTATGAAATTGGGGTATGGCCTGCAGCGTCACAGTACTTGTATGAATATTACACTGCTGTACGGCCTACAGTGTTACAGTACTTGTATGAAATTGGGGTATGGCCTGCAGCGTCACAGTACTTGTATGAATATTACACTGGGGTACAGCACACAAAAAAAATTAATTTTTTTTTATTACTTTTTAACTTACAGATGGAGCCATGCCTAAGCACGCCGATTGCCCCCACCTGCGATGTAGCAGCATGGCTTCATCTGTATATTTTGTAACTTTTTATTTAACACTGGAGCAGAGCCCCTGGATGGACACAGCAGAGCCCCTGGATGGACACAGCAGCTGCAGCTCTTGGATGGACACAGCAGCCCCATGATGAACAACACAGCACCCCTGGATGGGCACAGCACCCCTGAATGTACTGCACTGTTGCAGCACCACAGCTGGAGTACAGTTGTGCGCCGATCACCGGGGACATTTATGCAATCCAAAAGGACGTCCCCCCCTTTGGGATCCGAATCGGGAGGAAAAACCCGAGCCAGACTCGGATCCCCCCTCGGATTGCAATGTTCGGGTGGGTCCAGTTCTCAGCACATCTCTAATAATAGCAATTGTCAAAAGCCCCAAGGGCAGCAAATATACAGGCCTATAAAAAGATCACCAGAGCCTGGCATCTGGGAGCTCCGGGACCCTACTTGATGGAAGGCAGAAAACCCTGGAGCACAATAAACATCTAAAATTGATCAGTTTATGTTAATGTGACTACAGTAAATAGTCTGAAAAGCCCTGGCATGGGTCTCTTTGATGGGATGGGCTTTTATAAGTGAACCAACCTCTGAAGATAGTGGAAAGCTCCCGTGCAGCCTGTGGAGAAAAAAAGAGTCAATCACTAGGAAATCACTAGGAAAGTGGCAAGAGAAGCTTATTTACTGTTTCTTTCTATGACAGGCACGTCTATTGATCATTTACAGTAGTCAGATGGAGAGAGTTTTCAGCTTCTGTGTATGGGGGCTTAAGGCTGCTGTCAGGGCCGGTTCTAACCGTTGTGGCGCCCCTGGAAAAAAATAGGGGCGTGGCTTCATACGGGGGCATGGTCAGTTACGCCCCCCATTTGTGCCCCCTGTAGAGTAGCGCTGCTGAAAGAGAAAAAAAATAAAAATGAATACTTACTATCCCCGCTCCTGATTCTCGACCGCTGCAGACCTCTGCCGGCGCCGCTCCTCTCCTCGGATCTATGGGAGAGACGTCATGACGTCTCTCCCATAGCACAGCATAGACACTAGAGGTCAATTATGACCCCTAGCGTCTGTGCCAGTCCCACAATGCTGTGCGGTGCGCGATGACGTCATCGCGCACCGCACAGCAAAGGTCCTCTCCACGAAGGGAAACTAGACGCTTAGCGTCTAGTTCACTTCACAGCGGGGAACCAGCAGGGGACGCAGCGGGGGGCACAGTAGCGGATCTTGCCATGTTGCGGCGCTCCGGGCAAAAGTCCTGCTTGCCCGTGGCAAGATCCGCTACTGCCTGCTGTCACCGGAGCCAAGAAGTGGGACTTGTTGTAATGAGTCAGTTGTCCGGTGCAAGACCCATGGGAGGTGGGAGAGCTGTGTACATGCCAGCTGAAGCAGGTCCCAATGCCTCGGCAGTACGAATAGCTGACAGGTATGCAGAGCATAGGGATATGAGGCGCATATCTCGTGGGGAGGGGGAGGGGGGGGGGGGGGCGCATGACCAACTTGATCCCAGAGAGAGCCCATGCTATGATGTCCTGTCCCACATTTTATATTATACACACACGTCTAGAACACTGTAAGAAACTGGATTTGGACGCAAATCCTCTTTATACCACATTCATGCACTCAACCCGAGAGCTTGCCACCATTCAGCCACAATACCCCTCATTAAATAACACATTTCAATATACTGCTGCACCCAGGACTCAAACCCACAACCTGCTGCATCCCAGCCAAACACCCCTCCCACCAAGCCACTTGATCCCGCATAAAAACTAATAGATTTCTAACTATATGAAGCTACCTGTACCCTGTAAAAAAAAACAACTTGCAACATAATCGAGCAGATCCATGCAGTGTGCAGCCACATATCCAATCCCTACTAAATAGATCTGCCCAGCCGCAACGCTAATCACCCCTTCACAAAGAACAAGGTAAGCTCCAAATATTTAGAACTCTCCAAAGAACTATCAAGTCAAGTCCATGAATGCTGTATAGATGTTAGCAACAGAAGGGGTCAGGGTAGGAGCAGGGCCGGCAACAGAAATTTTGGGGCCCGGTACACTGATATCTCTGTGGGCCCCCTCCAGGCCACTACTGTCACTGCCACTAATGTCACTACCATGTAGAGAAGTTCTATTCCAAGTGCAGATAGTGCTAGCCGTGTGCTCAGCAGTAGTGCAGTATATTTTTTTACACTGCATATTGTATAGAACAGATATTTGCTATGCAATGTAATAAAAATATGCTGCACTACGACTGAGCACCCAGAACAGTGGGCCCAAAATCTGCACCTTTGTACACACGGGGATATCGAGACAGGTGACCTGGTGGCATGGGGCGGTGGTGGGTCCCCAAGGCCGTTTCTAGACAGTATTGCTTGCAGTGAGAGCAATATAAATGCCCCCCGCAGAGTGAGGTCATGCTGCAAAAAGGGGGTGTGGATTAACTGCTAGGGGCATAGCCAAAAAAGTCTTTGAGAATTACTTTAATGGAGGACAGTATGGGTGAGCTGGGGGCACAGGTAATGTAGTTAGCAGAAATCCCTCTACTGTGTGCTAAAGAGCCACATAGCCTAACAAGGAGAATGGAAAGTAATACCCAAATATAACAGGAGGTCTCACCCAGGGGTCACTGAGGCTGCAGTGTCCAGGTGATGTGTCCACTGCTGCTTTCCAGCTGGCCAAGGATACTGAAAGGTCCCTGGAGAGTGTCTGGGACGCCATAGAACCGCACAGGCAGAGTGCTGCAGCGTGAAGCATTTCCAGGCACACAGCAGGAGGGAGCTGGGGAAGCTGTATGCTCCAAGCAGAGGGGAATGCTCCGGTGACACAGGCAGGACGAGGTCTGGAGTCAGAAACCAGTGGTGGGGAGCAGCAGCCAGCAAGTCAAGGTCAGCGTGATAACTCCCCACCAAACTGTAGACAGACGCTCCAGGAAGCTGCGGCTGTCACCCGGGAGAAGAGAGGGGAAGTAACAGCACGTGTTGGCAGGGGCGTGGCAGGGGGCCCTGAGGTAATGATTGACAGCTGTTAGTTGCCCAGCAACTAACTTTCCCTCACAGAATAGGGTCAGGGGCGCCCCGTGCGATTGCGGCAGGCAGGCGGCCAGGCGCGATCCATATACATTTTAATTAGTGATGAGCAGATTCGGTTTTACTCTGTTCTCAAAACCGAATCTTATTGGCTATCCAAAACACGGGACATCAGTGAGCCAATAAGATTCGGTTTTGAGAACCGAGTAAAACCGAGTAAAACCGAATCCGCTCATCACTAATTTTAATACATTTATTGCACCGCACTGCCTCTAAATCCACGCAGCCGCCACACTGCCGCAGTCATGGTTACCCCAGAACCTTGGGGCCCCTTACAACGTCGGGGCCCGGTACGGGTGTCCCCTTTGACCCCCCCTGTCGCCGGGCCTGGGTAGGAGACAGGGGCGGTCAGGAGATGCTGGGCTTCAAACAGTGGCGTAACTAGAAATTTTTCTCCCCCAAGCAAAAAAATTCTTCGGCGCCCCCCCCCCCCCCTTCATGCTCCATAATTGGGAGCAAGAAAGGGATAAATATGCGCGCGCCGGCAAAAAAGGGGCGTGGTTTCGTTGGAATGGGCGTGGTTTCGCATAAAGGGGCGTGGCATTGCAGGAAAAGACTACCTTATACCCCAGTTTTGCAACCTGCACGCCCATACGTTGGCCACCACAGGAAAGAAAAATAATCCTGATTCATGCCCCTTACATTATTTGTCATTTTTCCTCCTTATAGTAATGCCCAGTATACATTATGCCACATACTGCAATGGCCCTTAGACATTATGCCGCACACAATAATGCACATGACACAATATGCACACACTGTAATGCCCCCGACACATTATGCCACACAACGTAATGCCTGTGACACATTATGCCACACACCGTAATGCCTGTGACACATTATGACAGGAATCGCAATGCCCGTTATACATTATGCTGCACACTGCAATGCCCCTGATACATTATAGCACATACAATGTCTGTGACACATTATGACACACACCGCAATGTCCGTGATACATTATGCCACACACTGCAATGACCCTGAGACATTATACCACATATCACAATGCCCGCGATATAGTATACCATACACCGTAATGCCTGTGACACATTATGACACACACCGCAATGTCCGTGATACGTTATGCCACACACCGTAATGCCCATTACACATTAAGTCCTACAGTAAGGCTTCTAATTACTTTTCAATTACCTGCTCGTTGTCAGGGGTTTCATGCACTGGGTGTCATGCTCGTTGCCAGGGGTTTCATGCTCTTGGTTCCATGCACGGTGCCGGGGGTTTTCATGCTCAGGGTGTCATGCTCGTTGCCAGGGGTTTCATGCACTGGGTGTCATGCTCGTTGCTAGGTGTTTCATGCACTGGGTGTCATGCTCGTTGCCAGGTGTTTCATGCACTGGGTGTCATGCTCGTTGCTAGGAGGTAGTCCTTGTTGCTAGGGCTGTGCTCCCAGTGCCACATATGTCCCCAGTGCCAGATATTCCCCTACGGTGCCAGGTACTCACATGCCCCAGTGCCAAATATAGCCCCCCCCCCCATGTGCCAGGTACACATATACCCCCCCAGTGCCACATATGTCCCCAGTGCCAGATATTCCCCCCCAGTGCCACATATGCCCCCAGTGCCATATATGCCCCCCCCAGTGCCATATATGCCCCCAGTGCCAGATATTCCCCCCCAGTGCCATATATGCCCCCAGTGCCATATATGCCCCCAGTGCCAGATATTCCCCCCCAGTGCCATATATGCCCCCAGTGCCAGATATTCCCCCCGTGCCATATATGCCCCCAGTGCCAGATATCCCCCCCCAGTGCCATATATGCCCCCAGTGCCAGATATTCCCCCCCAGTGCCAGATATCCCCCCCCCCCCCCACCCCCCCGCTTTTTGGAGGGACACGGAGGGTACAGCTCACCTCTCCTGTGTCCCTCCTGCTGCATCATCTCCGGCGGCCGCGGGTCTAATAGGGGGAAGTGCCGGTTCGTGAGCCAATTAGAGCTCACGGACGGCACTTTCCCCTATTAGACCCACGGCCGCCGGAGATGATGCAGCAGGAGGGACACAGGGAGGCGCGCTGTGCCCTCTGTGTCCCTCCAAAAAGCGGCGGAGGGAAGGAGACTGCAGACTGACATGCGGACGCTCGTCCGCATGTCAGTCTGCTGTAAATCAGTGGCGCCCCCTCGCCCCCGCGAGGGCTGCGGGGGCAGTAGTTACGCCACTGGCTTCAAAAAACGGGGAAGCTGCAAGTAAAAATAATGAAAACAGATAATTGACAAGTGCTGCCAACAGCGCCCCCTACCCTGCAGTGTTATGTGCGGTGCCCCCTCTGCACACACCTAGTTACGGCCCTGCAGGTATGCACAGCAGCTCCTATCTTATACCATTTGGAGCTCCAAGGCAGCCCTGCATGTAGGCAGAGGCAAAACTCTCCATCTCATAAGATAAAAATAAAATATCAATGCAGCTACAGCCGTGGAGATAGATCAGTGTATGTGGGAGGGGGGAGTTCTAGGTACTCAGAAACCCCCCTGCGTGCGCTGCTGAAGATTATATAAAAAAGAAAATGTGGCTGGAAGGAAAAAAAGAAAATAATGGATGCTGGCTTTACTATATTTAGTCCTGATAATGTCCGGATTACTTTTTTGGCAGAGAAGATTTCATAAATTATTTCTGAGGAAATAATTATAAAAATGACAGTCACTTGTAAAAAAGCAAATGTCATCATTTGATGCATTATAAACTTCACAAGAGTGTGAATGATTAGTTTTGTAGTCCAGCAGGAGTTACAAAAGATAGGATCAAGTTCAGAAGAAAGATATAGTATATCTTGCTGGGTACAGGAAAATCTTCCAGAATCCTCACAAATGTTGTAACTGCAATGCAGGCACCTCTATGGTGTCCACCCAATGCATTATTTCTTTACTTAATACACCCCGTTGTGCTCCTTTCTCTAATTACGCCGCACTGTACTGCTCCTTACTCACATTGTGCCACCCCGTATTGCTCCTTACTCACATTATGCCACCCCGTATTGCTCTTTACTCACATTGTGCCACCCGTTATTGCTCCTTACTCACATTATGCCATCCCGTATTGTTCCTTACTCACATTATGCCATCCCGTATTGCTCCTTACTCACATTATGCCACCCTGTATTACTCCTTACTCACATTATGCCACCCCTTATTGCTTCTTACTCACATTATTGCACCCCGTATTGCTCCTTACTCACATTGTGCCACCCCGTATTGCTCCTTACTCACATTATGCAAACCTGTATTGCTCCTTACTCCGATTACGCCACCCCTTATTGCTCCTTACTCACATTATGCCACTCCGTATTGCTCCTTACTCACATTATGCCCTCCCGCATTGCTCCTTACTTACATTATGCCACCCCTTATTGCTCTCTACTCACATTACGCCACCCCGTATTGCTCCTTACTCACATTGTGCCATACCGTATTACTCCTTACTCACATTATGCCACCCCTTATGGCACCTTACTCACATTACGCCACCCCTTATTGCTCCTTACTCACATTATGCCACCCCGTTTTGCTCCTTACTCACATTATGCCATCCCGTATTGCTCCTTACTCACATTATGCAATCTTGTATTGCTCCTTACATTATGCCACCCCGTATTGCTCCTTACTCACATGATGCCACCCCTTATTGATCCAACCTCACATTATGCCACCCCGTATTACTCCTTACTCACATTATGCCACTCCGTATTGCTCCTTACTTACATTATGCCACCCCGTATTGCTCCTTACTCACATTATGCCACCCCGTATTGCTCTTTACTCACATTGTGCCACCCGTTATTGCTCCTTACTCACATTGTGCCACCCTGTATTGCTCTTTACTCACATTATGCCATCCCGTATTGCTCCTTACTCACATTATGCCATCCCGTATTGCTCCTTACTCACATTATGCCACCCTGTATTACTCATTACTCACATTATGCCACCCCTTATTGCTCCTTACTCACATTATGCCACCCCGTATTGCTCCTTACTCACATTATGCCCTCCCGCATTGCTCCTTACTTACATTATGCCACCCCTTATTGATCCTACTCACATTACGCCACCCCGTATTGCTCCTTACTCCCATTGTGCCACCCTGTATTGCTCCTTACTCACATTATGCCATCCCGTATTGCTCCTTACTTACATTATGCCACCCTGTATTGCTCCTTACTCACATTATGCCACCCCGTATTGCTCCTTACATTATGCCACCTCTTATTGCTCCTTACATTATGCCACCCCTTATTGCTCTTTACTCATATTATGCCACCCCTTATTGCTCCTTACTCATATTATGCCACCCCGTATTACTCCTTACTCACATTATGCCACCCCGTATTGCTCCTTACTTACATTATGCCACCCTGTATTGCTCCTTACTCACATTATGCCACCCCGTATTGCTCTTTACTCACATTGTGCCACCCCGTATTGCTCCACATTATGTCACCCCGTATTGCTCCTTACTCACATTATGCCATCCCTTATTGCTCCTTACTCACATTATGCCACCCCGTATTGCTCCTTACTCACATTATACCATCCCGTATTGCTCCTTACTCACATTATGCCATCCCGTATTGCTCCTTACTCACATTGTGCCACCCCGTATTGCTCCTTACTCACATTATGCAAACCTGTATTGCTCCTTACTCCGATTACGCCACCCCTTATTGCTCCTTACTCACATTATGCCACTCCGTATTGCTCCTTACTCACATTATGCCCTCCCGCATTGCTCCTTACTAACATTATGCCACCCCTTATTGCTCTCTACTCACATTACGCCACCCCGTATTGCTCCTTACTCACATTGTGCCATACCGTATTGCTCCTTACTCACATTATGCCACCCCTTATGGCACCTTACTCACATTACGCCACCCCTTATTGCTCCTTACTCACATTATGCCACCCCGTTTTGCTCCTTACTCACATTATGCCATCCCGTATTGCTCCTTACTCACATTATGCAATCTTGTATTGCTCCTTACATTATGCCACCCCGTATTGCTCCTTACTCACATGATGCCACCCCTTATTGATCCAACCTCACATTATGCCACCCCGTATTACTCCTTACTCACATTATGCCACTCCGTATTGCTCCTTACTCACATTATGTCACCCCTTATTGCTCCTTACTCACATTATGCCACCCCGTATTGCTCCTTACTCACATTATGCCCTCCCGCATTGCTCCTTACTCACATTATGCCATCCCGTATTGCTCCTTACTCACATTGTGCCACCCCGTATTGCTCCTTACTCACATTATGCAAACCTGTATTGCTCCTTACTCCGATTACGCCACCCCTTATTGCTCCTTACTCACATTATGCCACTCCGTATTGCTCCTTACTCACATTATGCCCTCCCGCATTGCTCCTTACTTACATTATGCCACCCCTTATTGCTCTCTACTCACATTACGCCACCCCGTATTGCTCCTTACTCACATTGTGCCATACCGTATTGCTCCTTACTCACATTATGCCACCCCTTATGGCACCTTACTCACATTACGCCACCCCTTATTGCTCCTTACTCACATTATGCCACCCCGTTTTGCTCCTTACTCACATTATGCCATCCCGTATTGCTCCTTACTCACATTATGCCACCCCGTATTGCTCTTTACTCACATTGTGCCACCCCGTATTGCTCCTTACTCACATTGTGCCACCCTGTATTGCTCCTTACTCACATTATGCCATCCCTTATTGCTCCTTACTAACATTATGCCACCCCGTATTGCTCCTTACTCACATTATGCAATCTTGTATTGCTCCTTACATTATGCCACCCCTTATTACGCCTTACTCACATTATGCCACCCCTTTTTGCTCCTTACTCACATTATGCCACCCCGTATTACTCCTTACTCACATTATACCACCCCGTATTGCTCCTTACTTACATTATGCCACCCTGTATTGCTCCTTACTCACATTATGCCACCCCGTATTGCTCTTTACTCACATTGTGCCACCCCGTATTGCTCCACATTTTGCCACCCTGTATTGCTCCTTACTCACATTATGCCATCCCTTATTGCTCCTTATTCACATTATGCCATCCCGTATTGCTCCTTACTCACATTATGCAATCTTGTATTGCTCCTTCTATTATGCCCTTATTGCTCCTTATTCACATTACGCCACCCCTTATTGCTCCTTACTCACATTACGCCACCCCGTATTGCTCTTTACTAGCATTACGCCATCCCGTATTGCTTATGATATTACGCACCCTGTAATTCATTTGGCGCCCCCGACAAAAAAAAAACAAGACGGTTTCTTTCAAAAAGGGGTGTGGTTTGATGACATGCCCCATGTTAATCACTCTAGGGGGCATGCCCAGCAGAAAGGTGATGCACTGCTGCAGTGTGCTGCTGCTCCATCCTCTCCTACAGCTGCTCCAAGATTCACATGCACGAGTAAAGCCATTTACACATGGGGCAAGGACTGATGTGAACGAAGAAATATTGTCTGAAAAGCTATGCGGAATATGTGTGCGCTATAAAATATGTATGCTATATAAATAAATAATGGCTTTATTGGGAAGGTGCGTGGTCACAGAATGGTACCAATTCACATTACACCGTGCAGTAGTGTCCATTATTCACATTACACCACACAGTAGTACCCCTTATACACATTATGCCACACAGTAGTACCCCTTATACACATTACGCCACACAGGAAAGACTCTTATACACGTTGCACTATGGTGGAGTGGGTTGGGTATGTGTGACCAGTGGTTAGGAGACAATATAGACTGCGGGATCCTTGCATTTAGCTCACCACAGGTTCTATTCCCAGTCTATGGGTGTAGTGGACACCCACGAGTGGGAATAATCCCTGTTGGTCGACTGTCAGGATAGTGAGGGTCTGGGATACCGGTGTCGGTATTGTGACCAGCAGTCTCCTGACTGCCGGTCACATAACTACATCCTGGTTGAGTCCCTTATACACATTAAACCATGGTAGAGCCGCTATGGAAGTAGCTGTATTTAACTATTTACTTGTTTGATTAAAATAAATTAAAAACATTATGTATGTCCCGACTGACCTGACCTCACAAACCCCCAACTCCTCAATGTAAATAAAGCCCCAAATGTAACATCAGAGACCTGATAACCCCCCAATCTCTGAATGAAAATAAGTGGGAATAGACCTGTGGCGAGATCAAGGGGCTTATTGCTCCTTACTCACATTATGCCACCCCGTATTGCTCCACATTATGTCACCCCGTATTGCTCCTTACTCACATTGTGCCACCCTGTATTGCTCCTTACTCAAATTATGCCATCCCTTATTGCTCCTTACTAACATTATGCCACCCCGTATTGCTCCTTACTCACATTATACCATCCTGTATTGCTCCTTACTCACATTATGCAATCTTGTATTGCTCCTTACATTATGCCACCCTGTATTGCTCCTTACTCACATTATGCCATCCCGTATTGCTCCTTACTCACATTATGCAATCTTGTATTGCTCCTTACATTATGCCACCCCTTACACATTATGCCACCCCTTATTGCTCCTTACTCACATTATGCCACCCCGTATTACTCCTTACTCACATTATGCCACCCCGTATTGCTCCTTACTTACATTATGCCACCCTGTATTGCTCCTTACTCACATTATGCCACCCCGTATTGCTCTTTACTCACATTGTGCCACCCCGTATTGCTCCACATTGTGTCACCCTGTATTGCTCCTTACTCACATTATGCCATCCCTTATTGCTCCTTACTCACATTATGCCATCCCGTATTGCTCCTTACTCACATTATGCAATCTTGTATTGCTCCTTCTATTATGCCACCCCTTATTGCTCCTTATTCACATTACGCCACCCCTTATTGCTCCTTACTCACATTACGCCACCCCGTATTGCTCTTTGCTAGCATTACGCCATCCCGTATTGCTTATGATATTACGCACCCTGTAATTCATTTGGCGCCCCCGACAAAAAAAAACAAGACGGTTTCTTTCAAAAAGGGGTGTGGTTTGATGACATGCCCCATGTTAATCACTCTAGGGGGCATGCCCAGCAGAAAGGTGATGCACTGCTGCAGTGTGCTGCTGCTCCATCCTCTCCTACAGCTGCTCCAAGATTCACATGCACGAGTAAAGCCATTTACACATGGGGCAAGGACTGATGTGAACGAAGAAATATTGTCTAAAAAGCTATGTGGAATATGTGTGCGCTATAAAATATGTATGCTATATAAATAAATAATGGCTTTATTGGGAAGGTGCGTGGTCACAGAATGGTACCAATTCACATTACACCGTGCAGTAGTGTCCATTATTCACATTACACCACACAGTAGTACCCCTTATACACATTATGCCACACAGTAGTACCCCTTATACACATTACGCCACACAGGAAAGACTCTTATACACGTTGCACTATGGTGGAGTGGGTTGGGTATGTGTGACCAGTGGTTAGGAGACAATATAGACTGCGGGATCCTGGCATTTAGCTCACCACAGGTTCTATTCCCAGTCTATGGGTGTAGTGGACACCCACGAGTGGGAATAATCCCTGCTGGTCGACTGTCAGGATAGTGAGGGTCTGGGATACCGGTGTCGGTATTGTGACCAGCAGTCTCCTGACTGCCGGTCACATAACTACATCCTGGTTGAGTCCCTTATACACATTAAACCATGGTAGAGCCGCTATGGAAGTAGCTGTATTTAACTATTTACTTGTTTGATTAAAATAAATTAAAAACATTATGTATGTCCCGACTGACCTGACCTCACAAACCCCCAACTCCTCAATGTAAATAAAGCCCCAAATGTGACATCAGAGACCTGATAACCCCCCAATCTCTGAATGAAAATAAGTGGGAATAGACCTGTGGCGAGATCAAGGGGCTTATTGCTCCTTACTCACATTATGCCACCCCGTATTGCTCCACATTATGTCACCCCGTATTGCTCCTTACTCACATTGTGCCACCCTGTATTGCTCCTTACTCACATTATGCCATCCCTTATTGCTCCTTACTCACATTATGCCACCCCGTATTGCTCCTTACTCACATTATGCCATCCCGTATTGCTCCTTGCTCACATTATGCAATCTTGTATTGCTCCTTATATTATGCCACCCCTTATTGCTCCTTACTCACATTATGCCACCCCTTTTTGCTCCTTACTCACATTATGCCACCCCGTATTACTCCTTACTCACATTATGCCACCCCGTATTGCTCCTTACTTACATTTGGCCACCCTGTATTGCTCCTTACTCACATTATGCCACCCCGTATTGCTCTTTACTCATTGTGCCACCCCGTATTGCTCCTTACTCACATTGTGCCACCCTGTATTGCTCCTTACTCACATTATGCCATCCCTTATTGCTCCTTACTCACATTATGCCACCCCGTGTCACTCACCGCAGGCAGCAGCGGCCGCGCTTGTCCCTGCGGGTGACCTGGTCTGCCCGGTGCCTCTCTTCCCCCGGCGGTCTCCGGTCCCGGCGGCGGGTCGGCGCGTTCCTCCGGCGGCTTCCCGGAGCGAGGGCGCCGCCATTGTGAGTGTGGTCAGGGAGGCGGAGCAGGACTGATGTCACCTGCCTGCTCCGCCAATCAGGCAAGGGCGGGGAATTCAAAACCAGACGCCGGGCAGAGATCCGGTGCCTGAGTATCATCGATTCTGCCTCAGAAGCTGTGATTTCCAGAGCTCCCACGTTCCTGCGGTCTCCGTGTCTGCATCTCCGTGCCTCCAAGCATTTCCGTGCCTCCAAGCATCTCCGTGCCTCCAAGCACTTCCGTGCCTCCAAGCATCTCCGTGCCTCCAAGCATCTCCGTGCCTCCAAGCACTTCCATGCCTCCAAGCACTTCCGTGCCTCCAAGCACTTCCGTGCCTCCAAGCATCTCCGTGCCTCCAAGCACTTCCGTGCCTCCAAGCACTTCCGTGCCTCCAAGCATCTCCGTGCCTCCAAGCAACTCCGTGCCTCCAAGCACTTCCGTGCCTCCAAGCACTTCCGTGCCTCCAAGCATCTCCGTGCCTCCAAGCACTTCCGTGCCTCCAAGCACTTCCGTGCCTCCAATCACTTCCGTGCCTCCAAGCACTTCCGTGCCTCCAAGCACTTCCGTGCCTCCAAGCATCTCCGTGCCTCCAAGCATATCCGTGCCTTCAAGCACCTCCGTGCCTCCAAGCACTTCCGTGCCTCCAGTACCACAGTGCCTCAGCACTCAGCATCCCTGTGCCTCCGGCACCTCCGTGTCTCAGTACCTGTACCTCCAGCACCTCAGTGCCTCCAGTACCTCAGTGCCTCCAACACCACAGTGCCTCAGCACTCAGCATTACTGTGCCTCCGGCACCTCCGTGCCTCAATACCTGTGTCTCCAGCACTTCAGTACCTCTGTGCCTCAGCATTCAGTATCTCTACAAGTCTTGTCTTTCAGGAAACCTTCAAGTATTCTTCCGTTCTTCCGGCCTGCCGTCTTAATCCTGCATGAGGAAGACCTACATCCGGCCATCTCTACTGCGACCCAGTAGCGGTTCCTCTTCCCGGTCATCGGAAGAAGCCCCGAGTCCACAACACGCCATCCCGTATTGCTTATGATATTACGCACCCTGTAATTCATTTGGCGCCCCCGACAAAAAAAAACAAGACGGTTTCTTTCAAAAAGGGGTGTGGTTTGATGACATGCCCCATGTTAATCACTCTAGGGGGCATGCCCAGCAGAAAGGTGATGCACTGCTGCAGTGTGCTGCTGCTCTATCCTCTCCTACAGCTGCTCCAAGATTCACATGCACGAGTAAAGCCATTTACACATAGGGCAAGGACTGATGTGAACGAAGAAATATTGCCTGAAAAGCTATGCGGAATATGTGTGCGCTATAAAATATGTATGCTATATAAATAAATAATGGCTTTATTGGGAAGGTGCGTGGTCACAGAATGGTACCAATTCACATTACACCGTGCAGTAGTGTCCATTATTCACATTACACCACACAGTATTACCCCTTATACACATTATGCCACACAGTAGTACCCCTTATACACATTACGCCACACAGGAAAGACTCTTATACACGTTGCACTATGGTGGAGTGGGTTGGGTATGTGTAACCAGTGGTTAGGAGACAATATAGACTGCGGGATCCTTGCATTTAGCTCACCACAGGTTCTATTCCCAGTCTATGGGTGTAGTGGACACCCACGAGTGGGAATAATCCCTGTTGGTCGACTGTCAGGATAGTGAGGGTCTGGGATACCGGTGTCGGTATTGTGACCAGCAGTCTCCTGACTGCCGGTCACATAACTACATCCTGGTTGAGTCCCTTATACACATTAAACCATGGTAGAGCCGCTATGGAAGTAGCTGTATTTAATTATTTACTTGTTTGATTAAAATAAATTAAAAACATGTATGTCCCGACTGACCTGACCTCACAAACCCCCAACTCCTCAATGTAAATAAAGCCCCAAATGTGACATCAGAGACCTGATAACCCCCGAATCTCTGAATGAAAATAAGTGGGAATAGACCTGTGGCGAGATCAAGGGGCTTATTGCTCCTTACTCACATTATGCCACCCCGTATTGCTCCACATTATGTCACCCCGTATTGCTCCTTACTCACATTGTGCCACCCTGTATTGCTCCTTACTCACATTATGCCATCCCTTATTGCTCCTTACTCACAAATTGCCACCCCTTATTGCTCCTTACTCACATTATGCCATCCCGTATTGCTCCTTACTCACATTATGCAATCTTGTATTGCTCCTTATATTATGCCACCCCTTATTGCTCCATACTCACATTATGCCACCCCTTTTTGCTCTTTACTCACATTATGCCACCCCGTATTACTCCTTACTCACATTATGCCACCCCGTATTGCTCCTTACTTACATTTGGCCACCCTGTATTGCTCCTTACTCACATTATGACACCCCGTATTGCTCTTTACTCACATTGTGCCACCCCGTATTGCTTCTTACTCACATTGTGCCACCCTGTATTGCTCCTTACTCACATTATGCCATCCCTTATTGCTCCTTACTCACATTATGCCACCCCGTGTCACTCACCGCAGGCAGCAGCGGCCGCGCTTGTCCCTGCGGGTGACCTGGTCTGCCCGGCGCCTCTCTTCCCCCGGCGGTCTCCGGTCCCAGCGGCGGGTCGGCGCGTTCCTCCGGCGGCTTCCCGGAGCGAGGGCGCCGCCATTGTGAGTGTGGTCAGGGAGGCGGAGCAGGACTGATGTCACCTGCCTGCTCCGCCAATCAGGCAAGGGCGGGGAATTCAAAACCAGACGCCGGGCAGAGATCCGGTGCCTGAGTATCATCGATTCTGCCTCAGAAGCTGTGATTTCCAGAGCTCCCACGTTCCTGCGGTCTCCGTGTCTGCATCTCCGTGCCTCCAAGCATTTCCGTGCCTCCAAGCATCTCCGTGCCTCCAAGCATCTCCGTGCCTCCAAGCACTTCCGTGCCTCCAAGCATCTCCGTGCCTCCAAGCATCTCCGTGCCTCCAAGCATCTCTGTGCCTCCAAGCATCTCTGTGCCTCCAAGCACTTCCGTGCCTCCAAGCACTTCCGTGCCTCCAAGCATCTCCGTGCCTCCAAGCATCTCCGTGCCTCCAAGCATCTCCGTGCCTCCAAGCACTTCCGTGCCTCCAAGCATTTCCGTGCCTCCAAGCATCTCTGTGCCTCCAAGCACTTCCGTGCCTCCAAGCACTTCCGTGCCTCCAAGCACTTCCGTGCCTCCAAGCATCTCCGTGCCTCCAAGCACTTCCGTGCCTCCAAGCATCTCCGTGCCTCCAAGCATCTCCGTGCCTCCAAGCATTTCCGTGCCTCCAAGCATCTCCGTGCCTCCAAGCACTTCTGTGCCTCCAAGCACTTCCGTGCCTCCAAGCATCTCCGTGCCTCCAAGCACTTCCGTGCCTCCAAGCACTTCCGTGGCTCCAAGCACTTCCGTGCCTCCAATCACTTCCGTGCCTCCAAGCATCTCCGTGCCTTCAAGCACCTCCGTGCCTCCAAGCACTTCCATGCCTCCAGTACCACAGTGCCTCAGCACTCAGCATCCCTGTGCCTCCGGCACCTCCGTGTCTCAGTACCTGTACCTCCAGCACCTCAGTGCCTCCAGCACCTCAGTGCCTCCAACACCACAGTGCCTCAGCACTCAGCATTACTGTGCCTCCGGCACCTCCGTGCCTCAATACCTGTGTCTCCAGCACTTCAGTACCTCTGTGCCTCAGCATTCAGTATCTCTACAAGTCTTGTCTTTCAGGAAACCTTCAAGTATTCTTCCGTGCTTCCGGCCTGCCGTCTTAATCCTGCGACCCAGTAGCGGTTCCTCTTCCCGGTCATCGGAAGAAGCCCGAGTCCACAACACTCCCAAATCAGGTCAGTCATAGTATACTCAGGCCACATGGACCCGGGGAATCGGAACACGGACTCAAGTGCCATCCAGAACCTGGCTTCCCGAGTACAAAGTCAGGAAGCGGCACAAGGTCAGGTGATGCAGTACCTCCAGCAGTTGTCCGGGCGTCTGGATCAGATTCAGGCGTCTCTAGCCTCTGTAATTCCGGCACCTGTTCCAGTAGTTGCACCAGTTGCCGTTGCCAGCAATGTCCAACCATCGGCCGGTATCACCCCGCGCCTCCAGCTGCCTACTCCGTCCCGCTATAATGGGAATCCTAAAAATTGTCGCGGTTTCTTAAACCAATGCGAGGTACATTTCAAGCTACTTGCACACAACTTTCCTACAGACCGGTCCAAGGTAGCATATATTATTTCTCTGCTGGAAGGGTCTGCCTTGGATTGGGTGTCTCCATTATGGGAACGATCTGATCCCGTGGTTTCCAACTATACCAACTTCATCACGTCCTTTCGAAGAATCTTCGACGAACCCGGCAGGATGACCACTGCTTCTTCCGACTTACTCCGTGTTCGTCAGGGCTCCCGTTCCGTGGGTCAGTACGTGGTTCATTTCCAGACCATTGCCTCTGAACTACGCTGGAATAATGATGCCCTGAGAGCTGCCTTCTGGAACGGTCTCTCCGACCGGCTGAAAGATGAGCTGGTTACAAGGGGTCTGCCGGATCCATTAGAAGAGTTGATTTCCCTTTGCGTCAAGGTGGATCTTCGGATGCAGGAGCGTGGAAGAGAACGTAGCCGTTCAGATCGTTCCAGGTTCCGGAATCCTACTCCTAGACCGGTGGCCTTGCCTAGCTCGGACGAGCCCATGCAAATTAACCGATCCCGACTGTCTCCGGAAGAACGACAGCGTCGTCGTGAGGGTAAACTCTGCCTTTACTGTGGAGCCGCAGATCACTTTCTTAAATTTTGTAAATCCCGTCCGGGAAACGGGCAGGCCTAGCTTGTTCCGGAGGAGTCAAGCTGGGGGTTACGACAAAAGCTTCTCCAACTTCGGACTGTTTGCTTCCTGTGACTCTAGTCACCGATTCAGCCTCCAAGTCTTGTGAAGCCCTGTTGGATTCCGGGGCTGCGGGGAACTTCGTTTCTTCCTCCTGTGCCCAAAGCATGGGTTTAAAGTTACGGCCTATCGAGCGGCCAATTTCATTGACGGCTATCAACGGGACTAGAATTTCCAAGGGTCTCATAATGTGGCGCACGGGGCCAGTTAAGCTGCAGATCGGGGCTCTACATCAGGAAGGTCTGGAACTCTTGGTAATCCCAGAAATGCACCATAATCTGGTCCTTGGAATGCCTTGGCTAAAAATACATAATCCCCACATTGACTGGAAGTCTTCACAAATTCTGTCCTGGAGTTCCTTTTGTCACGCTAATTGTCTCACTCCTGTTTGTCCGCTTCGTGTCTCCTCCAAGACGGTTGAATTCCGGAGGCGTATCAAGGGTACAAGGATGTATTTTCGGAACAAGCAGCTGATCTGTTACCACCTCATAGGCCTTGGGACTGCCCTATTGACCTTGTCCCAGGGAAGACGCCACCTCGTGGTCGCACATATCCTCTGTCACTTCCCGAGACTCAAGCTATGTCAGAGTATATTAAGTCCAATCTGCTCAAGGGATTTATTCGCCTCTCTTCCTCCCCTGCTGGAGCGGGCTTCTTTTTCGTGAAGAAGAAGGACGGGGGGTTGAGACCATGCATCGACTACCGCGGCTTAAACGATATTACTATCAAGAATAAATACCCCTTGCCACTAATCACAGAGTTATTTGATAGGGTTCGTGGTGCCCGCGTTTTGTCCAAACTCGACTTGAGGGGAGCTTATAATCTTATACGCATCCGAGAAGGGGATGAATGGAAGACTGCCTTCAATACCCGAGATGGGCATTACGAATACTTGGTGATGCCGTTCGGTCTCAGTAATGCTCCTGCTGTTTTCCAGGGATTCGTCAACAAAATCTTTCGTGACATGTTATATCAGAGTGTTGTGGTATATTTGGACGACATACTGATCTTTTCCAAGAATCTTGTTGAACACAGGACTCAAGTCAAAGAAGTGCTCCACCGTTTACGAGAGAATCATCTCTATGCTAAGCTTTCCAAATGTACCTTTGAAGTAACATCAATTCCGTTCCTCGGTTATATCATCTCAGGGACGGAGCTTCGCATGGATCCGGAAAAGCTTTCTGCCATTCGTGACTGGACTCAGCCTCTTTCTTTGAAAGCAATACAAAGGTTCCTGGGCTTTGCGAATTACTACAGGAAATTCATTAGAGGTTTCTCCACCATTGTTGCGCCCATTACTGCCCTGACAAGAAAGGGTTCTAATCCAAGTTTGTGGCCTCCCGAAGCCATTGAGGCATTTTCCCACTTAAAGTTAGCTTTCATGACGGCTCCAGTTCTCCAACAACCAAATTTCGATGAACCTTTCTTCCTAGAGGTTGATGCATCTTCAGTCGGGGTTGGGGACGTTCTCTCTCAGTACACCTCTGATAAGAAATTACATCCGTGTGGCTTCCACTCTCGTAAGTTCTCTCCGGCCGAACTAAATTACACTATTGGAGACCAGGAACTTTTGGCAATTAAATCCGCCTTGGAAGAGTGGAGATACCTTTTGGAAGGGGCTAAACATGTGTTTACCATTTACACGGATCACAAAAATTTGCTGTACATCAAATCCGCACAATGCTTGAATCCTCGCCAAGCGAGATGGGCACTTTTCTTTACTCGATTTTCTTTTGTTATCAAGTACCGGGCCGGGACTCTCAATATTAAAGCAGATGCGCTGTCCTGTTCACAAGTTTCCACAGACGAGGATGAATCTCCTGAGCGGGGTTTAATTCTAAATCCAGTTTCTGTCTCTGCTGCTTTAACTACTCCAGCTCCTCCTCCTGGAAGAATGTCCGTACTAGCTAGATTCCGGCCAAGAATACTACAGTGGGTCCATAACTCCAAGTTTTCCGGTCATCCCGGTGCCCAGAAGATGTACAAGTTTCTGCAAAGGTCTTACTGGTGGAACACCATGAGGAAGGATGTACAAGATTACGTTAATTCTTGTCCACAGTGTACACAACATAAATCTCCTCGTCTGCCTCCTGCAGGGTTACTTCGTCCTTTGCCTATTCCTGTGAGACCCTGGACTCACATTTCCATGGACTTCATCACTGACTTGCCCTGTTCCAAGGGTTGCAACACCGTTTGGGTAATCGTTGACCGTTTTTCAAAGATGGCACACTTTGTGCCTTTGACTGGTCTTCCGACAGCTCCGAAACTGGCTCTACTGTTCATCCAAGAACATTTTCGGTTGCATGGGTTGCCACAAGAAATAGTTTCTGACCGTGGAGTACAGTTCACCGCCAGGTTTTGGAAAGCCCTCTGTTCAACACTACAGATTAAACTTAAGTTTTCATCCGCTTATCATCCCCAGACGAATGGTCAAACGGAACGAGTCAATCAAGATCTAGAGACTTTCCTTCATTTGTATCTCTCCCCTTCTCAGGACAACTGGGTGGAGTTGTTGCCTTGGGCAGAGTTTGCCCATAACCATTCGTTTCATTCTTCCAATGGGGAATCTCCATTCTTCGTCCACTCTACGACACTTCAGACAAATTTGGAGTAAGGTTCATGCTAATCTTAAGAAGGTTTCAGCCCGGTACAAGTTCTTCGCAGATAAGAAACGGCGAGCCGCTCCTCAATACAAAGTTGGTGACAGGGTATGGCTGTCCACACGTAATCTCCGGTTGAAGGTGCCCACCATGAAGTTTACTCCAAGGTTCATCGGTCCTTACCCTGTGCTACAAGTCTTAAATCCTGTGGTCTGTAAACTGGGTTTACCTTCCCACCTTCGAATACCTAACGCCTTTCATGTTTCTCTCCTCCGTCCCCTCATTCTGAATCGGTTCCACTCAGCATCCCCTAGGCCAACGTCTGTAGTGACTGAAGCTGGAACGGAGTTTGAAATCAAAGCTATTCTTGACTCTCGTTATCTTCATAAAAAATTACAGTACTTGGTAAACTGGAAAGGTTATGGTCCTGAGGAGAGAAGTTGGATTAATGCTACGGAAGTAACGGCTCCCCGACTGGTTCGGATCTTCCACTCCAGACATCCAACTAAGCCCGGAAAGTGTCCAGGGGCCACTCCTGGAGGAGGGGGTACTGTCACTCACCGCAGGCAGCAGCGGCCGCGCTTGTCCCTGCGGGTGACCTGGTCTGCCCGGCGCCTCTCTTCCCCCGGCGGTCTCCGGTCCTGGCTGCGGGTCGGCGCGTTCCTCCGGCGGCTTCCCGGAGCGAGGGCGCCGCCATTGTGAGTGTGGTCAGGGAGGCGGAGCAGGACTGACGTCACCTGCCTGCTCCGCCAATCAGGCAAGGGCGGGGAATTCAAAACCAGACGCCGGGCAGAGATCCGGTGCCTGAGTATCATCGATTCTGCCTCAGAAGCTGTGATTTCCAGAGCTCCCATTTTCCTGCGGTCTCCGTGTCTGCATCTCCGTGCCTCCAAGCATTTCAAGCATCTCCGTGCCTCCAAGCATCTCCGTGCCTCCAAGCACTTCCGTGCCTCCAAGCACTTCCGTGCCTCCAAGCATCTCCGTGCTCCAAGCACTTCCGTGCCTCCAAGCATCTCCAAGCATCTCCGTGCCTCCAAGCATCTCCGTGCCTTCAAGCACCTCCGTGCCTCCAAGCACTTCCGTGCCTCCAGTACCACAGTGCCTCAGCACTCAGCATCCCTGTGCCTCCGGCACCTCCGTGTCTCAGTACCTGTACCTCCAGCACCTCAGTGCCTCCAGCACCTCAGTGCCTCCAACACCACAGTGCCTCAGCACTCAGCATTACTGTGCCTCCGGCACCTCCGTGCCTCAATACCTGTGTCTCCAGCACTTCAGTACCTCTGTGCCTCAGCATTCAGTATCTCTACAAGTCTTGTCTTTCAGGAAACCTTCAAGTATTCTTCCGTGCTTCCGGCCTGCCGTCTTAATCCTGCATGAGGAAGACCTACATCCGGCCATCTCTACTGCGACCCAGTAGCGGTTCCTCTTCCCGGTCATCGGAAGAAGCCCCGAGTCCACAACACTCCCAAATCAGGTCACTGATACCCCGTATTGCTCCTTACTTACATTACGCCACCCCGTATTGCTCCTTACTAGCATTACGCCATCCCGTATTGCTTATTATATTACGCACCCTGTAATTCATTTGGCGCCCCCCGACAAAAAAAACCCAAGACGGTTTCTTTCAAAAAGGGGTGTGGTTTGATGACATGCCCCATGTTAATCACTCTAGGGGGCATGCCCAGCAGAAAGGTGATGCACTGCTGCAGTGTGCTGCTGCTCCATCCTCTCCTACAGCTGCTCCAAGATTCACATGCACGAGTAAAGCCCTTTACACATGGGGCAAGGACTGATGTGAACGAAGAAATATTGTCTGAAAGCTATGCGGAATATGTGTGCGCTATAAAATATGTATGCTATATAAATAAATAATGGCTTTATTGGGAAGGTGCGTGGTCACAGAATGGTACCAATTCACATTACACCGCGCAGTAGTGTCCATTATTCACATTACACCACACAGTAGTACCCCTTATACACATTACGCCACACAGTAGTACCCCTTATACACATTACGCCACACAGTAAAGCCCCTTATACACGTTGCACTATGGTTGAGTGGGTTGGGTATGTGTGACCAGTGGTTAGGAGACAATATAGACTGCGGGATCCTTGCATTTAGATGCCCGGGGGGGGGGGGGGTACAATGAAGCCACCACAGGTTCTATTCCCAGTCTATGGGTGTAGTGGACACCCACGAGTGGGAATAATCCCTGTTGGTCGACTGTCAGGATAGTGAGGGTCTGGGATGCCGGTGTCGGTATTGTAACCAGCAGTCTCCTGACTGCCGGTCACATAACTACATCCTGGTTGAGTCCCTTATACACATTAAACCATGGTAGAGCCGCTATGGAAGTAGCTGTATTTAACTGTATTTGATTAAAATAAATTAAAAATACTATGTATGTCCCGACTGACCTGACCTCTCAAACCCCCAACTCCTCAATGTAAATAAAGCCCCAAATGGGACATCAGAGACCTGATAACCCCCCAATCTCTGAATGAAAATAAGTGGGAATAGACCTGTGGCAAGATCAAGGGGCTTGTTGTGTTCCCTCCCCCCCCCTTCCCCACCACACACACAGGGCCGTCTTAACAGCAGTGTAGGCCCCTGGGCACAGCAATGCACTGGGCCCCCTACCCATCCTCCAGCGCTAGGGATGGGGGTGCTATCAGCTGCAGCATTGATGTCCCGTGAGCGGTAGCGGGTGTTCTATCTGCCACTCAGTATGTAGGACCTGGAGCAGTAATTTCTGCTAATTACTCCTTTACTGCACAGATGGTGTAAGATGGGGTGGGAGGGAGAACACTAAACTGTAGAAGAGGCATTGGGATGAATAAAGGGGCCCTTTTACATAACTTCCAGGGTGGTAAGGGGTGTGTAATACGCAGGGGAGGGGTGGATAGTGGAGTGGACTTAATATTAATCTTTTTCGGTGGGAGGGAGGCTTGGTTGACTGCAGATATCTCCAGTTCCTGGAAATAGATTTCTTAGCTTTGAAAGCGATAAAAAAACTAGAGAATCCCACCTTTCAAGAAGTTCTGGGAACTTGGGGATCAGAGTTCAGGAGCCAGAGCAATCCACCGGCAAAAGTATAAAACTGCAAACCAGATGTGTGGAGCTGGAGCAGGGACCAGTTGCTTGAAGGCTTATATCTCTGGTTTTGGGCATAGTAGAGACAAGCTACCAATGTCCACTGAAAGGGGGGAGTCCCATATTTTGGAGAATATCCTCAAAAAACTCTAAGTTAGACAGAACCAGAGATATCTGGCTGGGAAGAGCAATTAACAGTCTTGGATGGGGACCACTGCTTCAAAGTCAGATATCTCCGGTTCCCCTGGGCTGATTTTCAAAAATCTGGTACCCCTGGAAAGAGGGGACCCTCAGCTATCAGCCTAGGGCCCTTAGACTCCTGGTGCCCTTGGGCAAGAGCCCATTGAGCCCATACGAAAAGACGGCCCTGCACACACACACCGGCATACCACCACCAGGATCTTGACGACCGCCGGTCATGCATACCCAACCCGAACTGCCATCCCAGACCTGATAATCCCACTATGCTTCAATTAAAATAATGTCCCAGAATTGCCTGAGGGGCAGAGAAAGATATGCCGCAGCAGCCAGAGGGGCAGTGAGAGCTGTGCCGCAGCAGCCTGAGGGGCAGAGACAGCTGTACTGCAGCCACTTGATAGACAGTGAGGTGCTGCAGCTTCTAATGCAGAGGAGCTACAGCAGCAGCTGGGGCAGAGAGAAGTGCTGCAGCATCAACGTATAGAGAAGTGCTACAGCAGCTGGGGCAGAAAGAGATGCTGTAGCAGCTGCTGGAGAGAGGTGTTGTAGCAGCAGCTGGGGTGGAGGGTAGAGAGAGGTGCTGCAGTATCAACATAGAGAGAAGTGCTGCAGCAGCTGGGGCAGAAAGCGGTGCTGTAGCAGCTGCTGGAGAGAGGTGTTGCAACAGCAGCTGGTAATGGTGGTGGGGGGGCAGAGAGAGGTGCTGCAGCATCAATGTAGAGAGAAGTGTTGCAGCAGCCTGGGCAGAGAGAGGTGCCACAGCAGCCGGGGCAGAGAGCATAGCCAGATTAAGGGGAGAGCACAGGGCATACTGTACCCTGAGCTTCCCATTGTCAGGCCTGCTGGCCAGATCACACTGCCATAACTAGCTCGTATGGAGCAGTAGAACCAGGCAGCCAGAATCCAAGCCGAAACAGTATGCTGTGGACACTGTCCGCACCCCAGCACTTAGGACAACACTGGGACATCTGCACTGCCGACACTCCCGGCACCTCTGCAGTGAGGACACCGTCGGCACCCCTGCACTGAGGACACCACTGGGACACACACACTGCTGACACCACTGCAATGAGGACACAGCCTTCACCCACCACTGCTGACACTGCCCGCATACCCACAATAAGGACACCACCAGCACCCTCACACTGCCGACACCGCTGGCACCCCTGCATTGAGTACACCCCCACACTGCTGACAGCTCCACACTGAGGACAATGCCGACACCCCTTGCACAGCAAGTGCACTATTGTTGTATCCGACCTGCACTGTATCTCGCACTGTATCTGACCTTGCACTGTATGTGACGTGCACTGTATCTGACCTACACTGTAAATTGAACTTTATCTGAACCATACTGTGTCCAACGTGCACTGTAACCTACACTGGATCCAACCCACACTCCGACATGCACTGTATCCAACCCGAACTGTATCCCGCACCGTATCCGACCTTGCACTGTAGAGAACAGGCACTGTATGCGACCTGCTCTATATACAACCCACAATGAGTTCCGCCTACACTATATCCGACCTGCCCTTTAACCTGGTCCATATTTAACTGTGTGTCTCAAGTATTCTGCACTGTACTATGCAGGTACGGAATGCTGTTTTTGTGTGATTGGGGAGATGCTTGACAAAAAGGCTGATTGATTGGGGCTTTACACATGGGCACAGAGTGCCAGTCATCAGTGACCCAGGGTCCCCAGAAGGGAGCTACAGACTGGGCATTGAGAATAGGCATGTGCTGGGGGGCATGTGCACTTGTATAGGGGGCATCAATATCTACTGTTGCTATTGTACACATGGTTTCGTTTTTTTTCTTTGCTGTTTGTTAACTACTTTAGAGTAATGATATTGGGGGTCATTCAGACCTGATCGCTCGCTAGCGTTTTTTGCAGCGCTGCGATCAGGTCAGAACTGCGCATGCATATGCTCCGCAATGTGCAGGCGCGTCGCATGGGTACAAAGTGGATCGTTGCTGTGCGATGGGCTTTACGAAGAATCCATTCGCACAGCCGATCGCAAGGAGATTGACAGGAAGAAAGCGTTTGTGGGTGGCAACTGACCATTTTCAGGGAGTGGTTGGAAAAACGCAGGCGTGTCCAAGCATTTGTAGGGTGGGTGTCTGACGTCAATTCCGGCCCTGGACTGGCTGAAGTGATCGCAGCGGCTGAGTAAGTCCTGGACAACTCAGAAACTGCACAAAGATTTTTGTACCGCTCGGCTGCACATGCGATCGCACACTTCCACAGCTAAAATCCCCGGTGGGTGGCGACTATGCGAACGCAGGACTGCAAAAATCAGCTAGCAATCGATCAAGTCTGAACGACCCCCATTGTACACACGATTCTCAGGAATTTCTGTGTTGGATTGTTTTCTATTGATAGTACTTGTTGGTTCGATTGGTTATTGCTAATACATTACTAATTTGTAAAACATTTTTAAACAGAAATAACTGCTTGTGTGTGTTTGTGCCACTGCTCTGTTGCTTAGTTTAGCCAGCCAGGCTTTGGCCTATGTTTGTGAACAATATTGTGAGCTATGAGGTAAAATTAATGTTATTGAGGTTAATAATCCTGTAGGAACAAACAGCTAAAATTCTGTAATTTTAGCTGTTTGTATGGTTTTTCTTAAAAAATACCGCTAGGCAGTATTGGCAGAATGCTTTTGCATCGGACGAGTAGCTCCCTGCCTGTGCAGCTCCTGTGCTCTGGCAGGGAGCTACCCACCGCGTCCCGGGTCGCATCGGCTGCATGTGACGTCACGCCCCCTCGTAGCGGTCGGGACACGTCCCCGTTGTCCAGACCACGCCCCGCCAGCGGCGCTCTAACACCTTTGGCACGCCGCCATCCGATCGCCTCTGCCTGTCAATCAGGCAGAGGCGATCGCAGCCCAGAGATGCTTTTAGCATCTCACTGGGCTCCCGGCTGCGTGTGCGCACTCCACAAAAAAAATTCAGACAGCGATCGCTGCCCCTGAGTGATGCAGTCTGACATACCCCCACAGATCCAAAACCCATGATTTGGGCCGGTGCACATCTCTAATCTCTCTCTTTCTTTCTCTCATTCTCTCTCTCTCTCTCTCTCTCTCTCTCTCTATACACTTAAACAACACAATGTAACTCCAAGTCAATCACACTTCTGTGAAATCAAACTGTCCACTTAGGAAGCAACACTGATTGACAATCAATTTCACATGCTGTTGTGCAAATGGAATAGACAACAGGTGGAAATTATAGGCAATTAGCAAGACACCCCCAATAAAGGAGTTGTTCTGCAGGTGGTGACCACAGACCACTTCTCAGCTCCTATGCTTTCTGGCTGATGTTTTGGTCACTTTTGAAAGCTGGCAGTGCTTTCACTCTAATGGTAGCATGAGATGGAGTCTACAACCCACACAAGTGGCTCAGGTAGTGCAGCTCATTCAGGATGGCACATCAATGCGAGTTGCGGCAAGAAGGTCTGCTGTGTCTGACAGCGCAGTGTCCAGAGCATGGAGGCGCTACCAGGAGACAGGCCAGTACATCAGGAGACGTGGAGGAGGCCGTAGGGGGGCAACAACCCAGCAGCAGGACCGCTACCTCCGCCTTTGTGCAAGGAGGAACAGGAGGAGAACCGCCAGAGCCCTGCAAAATGACCTCCAGCAAGGAACAAATGTGCATGTGTCTACTCAAACGATCAGAAACAGACTCCATGAGGGTGGTATGAGGGCCCAACTTCCACAGGTGGGGGTTGTGCTTACAGCCCAACACCGTGCAGGACGTTTGGCATTTGCCAGAGAACACCAAGATTGGCATATTCGCCACTGGCGCCCTGTGCTCTTCACAGATGAAAGCAGGTTCTCACTGAGCACATGTGACAGACGTGACAGAGTCTGGAGACGCCAAGGAGAACGTTCTGCTGCCTGCAACATCCTCCAGCATGACCGGTTTGGCAGTGGGTCAGTAATGGTGTGGGTGGCATTTCTTTGGGGGGCCGCACAGCCCTCCATGTGCTCGCCAGAGGTAGCCTGACTGCCATTAGGTACCGAGATGAGATCCTCAGACCCCTTGTGAGACCATATGCTGGTGCGGTTGGCCCTGGGTTCCTCCTAATGCAAGACAATGCTAGACCTCATGGGGCTGGAGTGTGTCAGCAGTTCCTGCAAGACGAAGGCATTGATGCTATGGACTGGCCCGCCCGTTCCCCAGACCTGAATCCAATTGAGCACATCTGGGACATCATCCACCAACGCCACGTTGCACCACAGACTGTCCAGGAGTTGGCGGATGCTTTAGTCCAAGTCTGGGAGGAGATCCCTCAGGGACCATCCGCCACCTCATCAGGAGCATGCCCAGGCATTGTAGGGAGGTCATTCAGGCACGTGGAGGTCACACACACTACTGAGCCTTATTTTGACTTGTTTTAAGGACATTACATCAAAGTTGGATCAGCCTGTAGTGTGTTTTTTCACTTTAATTTTGAGTGTGACTCCAAATCCAGACCTCCATGGGTTAATAAATTTGATTTCCATTGATAATTTTTGTGTGATTTTGTTGTCAGCACATTCAACTATGTAAAGAACAAAGTATTTAATAAGAATATTTCATTCATTCAGATCTAGGATGTGTTATTTTAGTGTTCCCTTTATTTTTTCGAGCAGTGTAATTATATATAAATATATATATATATATATATATATATATATATATAATAAGAATTTACTTACCGATAATTCTATTTCTCATAGTCCGTAGTGGATGCTGGGGACTCCGAAAGGACCATGGGGAATAGCGGCTCCGCAGGGGACTGGGCACAAAAGTAAAAAGCTTTAGGACTACCTGGTGTGCACTGGCTCCTCCCCCTATGACCCTCCTCCAAGCCTCAGTTAGGATACTGTGCCCGGACGAGCGTACACAATAAGGAAGGATTTTGAATCCCGGGTAAGACTCATACCAGCCACACCAATCACACCGTACAACTTGTGATCTGAACCCAGTTAACAGCATGATAACAGAAGGAGCCTCCGAAAAGATGGCTCACAACAACAATAACCCGATTTTTGTAACAATAACTATGTACAAGTAATGCAGACAATCCGCACTTGGGATGGGCGCCCAGCATCCACTACGGACTATGAGAAATAGAATTATCGGTAAGTAAATTCTTATTTTCTCTAACGTCCTAGTGGATGCTGGGGACTCCGAAAGGACCATGGGGATTATACCAAAGCTCCCAAACGGGCGGGAGAGTGCGGATGACTCTGCAGCACCGAATGAGAGAACTCCAGGTCCTCCTCAGCCAGGGTATCAAATTTGTAGAATTTAGCAAACGTGTTTGCCCCTGACCAAGTAGCTGCTCGGCAAAGTTGTAAAGCCGAGACCCCTCGGGCAGCCGCCCAAGATGAGCCCACTTTCCGTGTGGAATGGGCTTTTACAGATTTTGGCTGTGGCAGGCTTGCCACAGAATGTGCAAGCTGAATTGTACTACAAATCCAACGAGCAATCGTCTGCTTAGAAGCAGGAGCACCCAGCTTGTTGGGTGCATACAGGATAAACAGCGAATCAGATTTTCTGACTCCAGCCGTCCTGGAAACATATATTTTCAGGGCCCTGACTACGTCCAGCAACTTGGAATCCTCCAAGTCCCTAGTAGCCGCAGGCACCACAATAGGCTGGTTTAAGTGAAAAGCTGAAACCACCTTAGGGAGAAATTGAGGACGAGTCCTCAATTCTGCCCTGTCCGTATGAAAAATTAGGTAAGGGCTTTTATAGGATAAAGCCGCCAATTCTGAGACACGCCTGGCTGAAGCCAGGGCTAACAGCATTACCACTTTCCATGTGAGATATTTTAAGTCCACAGTGGTGAGTGGTTCAAACCAATGTGATTTTAGGACTCCCAAAACTACATTGAGATCCCAAGGTGCCACTGGAGGCACAAAAGGAGGCTGTATATGCAGTACTCCCTTGACAAACGTCTGAACTTCAGGAACAGAAGCCAGTTCTTTTTGGAAGAATATTGACAGGGCCGAAATTTGAACCTTAATGGACCCTAATTTGAGGCCCATAGACAGTCCTGTTTGCAGGAAATGCAGGAAACGACCCAGTTGAAATTCCTCTGTAGGGGCCTTCCTGGCCTCGCACCACGCAACATATTTACGCCAAATACGGTGATAATGTTGTACGGTTACATCCTTCCTGGCTTTGATCAGGGTAGGGATGACTTCATCCGGAATGCCTTTTTCCTTCAGGATCCGGCGTTCAACCGCCATGCCGTCAAACGCAGCCGCGGTAAGTCTTGGAACAGAAATGGTCCCTGCTGGAGCAGGTCCTTTCTTAGAGGTAGAGGCCACGGGTCTTCCGTGAGCATCTCTTGAATTTCCGGGTACCAAGTCCTTTTTGGCCAATCCGGAGCCACGAGTATAGTCTTTACTCCTCTCCTTCTTATGATTCTCAGTACTTTTGGTATGAGAGGAAGAGGAGGGAACACATATACTGACTGGTACACCCACGGTGTTACCAGAGCGTCCACAGCTATTGCCTGAGGGTCCCTTGACCTGGCGCAATATGTGTCCAGTTTTTTGTTGAGGCGGGACGCCATCATGTCCACCTTTGGTTTTTCCCAACGGTTCACAATCATGTGGAAGACTTCTGGGTGAAGTCCCCACTCCCCCGGGTGAAGATCGTGTCTGCTGAGGAAGTCTGCTTCCAGAGGCGTATCTAGCACGGGGCGAGCAGGGCACATGCCCTGGGCGCCATGGCAGCCCCAACAGAGGGGGGCGCCACCGGCACCTGCACGGCCCACTCGCCCCATGCTTCAGGGATTCCGCCGGCGCTACCCGCGGCGCTTTCCCTGTCTCCCCGGCTGCTGTGCCTGTCACAATAGACAGGCAGCGGCAGCCAGGAGCCTCCCCCTACTCCCCCCTGCAAAGTGACTGTGTGCGCGATCGCGACCGCGGAGGTGCGCGCATGCGCGTGCGCGACCTCGGGGGGGCGTGCGGCCCCTAAACAGCAGTGAGTGCAGGTGAGCGGGAAGGGGGTGCGGGACATTTTGTGTGTGTGTGTTAAGTGTGTGTGTGTTAATTGTGTGTGTGTCTGACAGTGTGCGTGTGTGTGTGTGTGGGACAGTGCGTGTGTTAATTGTGTGTGTGTGGGACAGTGTGAGTGTGTTAATTGTGTGTGTGGGACAGTTTGAGTGTGTGTAAATTGTGTGTGTGTGACAGTGTGCGTGTGTTAATTGTGTGTGTGTGGGACAGTGCGTGTTTGTTAATTGTGTGTGTGGGACAGTGTGCGTGTGTTATTTGTGTGTGTGGGACAGTGTGCATGTGTGTTATTTGTGTGTGTGGGACAGTGTGCGTGCGTATGTGTTAATTGTGTGTGGGACAGTGTGCGTGTGTTAATTGTGTGTGTGTGTTAATTGTCCCGGCGGTTATTGGCGTCTGTAGTGTGCGCCCCGTCCTCCTCCGCTGCCGCTGACAGGAGCGGCGGTGTGCGGCTCTCCCCCCTCCTCCGCCGGCTCCGTCCTCCCGTCGTGGCCCTGCAGTGTGTGCCGGTCTCCCCAGCAGCAGCAGCAGGTTAGTCTCTCCCCCCCCCCCCCTCCTCTCTCTCTCTCTCTCTCTCTCTCTCTCTCTCTCTCCTCCTGTGGATTGCAGTTTGTAAGTATCATTTTAATTTTTACAGGTACCCCTATTGAAGTCTACTGGACAAGTGGACGTGACCGGCGTGGGATGTAGGTAAGTAATCTGTCTCTTATTTTTACAGGTACCCCTATTGGATTCTACTGGACAAGTGGACGTGACCGGCGTGGGATGTAGGTAAGTAATCTGTCTCTCATTTTTACAGGTACCCCTATTGGATTCTACTGGACAAGTGGACGTGACCGGCGTGGGATGTAGGTAAGTAATCTGTCTCTCATTTTTACAGATTCCCCTACTGGATTCTACTGGACAAGTGGACGTGACCAGCGTGGGATGTAGGTAAGTAATCTGTCTCTCATTTTTACAGGTACCCCTATTGAATTCTACTGGACAAGTGGACGTGACCAGCGTGGGATGTAGGTAAGTAATCTGTCTCTCATTTTTACAGGTACCCCTATTGGATTCTACTGGACAAGTGGACGTGATCGGCGTGGGATGTAGGTAAGTAATCTCTCTCTCATTTTCACAGGTACCCCTATTGGATTCTACTGGACAAGTGGACGTGACCGGCGTGGGATGTAGGTAAGTAATCTGTCTCTCATTTTTACAGATTCCCCTACTGGATTCTACTGGACAAGTGGACGTGACCAGCGTGGGATGTAGGTAAGTAATCTGTCTCTCATTTTTACAGGTACCCCTATTGAATTCTACTGGACAAGTGGACGTGACCGGCGTGGGATGTAGGTAAGTAATCTGTCTCTCATTTTTACAGATTCCCCTACTGGATTCTACTGGACAAGTGGATGTGACCAGCGTGGGATGTAGGTAAGTAATCTGTCTCTCATTTTTACAGGTACCCCTATTGAATTCTACTGGACAAGTGGACGTGACCAGCGTGGGATGTAGGTAAGTAATCTGTCTCTCATTTTTACAGGTACCCCTATTGGATTCTACTGGACAAGTGGACGTGATCGGCGTGGGATGCAGGTAAGTAATCTGTGTCTCATTTTTACAGGTACCCCTATTGGATTCTACTGGACAAGTGGACGTGACCGGCGTGGGATGTAGGTAAGTAATCTGTCTCTCATTTTTACAGATTCCCCTACTGGATTCTACTGGACAAGTGGACGTGACCAGCGTGGGATGTAGGTAAGTAATCTGTCTCTCATTTTTACAGGTACCCCTATTGAATTCTACTGGACAAGTGGACGTGACCGGCGTGGGATGTAGGTAAGTAATCTGTCTCTCATTTTTACAGATTCCCCTACTGGATAAGTGGACGTGACCAGCGTGGGATGTAGGTAAGTAATCTGTCTCTCATGTTTACAGGTACCCCTATTGAATTCTACTGGACAAGTGGACGTGACCAGCGTGGGATGTAGGTAAGTAATCTGTCTCTCATTTTTACAGGTACCCCTATTGAATTCTACTGGACAAGTGGACGTGACCGGCGTGGGATGTAGGTAAGTAATCTGTCTCTCATTTTTACAGGTACCCCTATTGGATTCTACTGGACAAGTGGACGTGACCAGCGTGGGATGTAGGTAAGTAATCTGTCTCTCATGTTTACAGGTACCCCTATTGAATTCTACTGGACAAGTGGACGTGACCAGCGTGGGATGTAGGTAAGTAATCTGTCTCTCATTTTTACAGGTACCCCTATTGGATTCTACTGGACAAGTGGACGTGATCGGCGTGGAATGTAGGTAAGTAATCTGTCTCTCATTTTTACAGGTACCCCTATTGGATTCTACTGGACAAGTGGACGTGACCGGCGTGGGATGTAGGTAAGTTATCTGTCTCTCATTTTTACAGATTCCCCTACTGGATTCTACTGGACAAGTGGACGTGACCAGCGTGGGATGTAGGTAAGTAATCTGTCTCTCATTTTTACAGCTACCCCTATTGGATTCTACTGGACAAGTGGACGTGACCGGCGTGGGATATAGGTAAGTATGTGTGAGTGTGTCAGTGTACTTTAATAAATTTTTACTGTCACGGTGTGTGAGTTGTGTTTTTATTTGGGTATTTTTTCTGTTGTAGAACTACAGGCACCGGCGGGCCCGTTATTTCCCTGCATGTTGGTACTTGAGGTTCTCCAAGTACCAGCAAGCGGGGGAGGCTTTCTGGGCCTTGTAGTTCCACAACAAAAAACAATATTCTTTTTTTACTTACATGGCTATCAGCCTCCCATCCACAGCCCACGGATGGGGGGGACAGCCTCGGGCTTCACCCCTGGCCCTTGGGTGCCTGGAGGGGGGGTGACCCCTTGATTTAGGGGTCCCCACTCCTCCAGGGAACCCCGGCCAGTGGTGACTAGTTGGGGGGGTAATGCCACGGCCGCAGGGACCTACATAAATGTGTCCCCCGGCTGTGGCATTATGTCCCTGGCTAGTGGAGCCCGGTGCTGGTTTTAAAAATACGGGGGGACCCCTACATCTTTTGTCCCCCGTATTTTTGGAACCAGGACCGGACTAAGAGCCCGATGCTGGTTGTCTAAATACGGGGAACCCCTGTCCAATTTTTTCCCAGTATTTAAACAACCAGGACCGGCTCAAAGAGCCCGAGGCTGGTTATACTTAGGAGGGGGACCTCACGCAGTTTTTTTTTACATTTTTAACCCATTCAGACCCTTCTCCATTAAGTTAATGGAAACCCTGGACAACAAAATTGCATTCATGTCCTCCTCCCACTCCCTTCCCAGTCCCAAACACTGATTATTATTTTTTTCTATAAAAATGTACAATATATCACAAGTATGATGAGCAGGCATGCAGCGGGCATTGGCGACTTTGGACTGAGTTGCAAATTAGTGGCGGAGGGCTGGGTCAGTTGATGGTGGGCGAGTTTGTAAGCCATTGGTGGTGGCAGCGGGCATCGGCTCAGAGGTAGTGGCGGGCATTGGCTCAGTGGCGGTAGGGGTCATCGGCAGGATTCGGCGGACATTATGGCTGTAGTGCCTCACTGCACGCCACTGACCTCACCGCACGCCACTGGTGTGTGGGACAGTGTGCGTGTGTGTTAATTGTGTGTGTGGGACAGTGTGAGTGTGTGTTAATTGTGTGTGTGGGACAGTGTGAGTGTGTGTTAATTGTGTGTGTGTGGAACAGTGTCAGTGTGTGTAAATTTTTGCAGTCCAGTGTGTGTGTGGGGGAGAGGAAAGTATGAGAATGTGTGTGTGTAGTCTGAGTGGGTGTGTGTAGGATTTGGGGGTGGCCAGTCTGTGTGTGTGTAATCAGTGTGTGTGGGATGTACTAATGGCCATTTACCGAAGAGAGATATGTATTAAACCACGGGCACTGAGATGCCCTTCTCACTCACCATCCAGCTGGGTGGGCGAGCCGGGCGGGTGGAAAGCCAGCAGCAGGGGCAGCATGCCGGATATCAGCAGCCGAGGGTGGGGGCTGTAATGCACATGCGGAGCCCAAAGCCGGAGATCAGCAGCATGCTGACCGGCAATAAGCAGCTTCTGCTTCCGCGTTCAACATGCTGCTGATCTCCGGCTTTGGGCTACGCAGGGTTCGGGGGATGGGTGTCCTCTGCCGGTGTACTGCAGCTCCGGGGGTGCGGGCTCCGGAGGCTTTCAGCACTGTTGAATATCCAGCTGCCTCAAGTATGTACAGCCCGCACCCTCTGCTGCTGATATCCGGCATGCTGCTGCTGGCTGTCCCCCCGCCCGGCTCGGCCACACAGCTGTATGGTGAGAAGGGCATCTCAGTTCCTGAGGTTTAACACATATGCCTCAGAAAATGGCCTCTGCGGTAAACGATACTAATGCTTACCGTGACAGTAACAGCGGGGAGGAAGGCGCACATCGGATCCTGCAGCATGAAACAAGAACCCCTTCGGAGCGCAGCAGACCACACTGAAAAGGGTGCATACCCGGTGCGGTGCTCTGCATCCCGGGTGGTGCCGAAGATGTGGAGTGTCGGAGGTGGCAGAAGCGCCGCAGCTTGGGGTGAGAAACCGCTGCAGCCCTTCCGCTGCTAAACTCTGCAATTAGTCTATTAAGGGGGTGGGCTCCCCTCCCCTCATCATAGTGCCCCACAGGCCATGTTAATTCTGGGTGTAGGATCCCCTAACTCTATAATGGGAATTTTGGCTCATATCATGTGCTGTAACGTGAATTTTGGCTAATACCGTGTGCTATAATGTGAATTTCGGCTCATACTATGTGGGGTAATGTGAATTTTGGCTCATTCCGTGTGCTGTAATGTGAATTTCGGCTTATACCGTGTGCTGTAATGTGAATTTCGGCTCATACCATGTGGGGAAATGTGAATTTTGGCTCATACCATGTGGAGTAATGTGAATTTTGGCTCATACCGTGTGCTATAATGTGAATTTCGGCTCATACCGTGTGCTATAATGTGAATTTTGGCTCATACCATGTGGGGTAATGTGAATTTCGGCTCATACTGTGTGCTATAATGTGAATTTCGGCTCATGCCGTGTGGGGCAATGTGAATTTCGGCTCATACTGTGTGCTATAATGTGAATTTCGGCTCATACCGTGTGCTATAATGTGAAAGGGGCACCAGTACTAGTTAGTATAAGGGGTCCTACTACACTGAAGGACACGCCCCTTTTGAGTGACCGCGCCCCTTTTCCGGAGCGCGCGCGCCTTTGGCGCGCGCATAATTGCTATCTGCACTCTTTAATTCCACCTTCAAAAATTCAACTTCGACCACTGCACCTACATACACATACATACACACCCTGACATCTTTATATGCAGTGACACCGGTGGCGTCTGCACATACTTTCCTTTTGTATTTTTTTTTTTATTATCATTTTATTAATTTATTATTTTTATTAAGAAAAAATTATTATTATTATTATTATTATTTTTTTTGGGGGGGGGGGGGCGCCATTATTGATCTTGCCCTGGGCTCCAAAAACCCTAGTTACGCCTCTGTCTGCTTCCCAGTTGTCCACTCCCGGAATGAACACTGCTGACAGTGCTATCACATGATTCTCCGCCCAGCGAAGAATCCTTGCCACTTCCATCATTGCCCTCCTGCTTCTTGTGCCGCCCTGTCTGTTTACGTGGGCGACTGCCGTGATGTTGTCCGACTGGATCAACACCGGCTGACCCTGAAGCAGAGGTCTTGCCTGACTTAGGGCATTGTAAATGGCCCTTAGTTCCAGGATATTTATGTGAAGTGACGTTTCCATGCTTGACCACAAGCCCTGGAAATTTTTTCCCTGTGTGACTGCTCCCCAGCCTCTCAGGCTGGCATCCGTGGTCACCAGGACCCAATCCTGAATGCCGAATCTGCGGCCCTCTAGGAGATGAGCACTCTGTAACCACCACAGGAGAGACACCCTTGTCCTTGGAGACAGGGTTATCTGCTGATGCATTTGAAGATGCGATCCGGACCATTTGTCCAGCAGATCCCACTGAAAAGTTCTTGCGTGGAATCTGCCGAATGGAATCGCTTCGTAAGAAGCCACCATCTTTCCCAGGACCCTTGTGCATTGATGTACTGACACTTGGCCTGGTCTTAGGAGGTTCCTGACTAGGTCGGATAACTCCTTGGCCTTCTCCTCCGGGAGAAACACCTTTTTCTGTACTGTGTCCAGAATCATCCCTAGGAACAGCAGACGTGTCGTCGGAATCAGCTGCGATTTTGGAATATTTAGAATCCATCCGTGCTGTCGTAGTACTACTTGAGATAGTGCTACTCCGACCTCTAACTGTTCTCTGGACCTTGCCCTTATCAGGAGATCGTCCAAGTAAGGGATAATTAAGACGCCTTTTCTTCGAAGAAGAATCATCATTTCGGCCATTACCTTGGTAAAGACCCGGGGTGCCGTGGACAATCCAAACGGCAGCGTCTGAAACTGATAGTGACAGTTCTGTACCACAAACCTGAGGTACCCTTGGTGAGAAGGGCAAATTGGGACATGGAGGTAAGCATCCTTGATGTCCAGAGACACCATATAGTCCCCTTCTTCCAGGTTCGCTATCACTGCTCTGAGTGACTCCATCTTGAACTTGAACCTTTTTATGTAAGTGTTCAAGGATTTCAGATTTAAAATGGGTCTCACCGAGCCATCCGGCTTCGGTACCACAAACAGCGTGGAATAATACCCCTTTCCCTGTTGTAGGAGGGGTACCTTGATCATCACCTGCTGGGAATACAGCTTGTGAATGGCTTCCAATACCGCCTCCCTGTCGGGGGGAGACGTTGGTAAAGCAGATTTCAGGAACCGGCGAGGGGGAGACGTCTCGAATTCCAATTTGTACCCCTGAGATACTACCTGCAGGATCCAGGGGTCCACTTGCGAGTGAGCCCACTGCGCGCTGAAATTCTTGAGACGGGCCCCCACCGTGCCTGAGTCCGCTTCTAAGGCCCCAGCGTCATGCTGAGGACTTGGCAGAAGCGGGGGAGGGCTTCTGTTCGTGGGAAGAGGCTGTCTGCTGCAGTCTTTTTCCCCTTCCTCTGCCCCGGGGCAGATATGAGTGGCCTTTTGCCCGCTTGCCCTTATGGGGACGAAAGGACTGAGCCTGAAAAGACGGTATCTTTTTCTGCTGCGAGGTGACTTGGGGTAAAAAGGTGGATTTTCCAGCCGTTGCCGTGGCCACCAGGTCCGATAGACCGACCCCAAATAACTCCTCCCCTTTATACGGCAATACTTCCATATGCCGTTTGGAATCCGCATCCCCTGACCACTGTCGCGTCCATAATCCTCTTCTGGCAGAAATGGACATCGCACTTACTCTTGATGCCAGAGTGCAAATATCCCTCTGTGCATCTCGCATATATAGAAATGCATCCTTTAAATGCTCTATAGTCAATAATATATTGTCCCTGTCCAGGGTATCAATATTTTCAGTCAGGGAATCCGACCAAGCCACCCCAGCACTGCACATCCAGGCTGAGGCGATTGCTGGTCGCAGTATAATACCAGTATGTGTGTATATACTTTTAAGGATATTTTCCAGCTTCCTATCAGCTGGTTCCTTGAGGGCGGCCCTATCAGGGGACGGTAACGCCACTTGTTTTGATAAGCGTGTGAGCGCCTTATCTACGCTAGGGGGTGTTTCCCAACGCGCCCTAACCTCTGGCGGGAAAGGGTATAATGCCAATAACTTTTTAGAAATTAGCAGTTTTTTATCGGGGGAAACCCACGCTTCATCACACACCTCATTTAATTCATCTGATTCGGGAAAAACTAGTTTTTTCACACCCCACATAATACCCTTTTTTGTGGTACTTGTAGTATCAGAAATGTTCAAAACCTCCTTCATTGCCGTGATCATGTAACGTGTGGCCCTACTGGAAAATACGTTTGTTTCCTCACCGTCGACACTGGAGTCAGTGTCCGTGTCTGTATCGACCTGAGGTAACGGCGCTTTAGAGCCCCTGATGGTGTTTGAGACGCCTGTACAGGTATTAACTGATTTGCCGGCTGTCTCATGTCGTCAACAGTCTTTTGTAAAGTGCTGACACTATCACGTAATTCTTTCCATAAGACCATCCAGTCAGGTGTCGACTCCCTAGGGGGTGACATCACTAACACAGGCAATTGCTCCGCCTCCACACCATTTTCCTCCTCATACATGTCGACACAACGTACCGACACACAGCACACACACAGGGAATGCTCTGATAGAGGACAGGACCCCACTAGCCCTTTGGGGAGACAGAGGGAGAGTTTGCCAGCACACACCAGAGCGCTATATATATACAGGAATAACCTTATATAAGTGTTTTTCCCTAATATAGCTGCTGTGTATATTTATATGCCAATTTAGTGCCCCCCCTCTCTTGTTTTACCCTGTTTCTGTAGTGCAGGACTGCAGGGGAGAGTCAGGGAGCCTTCCTCCAACGGAGCTGTGAGGAAAAAATGGCGCCAGTGTGCTGAGGAGATAGGCTCCGCCCCTTTTTCGGCGGCCTTTCTCCCGCTTTTTTATGTAAAAATAGGCAGGGGTTAAATACATCCATATAGCCCAGGAGCTATATGTGATGTATTTTTTGCCAAAAAAGGTGTTTTTATTGCGTCTCAGGGCGCCCCCCCCCCAGCGCCCTGCACCCTCAGTGACCGGAGTGTGAAGTGTGCTGAGAGCAATGGCGCACAGCTGCGGTGCTGTGCGCTACCTTAGTGAAGACAGGACGTCTTCTGCCGCCGATTTTCCGGACCTCTTCAGTCTTCTGGCTCTGTAAGGGGGACGGCGGCGCGGCTCCGGGACCCATCCATGGCTGGGCCTGTGATCGTCCCTCTGGAGCTAATGTCCAGTAGCCTAAGAAGCCCAATCCACTCTGCACGCAGGTGAGTTCGCTTCTTCTCCCCTTAGTCCCTCGATGCAGTGAGCCTGTTGCCAGCAGGTCTCACTGAAAATAAAAAAACCTATTTAAACTTTTACTCTAAGCAGCTCAGGAGAGCCACCTAGATTGCACCCTTCTCGTTCGGGCACAAAATCTTAACTGAGGCTTGGAGGAGGGTCATAGGGGGAGGAGCCAGTGCACACCAGGTAGTCCTAAAGCTTTTTACTTTTGTGCCCAGTCTCCTGCGGAGCCGCTATTCCCCATGGTCCTTTCGGAGTCCCCAGCATCCACTAGGACGTTAGAGAAATATATACTGTAGCTATCATCTATATATCTATATATATAATTCATGTGTAAGAATCACATAAGGTCAAATTGCATTTTTAACTTATTGCATTATATTTATCATTTATAGTGGGGTGTGCTATGTCCTAGGAAGGCACCAGAGCAAGTCATCTATGGCTCATGCGGCCTGCAGAGTGCTGGATTCCAAGTTTTTGTATAAGTATGTAGGGTTCTACATCTGATTAAAACCTGATTGGTATATATTTGAATTGGGTACTGTAATTGAGCAAAAACTTGATTGGTGTATATCGAAATCTTTTGATGTTGTATCCATCCTGTATGATAACAATGTTATTTGAAAAGATGAAGTAGAGATATACATTGTATTTTAAGAATAAATTTTAAATTATATTGATTGTCTGTAATAAGTCACTAGCGCCCTCAGATTCTGTATGTATTTATTATTTGTGAATCCTTGCTGACGAGGGATTCTTCTAGAGGTGCTGCTTTTTCATATCCCGAGCGCAACTTGATACCATTCTTGTGTATATGTATGTATATATATATATGTATGTATATATATATATATATATATATATATATATATATATATATATATAAATGTGTATATAAAAAAATGTGCAGGCGGCACTCGGGAGACTTGTGAAGATGCTTTACATTTTATTGTAGTTCATTCTACATGTTTCGGGCTATGAGCCCGTTGTCAGGGATCAGCTGTGTACACCAAATGAAAAAACATATATACCCCAGACACTTCCCCCCTTGTTCCCATTGAGATCATACTCACCTATCCTCGCCGCTAATGCCTCCCGCCACGCTGGTCTTACTGGTTCCTAGCGCTAAGCGATGACGTCCTCGGCTGGCGCAGTCGTGGGTCAGTCAGGTCAATGATCACCATGACAACCCATCCAGACCGATGACAGCTCCTGCCGCACTACACCTTCCACCCCCGAACGCTTTGCAGTGATGTCATCAGCTGGTGTAGTCACAGGCCAGCATGTTCACGGTTACCATAGCAACCTAAAACAATAACAACAATATTCAAGACCATACATTTAAAAACATACATACAAAGTGATCAAAATACCAAGTGATAGAAAGTGCTAAATGGTTAAAATATGCCTCGCTGTTTCATTCCAAATGACTCAAAGTTTTGTAAATAGATATCCCTAATCAATGGAATAATATTTCAAGTAACCATTGCTGAAACCTACTGTCAACACACATAATTCATGACTGTATTAATAGTATGGACTAAAGAAAGCAATGGAGACCTAATGTTTCATTCAAACCTCTTGGAGGTAGCGTACCTAACTGGTGAATCCAATGTCTCTCCAATTGTAGCAGACATTTCCCCCTATTACCACCCCGTCTAAAGGGTGGGACATGGTCTATGATTTTACATCAAGTGCTAGCCACGCTGTGTCCAGCCAAGGCACAGTGCCTTGCCACTGGCTGATCGCTGTCACTGGCTAATCGCTGTGGCCGCTAGTAATGGCTGCCCGTATTGCGGTGCGATGATTGGCCATGCGCTCCCTGAATTGACACTCTGTCTTGCCCAAGTAGAATAACCCACATGGGCAAGACAGTGTGTAAATTACAGATCTGGAGGTGTACGTCAGTGCATATTTGATAGAAAATCTGTTCCCTGTGTAAGGATGTCTAATATGATCACTGATTAACATAGAGCGACATGTTGTATATCCTATACAACTGTAACAACCATTTTTTCTGGTCAGAAAGTGTAGGTGTAGGGTCGGAATTCATATCCGTAACATCAACTTTCACCAATCTATCTTTTAAGTTGCCGCCTCTAGTATAGGCTGGTATGAGATGTACCTCATTAAGTGTTGGTAAATCCTTATCTGTGTTGACTATGGGCCAGAGCTTTTAATACTTTTTTTTTATTTTCTCACTCATATTGGTATATCTTGTTACCCAAGGAATTTTAGAGCCCATCTGAGCTTTACTCTAGGCTTAAATGTGGCCTCTCTAGGTATTAAATCCACTTGATTCTTGATCTTCCTTAAATCATTAGACTTATAGCCACGTTGCTGGAATTTCGAGATTATTGCTTCCAACTCATCCTGTGCCGCATCTGGCTCACTTGTTATCCGCTTGAATCTCAACATTTGAGAGTAAGGCAGACCTCGTTTCAAGGGCAGAGGATGAAAGCTATCAGATTTTAATAGCGTATTCCTGTCTGTGGATATTACAAACCGATTAGTCTGAATCATACCCTCACCTAATTTGATGTTAACATCCAAAAAGTGTACTTGTTCCGTACTTCATAGGTTAACTGCACCACACTCTTGGATCTATTGTGTGCGTCCAAGATCCCTCTTAGTGTCTGAGTGTCCCCCTGCCAAAAAATTAGCAACTCATTAATAAATCTTGAATAAAGAATTATTGAATCATAACGGGGACTAGTATAAATCAGTTCATGTTCTATCTTGCACATAAACGCGTTGGCGTATGATGGAGCCACATTCGACCCCATCGCACACCCACATAGTTGCAAGTAATAGATGCCATTGAACATGAAATTATTTCTAGTTAAAGTAAGTAATTGTACAAAGAAATGTATGGGTGGTCCTTTGTAGTTAGGGTTATCTGTCAATAATTCAACTACCACCTGCACACCTGCCTCATGTGGGATGCAGGTGTACAGGCTGGTCACATCGGCACTGCACAGAACTGTATCAGTTGAAATTGATTCCAAGTTGCCCAAACATTGCAGTAATGCATTAGAATTCTTGAGGTAAGATCTAGCCCTCTGAAAATAGGGGTTTAATAATGTATCCAGATAAGTAGATATTGTCTGATAAAGCGACCCCCTGGCCGATATTATGGGCCTTCCTGAGGGTGCTTGGGCGTTCTTATGCACCTTAGGTATGGTATACAATAATGGTACTACTGGAAAGTCCACTGTCAGCGCTTTTCTTAAATCCTTTGAGATCCATGTCTCATTTTCTGCTTCCCTTAAGATGTCGTCCAGTTCTTTTTATATGTCATTGTAGGGTCAATAGATAATTTCTCATAAGTAGTGCTATCTCCAAGCTGCTGTTCGCACTCATCCATATAGTATTTGAGATTCATCACTACAACAGCCCCACCCTTATCAGCCTTACGGATGATATCTTTTCGCTCTTGAAGGTTTGTAAGCGCATGTTGTTACTCTCTTGTTAAATTATTATAGGAGTGTTGTTTATCCTTTAGGGATACACCCTCAGCTTCCATCATCCTAGTGAACATTTTAATTGAAGCGCTATGGGTATTAGGTTCAAATTTGGACTTCTGCAACAGCTTTTTTAATTGGGGTGGTACGTCATTTGGTGTGGTATCCACTTGGTTAGAAAATTTCCCGTAGTGTTCCTTCAAACATAAAGTACTTGCAAACTTATAGGGCTCAATTTTCCATTGGAATGGATCATGTTTTACTGTCAGTATGAACCATAGTCCCTTAGAGAGAACACTACTTTCACTAGATGTTAATGGAATGGAGGAGAGGTTGAAAATTAAATAATCGGAGTTGTTTTCCTGGCATTTTTTCTGCCTCTCATGCTGCTTGCCGCGTCTGTTCCACCTGCAGGCAGTTTTCTGTATGCCGCTCTGGGGCGCATCCCTAAAGGGTTTGATACTCCTGATGTGGATGCCAGCTGTGGATCTGTATCACTCATGGATGTGCTTGAGGCATCATATTATGTACGAGCCCCTCTTGTTCTTGGGTATCTTACTTTTTATCGATAATCCCGTACTGGTTTTGGTGGATTAAGCCAAACATACACTTGATTCTGTTTTCATAATCAGTCTGTACCTTGCGTCTTTTATCCTTCTTAAATTTTATCAGATCCTGTTTGTACTGTTCAATTTGTGTGGAAGCTTGTCTAGCCACTTGGTTGATGTATCCTGTGCTAGGGTTTCTTTATGAGCCATCTCTTACGTCTGCAACTTGGTCCTTGTTAAATTTAACTCTTTTGTAGACTCCTCTATTACTAGTAATAGCAAGTCCATAGAGCATTTATTGAGAATGCCAACCCACTTTTTGCAGAACTGTATGGTTTTTCTGCCGATCATGGGTTGGTTTCTCACCCGGAATCCTTGTGGTATGAGTTTTTCCTTGTAGCAGTCAGACAAAGTGATGGCATGGTACAAACAGAGCCGGCGCCACCACTAGGCAGCTTTAGGCAGCTGCCTATGGGCGGCGCCCACTGGAGGGCGGCAGCTCACGCTGCTGAAGAAGGCTTCCCTGCAGAGGCGGACCTCACGGTGACAGTGGAGTCGGCTGCCGCCGGGCTCCTCATCTGACGGGGGGGCACCTCTCCTCCACTGTCTCTGGCTCCCTGTGCCCACAGTTGATGGCGTAAAATGAGTCAGACTGACTTATTATACAACGCTCCCCCCCCCCTCCACCTCCCATCTGAAAGACAACTAGTGATACCAGAGATGAGCAGGACTGCTTGATTTAAGAAGCTCGTCTGCCAGTTCAGTATGCAGTGATCAGCTACAGGATCGGGGCACATCACAGTGCACACAGTAATCTGCAGTGCACTACTGGGTACTAAAACCCAGGACACTCTGCAGAGGAGTCAGAAGAGCATGTGCTGGGCTCTGATTGGAGGACAACCAATCACATGCTGCTCTGACCGTGTAGATGATGATCAGCAGCAGAAGCAGGCAACCTCATGGGAGTCCGAGTCCTCACTTCCCAGCCAGGCACACAGACAACTTCCAGTGCAGTTTCTACCACACCAGTGACCAGCACCCTGCAGGCATAGGCACCCGACCACACTGTGAGCAGTTTGTGTGAGGTGGAGCTGATGAGCAGCTACAAGCCAGAGCCGGGAGTTCCTCAGCCTGCTCTTCCCTCATCAGTTCCCCTGCCTCTGCCAGGCATGAAGATTCACCTGCCAACAGCTCACACAGGTTGGTGGGGGTAGAAAGGCATGTAGCTTATAAAGAGCAGGTAAAAAGGTGCAATAAATGTAGAGATGGCTACTGACTCACTGTCTCAACACAGTGACTCGAATCATCAGGAAGTGTGAATGATTCGACTCACTCACTGTTTAATGAGTGGAGACAGCAGCAGCCTCTCTCAGCCAGAGGGAGGAAACTCAGTGTGTCCTTCAGTCAGTCAGTGTGTTCTGCTGTGTGTCTTTAGCTGTGATTGGCCAGAGGCTATACCAGGTGACACCCAGTGGGAGGGGGGAGGGAGCAGTCACGACTCACCAGTCAGTGAGTGCTGTGCCTGATCCATTTCATGAATCATGATTCATCCTGAGTCTGCCAGTGAGTGGAGACAGTTGTACACTGTGTAGACTCAGTGACTCAGTGGCTGGATCTGATTCATGCAGCATAAGCCTGCAGGAGGTGCTCGGAGCCCCTGTGGTAAAGGGCTCTCAACTCACTGTTCCTGCTCAATGTGATTGTGGGTGGCAAACTCCCTGGAGGCTAGATAGTGGATAATATAATAAATACAAGCCCACCTAAAAAAAAGCCCATCTAAAATCATCCAATTAGCAAAGTATGCAAAGTAAAAAAAAAATGTTTTTATTTGGTTTAGTTACAGACTGAATGATGTGTTGCATGGCTGTTAAGCTTTCTCTCCTCAGCCAGAAGTAATGTGCATATTCTGTAACTAGAATGCAATAAATGGTTATTAATAATATATCAACATAACAGTGAATCTATGTTAATATATTATTAACAATTAGTGCATAAGCAGCTGCATCTCCCAGATACACTGCACAATCACTGCAGCTGAATAACTCCATGAGTCCAGCACTGATCCTCCAGCACTGGCTACTCACTGATTCATGTGCAGTCTCTGCAACACATTCCACTACACATGAGGCATGACTCATGTGCCGAGATACTGACTCCAGACACTTCACTGAACTGAGTCATGTGTCTCAACTCAGTTCAGTGAATCACTTTGCCCATGACTAAATAAATGAGCTGCAGTCAGTGACCGATAACCTGCTACACCTAGATGATGTAACCGTCTGTCTCATTAAGCATGTAGTAAAGCCAGTATTGGCAAGCAGGGCTTTTACTGCCATTACTTGCATGTGTAGCCCAGGCTGTGAAGTCCTGCACAGGAGCATTACAGGTTCAGTCTAAATATAATGTGGGCTAAAGAACCTTGCCTTAATCTAACCATCCCCCCGGTACCTAAACCTAACCACCCCACCCACAGCCTTACCTTAACCTCTCCCCTACCCCCTAACCCTAATCTCTTCTCCTGCAGTCTTATCCTAACCTCCCCCGAACCCTAGCCTCCCCTCCCACAGCCTTATCCTAACCTCCCTCAAATCCTAACCTCCCCTCCCGCAGGTTTACCATAACCTCCCCCTAACTCTAATCTCCCCTCCCACAGCCTTATCCTAATCTCCCCTCCCGCAGCCTTACCAAACCTCTAACCCTAACCTCCCCTCCCGCAACCTTGCCCTAACCTCCACTCCCGCAGCCTTACCCTAACCCCCCCTCCTAATCCTACCCTGCGGCGCTGGTGTCATCAATTCAAATATGAAGGGTGATGAGGTCAATCATCATTCTTCAATTCAGCTGGAAGCCCAGCATGGCATGCTGGGAGGAGGGACAGGACGGAGTTCAGCTGCCTGACTGTGAGTGGACAGACGCACTATGGATGCAGCAGAGAGGACTGAGGAGCCTAGCCATCAGAGCCAGCCAGCCTAATTATTTATATTGCCTTAAGTGCTGTCCCACTGATCGATCGATCTATCTATCTATCTATCTATCTATCTATCTATCTATCTATCTATCTATCTAGTTCTATATTTATCTGTGGGGTGGGGTTGGTGGCACCAACATTTATCTTGCCTCCGGGCGACTGGGACGAATTTACACCACTGCTTCCCTGACCCTTGCTCAGCTGAGCTCCTCCTCTTCCTTAAGAGGAATATGTCCAGTGTTACCGGAGAGGCGGAGAGGAGAACTGTAACAATAGCCGTCAGCACGCTGCTTACTCTGTACAAAGAGTATTAGAGGCGCTACCGATGGGTTACACTCACACTGTCAGCGCTAGCGGCGGAGAACAGTTGGGCGGCCGCGGCATTCCTGCAGCGCTGACAGTGTGAGTGTAACGCACCGGCAGTGCCTCTAATACTCTATGCACATAGAGTAAGCAGCGTGCTGCCGGCTATTGTTACAGTTCTTCTGCTCCTCTCCGCGCTGACATATTCCCGTCCCGCACCACAAGAACAAACTCTGCTTATGGGAGTCCTGCGGGGATGATTGTGTTGTGCTTTGTGAGGGACTGGTGCTACACTGCAGAGCAGACTGCAGGCAGCTCCCCTGCTGCTGTTCCCTGTCCGAGTGGATCACAGTCCCCTGCATCTGCAGCCTGCAATATAGTCGCCTTGGATTGGTCCCTATTATACATCTCTTCTTCACTGAGACTCCTTCTCCTGCAGCCATAAAGGTACCCTTATATTGCAAGCTCAGTACTCCATTCCTCTACTGTAGAAGAATTTGGATTTGAGGCTGTGATTTGGTGTGTGTGTGTGTGTATATATATATATATATATATATATATATATTCAGTTAATATCCTTCACTCAATTACATAGCATAAATACATGCCCCGTTACGCTCCGCTGTATATTGCATGGCAGTGAATGTATAAAGATTCAGTTCGGCTGCACTCAGGGGTAACCTATCCTATGTCCAGACACATTACAGCCTGTCTGGGGTCCCCGCAAAATGTCCAACATAGTGGGTTTTTCAAAATATCATTTCTAGATTTCTAGAGCCTGGGTGGGTTTTTTTCCCCCCGGGGGGGGGGTTTGCGTGCAGCAGGCACATGTTTTGCCTAGGGTGACGAGAAACCTTGCACCGGCCCTGGGTACAATTAATCAGTCCCTCGTTTTTTCAGAAAGTACCAATTCTTATAAAGATCCTCATGTAGTGTTGGCGTATAAAGGATACTTTCAGCCTCGGTATCGGAATAACTGAAGCACTCTCCTGTGTTTATATATCTTAAACCAACACTCGGGTCCAGGTCATCCATATTGGAAGCAGACGTGAAAGATGTAAAGAATTATTCCCAATTATTTGCTTGAAAATAGAGAAATGGTCTCACAGCCAGGTATAGCAGACGGACAGTGTCCCTGAAAGGTAGATAATTAGATTGCCGGCGGTGCCTTGGCTGGGTGTTCCTCACTCGCTGGTGTTGAACATCCAAAAGTACAAGGGTGAAATCCCGGCACTCAGCCTAATAAAAATAAGATTTTACTCACCGGTAAATCTATTTCTCGTAGTCCGTAGTGGATGCTGGGAACTCCGAAAGGACCATGGGAATAGTGGGCTCTGAAGGAGGCTGGGCACTCTAGAAAGATTTATGACTACCTGGTGTGCACTGGCTCCTCCCACTATGACCCTCCTCCAAGCCTCAGTTAGGACACTGTGCCCGGACGAGCTGACATAATAAGGAAGGATTTTGAATCCCGGGTAAGACTCATACCAGCTACACCAATCACACCGTACAACTCGTCATACTATATCCAGTTTGACAGTATGAAAACAACTGAGCCTCTCAACAGATGGCTCAACAATAACCCTTTAGTTAGCAATAACTATTCACAAGTATTGCAGACAATCCGCACTTGGGATGGGCGCCCAGCATCCACTACGGACTACGAGAAATAGATTTACCGGTGAGTAAAATCTTATTTTCTCTGACGTCCTAGTGGATGCTGGGAACTCTGAAAGGACCATGGGGATTATACCAAAGCTCCCAAACGGGCGGGAGAGTGCGGATGACTGCAGCACCGAATGAGAGAACTCAAGGTCCTCCTCAGCCAGGGTATCAAATTTGTAGAATTTTGCAAACGTGTTTGCCCCTGACCAAGTAACAGCTCGGCAAAGTTGTAAAGCCGAGACCCCTCGGGCAGCCGCCCAAGATGAGCCCACCTTCCCTGTGGAATGGGCTTTCACTGATTTAGGATGCGGCAGTCCAGCCGCAGAATGCGCCTGCTGAATCGTGTCACAGATCCAGCGAGCGATAGTCTGCTTAGAAGCAGGAGCACCCAGCCTGTTGGGTGCATACAGGATAAATAGCGAGTCAATTTTCTTGACTCTAGCCGTCCTGGAAACATAATTTTTCAAGGCCCTGACTACGTCCAGTAACTTGGAATCCTCCAAGTCCCTAGTAGCCGCAGGCACCACAATAGGTTGGTTCAAGTGAAAAACTGATACCACCTTAGGGAGAAACTGGGGACGAGTCCTCAATTCTGCCCTATCCATATGGAAAATCAGATAAGGACTTTTATATGACAAAGCCGCCAATTCAGATACACGCCTGGCCGAAGCCAAGGCCAATAACATGACCACTTTCCGCGTGAGATATTTTAGATCCACGGTTTTTAGTGGTTCAAACCAATGTGATTTTAAGAAACTCAACACCACGTTGAGATCCCAAGGTGCCACTGGAGGCACAACCGGGGGCTGAATATGCAGCACTCCTTTCACAATGTCTGAACTTCAGGTACTGAAGCTAATTCTTTCTGGAAGAAAATCGACAGAGCCGAGATCTGTATCTTAATGGAGCCTAAATTTAGGCCCATAGACACTCCTGCTTGTAGGAAATGCAGAAATCGACCTAGTTGAAATTCCTTTGTTGGGGCCTTTTGTGGCCTCACACCAAGCAACATATTTCCGCCATATGCGGTGATAATGTTTTGCAGTTACATCTTTCCTGGCTTGAATCAGCGTAGGAATGACTTCCTCCGGAATGCCTTTTTCCTTTAGGATCCGGCGTTCAACCGCTATGCCATCAAAACGTAGCCGCGGTAAGTCTTGGAACAGACAGGGCCCCTGCTGCAGCAGGTCCTGTCTGAGCGGCAGAGGCCATGGGTCCTCTGATATAATTTCTTGAAATTCTGGGTACCAGGCTCTTCTTGGCCAATCCGGAACCACGAGTATCGTTCTTACTCCTCGCCTTCTTATTATTCTCAGTACCTTTGGTATGAGAGGCAGAGGGGGGAACACATAAACCGACTGGTACACCCACGGTGTTACCAGAGCGTCCACAGCTATCGCCGGAAGGTCCCTTGACCTGGCGCAATATCTTTTATAGCTTTTTGTTGAGGCGGGACGCCTTCATGTCCACCTGTGGCCTTTCCCAATGGTGTACAATCCTTTGGAAGACTTCTGGATGAAGTCCCCACTCTCTCGGGTGGAAGTCGTGTCTGCTGAGAAGATCTGCTTCCCAGTTGTCCACTCCGGGAATGAACACTGCTGACAGTGCTAACACATGATTTTCCGCCCATCGGAGAATCCTTGTGGCTCCTGCCATCGCCATCCTGCTTCTTGTGCCGCCCTGTTGGTTTACATGGGCGACTGCCGTGATGTTGTCTGATTGGATCAGGACCGGCCGGTTTTGAAGCAGAGGCCTTGCCTGACTCAGGGCATTGTAAATGGCCATCAGTTCCAGAATATTTATGTAGGGAAGTCACCTGACTTGACCAAAGTCCCTGGAAGCTTCTTCCCTGTGTGACTGCCCCCCAGCCTCAAAGGCTGGCATCCATGGTCACTAGGACCTAGTCCTGTATGTCGAACCTGCGGCCCTCTTGAAGATGGGCACTCTGCAGTCACTACAGTAGAGATACCCTGGTCCTTGGAGACAGGGTTATCAGCCGATGCATCTGAAGATGTGTTCCGGACCACTTGTCTAACAGGTCCCCCTGAAAAGTTCTTGCATGGAACCTGCCGAATGGGATTGCTTCGTAGGAAGCTATCATTTTTCCCAGGACTCGCGTGCAATGATGCACCGATAACTGTTTTGGCTTCAGGAGGTCTCTGACTAGAGATGACAGCTCCTTGGCTTTCTCCTCCGGGAGAAACACTTATTTCTGGTCTGTGTCCAGAACCATCCCCAGGAACAGTAGACGTGTCGTAGGAAACAGCTGTGTCTTTGGACTGTTTAGAATCCAACCGTGCTGTTGTAGCACTTTCCAAAATAGTGCTACCCCGACTAGCAACTGCTCCTTGGACCTCGCCCTTATAAGGAGATTGTCCAAGTACGGGATCATTAAAAACTCCCCTTTTTCGAAGGAGTATCATCATTCCGGCCATTACCTTGGTAACACCCTCGGTGCCATGTACAGTCCAAACGGCAGAGTCTGGACTTGGTAATGGTAATTCTGTACCACAAATCTGAGGTACTCCTGGCGAGGATAGTAAATGGGGACATGCAGGTAAGCATCCTTGATGTCCCGGGATACCATGTAATCCCCCTCGTCCAGGCTTGCAATAACCGCCCTGAGCGATTCCATCTTGAACTTGAATTTTTTTATGTATGTGTTCAAGGATTTTAAATATAAAAAAGGGTCACACCGAACCATGCGGTTTCGGTACCCCAAACCGTGTGGAATAGTAACCCCGTCCTTGTTGAAGTAGGGGCACCTTAAGTATTACCTGCTGGGAATACAGCTTATTAATTGCCTCTAGCACAGCCTCCCTGCATGAGGGAGTTGTCGGCAAGGCATATTTGAGGAAACGGCGGGGGGAAGACATCTCGAATTCCAGCTTGTACCCCTGAAATACTACTTGAATGAAACAGGGATCCACCTGTGAGCGAGCCCACTGATCGCTGAAATGTTTGAGACGGCCCCCCACCGTACCTGGCTACACCTGTGGAGCCCCCGCGTCATGCTGTGGACTCAGAGGAAGCGAGAGAAGAATTATGATTCTGGGAACAGGCTGACTGGTGCAGCTTTTTCCCTCTTCCCTTGTCTCTGTACAGAAAGGAAGCGCCTTTGACCCGCTTGCTTTTCTGAAGCTGAAAGGACTGTACCTGATAATACAGTGCTTTCTTAGTCTGTGAGGAAAACTGAGGTAAAAATATTTCTTCCCAGCTGTTGCTGCGGATATGAGGTCCCAGAGACCATCCCCAAATAATTCCTCACCCTTATAATGCAGAATCTCTATGCGCCTTTTAAAGTCAGCATCACCTGTCCAGTGACAGGTCTCTAATACCCTCCTGACAGAATGGACATTACATTCATTTTGGATGCCAGCCGGCAAAATATCCCTCTGTGCATCCCTCATATATAAGACGACGTCTTTAATATGTTCTCATGTTAGCAAACTAGTATGTTTGACAGGGTCACCGACCACGCTGCAGCAGCACGCTCTGCAGGTTTCAGTCTAGTACCTGAGTGTGTAAATACAGACTTCAGGATAGCCTCCTGCTTTTTATCAACAGGTACCTTCAAAGTGGCCGTTCCTAAAACGGCAGTGCCACCTATTTTGACAACCGTGTGAGCGCCTTATCCACCCTAGGGGATATCTCCCAGCGTAACTTATCCTCTGGCGGGAAAAGGTACGCCATCAGTAACTTTTTAGAAATTACCAGTTTCTTATCAGGGGGAACCCACGCTTTTCACACACTTCATTCATTCATCTGATGGGGGAACAAAACACTGCCTGCTTTTTCTCCCCAAACATAAAAACCCTTTTTAGAGGTTAATGTCAGAAATGTGTAACACATTTTTTATTGCCGGGATCAAGTCACGGATGTTCCTAGTGGATTGTGTATATGTCCCAACCTTGTCGACACTGGAGTCAGACTCCGTGTCGACATCTGTGTCTGCCATCTGAATGAGCGGGCGTTTTTGAGCCCCTGATGGCCTTTGAGACGCCTGGGCAGGCGCGGGCTAAGAAGCCGGCTGTCCCACAGCTGTTACGTCATCCACCCTTTTATGTAAGGAGTTGACACTGTCGGTTAATACCTTTTACCTAACCATCCACTCTGGTGTCGGCCCCACAGCGGGCGACATCACATTTATCGGCATCTGCTCCGTCACTATATAAGCCTCCTCCTCAAACATGTCGACACAGCTGTACCGACACACCGCACACACACAGGGAATGCTCTGACTGAGGACAGGACCCCACAAAGCCCTTTGGGGAGACAGAGAGAGAGTATGCCAGCACACACCAGAGCGCTATATAATGTGGGGATTAACACTATAACTGAGTGAATTTTCCCCCATAGCTGCTTGTATATACAATATTGCGCCTAAATTTAGTGCCCCCCCCTCTCTTTTTAACCCTTTGAGCCTGAAAACTACAGGGGAGAGCCTGGGGAGCTGTCTTCCAGCTGCACTGTGAAGAGAAAATGGCGCCAGTGTGTCTGAGGGAGATAGCTCCGCCCCTTTTCCGCGGCCTATTCTCCCGCTTTTTTCTGGATTCTGGCAGGGGTATTTACCACATATATAGCCTCTGGGGCTATATATTGTGGTATTTTTGCCAGCCAAGGTGTTTTTATTGCTGCTCAGGGCGCCCCCCCCCAAGCGCCCTGCACCCTCAGTGACCGGAGTGTGAAGTGTGTATGAGGAGCAATGGCACACAGCTGCAGTGCTGTGCGCTACCTTGGTGAAGACTTTTGTCTTCTGCCGCCGATTTTCCGGACCTCTTCTTGCTTCTGGCTCTGTAAGGGGGACGGCAGCGTGGCTCCGGGACCGGACACCAAGGACTGGGCCTGCGGTCGATCCCTCTGGAGCTAATGGTGTCCAGTAGCCTAAGAAGCCCAATCCGGCTGCAAGCAGGCGAGTTCGCTTCTTCTCCCCTTAGTCCCTCGCTGCAGTGAGCCTGTTGCCAGCAGGTCTCACTGAAAATAAAAAACCTAAATCTATACTTTCTTTCTAAGGGCTCAGGAGAGCCCCTAGTGTGCATCCAACCTCGGCCGGGCACAAGATCTAACTGAGGCTTGGAGGAGGGTCATAGTGGGAGGAGCCAGTGCACACCAGGTAGTCATAAATCTTTCTAGAGTGCCCAGCCTCCTTCGGAGCCCGCTATTCCCATGGTCCTTTCGGAGTTCCCAGCCAGGACTGGTTCAAGGGCGCAGAGCGCCCCGGGCATGAAAGGGGCGTGGCCTAATACAGGGGGCGTGGTGAGTCACGCCCCCTGTACATTGAAAGCGCCGCTTGAATGCTGAGCGGTGCGCGATGACGTCATCGCGCACCGCACAGCAAAAGGTCCTCTCCACGAAGAGAAACTAGACGCTATGCGTCTAGTTCCCTTCGTGGAGAGGACCTTTGCTGTGCGGTGCGCGATGACGTCATCGCGCACCGCTCAGCAGTTACTCTCCACGAAGGGAAACTAGACGCATAGCGTCTAGTTCCCTTCACAGGAGGCGCCGGGGACGGCAGCGGGCAGCGGAGGCGGACGGGGGACACAGCGGGCAGCAGTGGCGGATCTTGCCACGGTGCGGCGCCCTCCGGATGGCACCAGCGCCCTCTGGAAGGCGGCGCCCCGGGCAAAAGTCCTGCTTGCCCGTGGCAAGAACCGCCACTGTTCCCAGCATCCACTAGGACGTCAGAGAAAGGTATATTGCTCCGGTGCCCTCCTCGGGTATAGCGGCCCAATAGTAGGTAGAAACATGTGCAGGCAGCACTCTGGAGACTCGTGAAGATGCTTTAAATTTTATTATAGTTCATCCTGCATATGTTTCGGGCTATGAGCCTGTCATCAGGGATCAACTGTGTACACCAAATGAAAAAACATATATACTCCACAGACACCTCCCCCCTTGTTCCCGTTGATCATACTCACCTGTCCTCGCTACTAATGCATCCCGCCGCACCGGTCTTACTGGTTCCTGGCGCTAAGCGATGACGTCATCGGCTGGCGCAGTCGCGGGTCATTCAGGTCAATGATCACCATGACAACCCATCCAGATCGATGACACCTCCTGCCGCAATACTCCTTCCAGCCATCATTTTGTCCTTAAATGAGGTTGTCACTGAAACACTGTAACAGTGATAAACAACATAACAACAGTGGATATTGGGTTCATACAAAGCCTTACATAGCCAAAAATCAATAGGCAAATAAAATAATTAAACCCTATACATATAATAAAACTGTAAGGATTGTGTCTGTACATAGACATTTTTTTTTTTGAGAATTATACTTCTAGGGACTGTTAATGGACCATAGAGACAAAAAAAAAAAAAAAGGAAATTTAGTCTGCCTGTTTGTCTGTACATTCTGGCATCACGCAAAAACTACTGTATGAATTTATATCGCATTGTCACTATTGTATAGCTTAGTGACCTAGAAAAGGACTGAGGTATGTATGATCTCGATCTGACATCAGGGAGAGGAACAATAAAGGAAAAACCAGATGCTTTACACTCGGTGCGTGCGGCTCCTCAAGTCCAAAAGGGATGGGGTTATGTGACCGGCAGACTGACTAGCCCGCCGGTTGGCATGCCGACCAACGGGAACTATTCCCACTCGTGGGTGTCCACGAAACCCATAGAGTGGGAATAGAACCTGTGGCGCACTCGCTGCGTGGAAAACGTAGCAAGCCCACAAGGGGATTCATTGCGCTCGCGAGCCCCCCCTCCCGCCGACTGACAAACGAGATCCTGGCAATGGTATTGTGACGGTATGGCTGGTCACCCGATATCAAACCTTCCAAAATGACTATACAGTATGATTGGAATTTTCTCTTACGTTTGAGTTTGAGAGTGTGGGCTGGCTCCTCCCTCTGCGCTCTGAGGCTCAGCGGTACATAGTGCGGCGCTGTGAGGGGCACCCTGAGCCAGCGCCTACACCCTGCACTGACCTCTAAGCCTGTCAGGGTCCCAGGATCGCTGCCAGCACGATTCCTCAGGCCAGTATAATCTCCAGAAGAGCGGGAAGACCACGCCATTAAGGGGGCGGAGCTTCTCCTCAGAGTGGACCCAGCAGCGTTCAGCGCCATTTTTCTGCCTGCAGAAACACTGTCAGTGCAGAGCAGTCCCTCCATATCAACTCCAGCTATCTCTTACGGTACCAGGGGGTTGTAGAAGGGGGGGAGGCTGTGTACAGGCTGTGTAACCTATTAAGGTGCACAGTCAGCGCTGGTTGGGGTCTCCCTATACCTTGAAAGAGCTGTGTGTGGGTTGGCTCCAATCTCTGTGTCTCTCTTGCCATTCTTGGGGGCAGGGCCGTCTTAACAGCAGTGTGGGCCCCTGGGCACAGCAATGTACTGGGGCCCCTACCCATCCTCCAGGGGGGGGCTATCAGCGGCAGCTTTGATGTCCTGCTGGGGGTAGGGGGGTTCTATCTTCCGCTCAGCATGTAGAACCTGGAGCAGTAATCTGCTAATTACTCCTTTACTGCACAGATGGGGCAGGATGGAGAACATTAAACTGTAGAAGGGGGCATTGGGCTGAATGAAGGGGCCCGGTACATAACCTCCAGGGTGGCAGGGAGTGTTTAATACACAGGGGAGGTGTGGATAGCGGAGTGGGCTTAATATTCATAATTTTCTGGTGAGACAGCAGCTTGCATGACTGTAGATATCTCAAGTTCCTGGAAAATGATTTCTTAGATTTGAATGGGATAAAAATGAGAAAGTCTCACCTGTCAGGAGGTACTGGGGACTTGGGGATCAGAGTTCAGGAGCCAGAGCAATCCACCAATGAAAATATAAACCTGCATCCCAGGCGTGTGGAACTGGAGCAGGGACCAGCTGCTTGAAGGCTGATATCTCAGGTTCTGGACATAGTAGAGACAAGCTGCCAGTGTCCACCAAAAGTGGAGAGTCCCAGCTTTTGAAATGTACCCTCAGAAAAACTCTACATCATACAAAGCCTCAGATATCTGGCTGGCAAGAGCAATTAACAGGCTTGGATGGGGACCACTGCTTTGAAGTCGGATATCTCTGGTTCCCTATGGCCGATTTTCAAAAATTTGGTACCTCTGCTATCAGCCTAGGGCCCTTATACTCCTGGGGCCCTTGGGCAAGAGCCCATTGAGCCCATACGAAAAGACGGCCCTGCTTGGGGGTGAAACTCTGTCTAGCCGTGTGTGTGTGTGTGTGTGTGTGTGTGTGTGTGTGTGTGTGTGTGTGTGTGTGTGTGGAGTGTTTGGGGTCTCCATTTAGCTATGTCTAGGGATTCTGTGTCATATGCTGCAGAGGAAATGTCCTCTCAGGATGATCTCATTCCATGTAATCAGGATTGCACTGTTTTAGCGCAGATACCAGCAAGGTAGCCTGAATGGTTATCCTCTATCAAATCTATGATTTCTCAGATTTCTACTAGGGTTGCACAGAATGAATCTGCAACTCAGGTTTTACAGATCTCTATGGCAGTTTAGTCCGGTTCTGTTACCTCAGGGCCCACCTTTGTAGCTTCCTACAAACGTGCTCTTGCCCAGATTATGCAAGATGACACGGATACTGATTCTCACACGGCAGACGGTGATGGGGATATGTTCGGGGGGGGGGGGGGGGGGCCGCATCTCTTGCTAAAGGGGTGCAGTTGATGATAGAGGCTATTAGGGATGTGTTGAATATTGCTGATACAACACCTGAGTAGGTTGGGGAGGCTTACTTCACTGACAATAAGAAAGCCTCACTAACCTTCCCTGCATCCAAAGAATTAAATGGTATTTTTGAAAAAGCATGGGAAAACCCGGAGATAAAACTCCAGATCCCTAGAAGGGTTCTGGTTGCTTTCCCCTTCCCTGAGGAGGATAGAAAAAAATGGGAAAACCCACCCATAGTGGACGCGTCTGTATCTAAACTCTCGAAAAAGGTGGTTTTACCTGTTCCAGGATCTACCGTCTTAAAGGAGTCGGCTGATCGCAAAATCGATACTACGCTCAAATCTATATACACGGCTTCAGGGGCGATACTACGTCCTACTATTGCCTGTGCATGGATTTCCAAAGCTATAGTAAAGTGGTCAGGCACATTACTTGAGGATTTGGATACAATGGATAAAAGTGATGTTGAATTGTTTTTACGTAACATTCAGGATTCTGCAGGATTTATGGTGGAATCCATGAAAGACCTGGGTTCAATGGCTGCAGGAATTTCTTCCATGTCTGTCTCAGCTCATCAAGGACTGTGGCTGCGCCAGTCGTCTGCCGACGTCGAATCCAGGAGAGGTGTGGAGACCCTACCCTACACAGGTCAGGCTCTCTTTGGGGAAGCGTTGGATGCGTGGATCTCCACGGCTACAGTGGGTAAGTCAATTTTTCTTCCCTCAGCTGCACCTGCTACGAAGAAACCTTTTTCTTCAGCTGCCTCACAGTCCTTTCGGGTTGCTAAAACAAGAAAGGTCAAACCGTCCAACATCTTCTTTAGAGGAGGTCGACCAAAATCCAAGAAACCTGCTGCTGGGGGTTCCCAGGAACAGAAACCTACTTCAGGAACGCCAAAGTCCTTAGCATGATGGTGGACCACGCGACCTGGACGTGGGGCCGGTGTGGGCGAGACTCAGACATTTCAGTCACGTCTGGGTGTCGTCCGGCCTGGATCCCTGGGTACAAGATATTGTGTCCCTGGGGTACTGGCTGCAATTTCAAGATCTCCCTCCTCACTGGTTCTTCAAATCAGGCTTGCCAGCTTTGCCGGTAGACAGGGCTATCCTACAGGGAGCCATCCAGAAGTTGGTGGAGGCACAGGTTATTGTACCAGTTCCTCCCGAGATGCAAAACAAGGGTTACTATTCAAATCTTTTCATGGTATTGAAACCGGATGGTTCGGTCAGGCCCATTCTGAACTTATAATCACTAAACCCCTTTCTGAGGGAGTTCAAGTTCAAAATGGAGTCTCTAAGGGCGGTGATATCAGGTCTGGAGGAGGGGGAATTCCTGGTATCCATGGATATCAAGGATGCGTACCTCCACATTCCCATTTGGCTGCCGCATCTAGCTTATCTCCGATTCGCACTGTTGGACTGTCACTTTCAGTTCCAGGCTCTGCCATTCGGCCTCTCCACAGCACCGAGGGTATTCACCAAGGTGATGGCGGAAATGATGGTTCAACTCCGCAGACAGGGGGTGAACATAATTCCATATCTGGATGATCTGCTGATAAAGGCATCGTCCAAGGAGAAGCTTTTACGGTCCATAGCTCTCACGACCCAGCTTCTCAGGGAACATGGTTGGATCCTGAATCTTCCAAAATCACATTTGGAACCAACCAGCAGGTTGTCATTTCTGGGAATGATCCTCGACACGGAAGTGCAGAGGGTGTTTCTTCCAGAGGAAAAGGCATTGGTGATACAAACAATGGTACGGGATGTCCTGAAGCCAGCCCGGGTGTCGGTTTATCAGTGCATTCGCTTTCTGGGGAAGATGGTGGCCTCTTACGAGGCTCTGCAGTACGGGAGATTTCATGCTTGGTCCTTCCAACTGGATCTCTTGGACAAATGGTCGGGATCTCATCTACACATGCACCAGAGAATACGTCTGTCGCCGAAGGCCAGGATCTCACTCCTCTGGTGGCTGCAATTACCTCACCTTCTGGAGGGCCGCTGGTTTGGGATTCAGGACTGGATCCTTCTAATCACGGATGCAAGTCTCCGGGGCTGGTGCGCAGTCACTCAAGGGGAAACCGTCCAAGGAAGGTGGTCAAGTCTGGAAGCCGGCCTGCCAATAAACATTCTGGAACTAAGAGTCCTCTACAACGGTCTTCTCCAAGCGGCCCATCTTCTGAGAAATCTGGCCATTCAAGTGCAGTCGGACAATGTAACAACAGTGGCTTACATAAACTGACAGGGCGGAACGAAGAGCAGAGCTGCAATGTCAGAAGTAACGAGAATCATCCTCTGGGCGGAAAAACACACGTTGGCGCTGTTGGCAATCTTCATTCCGGGAGTAGACAACTGGGAAGCGGACTTCCTCAGCAGGCCCGATCTCCATCCATGAGAGTGGGGCCTCCATCCGGAGGTGTTCACGGAGGTGACCATCTTTGGGGTGTACCTCAAATAGACATGATGGCCTCTCGTCTCAACAAGAAGCTTCGGCGGTATTGTTCCAGGTCGAGGGACCCGCAAGCTGTGGCGGTGGATGCCCTAGTGACTCCGTCGGTGTTCCGGTCGGTGTACGTGTTTCCTCCACTTCCACTCATTCCAAGAGTTCTAAAACTCATAAGGAAAACAAGAGTACAGGCAATCCTCATTGCTCTGGACTGGCCAAGAAGGGCTTGGTACGCGGATCTTCTGGATCTACTGCTAGTAGAGCCGAGGCCTCTTCGTGTTCGGGAGGACCTGCTGCAGCAGGGGCCGTTCGCTTATCAAGACTTACCGCGGCTACGTTTGACGGTATGGAAGTTGAACGTCTGATATTAGGTCAGGAGGGGATTTCGAACAAGGTTATTCCTACCCTGATACAGGCTAGGAAAGGAGTAACGTCAAAACATTACCATCGCATTTGGAAAAAGTATGTGTCTTGGTGTGAATCCAAGAAGTTTCCTACGGTGGAGTTTAAACTTGGAAGATTTCTCCTCTTCCTCCAGGCAGGTGTGGATATGGGCCTGAGATTAGGTTCCGTTAAGGTCCAGATTTCGTCCCTATCCATTTTCTTCCAGAAACAGTTGGTGGCCCTCCCTGAGGTTCAGACCTTTTTGAAGGGAGTTCTGCACATCCATCGTCCGTTTGTGCCACCTACGGAGCCCTGGGATCTTAACGTGGTGTTGCAGTTCCTCCAGTCGGACTGGTTTGAGCCTCTACGGGAGGTTGAGGTCAAGTTTCTCCCATGGAAGGCTGTCACTTTGTTGGCCTTGGCTTCTGCTAGACGTGTGCCGGAGTTGGGAGCTTTGTCACGTAAAAGCCCATACTTGATCTTCCATGAAGATAGAGCTGAGCTCCGGATACGTCCGCAGTTCCTTCCGAAGGTTGTGTCAGTATTTCAAATCAACCAACCTATTCTGGCGCCAGTTCCTACTGACTCCTCAGTTTCAGCAAAGTCCTTGGATGTTGTAAGGGCTCTGAAAATCTATGTGAAGAGGACTGCTCGTCACAGAAAATCGGACTGTTTGTCCTGTATGATCCCAAGAAACTTGGGTGTCCTGCTTCTAAGCAGAAAATCTCTCGCTGGATCAGGTTCACTATCCGGCATGCGTATTCTACGGCAGGATTGCCGCGTCCTATGTCTGTTAAGGCCCACTCTACTCGTAAACTGGGTTCTTCCTGGGCGGCTGCCCGGTGTGTCTCGGCTTTACAGATTTGTCGAGCTGCTACTTGGTCTGGGTCGAACACGTTTGCAAAGTTCTACAAGTTCGATACTTTGGCCTCTGAGGACCTCAAGTTTGGTCAATCAGTTCTACAGAAGCCTCCGCGCTCTCCCTCCCGTTCTGGGAGCTTTGGTACATCCCCATGGTACTAATGTGGACCCCAGCATCCTCTAGGGATGCAAGAGAAAATAGGATTTTAATTACCTACCAGTAAATCCTTTTCTCGTAGTCCATAGAGGATGCAGGGCGTCCGCCCAGCGCTTTGTGATCCTGCAGTGGTTATTTAGTTCAGTACTGCTTAGTTCTAGGTTAAGTACTGTTTTGTTACTTGATAAGTAATCTTGTTCAGCCGTTGCTGATGTTTCAAGCTAGTTAGCTTGGTTTGCCTTGTGTGTGAGCTGGTGTGAATCTCACCACTATCTGTGTAAAATCCTTCTCTCGAAGATGTCCATCTCCTCAGGCACAGTTTCTAGACTGAGTCTGGTAGGAGGGACATAGAGGGAGGAGCCAGCCCACACTCTCAAACTCTTAAAGTGCCAATGGCTCCTAGTGGACCCTTCTATACCCCATGGTACTACTGTGGACCCCAGCATCCTCTACGGACTACGAGAAAAGGATTTACCAGTAGGTAATTAAAATCCTATTTTTGAACTCACTTAATGCAGCTGGATTCCAGCGTATAGCACTGCACTGACAGTTGGTGTTCCGGTCATGCAGAGCTGTACTCTGCCCAGGTTACAGGGCCAGACTGCCCATCTGGCAATTCTGGCAAATAAAGAAGAGTTACGTCTAATAATTTCCTTTGGCACACTAGCACCAAAAGGGTTAAACATTGATAATGAAATAAGGTCCATCATCTGCAAGTAGAACCAATCATGTAGTATACAGATATCGAATACCCAGAAAAAGCTCTCAGGTAACATAGGATTATAAATCACTCCAAACTAGGAAAGTTAAATATATCCCAGTTATTTCACAACAATACCAAGGAATCCACTTTACCACCATTGTTGATACACAAGAAACATCTTGAATTTTTTAAAAAGCTCCGTGATCAGATAGCATACCAACAAGCCACATACCATTGCCACACAAAACACATAAGAAATACCCCGACGTATTGTAACATCTTCCATATTAGTAAGCTTACCAACAGGCCCTATACCATTTGCCCTAACAATAGGATTCACACCATCACTGGTATACAACAACCGCAATTCTCATTTAATTTTACATGACCAAAGTATATTATGTACATTGGTTAATGCACCTTGGTACCGATGACTGAAATTCAGAAACCCAGACACACAATCAGAATCGTATTATTTGTCTGAGAATACAAATGCTTAACAAAAAATAATTAAGAAACACCACTATGAACCTTTTAAAAAAAACAGAACTCCATTCGCATTGCCATGTTTTCATACTTTCCCTGTTTCTGAAACTCACAAATGGGACAGATTGCAGGAACGTGTGATCTGCCCCCTGCAATACTGACAACCTCAACCACCAATCAAATTAGTGGAACAAAGGAGGAACTGGTGCTGGTCCCGCCTGCAAGCTATTTTAACACCCACCACTATCAGAACACTGCAAAGACTCCCAGAGGAAGACCGATCCGGTTGAAACGCGTTGGAGGAGACGACTAAGAGACATCAAACCAGTGGAGGACAGGAGAGTGCTGTGAGACCCTCGGACCTACGGCGCAGACATCGGTAAGCAGTACAGACGGACGGGCAGCAGGAGGACCACACAGGTGAGTACTCCGTTGTGGGGAGGTGCAACACTGCCACAGGCTCTGTTTAGATCCTGCGGCTGAGCTCCCCCCCCACGCGAACACGACCAACCCAGCGAGCGGCGCAGGCACACGGGGAGATCCCTAACAGGACGAACCGGAGAGCGGGCGCGCGAGCTGAGGGACGAGTCTGTCCGGAGCCGCCAGGAGGTTCCCGCTGCCCCCCGCACCTGTACATCTTACAAGTACGGCCGCAACGATAGTGCACGAACACCTGACTTCCACACGCAGAGGTACGGGACGCCGTCCTCTGCAAGTATATGAATCTAATTACTAAAGACAGAATTCTAAAGCCCACACAGTCCGGTCAGGACTAGAGACATTTCCACTGGAAAATCTATATTAGACTTTTAAAGCAACACCGCCAGATTTAATCATTATATATATATTTTTTCCAGCCCATTGGCCTTTGTGTCAGAACACAAACGCCAAGAACCTAAAGGATTTAATCACCATTTTGAGTGATTAAAGGACTGAGTTAAACAGGTGCTCCCCGTGGAGCACACATTGTGATTACAGGTTGAGTATCCCATATCCAAATATTCCGAAATACGGACTTTTTTCAGTGAGAGTTAGCTAGTGAAACCTTTGTTTTTTGATGGCTCAATGTACACAAACTTTGTTTAATACACAAAGTTATTAAAAATATCGTATTAAATGACCTTCAGGCTGTGTGTATAAGGTGTATATGAAACATAAATGAATTGTGTGAATGTACACACACTTTGTTTAATGCACAAAGTTACAAAAAATATTGTCTAAAATTACCTTTAGGCTGTGTTCATAAGGTGTATATGTAACACAAATGCATTCTGTGCTTAGATTTAGGTTCCATCACCATAATATCTCATTATGGTATGCAGTTATTCCAAAATACGGAAAAATCCAATATCCAAAATACCTCTGGTCCCAAGCATTTTGGATAAGGGATACTCAACCTGTACCACCTTTTTCATGTTCCACAATATCATCTGCACTGTTTCATTATATTGAGTGTCATATTTGATACATGTGAAAGTAAAACATACCTTTATATAAGTATCCATTTGCATCATTTCACGAGTACTCAAATTGTAGGGGATGAGCGCAGTCAGGTGAAAAACCAGATATCCATATTGAACCAAAGGGCAAGGACACCCTTTTGACTAGCAGCACATCCCATACAGCAAAACCACCCCAGTGCGCAGATTACCTCCCTTCTTGTTAAAATGCCAGAAGGGCCGATGGGCAGGCGGGCCGGTTCAGTCCCACAGAGAGCTGGGAAGGCCGTGCAGCGCAGCGCAGCCTCCAGCTCTCTGGTTTAGCTGCCTCCCTGGTGTCCATGGAAAGAAGGGCATGCTGTGAATCCATGCCCCCTGGACTCGCAGTGCGCCCCCGCCCCCAGCAAGGGTCACCATGGAAATGAGGGCATGCCACGAGTCCACGCCCCCATTCATCATGACTGCCCCCCCCCTTCCCCCGTGACGTGCGCACATGCCTTCGGCATGCACGCGCGTTCACAAGTGCCCAGGCCATAACGAAGGCCCAGTACGTCCGTGCCAGGTTATACAACGGAACCCGACTTAAAGTGACTGCTCTGCAGAGGAACCCAATTGAGGCAAAGATTCTAATGGGATGTGGTGCAAGTGACACTGTGTTTATACTAGTGATGAGCGGGTTCGGTTTCCGAGAAACCGAACCCCCCCGAACTTCACCCTTTTTAGACGGGTCCGAGCCATACTCGGATTCTCCCGTATGGCTCGGTTAACCCGAGCGCGCCCGAACGTCATCATCCCGCTGTCGGATTCTCGCGAGATCCGGATTCTATATAAGCAGCCGCGCTTCGCCGCCATTTTCACACATGCATTGAGATTGATAGGGAGATGACGTGGCTGGCGTCCTCTCCGTTTATATAGTTACACAGTTGATCTGATTGCTTAGCTTATTGTGGGGAGGATTGGGGAGCAGCTGTTAGGAGGAGTACAGTGCAGAGTTTTGCTAATAGTGACCACCAGTTTTTTATCCGTTCTCTGCCTGAAAAAAACGCTCCATACCATATCTGTGCTCAGTGTGCTGCATGATATATCTCTGCTGAGTGCTCACACTGCTTAATTGTGGGGACTGGGGAGCAGCTATAGCAGGAGTACAGTGCACAGTTTTGCTGACAGTGACCACCAGTATACGTTTGTCTGCCTGAAAAACACTCCTGTGGTGTCTTTTTTTTTTTAATACTATAAAGGCAGTCTGCTGACAGTGTCCACCAGGTCCATTATACTGTATATAGCAGTACGGTAGGCCACTGCTCTACCTACCTTTGTGTCGTCACTCGTCGTCCATAAGTATACTATCCATCCATCTACATTGTATACCTGTGGTGTCTTTTTTTTTTATACTATAAACGCAGTCTGCTGACAGTGTCCACCAGGTCCATTATACTGTATATAGCAGTACGGTAGGCCACTGCTCTACCTACCTCTGTGTCGTCACTCGTCGTCCATAAGTATACTATCCATCCATCTACATTGTATACCTGTGGTGTCTTTTTTTCTTTATACTATAAACGCAGTCTGCTGACAGTGTCCACCAGGTCCATTATACTGTATATAGCAGTACGGTAGGCCACTGCTGTACCTACCTCTGTGTCGTCACTCGTCGTCCATAAGTATACTATCCATCCATCTACATTGTATACCTGTGGTGTCTTTTTTTTTTATACTATAAACGCAGTCTGCTGACAGTGTCCACCAGGTCCATTATACTGTATATAGCAGTACGGTAGGCCACTGCTCTACCTACCTCTGTGTCGTCACTCGTCGTCCATAAGTATACTATCCATCCATCTACATTGTATACCTGTGGTGTCTTTTTTTCTTTATACTATAAACGCAGTCTGCTGACAGTGTCCACCAGGTCCATTATACTGTATATAGCAGTACGGTAGGCCACTGCTGTACCTACCTCTGTGTCGTCACTCGTCGTCCATAAGTATACTATCCATCCATCTACATTGTATACCTGTGGTGTCTTTTTTTCTTTATACTATAAACGCAGTCTGCTGACAGTGTCCACCAGGTCCATTATACTGTATATAGCAGTACGGTAGGCCACTGCTGTACCTACCTCTGTGTCGTCACTCGTCGTCCATAAGTATACTATCCATCCATCTACATTGTATACCTGTGGTGTCTTTTTTTCTTTATACTATAAACGCAGTCTGCTGACAGTGTCCACCAGGTCCAGTATACTGTATATAGCAGTATGGCAGGGACGTGCAGTCAGGGGAGGCAGGGGAGGCAGTGCCTCCCCTGTCATTAATGATTAAGATAATACAAAGAAGATGCATATGACACATATTCTGTGTCATATGTATCTTCTTAATATTATTCTTAGGATTGCTCCCCTCTGTATGTGTTTGGGAGGCACCGATCGTGGTGCCTCCCGTTGTCACTGGGGAAAGTATGGGGGGCGGGCACGGGCGGGGACTAGCCTTGGGCAGTAAAAGCCCATTGAAAATATATGGGAAAGCGGCACCATTAGAGGTGCCGCTTTCCTACAGGGACGTGCTTTCAACCTATGAAAGCACGTCCCTGTCAGTGAGGCCACAGTGATTGGCCAGCGGATCCGTCACTGGATCCGCTGTCAATCACTGTGTGGGCGACGCTGGCGGAGGAGGTGCGGGCGGCTGGATGCGGCGATGGTGCGGGCGGCGGGATGCGGCGGTGGTGCGGGCGGCGGCGGTGCGGGTTGCGGCGGCGGGGCGGCGGTGGAAATGTACCTTTATCCAGCAGAGTTTGGCAGCGGAGCGGTTCCAGTTTCAAAAATGGCGCCTCAGCGTCATTTTTTAAATTCAAGATGGCCGCCGCGAGCCAATCACGGCTCGCCGCGTCATCGCCCCGCCCCCTCGGCTGACTTATATAAGTCAGCGCGAGGCGGAGGAGAGTCAGTCCGACGGCGGAGGAGGAGCTGTGAAGAGCTCCTGAAGAAAGAAGACGCCGCAAGTCCTGGCTGGGCGGCGGCTATGCAAAAGAGCTTAGCAGCCGCCGCCCACCAGGTGAAGAAGACGCTGGAAGCCCTGGGGAGGTGGCGCCCCCCCAGGTGAAGACGCCGGAAGCCCTGGGAAGGCGGCGGCCACGCAAAAGAGCTTAAAGGCCGCCGCCCCCAGGTGAAGGTCCGGTTTAATAAAGCTTATTTTCAAGACGTGTGTTGTTTTTATTTTAATATTTTCTTTACAGGTGCCAGCGGGCCCTTTATGTCCGGGCATGCTGGCAATTGTGGTTCTCCAAGTGCCAGCATGCTGGGGCAGGCTTGCTGGGACCTGTAGGCCACCTGTAAAGAACAATATTAACACAATGAACCCCGCACCCACCGCCACCAGGGGTGCGGGGCATAGCACTGGGCTATCAGCCCAGTGCTTGTTATTGCTCGGGAGGGGGGACACCATTTTAATTTTTTGGGGTTCCCACTTTCCGAGGAATTCCAACCCTGGGCTGACTGGCTGGGGGGGCAGATTAATGTTATGGCAGGGGGACCCCACACTGAGTGTCTCCCCTGCTATGGCATACTCCCCCTGGCTGGTTCTGCCTAGTGCCGGTTTTACTGTTGTGTCGGGGGACCACACTTTTTTTTTTTCGGGGGGGGGGTTTGGAGGGCTTGTTAGCTGCCAGTGCCTCCCCAACCAGTGACCTCACCGCACGTCACTGCAGTATGGTAGGCCACTGCTGTACCTACCTCTGTGTCGTCACTCGTCGTCCATAAGTATACTATCCATCCATCTACATTGTATACCTGTGGTGGCTTTTTTTCTTTATACTAGTTTAGCAGTTTGCTGACAGTGTCCACCAGGTCCATTTATTATACTGTATATAGCAGTACGGTAGGCCACTGCTGTACCTACCTCTGTGTCGTCACTCGTCGTCCATAAGTATACTATCCATCCATCTACATTGTATACCTGTGGTGCCTTTTAGTTGTGCGCATTAAAATATGGAGAACAAAAATGTGGAGGTTAAAAAAATAGGGAAAGATCAAGATCCACTTCCATCTCGTGCTGAAGCTGCTGCCCACTAGTCATGGCCGAGACGATGAAATGCCATCAACGTCGTCTGCCAAGGCCGATGCCCAATGTCATAGTACAGAGCATGTAAAATCCAAAACACAAAAGATCAGTAAAATGACCCAAAAATCTAAATTAAAAGCGTCTGAGGAGAAGCGTAAACTTGCCAATATGCCATTTACGACACGGAGTGGCAAGGAACGGCTGAGGCCCTGGCCTATGTTCATGGCTAGTGGTTCAGCTTCACATGAGGATGGAAGCACTCATCCTCTCGCTAGAAAAAAGAAAAGACTTAAGCTGGCAAAAGCACAGCAAAGAACTGTGCGTTCTTCGAAATCACAAATCCCCAAGGAGAGTCCAATTGTGTCGGTTGCGATGCCTGACCTTCCCAACACTGTACGGGAAGAGGTGGTGCCTTCCACCATTTGCACGCCCCCTGCAAGTGCTGGAAGGAGCACCCGCAGTCCAGTTCCTGATAGTCAAATTGAAGATGTCAGTGTTGAAGTACACCAGGATGAGGATATGGGTGTTGCTGGCGCTGGGGAGGAAATTGACAAGGAGGATTCTGATGGTGAGTGTCACAACCGAGGGCCTGAGCTGACGGGAGGCAGCCTCAGTTGTAGGGGCTGAGATGTACCGGAACCTGGGAGGTTGTATCAGACCCCTGGACATGTAAGTAACATGAATAATAACTGCCCGAAGGCGTGACCACGACAACTTGGATAAAAGTCAATGATGTTTATTATGACAACTACGCAACACAGCAGCAGTAAAAGAAAACGTAAAAGTCAGCAAAGAATAAATACAGTTCCTGGGTACTACAGGATGGCAGGAGCCACAGGGCACTGGTAGTGTGAGATAGTTCTTATAATCTTCTAGATGGAAAGTCCTTACCAGGCCCAACTGTAGCAATGGAGATAACCCAGGATTGTACCAGCTGGTGTTCCAGGAAAAGCTGGGTTGCTGAAGATAAAACGGCTGCTGTGGATACTGGCTGGAACCAGACTGTTGTTAGCACGGAGTGGATACTGGCTGGAACCAGTTAAATAATAAATGAACTTGGGAGCGATGAAATATGAACTGAAATGTAGAACTTGAGAGCGGAGAAATAATAATACCGGTGGAGAGTGGTAAAGTGTAGAAAGGACACCGGCCCTTTAAGAGAAGCTGTACTCTGCTGGAAGCTGGGCTGGAAGCAGGTAATGTTGTAGCTGGAAACAGATGAATCCACAATGGATTGGAGAGTCAGGCTACACCGCAGGTGGAATGCTGGTGCGGGTCTCTATGGTGGAAGTCTTGAGACAGGAGCTGGAACCTGGAAGACAATCACAGGAGAGAGACAAACAGGAACTAGGTTTGACAACCAAAGCACTGACGCCTTCCTTGCTCAGGCACAGTGTATTTATACCTGCAGCAAGGAAGGGATTGGCTAGGCAATTATGCAGATTAACAATACTGACAACAGATTGGAGGAAATGATCAGCTGACAGAATCCAAGATGGCTGCGCCCATGCAGACACTTGGAGGGAAGTTTGGTTTGTAATCCATGTGGTAATGAAAACAGTAATGGCGGCGCCGGCCACTGGAGACAGGAGACGCCAGGCTGACAAGTGCACATCCAACCACGCGGACACAGCGGAGGCCGCGGCTGACGTAATCGCCACTCTGACACTCTGCATGCAGAAGCTCAGGGACGGCGGCGGTGGCCACGGGAGACGCCATGCCAGATGTAATAAGGCGTTACTGTGACAGCGTCTCAGAGAGACAGGAGAGGATGCAGGAATGTGAACATTAGGATAACAGATGGGATCCGGTCCTGGAGCGCTGAGCCAGCCTTAGGAGGCATCTGATGGGTAAGAAATGGCGTCCAGATACCCGGATCGTGACAGCACCCCCCCCTTTAGGAGTGGCCCCAGGACACTTCTTTGGCTTTTGAGGAAACTTGGAATGGAATCTCCGGACCAAGGCAGGAGCATGGACATCAGAAGCATTGGTCCATGAACGTTCCTCAGGGCCGTAACCCTTCCAGTCAATAAGATACTGTAGTTGACCGTAACGGTGACGTGAGTCCAGGATCTTGGCCACTTCATACTCAACGCCTCGTTGAGTTTGGACTTTCGGAGTTGGAGGAAGTGAGGAATGAAACCGATTCAAGATCAGCGGTTTCAACAGGGAAACATGGAATGTCCTGGGTATTTTTAAGAAGGAAGGCAACTGAAGTCTGTAAGCAACAGGATTGATGACTTGTTCAATCTTGAAAGGACCGATATAGCGAGGTGCAAACTTCATACTGGGAACTCTTAACCTCAAATTCTTCGTGGATAACCATACCCGATCACCCACCTTGAGAGCAGGAACTGCTCGACGCTTCTTATCCGCAAACTTCTTGTACCTGAACGATGCCTTGAGCAGAGCTGATCGTACGCTCTTCCAGATATTGGCAAACTGATGCAAGGTGATATCCACTGCGGGAACAGAAGTTGCTGGAAGCGGTTGGAACTCAGGGACTTTAGGGTGGAATCCAAAGTTAGTGAAGAATGGTGTTGAAGCAGATGAAGAATGATACTGGTTGTTATGACAGAACTCGGCCCAGGGAAGTAATTGAACCCAGTCATCTTGAGAGGAGGACACATAGATGCGGAGGAAGGCCTCCAAGTCCTGATTCACCCTCTCGGTTTGACCATTGGTCTGAGGATGGTAAGCCGTGGAAAACTTTAGCTTGACTCGAAGGACTTGACATAAACTTCGCCAGAATTTGGCTGTGAATTGAACTCCTCGATCTGAGATAATTTCTTCAGGAAGACCGTGGAGTCGGAAGATCTCTTGTATGAATACTTGAGCCAACTTGGAAGCTGACGGAAGACCGGTGAGAGGAATGAAGTGTGCCATCTTGGTGAACCGGTCAACTACCACCCAGATGGCATTGAACTTGTTGCACATGGGTAAATCTGTAATAAAATCCATCGACAAATGGGTCCAAGGTCGACGGGGAACAGATAGTGGAACCAGTTGCCCCGCAGGCGACTGGCGGGATACCTTATGTTGAGCACACTTTGGGCAAGATGCAATAAACTCCAAGACGTCCTTTTTCAGAGTTGGCCACCAATAGGACCTAGAGATAAACTCCAGGGTTTTTTGGATACCTGTATGTCCGGCAAAACGGGAAGCATGGGCCCAATGCATGAGCTTCTTCCTTAGCATCGGTTTCACAAAACTTTTCCCTGATGGGGGCGTAGAGTCCATCCCTACCGTTGCGAATGCCAACGGATTTATAATAGGATGCTTGTCTGAAGACTCTGACTCATTTTCTTGCTCCCATGAGCGGGAAAGGGCATCGGCCTTGCGATTCTGAGAGCCCGGACAGAACTGGAGTTTAAAGTCGAACCTGGAAAAGAAAAGTGCCCATCTGGCCTGACGAGGGTTGAGACATTGTGCGCCTTTCAGATATAAAAGGTTCTTGTGGTCTGTAAGTATGGTGATTGAATGAGAAGCTCCCTCCAACAGATACCTCCACTCTTCTAGAGCGAGCTTGATGGCTAGCAACTCCTGGTCGCCAATGGCATAGTTGCGCTCAGCTGGGGAGAACTTCCGGGAGAAGAAACTGTAAGGGTGTAAATGGCCATCTTTAGCCCTCTGAGATAACACCGCTCCTACTCCAACGGAGGAGGCATCCACCTCTAAGATGAAAGGAGAATCGATGTCAGGCTGTTTCAGAACAGGCGCAGAGATGAACCTTTGTTTTAAAAGATGAAATGCTTGCATGGCTTCTTCAGACCACTTGGACGGGTTAGCACCCTTCTTAGTGAAAGCAGTAATAGGCGCCACAATGGTGGAAAAGTCTCGTATAAACTTTCGGTAATAGTTGGCGAACCCCAAGAACCTCTGGACCCCTTTGAGGGTTAAGGGTATCGGCCAATTTTGGATTGCTTGTAGTTTCTCAGGATCCATCTCTAGTCCGGAACCGGACACAATGTACCCTAGAAACGGAATGGACTTGACTTCAAAGACGCATTTCTCTAATTTGCAATAGAGATGATTGACACGGAGACGGGACAGAACCTCTTTAACCCAAAAACGATGTTCCTCTAAATCGTTGGCAAAAATGAGGATATCGTCTAGAATAGACCACGACATGACGGTATAGAATGTCTCTGAAGATCTCATTGACAAAATGCTGGAAGACAGCTGGAGCATTACTCAATCCGAAGGGCATGACGAGGTACTCATAATGTCCGTCACGGGTGTTAAAGGCGGTCTTCCACTCGTCACCCTCACGGATCCGGATGAGATTGTATGCACCTCTCAAGTCCAGCTTTGTAAAGATGGTAGCTCCGCTAACTCTGTCAAAGAGCTCAGTAATCAGGGGTAAAGGATAATGGTTCTTGATGGTAATGTCGTTCAAACCTCTGTAGTCGATGCACGGCCGCAGACCACCATCTTTCTTTTTTACAAAAAAGAAGCCTGCGCCGGCTGGGGAAGAAGAAGGTCGAATGAACCCCTTTGCTAGGTTCTCTTTAATGTATTCCTCCATAGAATGCGTCTCAGGCAGAGACAACGGATAAGTTCGGCCTCGAGGTGGAACCTTCCCTGGAACGAGATCAATCGGGCAGTCCCATTCTCTATGAGGAGGAAGGATATCAGCAGAAGCTTTACTGAACACATCCGTGAAATCTTGATATGGAGGAGGTGGAACATCAGACGACCTGGGGGAGGAAGAACAGACAGGCAATACTTTAAACAAACATGTCTCAGCACAGGAGGAACCCCATGCCAGGATTTGCGTAGTCGTCCAATCAATTGTAGGATTGTGAAGATGGAGCCATGGAAGGCCCAGGACCACAGGATGTGTGGCTCTTGGAATCACTAAAAAAGAAATAAGTTCGGAATGAAGAACTCCCACTCTCAGACGAACTGGTAGAGTCCTTAAAGAAATAACTGCATCAAAAATTTTGCTGCCATCCACGGCAGTTAAAGAAATGGACGAAGGAAGTCTCTCGGTGGGTAGGGACCACCGTTTAACATAGGCTTCGGTAATAAAGTTCCCAGCTGCTCCGGAATCAAGGAGGGCAATGACGTTCCGATAACGTTGAGCAACTTGAAGCGAGACTGGGAGATTACAATCTTGAGGAGATGGAGAGGAGATCATTACTCCTAGCCGGCCCTCTCCTTGGCGAGCTAGGATTTGGAGTTTCCCGGACGTTTGGGACAGGCATTAATGGTGTGAGACGGAGCTGCACAATAGAGACAGAGAGACTCGGAGAGACGTCTTCGGCGCTCAGCAGGAGTTAAACGGGAACGGCCAAGTTGCATGGGCTCATCTTTAGATGGTGACAGTTGACGAGGAGGAGGAGCAGAAGATTTTGGAGCAGATGATCTTCCACGCTCAGTTGCTCTCTCTCTGAAACGTAAATCAACTTTCGTGCAGAGTGAGATTAGCTCATCTAACTTAGAAGGTAAGTCTCTGGTAGCTAACTCATCTTTAATACGCTCAGATAAGCCATGCCAGAATGCAGCATACAGGGCCTCGTCGTTCCATGCCAGTTCGGATGCCAGGATCTGGAACTGTATCAGATATTGTCCTACAGTACGTGACCCCTGGCGTAAACGGAGAATCTCGGATGAAGCTGAGGTTACCCGGCCTGGCTCGTCGAAGATGCGCCTGAATGTTGACACGAAGGCAGTGTAGGAAGATAGCAGGGTGTCGGACCTCTCCCATAACGGTGATGCCCAATCAAGGGCTGAGCCACTGAGAAGAGAAATAATGTAGGCAATTTTTGTACGGTCACTGGGAAAATTGCCAGGTTGTAGCTCAAACTGAATCTCACACTGGTTGAGAAATCCCCTGCAGAATCTTGGAGATCCGTCAAATTTTGCTGGCGTTGGAAGATGAAGACGTGGAGCAGAAATGGGTAAGGTGGGTGGGGTTATAGCTGGAGTCACTGTGGTTGACGCACCAGACGCGCCTGATCCACGGAGAGTTGTCTGAATCCCATCCAGCCGAGTAGAGAAATCCTGGAGACAGCGGATGATGTGGCCCTGTGCAGCCTCCTGATGTTCTAGTCGGGCTGCCAGTTCTTGCATCGGCCTGGCCGCTTGATCCTGGTCTCCGGCTGGATTCATTAGGTCAGTGCTTACTGTCACAACCGAGGGCCTGAGCTGACGGGAGGCAGCCTCAGTTGTAGGGGCTGAGATGTACCGGAACCTGGGAGGTTGTATCAGACCCCTGGACATGTAAGTAACATGAATAATAACTGCCCGAAGGCGTGACCACGACAACTTGGATAAAAGTCAATGATGTTTATTATGACAACTCCGCAACACAGCAGCAGTAAAAGAAAACGTAAAAGTCAGCAAAGAATAAATACAGTTCCTGGGTACTACAGGATGGCAGGAGCCACAGGGCACTGGTAGTGTGAGATAGTTCTTATAATCTTCTAGATGGAAAGTCCTTACCAGGCCCAACTGTAGCAATGGAGATAATCCAGGATTGTACCAGCTGGTGTTCCAGGAAAAGCTGGGTTGCTGAAGATAAAACGGCTGCTGTGGATACTGGCTGGAACCAGACTGTTGTTAGCACGGAGTGGATACTGGCTGGAACCAGTTAAATAATAAATGAACTTGGGAGCGATGAAATATGAACTGAAATGTAGAACTTGAGAGCGGAGAAATAATAATACCGGTGGAGAGTGGTAAAGTGTAGAAAGGACACCGGCCCTTTAAGAGAAGCTGTACTCTGCTGGAAGCTGGGCTGGTAGCAGGTAATGTTGTAGCTGGAAACAGATGAATCCACAATGGATTGGAGAGTCCGGCTACACCGCAGGTGGAATGCTGGTGCGGGTCTCTATGGTGGAAGTCTTGAGACAGGAGCTGGAACCTGGAAGACAATCACAGGAGAGAGACAAACAGGAACTAGGTTTGACAACCAAAGCACTGACGCCTTCCTTGCTCAGGCACAGTGTATTTATACCTGCAGCAAGGAAGGGATTGGCTAGGCAATTATGCAGATTAACAATATTGACAACAGATTGGAGGAAATGATCAGCTGACAGAATCCAAGATGGCTGCGCCCATGCAGACACTTGGAGGGAAGTTTGGTTTGTAATCCATGTGGTAATGAAAACAGTAATGGCGGCGCCGGCTACTGGAGACAGGAGACGCCAGGCTGACAAGTGCACATCCAACCACGCGGACACAGCGGAGGCCGCGGCTGACGTAATCGCCACTCTGACACTCTGCATGCAGAAGCTCAGGGACGGCGGCGGAGGCCGCGGGAGACGCCATGCCAGATGTAATAAGGCGTTACTGTGACAGCGTCTCAGAGAGACAGGAGAGGATGCAGGAATGTGAACATTAGGATAACAGATGGGATCCGGTCCTGGAGCGCTGAGCCAGCCTTAGGAGGCATCTGATGGGTAAGAAATGGTGTCCAGATACCCGGATCGTGACAGTGAGGTGGTTTGTTTAAGTCAGGCACCCGGGGAGACGCCTGTTGTCCGTGGGAGGAATATGGCCATTGACATGCCTGGTCAAAATACAAAAAAAATCAGCTCTTCGGTGTGGAATTATTTCAACACAAATGCGGACAACAGGTGTCAAGCCGTGTGTTGCCTTTGTCAAGCTGTAATAAGTAGGGGTAAGGACGTTAACCACCTCGGAACATCCTCCCTTATACGTCACCTGCAGTGCATTCATCATAAGTCAGTGACAAGTTCAAAAACTTTGGGCGACAGCGGAAGCAGTCCACTGACCAGTAAATCCCTTCCTCTTGTAACCAAGCTCCTGCAAACCACACCACCAACTCCCTCAGTGTCAATTTACCCAGGAAATCCAATAGTCATGCAGGCCATGTCACTGGCAAGTCTGACGAGTCCTCTCCTGCCTGGGATTCCTCCGATGCATCCTTGAGTGTAACGCCTACTGCTGCTGGCGCTGCTGTTGTTGCTGAGGGGAAGTCGGAAGACCACTTGTACTACTTCCAGTAAGCAATTGACTGTACAACAGTCCTTTGCGAGGAAGATGAAATATCACAGCAGTCATCCTGCTGCAAAGCGGATAACTGAGGCCTTGGCAGCCTGGGCGATGAGAAACGTGGTTCCGGTATCCATCGTTAATTCAGAGCCAACTATAGACTTGATTGAGGTACTGTGTCCCCGGTACCAAATACCATCTAGGTTCCATCTCTCTAGGCAGGCGATACCAAAAATGTACACAGACCTCAGAAAAAGACTCACCAGTGTCCTAAAAAATGCAGTTGTACCCAATGTCCACTTAACCACGGACATGTGGACAAGTGGAGCAGGGCAGATTCAGGACTATATGACTGTGACAGCCCACTGGGTAGATGTATTGCCTCCCGCTGCAAGAACACCAGTAGCAGCATCTCGCAAACGCCAACTCGTTCCTAGGCAGGCTACGCTTTGTATCACCGCTTTCCAGAATACGCACACAGCTGAAAACCTCTTACGGCAACTGAGGAAGATCATCGCAGAATGGCTTACCCCAATTGGACTCTCCTGGGGATTTGTGACATCGGACAACGCCAGCAATATTGTGCGTGCATTACATCTGGGCAAATTCCAGCACGTTCCATGTTTTGCACATACCTTGAATTTGGTTGTGCAGAATTATTTAAAAAACGACAGGGGCGTGCAAGAGATGCTGTCGGTGGCCCGAAGAATTGCGGGCCACTTTCGGCATTCAGGCACCGCGTACAGAAGACTGGAGCACCACCAAAAATACCTGAACCTGCCCTGCCATCATCCGAAGCAAGAGGTGGTAACGAGGTGGAATTCAACCCTCTATATGCTTCAGAGGATGGAGGAGCAGCAAAAGGCCATTCAAGCCTATACATCTGGCCATGATATAGGCAAAGGAGGTGGAATGCACCTGTCTCAAGCGCAGTGGAGAATGATTTCAACGTTGTGCAAGGTTCTGCAACCCTTTGAACTTGCCACACGTGAAGTCAGTTCAGACACTGCCAGCCTGAGTCAGGTCATTCCCCTCGTCAGGCTTTTGCAGAAGAAGCTGGAGACATTGAAGGAGGAGCTAAAACAGAGCGATTCCGTTAGGCATGTGGGACTTGTGGATGGATCCTTTCATTCGCTTAACCAGGATTCACGGGTGGTCAATCTGTTGAAATCAGAGCACTACATTTTGGCCACCGTGCTCGATCCTAGATTTAAAACCTACGTTGTATCTCTCTTTCCGGCAGACACAAGTCTGCAGGGATTCAAAGACCTGCTGGTGAGAAAATTGTCAAGTCAAGCGGAACGTGACCCGTCAACAGCTCCTCCTTCACATTCTCCTGCAACTGGGGGTGCGAGGAAAAGGCTAAGAATTCTGAGCCCACCCGCTGGTGGTGATGCAGGGCAGTCTGGAGCGAGTGCTGACATCTGATCCGGAATGAAGAACCTGCCAACGATTACTGACATGTCGTCTACTGTCACTGCATATGATTCTCTCACCATTGAAAGAATGGTGGAGGATTATATGAGTGACCGCATCCAAGTAGGCACGTCAGACAGTCCGTACGTATACTGGCAGGAAAAAGAGGCAATTTGGAGGCCCTTGCAGAAACTGGCTTTATTCTACCTAAGTTGCCCTCCCTCCAGTGTGTACTCCGAAAGAGTGTTTAGTGCAGCCGCTCACCTTGTCCGCAATCGGCGTACGAGGTTACTTCCAGAAAATGTGGAGACGATGATGTTCATTAAAATGAATTATAATCAATTCCTCCGTGGAGACATTCACCAGCAGCAATTGCCTCCAGAAAGTACACGGGGACCTGAGATGGTGGATTCCAGTGGGGACGAATTAATAATCTGTGAGGAGGGGGATGTACACAGTGAAAGGGGTGATGAATCGGACAATGAGGAGGAGGTGGACATCTTGCCTCTGTAGAGCCAGTTTGTGCAAGGAGAGATTGATTGCTTCTTTTTTGGTGGGGGCCCAAACCAACCAGTCATTTCAGTCACAGTCGTGTGGCAGACCCTGTCACTGAAATGATGGGTTCGTTAAAGTGTGCATGTCCTGTTTATACAACATAAGGGTGGGTGGGAGGGCCCAAGGACAATTCCATCTTGCACCTCTTTTTTCTTTCATTTTTCTTTGCATTATGTGCTGTTTGGGGACTATTTTTTTGAAGGGCCATCCTGCGTGACACTGCAGTGCCACTCCTAGATGGGCCAGATGTTTGTGTCGGCCACTTGGGTCGCTTATCTTAGTCACACAGCTACCTCATTGCGCCTCTTTTTTTCTTTGCATCATGTGCTGTTGGGGACTATTTTTTTGAAGGGCCATCCTGCGTGACACTGCAGTGCCACTCCTAGATGGGCCAGGTGTTTGTGTCGGCCACTAGGGTCGCTTAGCTTAGTCACACAGCTACCTCATTGCGCCTCTTTTTTTCTTTGCATCATGTGCTGTTTGGGGAGTATTTTTTTGAAGGGCCATCGTGCGTGACACTGCAGTGCCACTCCTAGATGGGCCAGGTGTTTGTGTCGGCCACTAGGGTCGCTTAGCTTAGTCACACAGCTACCTCATTGCGCCTCTTTTTTCTTTGCGTCATGTGCTGTTTGGGGAGTATTTTTTTGAAGGGCCATCCTGCGTGACACTGCAGTGCGACTCCTAGATGGGCCAGATGTTTGTGTCGGCCACTTGGGTCGCTTATCTTAGTCACACAGCTACCTCATTGCGCCTCTTTTTTTCTTTGCATCATGTGCTGTTTGGGGAGTATTTTTTTGAAGGGCCATCCTGCGTGACACTGCAGTGCCACTCCTAGATGGGCCAGGTGTTTGTGTCGGCCACTTGGGTCGCTTAGCTTAGTCACACAGCTACCTCATTGCGCCTCTTTTTTTCTTTGCATCATGTGCTGATTGGGGAGTATTTTTTTGAAGGGCCATCCTGCGTGACACTGCAAAGCCACTCCTAGATGGGCCAGGTGTTTGTTTCGACCACTTGGGTCGCTTAGCATAGCCATCCAGCGACCTCGGTGCAAATTTTAGGACTAAAAATAATATTGTGAGATGTGAGGTGTTCAGAATAGACTGAAAATGAGTGGAAATTATGGTTATTGATGTTAATAATACTTTGGGATCAAAATGACCCCCAAATTCTATTATTTAAGCTGTTTTTTAGGGTTTTTTGAAAAAAACACCCGAATCCAAAACGCGTCCGAACCCAAAACACGGCCGCGGAACCGAACCCAAAACCAAAACACAAAACCCGAAAAATTTCCGGTGCACATCACTAGTTTATACCGCGTCTACCACTTATCCCCTTATCAATTTTTCTTTTAAATACAAGTTCTTGCAGTTCCTGTAAGCATCTGCTTCGCTACGATGATCAACAAGTCACAGGGCTGCAGATGTAGATCTTAGGACTGCTGCTACAAGCATGGCAGAGGCGTCACTGTCACTGGTGACACGAGGAGGGAGGAGGTAATACTGTGCGCAACAACGAAAAGGGGCATTGTCTTGTGGGTAGGTTCATGGCCTTGTGGCCGGAATCTCCGTTTTGTTGCTCCGGGTGTCCTGGGGGTTGCGGGCTGCACCTGGGGACTAGTGTGTGCGCGGTGCTGGCTCCTACAGTGACAGAAGCTGGGTGCTGCATGTAATGTCACAGTGCAACACCCGGCTCCTGTCACTGAAGAGGAGTCGGCACTTTGGTGTCACCCCTTGGCGGGTGACACTCGGGTGCGGGGTCGCTCCCTGTTGTGACGCCACTGACCCATGGGAAGCTTTACATGGCGTACCCACATTTTAGTAGCCCCAAGCATCTTTTGTGTTAGTCCCTGAAGAAAAACTGTTTACAAATAAATTTTGTGATCAATGGGCCTAATTCAGTAAGGATTGCAAATTCTGCTAAGTAACAGAATTTGCAATCCTATGGATTACATGCTGGGGACCACCCATTGCAGGGCAAGGACGCCCAGCACGCTGCATCCCCCCTTGACCACGTTAGAATTGCGGCCGCACTGCAATTTCACTGTGGCCCGTTGTCATTTTTGTGATCGCATCATGTGACATCGTGCAGCTGCCCTGATCACGCGCCCCGTTTCTCCGTCGCCGTCCCCTTTTTAAAGCCACGCCCCCACAATGCTCCGTCTCTGCCTTGCAAACGGAGAGTTGCCGCCCCCCTGCCTGATTGACAGGCAGAGGCGATCACATTTTCTGCGGGGCGCCCCAGAAAATGTGGGCGCATGTGCAGGATGGGCCCTGCGCATGAGCCCACATCGAAGAAGAAAAAGAAAAAGAAGAAAAAGAAGAATTTTACTTAAAATAAAATAGACATTTATTTTTTAAATATTACATAGTTAGTGTGATTGAAAAGAGGCAAAATACTTATCGGGTTCAACCTGTATTCTGTGTTAAGCTGTTCATATTATAAAGCACCTGCTGAAGTAATGGTTTAGTACCAATTGACAACTATGATTCTACCATTCCCAGATATTAATGTCACTATGCTAAATGCTATAATCCTGGATACGTTTTCCAGTTAAAAATGTGTCCAATCCGTTTGTAAATGCTTTTATAGAGTCTGATATTATCACCTTCTCCGACAGGAAGTTCAAAATCTTTATTGCCCTTACCGTGAAGAACCCTTTCCTCTGTTGTGTACGGAATTTTCTCTCCTCTAGTCTCAGCGAGTGCCCACGTGTTCTATACAGAGTCGTTTTAATAAACAGATCCCCTGCTAACTCCTTGTAATGACCCTTTACATATCTGAATATATTAATAATGCCTCCTCTTAGACCCCTCTTTTCTAGTCTATACACATTTAACTAGTTAGCCTTTCCTCATATTCCAGTGTCTCTAACCCTTTAATCAATTTAGTAGCTCGCCTTTGAACCCTTTCTAGTTCCCCGATATCTTTTGTTATAATATGGTGGCCAAAATTGAACACAATATTCAAGGTGTGGATGTACATTTGTACAGTGGCAGGATTACATCCTTGTCCCTTGTCTCAATGCCCCGTTTTATACACACAAGCACTTTATTTGTCTTTTTTGCTGCATTTTGACATTGTGTACTGTTACTAAGCCTATTATCTATGAGCACCCCCAAATCTTTTTCCACCACGGTTACTCCTACATTTTCCCAATTTAGAGTGTAGGATGCATCTGTGTTTTTTGTTCCAAAATGCATAACTTTGCATTTTTCTATATTGAACCTCATTCCCCAATTAGACGCCCAGGTTTCAAGTTTAAATAAGTCATTTTGTAGAGACTCCACATCGCTTTCTGAATTACTTTACACAGTTTGGTATCATCTGCAAAGACTGACACTGTGCTTTCCAGGCCTATTCCTAGATCATTGATAAATATATTGAACAGTAGAGGGCCAAGTACGGACCCTTGTGGTATTCTGCTGACTACTGGTGCCCAGCTGGAGAACATCCCGTTGACCACTACTCGTTGTACTCTGTTATCCAGCCAATTACTTATCCATGTGCAAATAGTATATCTTAGGCCGAGTTCCCTTAACTTGATGATCAGTCTCCTGTGAGGCACTGTATCGAATGCTTTTGCAAAATCTAAATACACCACATCCACTGCTTTTCCCTGGTCAAGATTCGCGCTCACTTCCTCGTAGAAGCTGACTAAGTTAGTTTGACATGATCTGTCCCATACAAACCCATGCTGATTTTTGCTAATAATCTTATTAACCTGCAGATAATCCTGTATGCTATCCCTCAAAATACCTTCCAATATTTTACCCACTATAGAGGTTAAACTAACTATCGTTATCAGGATTATTTTTAGTTCCCTTTTTAAATAAAGGCACTACCTCAGCTATGCACCATGCCTGATATAATTGAACTTTGGAAAATCATATATAGGGGTTTTGCTAGCTGCGACCTAAGCTCCATAATAACCCTCTGATGAAAACCATCTGGGCCTGGTGATTTATTAATCTTTATGTTGTTTAGTCTCTCCAGGACTACTTCCTCACTTAAACAAGCATCAAACCAAGAGTCATTACCTTCACTATCGGTATGCACTACTCTCACCGTCTAATCCTCCCTGGTGAATACTGAGGGGAAAAAATTGTTCAGTATTTAAGCTTTTATTTTATCATCGTTTATCAAAGCTCCCAATTCATCTTTTAGTGGGCCTATGTTCTCCTTCTTTAACCTTTTACTGTTTATGTATTTAGCCAGCCTAGAAGGGGGGGATTTTATGGCATCAGTCGACATAATGGATGCCTACTTACACGTCCCGATATATCCCCCTCATCAGGCCTTCCTAAGATTTGCGGTGCCGGATTGTCATTACCAATTTCAGACGTTGCCGTTTGGGCTTTCCACGGCCCCGAGGGTTTTTACCAAGGTAATGGCGGAAATGATGGTACTCCTTCGCAAGCAGGGGTCACAATTATCCCGTACTTGGACGATCTCCTGATAAAGGCGAGATCGAAGGAAAAGTTGTTAAGAAATGTGGAACTCTCCCTGTCGGTTCTGCGACATCACGGTTGGATTCTAAATTTGCCAAAGTCTCAGTTGATCCCGACAACTCGGCTGCCCTTCTTGGGCATGATCCTAGACACGGAACTACAGAGAGTGTTTCTTCTGGCGGACAAAGCTCTGGAAATCCAGTCCATGGTCAAGGAGCTTCTGAGACCGGCAAGAGTGTCGATTCATCAATGCACTCGAGTGCTAGGGAAGATGGTTGCGGCTTACGAAGCCATTCCGTTTGGCAGGTTTCATGCCCGGGTGTTTCAGTGGGATCTGCTGAACAAATGGTCCGGGTCTCATCTGCACATGCACCGGAAAATAAGTCTATCTTCCAGGACCAGGATTTATCTCCTGTGGTGGCTGCACGGTTCTCACCTTCTAGAGGGACGCCGATTCGGAATCCAGGACTGGGTCCTGCTGACCACAGATGCAAGTCTCCGAGGCTGGGGTGCAGTCACACAAGGAAGAAGTTTCCAGGGAAAATGGTCAAGCCAGGAATCTTGTCTCCACATAAATGTTCTCGAGTTAAGAGCCACAAAGAGTTACAACGGCCTCCTGCAGGCGAAGAACCTTCTTCAGGGTCTCTCTGTCCTGATCCAGTCGGACAACATAACAGCGCTGGCGTACGTAAACCGCCAAAGTGGAACAAAGAGCAGGGCGGCAATGACGGAGGCCACAAGAGTTCTCCGCTGGGCGGAACAGCACGTGAGCTCTCTGTCAGCAGTCTTCCTTCCGGGCGTGGACAACTAGGAAGCAGACTTCCTAAGCAGACACGATCTCCATCCAGGAGAGTGGGCTCTTCATCAAGAGGTATTTGCAGAAGTGACAAGGAATTGGGGAATTCCTCAAATAGACATGATGGCGTCTCGCCTCAACAAGAAGCTTCCGAAGTATTGTTCCACGTCGAGGGACCCCCAAGCCAGTGCAGTGGACGCCCTGGTAACTCCGTGGGTGTTTCAGTCGGTGTATGTGTTCCCTCCTCTTCCTCTCATTCCAAGAGTGTTGAAGATTATAAGACGAACAAGGGTTCAGGCAATACTCGTCGTTCCAGATTGGCCACGGAGGGCCTGGTATTCGGATCTTCAGGAGTTACTGTCATGACTAAGGTTTTTGTGAACCCGGTGCTAGCGAAGTCTGCGCGGGCGACTGGAGGACTACACGAATACCACCACTGACCTGGTTTTGGAAGTGTTGTGGACTCGGGGTCTCTTCCGGTGACTGGGAAGAGGAACCGCGGCAGAGATGGCCGAATCCAGGTTCTCCTCATGCAGGATGAGGTCGGCAGACAGGAAGCACGTGTGGGCGCTGAAGGTCTCCTGAAAGACAGAACTGGAAAGGCGCTGATGAATCAGTGAAGAATAACAGGTACAACTGTGCTAAAGGGCACGGGGTGCTTGGGGATACTGAGGTGCTTGGAGACACTGAGGTGCTTGGAGACACTGAGGTGCTTGGAGACACTGAGGTACTTGGAGACACTGAGGTACTTGGAGACACTGAGGTGCGTAGAGGCACTGAGGTGCGTAGAGGCACTGAGGTGCGTAGAGGCACTGAGGTGCGTAGAGACACTGAGGTGCGTGAAGACACTGGGGTGCGTAGAGACACTGGAGTGCGTAGAGACACTGGGGTGCTGAGGCACGGAGGCACGGAGGTGCTGGAAGCACGGAGGTACTGAGGCACGGAGGTGCTGAGGCACGGAGGTGCTGAGGCACAGAGATGCTGAGTCACGGAGATGCTGGAAGCACGGAGGCACGGAGGTGCTGGAAGCACGGAGGTACTGAGGCACGGAGGTGCTGAGGCACGGAGATGCTGAGTCACGGAGGTGCTGGAAGCACGGAGGCACGGAGGTGCTGGAAGCACGGAGGCACGGAGGTGCTGGAAGCACGGAGGCACGGAGGCGCTGGAAGCACGGAGGTACGGAGGCACGGAGGTCCTGAGGCACGGAGGTACTGAGGTGCTGAGGCACGGAGATGCTGAGTCACGGAGGTGCTGGAAGCACGGAGGTACGGAGGTGCTGAGGCACGGAGGTACTGAGGCACTGAGGTGCTGAGGCACGGAGGTGTTGGAAGCACGGAGGTACTGAGGCACGGAGGCGCTGAGGCACGGAGATGCTGAGTCACGGAGGTGCTGGAAGCACGGAGGCACGGAGGTGCTGGAAGCACGGAGGTACTGAGGCACGGAGGTGCTGAGGCACGGAGGTACTGAGGTGCTGAGGCACTGAGGTGCTGAGTCACGGAGATGCTGGAAGCACGGAGGCACGGAGGTGTTGGAAGCACGGAAGTACTGAGCTCTGGAGATCCCAACTACAACAGTAGTAAAACTGAAACACGACAGCTGTGGTTTTCAGTGGAGAACATGGAATTCAGTACTGTGCCTTTAAGACGAAACATTGCAGCTGTGCCTTTACATTGAGACTCAGGGAAATGGTGAAATCAAATGGCAACACACAAGTAACCATACAGGAACAAGGGAACAGAGTTTCCACAGGAACTTAGGTACAATGGTTACCTTAAGGGAGCTCAGCATAAAGACTCTCACAAGGCTGTATGTGACACGAGGAACTGGCCCAGATTCCAACTCAGCCTCCTGATTTATACTTCCTGGTCCTTGATGATTGGTGGGCAGGATTAGGTGATGTAGAGAGTCTCAGGCTGGCAGAGGATTGGACAACTCCGGGTCAGGTAAACAGTCACTGTCATGTGACTACTCTAGAGGAGGCTGTGAAGTGCAGCGAGGCCTAGCAGGCCGAGAGAACACTGAAGCCTGAACTTCAGATTACTGAATTCAGCCTCACACAGGAGATCACTACAGGTGGAGCTAATTAACTATTACCTCTCAGGCAGAGAACTCAGGAAACTCAGTGCTGACAAGCTGTTTAACTCCGTGAGTGAAAAGACACAGGATCCAGGACAGAAAGCAGGGGTAAGTCACCAAATATGAGAATTACAGTCAGGATTGTGACAGTATCCCCCTCTTCGAGGGTGGACTCCGGACACCCATCTAATCTTAGGGGAACTTGAGAAATTCATACAGAAGAATTTAGGACCTTCGTTGATGCCTCTTCTTCTTATGGGAACGTTTGGTTTTGACCAAGGACCGCGGGATCTCCTGTAAAGAAAAACCTTCCTTAGAAAACATGGGGGCTCCCAAGAAAGGAGTAGCATCATGGACTGGATCAAATTCAGAGTCTGAGTCCAAGTCTAATGGAAGATATGAATCTCCCATAGATACACAGTTTGCAGATGAAAATGAGGTGCACTGGAGATTTAAATTCTCTGGGCTAGGAGAGACTCCAACATGAGCAATTTTAATGGTCGGATTCTTACTGAAGGAGATTCTTAGATTATCCCTGGGAGGACAGCACAAACTTCCTTCTGCATTCCCTTTAGAGCCTGATTTCTTTACCGAGTCAGATTCCATAGGTTTAGGACCAAATTCTTTAACCACAGCATTACTAAAATTCTGTAAGTCATGGAACACAGGATCATTACTCTCAAAAAGCATGTTGGCCCACTCCAAAGCTCTTCCTCTGAATGCCAGGAACAGATATCGAGTAACGTTGGAAGGAGTTACTGCACCTGAAGGATCAGACTCCATCCGAGACAGAAATTGTTCAACCAAAGCGGCATATTGCAGTAAATCTCCATCGAAGTAAATAGGTGGTAAACCATCAGACGAAAGCTTAGAGGCTGAAACTGGAGAAATCTTTGACTGGACGAGTAGGACTGGATTGGATCCGGGGATGCTTGAATTGGCTGGAACCAAAGGAGACTGACCAGGCTGGTCCTGGAGTAACACTGGACCGGCTGGAACCGGAACGAACTGACCAGGCGGAGCCTGGAGTATTGCTGGACCGTCTGGAACCGGAACGGACTGGCCAAGCTGGGCCTGGAGTATTGCTGGACCGGCTGGAACCGGGACGGACTGACCAGGCTGGGCCTGGAGTATTGCTGGACCGGCTGGAACCGGGACGGACTGAGTCCTTTCTTCACGGGGCTGAACCAAGGCAGGAGCCCCCACTTCACGGGGCTGGGCTGAGGCAAGAGCCCCCACTTCACGGGGCTGGGCTGAGGCAAGAGCCCCCACTTCACGGGGCTGGGCTGAGGCAAGAGCCCTCTCTTCACGGGGCTGGGCTGCGCTCTGAAGGCTCTCTGGCTGGGCAGCGCTCTGAAGGCTCTCTGGCTGGGCAGCACTCTGTAGACCCTCTGGCTGGGCAGCACTCTGTAGACCCTCTGGCTGGGCAGCACTCTGTAGACCCTCTGGCTGGGCAGCACTCTGTAGACCCTCTGGCTGGGCAGCACTCTGTAGACCCTCTGGCTGGGCAGCACTCTGTAGACCCTCTGGCTCTGGACCCTCGGATCCCCTTCCTGGGGCTGTACCCTCGGAACCCCCTCCTGGGGCTGGACCCTCTGAAGAACCCCCTCCTGGGGCTGTGCCCTCTGAAGAACCCCCTCCTGGGGCTGGATGCGCTGAACCCCTCACTGGGGCTGGACGCTCTGAACCCCTCACTGGGGCTGGACGCTCTGAACCCCTCACTGGGGCTGGACGCTCTGAAGAACCCCTTCTTGGGGCTGGACACTCTGAAGAACCCCTTCTTGGGGCTGGACACTCTGAAGACGCCCCCCCTGGGGCTGAAGACACGGACGCCCCCCCTGGGGCTGGACACTCTGAAGACGCCCCTCCTGGGGCTAGACACTTTGAAGACGCCCCTCCTGGGGCTGGACACTTTGAAGACGCCCCTCCTGGGGCTAGACACTCTGAAGACGCCCCTCCTGGGGCTGGACACTCTGAAGACGCCCCTCCTGGGGCTGGACACTCTGAAGACGCCCCTCCTGGGGCTGGACACTTTGAAGACGCCCCTCCTGGGGCTGGACACTCTGAAGACGCCCCTCCTGGGGCTGGACACTCTGAAGACGCCCCTCCTGGGGCTGGACACTCTGAAGACGCCCCTCCTGGGGCTGGACACTCTGAAGACGCCCCTCCTGGGGCTGGACACTCTGAAGACGCCCCTCCTGGGGCTGGACACTCTGAAGACGCCCCTCCTGGGGCTGGACACTCTGACTCCTCTGTGACTCTAAATGGCTTGAATATTCTTCTCTGGACACCCAACTTGGGATAAGGTCTTTTAATCACCGGACCCCAGTCATAAATTTGTGTCTCTTTCCGAGTAGCCATCTTGATACCCCCGTCAGCAGTAGCAGGATCGGCTACTGTGGATGACTTGTAGACATGAGCACTGTGATACTGCGATTTGTCACCATTCCCTGGCTTGCGAAGAATGCAGTCTTTAACAAAATGACCGGAATTTCCACAGTAAAGACAGAGGTGTAGCTCCCTACGCCGCTGACGTTCAGCTTCAGAGAGCTTGGGCCGTGGATAGCTCTGATGAACAACTTTTCCTTGCACAGAGGAAGAGACTCTATTAACTGGTTGGGACAAAACAGGATCAACAACGTTGGTAGTATTCCTGAGGAGATCAGGCATTACAGAGAGAATACTAGGCAAAAGTTCTTGTAACTGTAATAACATCTGGTAGAATATCTGCAGTTGGTCAGGAGTCTTAGAGCAGAAGGTCAGAGAATCTCTGGAGAAAGAATTCCGCTGCAGACACTGTGCCAATTGATGCTGAGTCGACTCCAGACCTTCCAAGCGTCCTGCAATATTGCTTAGGAGGTCCTGCGTCAGACAAACACTTTCGGCCGGGTCCATGGGGCCAGTTCCTACTGTCATGACTAAGGTTTTTGTGAACCCGGTGCTAGCGAAGTCTGCGCGGGCGACTGGAGGACTACACGAATACCACCACTGACCTGGTTTTGGAAGTGTTGTGGACTCGGGGTCTCTTCCGGTGACTGGGAAGAGGAACCGCGGCAGAGATGGCCGAATCCAGGTTCTCCTCATGCAGGATGAGGTCGGCAGACAGGAAGCACGTGTGGGCGCTGAAGGTCTCCTGAAAGACAGAACTGGAAAGGCGCTGATGAATCAGTGAAGAATAACAGGTACAACTGTGCTAAAGGGCACGGGGTGCTTGGGGACACTGAGGTGCTTGGAGACACTGAGGTGCTTGGAGACACTGAGGTGCTTGGAGACACTGAGGTACTTGGAGACACTGAGGTACTTGGAGACACTGAGGTACGTAGAGGCACTGGGGTGCGTAGAGGCACTGAGGTGCGTAGAGGCACTGAGGTGCGTAGAGGCACTGAGGTGCGTAGAGACACTGAGGTGCGTGAAGACACTGGGGTGCGTAGAGACACTGGAGTGCGTAGAGACACTGGGGTGCTGAGGCACGGAGGCACGGAGGTGCTGGAAGCACTGAGGTACTGAGGCACGGAGGTGCTGAGGCACGGAGGCACAGAGGTGCTGAGGCACGGAGATGCTGAGTCACGGAGATGCTGGAAGCACGGAGGCACGGAGGTGCTGGAAGCACGGAGGTACTGAGGCACGGAGGTGCTGAGGCACGGAGATGCTGAGTCACGGAGGTGCTGGAAGCACGGAGGCACGGAGGTGCTGGAAGCACGGAGGTACTGAGGCACGGAGGCACGGAGGTCCTGAGGCACGGAGGTACTGAGGTGCTGAGGCACGGAGATGCTGAGTCACGGAGGTGCTGGAAGCACGGAGGTACGGAGGTGCTGGAAGCACGGAGGTACGGAGGTGCTGAAAGCACGGAGGTGCTGAGGCACGGAGGTACTGAGGCACTGAGGTGCTGAGGCACGGAGGCACGGAGGTGTTGGAAGCACGGAGGTACTGAGGCACGGAGGTGCTGAGGCACGGAGATGCTGAGTCACGGAGGTGCTGGAAGCACGGAGGCACGGAGGTGCTGGAAGCACGGAGGTACTGAGGCACGGAGGTGCTGAGGCACGGAGGTACTGAGGCACTGAGGTGCTGAGGCACTGAGGTGCTGAGTCACGGAGATGCTGGAAGCACGGAGGCACGGAGGTGTTGGAAGCACGGAAGTACTGAGCTCTGGAGATCCCAACTACAACAGTAGTAAAACTGAAACACGACAGCTGTGGTTTTCAGTGGAGAACATGGAATTCAGTACTGTGCCTTTAAGACGAAACATTGCAGCTGTGCCTTTACATTGAGACTCAGGGAAATGGTGAAATCAAATGGCAACACACAAGTAACCATACAGGAACAAGGGAACAGAGTTTCCACAGGAACTTAGGTACAATGGTTACCTTAAGGGAGCTCAGCATAAAGACTCTCACAAGGCTGTATGTGACACGAGGAACTGGCCCAGATTCCAACTCAGCCTCCTGATTTATACTTCCTGGTCCTTGATGATTGGTGGGCAGGATTAGGTGATGTAGAGAGTCTCAGGCTGGCAGAGGATTGGACAACTCCGGGTCAGGTAAACAGTCACTGTCATGTGACTACTCTAGAGGAGGCTGTGAAGTGCAGCGAGGCCTAGCAGGCCGAGAGAACACTGAAGCCTGAACTTCAGATTACTGAATTCAGCCTCACACAGGAGATCACTACAGGTGGAGCTAATTAACTATTACCTCTCAGGCAGAGAACTCAGGAAACTCAGTGCTGACAAGCTGTTTAACTCCGTGAGTGAAAAGACACAGGATCCAGGACAGAAAGCAGGGGTAAGTCACCAAATATGAGAATTACAGTCAGGATTGTGACAGTTACTAGTAGAAGATCCTTGGCCGCTTCCTCTACAAGAGGACCTGTTACTGCAGGGGCATTTCCGGACTTACCGCGGCTGCGTTTGACGGCGTGGAGGTTGAACGCCAAATCCTAGCTCGGAAAGGTATTCCCGGGGAGGTCATCCCCACTCTCCTTAAGGCTAGGAAGGAGGTCACGGCAAAACATTATCACCGTATTTGTAGAAAATATGTGTCGTGGTGTGAAACCAAAGCGGCTCCTGCGGAGGAGTTTCATTTGGGTCGTTTCCTCCATTTTTTGCAGGCAGGCGTGGATGCAGGCATGAAATTGGGTTCCATCAAAGTGCAGATTTCAGCTTTATCTATTTTCTTTCAAAAATAATTGGCTGCCCTTCCTGAGGTTCAGACTTTCGTGAAGGGAGTGTTGCATATCCATCCTCCGTTTGTGCCACCTGTGGCACCGTGGGATCTTGAAGTGGTGTTACAGTTTCTTATGTCTCACTGGTTTGAACCTTTGCGAAAGGTTGAGTTAAAGTTTCTCACTTGAAAAGTGGTCATGCTTTTGGCTTTGGCGTCTGCCAGACGAGTGTCAAAATTGGCGGCTTTGTCTCACAAGAGCCCATATTTGATTTTTCATGTGGATAGAGCGGAATTGAGGACTCGTCAACAATTTCTGCCGAAGGTGGTTTCTTCGTTTCAAATAAATCAACCTATTGTGGTACCTGTGGCTACAGAGGCTGTGGCAGTCCCAAAATCTCTTGATGTCGTAAGAGCTTTGAAAATTTATGTCGCCAGGACGGCTCTTGTTAGGAAAACGGAAACGCTGTTTGTCCTGTATGCTTCCAACAAGATTGGAAATCCTGCTTCCAAGCAGACTATTGCACGCTGGATTTGTAATACGATTCAGCACGCTCATTCTTCTGCTGGGTTGCCGTTGCCGAAGTCAGAAAAAGGCCTATTCTACAAGAAAGGTGGGCTCGTCTTGGGCGGCTGCCCGAGGGGTCTCGGCACTTCAACTTTGCCGAGCAGCTACGTGGTCGGGTTCAAAGACCTTTGCTAAGTTCTATAAGTTTGATACCCTGGCTGAGGAGGACCTCATGTTTGCTTAATCGGTGCTGCAGAGTCGTCCGCACTCTCCCGCCCGGTCTGGAGGTTTGGTATAGACCCCATGGTCCTTTTGGAGTCCCCAGCATCCTCTAGGACGTAAGAGAAAATAGGATTTTAATACCTACCGGTAAATCCTTTTCTCCTAGTCCGTAGAGGATCCTGGGCGCCCATCCCAGTGCGGACTGTTTCTTGCAGTTGTATTGATACTTGTTGTTTTTGGTTGCACAAAGGTTGTGTATCAGTTATGTTCAGCTTGTTGCTGTTGTTAGTTCATACTGTTATCTGGTATACCTGCTAATCCAGTTGTACGGTGTGTTTGTGGTGTGAGCTGGTATGTCTCTCGCCCTTAGTTTAACAAAAATCCTTTCCTCAAAATGTCCGTCTCCCCTGGGCACAGTTCCTATAACTGAGGTCTGGAGGAGGGGCATAGAGGGAGGAGCCAGTTCACACCCAGTCAAAGTCTTTTAGTGTGCATGTCTCCTGCGGATCCCGTCTATACCCATGGTCCTTTTGGAGTCCCCAGCATCCTCTACGGACTAGGAGAAAAAAGGATTTACCGGTAGGTATTAAAATCCTATTTTCCATAATACCTATAATATCATACTGAGATTTTGATACAAGCCATTCCAATTCCCCCATTTTACTTGATAGTCTTCTTGCGTTTGCAAGCAACTATTTTAGCTTTGCATCTCCCTTGCCCATTTGTTTTACTGGTATCTTATCTATATTTACAAGTGCCCTTCAAGACTTACCCTTACCGACTGTCATTCTCCTCCCTCCCTTTCCACCCTCATTAAACTTATTACAGCTTTCCTCACTACTATCTCTATTTGACCTATTAAGACTTTCTAAATCCCCCCACCCTGATGTTAGTATCTTCCCTTATGCTATGGACATCATTTTCTATATACTGTATTGTTGAGCCATATTCGTCGTTAGGTAATAAATTGGGAATATCTTAGGCAATACCTGTGTCAGTATTTCCGGTGTCAATACCCATGCAAATACCCTTGCCGGCTATTCTTTTGCTCCCCCCCCCCCCTTCTCCACCCCCAAATTGTTCACTACCCCCATCCTTACTGTTCTCCCTGTTTGACCCATAGCTACTAGTTAAACTCTCCCCCCAGGGCTCCTAGTTTAAAAGCTCCTCCAACCTTCTAACCATCCTGCCCCCCCAGCACCGCAGCCCCCTCCTCATTTAGGTGCAATCCATTGCGACAAAAAAGATGGCGCCTGACTGAGAAGTCTGCCCAGTGTTCCAAGAACACAAACCCTTCCTTCCTACACTGGGATCCGGTCTGAAGATCGACAGTATCTAGGTCGACAATGTTTAGGTCGACCACTATAGGTCGACAGTCACTAGGTCGACATGGATGGAAGGTCGACAGGGTTTCTAAGTCGACATGTGCTAGGTCGACAGGTCTAAAGGTCGACATGAGTTTTTCACATTTTTTTTTCTTTATTTGAATTTTTTCATACTTAACGATCCACGTGGACTACGATTGGAACGGTAATCTGTGCCGAGTGAAGCGGTAGCGGAGCGAAGGCACGATGCCCGAAGCATGGCGAGCGAACGCGGTGCACTAATTTGGGATCCCGGTCACTCTACGAAGAAAACACACTCAAAAAAAAAATCCTCATGTCGACCTTTAGACCTGTCGACCTAGCACATGTCGACCTAGAAACCCTGTCGACCTTCCATCCATGTCGACCTAGTGACTGTCGACCTATAGTGGTCGACCTAAACATTGTCGACCTAGATACTGTCGATTTGATGAACCACACCCCCTACACCAGTCTCTAAGCCACACATTTACCTCCATAATCTCCCTCTGCCTCCCTGGACTAGCGGGTGGCACTGGTAATATTTCGGAAAATATTATCCTAGATGTTCTTGCCTTAAGTTTCTTTCCTAATTCCCTATAGTCTTTCTTAAGGACATCTCACCTACCACTAACTTTGTCATTGGTGCCAGCCCCTCCCTACAATCTATCTACCCGGTCAGCGATGTGCCGTACCCGAGCAACCGGAAGACAACAGACTGTACGGTGATCACGGTCCTGGTAGCAGATTGCCCTGTCTGTCCTCCTGATAATAGAATCCCCTACCACCACAATCTGACTAGGTACCTCACTAACTTTTTTCCCATCTGTACCAGGGGGATGGCTCCTTGGTTGCTAGAGAGAACAGTCTCCTCCGGTTCCGTCATTTCATCACTGCCATCCTCAGAATCTTCGTCCAGTCGCGCAAATTTGTTGGGGTTTGGCAGATCGGAGATGTCCTGTCTCCCCCTCTTCTTCTTCCTTCTAACTGTGACTCAGCGGTCTACCTGATCATCCTTGTCTACCAGTGAACCCCCTGCAACTCCTCCACCGTTCTAAACTTTGCTCAAGATTGTGAATACTCCTCAGTCGCGTAACGGTCCGCTCTAGATCAGTTACCTGGGCTTCCAGGGCGGCCGTTCGCTCACATCTCGTACAGATGTACCCACACTCGGTCTGTTGTGCCATGTGCGCATACATCATGCACGACACGTACTGAGTGAAATTCTGATTTGCGGTCACCCCCATTTTTAATTAGTGCTAACTCCCTGTTACTTTTAGAAGATAAAAAAGAGGGGGACAACTATATATAGGACATTATATAAGGGACAATAAATAAATAAAGGACAATTATAGGATAAATTAAGTACAAATTAAGTATAAATAAAATATAGTAAAAGGACACAATCTATGCACTACAAAACAGTACTATAGCCTAGCTGTGAAGAGAAGCAATATCCAACAACAGAACAGTAATTGATAATACAATACAATCAAGGACAAGGGTAGATACAAAAGGACAAAAACAAACAAACGAACAGTCACTTATACAGTAATGTAGTTAAGCTTATACTTATCTATCCTTGTGCGCCCCGATCTCTTTCTTTATCGCAGCAGTAGTTCCGGCTCTCTGCAGCAAGCTCCTCAAGTAGTAGCAGCAGCAACGGCAGCAGTCTCCGGGTCCCTCCGTCACGCTACTCTGATAGCCGCAGCAGCGATCTCCAGCCCCAGTGTGCAGCTCCTACCGGCGGCAGCAGTAGTAGGTTCTGGTCCCTCCGACAGGCTGTGGGGGCAGCAATTTGCGGCTCAGCCGCAGCAGCGTCACCGGGCAGCCCCTAGTACACACTCACACAAAACGCAGTTCTACCTCACATACAGAATCGCAGTCACTCACACAAAAACAAAAAAAACGCAGCACCACACACACACACACACACACACACACACAGTCACACACCCACACACACCCACACACACACTCACTCTATCTCAGCCGCTCACTCACAAGACACATATTTTGCTTGAAGTTGTCTTTACTGATAAATTCTCTCAAAAGGTGAAGAAATTACACATATTTGGGGAGACAAAAATATTGCAGTAAGGCTTACAAGGGTAAAATGAAAAGCAACTAACAGGACACCTAGTTCTGCAGCTTACACAGTGAGAAAATGATCTTACTCTATAAATGCTTTTAGATCATTTTCTCCTTTATAACAATTGCAATGTGAGCTGAGGAGGAAATAACAAAAGAGGGTCCAGTCACTTTTTAAAATAATTAACAAAAAAAAAATTATCTGACAAAAAAATTAAAAATAAAAATGTATAATAATTCTCCAACACTCCGAAGATGGTAAGCTCATATTGTGAATTGCATAAAATATTTATATGAATCCCACATAATCACTGTTACACACTGGTTCTCACTGAGCGGAGGTTGAGACGAGAGGGGTGTCATTCGGCTCCCCAGCTGATGAATGTATGCAACAGGTAGCAGTGCAGGATCACTGGAAGTGTTGTGGATCTCTGATAATCTCAAGTCTCTGAGGAGTTAAGTGAAAAACTACTGTCTCCCACTGTGATGCTCTAAGACACTGACAAGATGGCGCTGCACTTATGTGCAGTATTTAGGTCAGCAGCCATCTTGGTACAGGGAGTGAAGCCTCCCTGGAGGAACAGTATGGAATCTGCACAGTAGCGCTCTCCCCTTTTCAACACTTTTTACATACAAATAGGATAATAATGATAAAACTCCCACATAGTCATCTAAATGGGATGTAGTTGCCATCCCGGCGGTCAGCATACCGCTGTCGAGATCCCGGCCACCAGAATGCCGGCAGGGGGCCCAGGACTATTCCCACTTGTGGGTGTCCACTCTGGTGAGCGCAGCAAGCCACCGAGCCCGCAGAGTGGAGAACACTGCATGTCCACAAGGGGCTTCATTTTGCTCATCCCCCTGCCGGCATTCTGGCGGCCGGGATCCTGATGTAGGTATGCTGACCGCCAGGATCCCGGCTGCCGGACAACCATACCCAACGCACCTGAATGACTACTTGTGCCCGGTGTAGGATCTTCAAATATGTGTAGTTTACTGTATACAAGGATTTAAACCCTTATAGGAACTGAGATTTAAGATGTATTACATGTAGTTAAAAAAAAGTTTATTTTATGGCAGTAGTTTCCAAACTGGGGCCGTGACACCCTTGGGTGCCCCAGGAAAGGAGGAAGGGGGGGTAAGGGGGGCCTTGCAGTGGTGCCCGTAGTTTGGTGGTCCAGGACCAATTAAAATTATTTATACTTAATTAAATTGGCAAAACCAGTCCCTCATCACATAACTGAACCTAAGGATGACATATTATATACACAATTTACTTCATTTTATATTTTTTCCTGAATGTCTCAATAAGAAACTTTGGCCTAGGGGGGCCGTGAAGCTAATTCTGATACTCTAGGGAGTCATGATTCAAAAAAGTTCATGAACCACTGGGCAGGACATTCAGCATGCCAAAACCAGGATGTAGGTTCTGCTTATTAGCAGAATATGCAACCAGACCTGAATAACCCCCCAAGTCCCGCCCAACATTGTGATCGCAATCTATTTGCAATCGCATTTCTGAACAGGGAATAGGAGATGCCCCCTGCATATGGAGCCACACTGCCACCATTTTCTTTATCGGAACGGCTGTGTGTGACATCACGCAGCAACCCCAAAAAACGGTCTGGCCACCGTTGAGGAGGACAAATGTTCAACACTGCCCCCTGAGTGGCTCCCAGCGCCAAGAAAGCTATTCTTCCGGAGAGGGGGTGTTTAGGAGGCGCTGCCATTCCTCCTGCCATTTCGCCACGCCCCCTTCACCCGTTCTCGGGTGCCCTAGTTACAGTCTGCTACACAGGCTCACAGCAGTGGCAAGTTCTTCTGTCGCAAAAGTAAGTCTACATGGCAGTGAATTGTTGCACCAAAACATGCTCAACAGAGATTTTTTTTTTTTAATAAAGCAGGCAAACGTAACAGAAGAAGCAGACATTTCAGGCTAAAAGAACCCCTTGTTCAAGTGCAGAAAAATTTCTGTATTTATACATTGTACCTGGCAGTGCTTAAAGTGGTCTTGGAGTGGTGGTGGAACTCATTCCCCCCTCCCCATTAAGCAGAGCCAGGACCAGTGCAAGGGATTAGGCACCCCCCTAGTTGCAAAACAAAAAGGTATATGGTCTCACAAGGATGGGTATGTTCACACAATAGTACCCCCAATTCAGATGACACCTACCCGGTAGAACAATCTTAGGAGGCAGGTGTCCCCTCCCCGGCCAGTGCCATCATTCCAGTGATATTTGGGAAGATGATGCTAGCCACTAGAGAGCAAAGACTCTGGCACTCTGGCCATTGAAGATGGCATACTGCCACTGGCTATAGCAAAGGCATACTGGGGAGGGGTAGCGAACTGGGGCCCCCCCAGCAGACCCTCCACCAATGCACGTCTTTCGGCGCTTTTGGGGCGTTTTTATAACAACATGGTGATGATTCTGCTTTTCACCCTTTTACATCTTGCAGCACACTGAACAAGATTTAAATATTGCCAAAGCACACTCAAATATAATGGTGATGCATGGTGCAGTTGTGTGTCCTAGGATGTCATGTCGCAGCTTCTCCATAGGTCACGCCTGAGCCACATCTGAGAAAGCCAGAAGAGCCCAACACTGCCTGGGCCAAAAATTAGAACTGGCTCTGCAACCACTAAACCCACCAGTATTGATCATTCCAGGGCCTCAGTAGCGGCAAAACACTGACGGGCCTGGCTGTGCTTCTGTGGCGGCACACCTGGAGACTGCTCAGGGCACACTGCACAGTGGTTGAAAAACACTGATATATATATATATATATATATATATATATATACACACACACACACACACACACACACACACACACACACACACATACTCCTAGGTCCGCCACTCCAGTTACTCACATATCTTGACCCGGTGCCACCACTGAAAATAATTACAGTTCCTCTATAGGTGCAGCACTCAAGGTGCAATAATTTCACACAACAGTATAAGCCTCCTTATCAACGTTTCAGTTATATTCAGGGCCGTTTCTTGGGGCAGGCGAGCAGTGCAACCGCACTGGGCGCCCGCCGCGGCACTAACTGTGTCTCCCTGCTTCCCCCTCCTATTTCTCCCCGAGTAACCCGCTCGGGGGCGGAGTTTCACGGAATGACGCGGTTGCGTCGTTACGTCACGACGCAACCCCGTCACTCCGCGAGACTTCCCCCCCCGAGCGGAGTCCAGAGGGGGATCCAAGTTAGGAAGAGGGAAAGGCCGGCGCGAGGAGCGACTGGTGAGGCGGGCCGAAGAGCGGTAATCGCCTCTGTAAGTATTCTCTCTCTCTCTCTCTCTCTCTCTCCCACTCAATGTGTAAAATGGGGACACCTGCCGTAATGTGTGAAATGGGGACTCTTGCCTGCCGTAGTGTGGGGATTTAATGTATCAAGGGCATTGCAGTGTGTGGTATAATATGGTGCAGGGGGCATTACTGTGTGGGGCTTAATATGGTAGAATTTTTCTTTCCTGTGGTGGTCGTGATCTGTTGGAGCAGGGTCAAAAACTGGATTGTGACGTAGTCTTTTCAGACGAGGCCATCTCATTTAAATGAGGCCACACCCATTCAGATGAGGCCACGCCCCTTGTCGGGTGCGCGTGCAAGTTTTTTTTTTATCTAGGTGTGTGGGGGGGGGGGGGGGCACATTTTTTTATGTCAATGGGGGGCGCATTTTTAAATCTCGCACTGGGAGCCAAATTGGCTAGAAACAGTCCTGGTTTTATTCAAACTGTTTTTAAACTGTCTTGAAAACAGTTTGCATAAAACTGAAACGTGATAGTTTGTGGGAGTTTACATGGTGTTTGTGGGGAGTGGTTGGAAAAACACAGGCGTGTCTTGGCTGTTTTTGGGGCATGCATCTGACGTCAGCTGCAATTGCTGCGATTAAAAACATTCCGCCACTGCGACTGTAGCCGCATATATCCTGTATATGCATGGGTCAACCAGATCTGTTGATGGTACTTGATATCTGCATAGGCATCACAATTATACGAATGCATACACAAATTTGTGAATGCATCAATGGGCGTCTTTCTTTTTCATCCATTAGGGGTCACTGGAGTACTCTTGGGATATGGACGGTTCCACTGGAACTAGGCACTGAACAGTTAAACTTTGACTATATCTCCCCTCCATATCCCAGAGTACCTCAGTGTTTTTTCGGTGCTCACAGAGCAACTAGGCTTGTGGAAGTGGATCCACAATTATTGATTTTTTCTTTGATTATTTTTTGAAAACATCCCTTTCCCCCTTCCAAGAAGGCGAGGGTTTGGGATAGTGAAAGCTGCTGTTGCAGCTGTGGGTGTCGGACCTCTCTAAAAAGAGCTCCCTCACTTCCACGTGCAGGACACCTGCAGTAAAAGGCTGACAGTGCTTACAGAGAAGCCCCGTCATTGCCCTCACCACAGGGTCCAGGTATGTTGTTTGGGGCGGTCAGCTTATGCTGCCGCCCCGCTGTGTGGGATTACTGTGTGTGTATTTGTGCCGCGCCGCTGCCCGCCGCCGCTTCCAGCGCCGCTGTGTTAATGTCTCTTCCGCTGCGCTGAGCCACGCTGGTCTTTGGAGGCCGCTCCACGCGGCATATCGTCTGCTCCGATGCACTTCCGGAGGGCGCACAAGGCCGGTCTCCGTGTACAGAGTAGCGGTACACGGAGCACGGGGGAGAGGGGGAGGCATACTTCTTTGAAAGTATGTATGACCTAACACAGAGCCAGCAGCGCTGTATAGATAAGTAACAGGAATATATGCATTTAAGTATAATCTGCTACATAGATTAATGTTTGCACTTTGTGATATTCTGTGAGCATGGGGACATATATAAACCATGCTTCCTGTTTTTCCTGTTTCTTTTCAGAATTTCCTGTATACATCTCTCCACCATTGAAGGCGCTGGGGCGTTAGGGGGATTTTGGGATCAGACATATTACTGGCACATTTGGCCAGAGATATAGAGACACCTTAGTGCTATTTACTAAGTCGCACAGGTTCTTTGTCTTTGTATTGGTTTTTTTTTTTTTTTGGCATAATGAGTAAGACACCTGCAAAGTCCAAGAAGCAGGTTTACTGCAATGCCTGTAAGGGTGTATTACCTGATGGATTTACCACATGTAAAGTATGTGTTGTAAATTCTGAAACAAATACAATTCCTGCTCCGGTTTCAAATCCCATTTCAACCCCGGACCCGCCATGGGCTATATTAGCAGATGTTTTAGCTGGATTGCAATCAGAGTTGGCCGCCTCTCGGCAGGAGCGAGAGGCGGCAAGATCTGAATCTAGGGTGAGACCGCTAGAACTTCCTGAGGGGTCTCAGCCTTACCAAAGGTCCAGATCTTCTTTGACTAAAGGGGATAAGTTTCATTTTTCCTATAAGCTATCGGCTGCTATGTTAATGTCTGATGATTCTTCGCCAGACCTCACTTTACAAGATATGGGTGAGGAGGGCGAAGTAGACCAGCAGTCAGAGGGTGACGATTTTGACAGGCCAGGTATTGATAATCTCATCAGAGCAGTGCGTCAGTCTCTGAATTTTACAGAAACTGAGGAGCCTCTGACAAATGATGAGGTCGTTTTTACTAAACGACAAAGAACTCCAGTTTATTTTCCTGTGTCAGAATCTCTTAATAAAATGTTACTAGAAACAAGGAAGAATCCGGATAAACGGTTTTCTGTACCTCACAGAGTTAGGTCTAGCTATCCGTTTCCAGAGTCTATGACAGCTACATGGGAGAATCCGCCGTTGGTGGATTCATCTGTGTCTAAACTTACAAAGAAATTAACCATACCAGTACCAGCTGCAACTACACTCAAGGACCCTTCGGACCGTAAAATAGAGGTTATGCTGAAGTCCATGTATACAGCGGCAGGAGTGCTGCTTAGACCTGGGTTGAGTGGCATTTGGGTAACTAAAGCACTAATGGTATGGATAACAGAACTCAGATCTGCCTTAACTGATGATCATCTTATACTTCTCACTGATCAAATCTGGGAAGAGGCTGACTATTTATGTACAGCTTCTACTGACGTCTGTCAGCTTACTTCTCGCCTTTCTTCATCACTAGTCACAGCACGACGTGCGCTCTGGCTACGCTCTTGGCGAGCTGAGGCAGAGGTCAAAAAAGGAATAGAAGCATTACCTTATGAGGGCGAGAGGTTATTTGGTCCTGAATTGGACAAATGGATTTCTGAGGCCACGGGAGGAAAGTCGGTTTTCTTACCATTACCTCCAACAGTGCCTAGAAAAAGATATTCTGGACCGGCGTTCAAATCTTTTACACCTCAGTCCTTTCGCGGGCGTGGCAGGGGAACGGCCACACCAGGTAGACGAGGTCGGGGACGTAGTTTCCAACGAGCCAATACCACTCGTCAGGATACTAAAGTCACCGGTAAGCCAGTGGCATGACGGGCTCCCAGCCCATCTTGGATCTCCTATTGTAGGAGCACGTCTTCAGTCATTCCAGTTGGCGTGGCTTCAGACGTCCACAGATGGGTGGATCCGCAATCTAGTTTTAACAGGTTACAAAATAGAGTTCGACTGTCTCCCGCCAATGCGGTTTTTCAGGACAGGACTGCCTCGGTCGGACGACAAGAGGGCGATTCTGCAGACTGCCATTCAGTCTTTGCTGGACGCAGCAGTTTTGGTTCCGGTCCCTGTGCACCAACAGGGTCAGGGTTATTATTCCAGTCTGTTTGTAGTACCGAAGCCGGATGGCTCGGTCAGGCCAATATTGAACTTAAAGGGCCTCAACCAGTACGTCACTTACTACAGATTCAAGATGGAATCTCTACGATCAGTAATTGCAGGTCTAGAGCCACAGGAGTTTATGATTGCGCTGGATCTCAAGGATGCGTACTTACACATTCCGATTTGGCCTCCTCATCAAAGGTTTTTGTGGTTTGCAATACGACAGAACCATTATCAGTTTCAGGCTCTACCGTTTGGCCTCTCGTCAGCACCTCGGGTATTCACCAAGGTGATGTCTGTGTTGATAGCTCATCTCAGATCTCTAGGAGTGATAATAGTTCCATACTTGGACGATCTGCTCATCAAAGCTCCGTCTCAACAAATACTCCTTCAACAGGCATTGCTGACATACAATGTTCTGCTTCACCACGGTTGGATTGTCAACTTCAAGAAGTCACATCTAGTTCCGTCCCAACGACTTCAATTCCTAGGTATGATTCTCGATACGGTAGACCAAAGGATTTACCTACCCGAACAGAAAGTACGGGTCATTGGTCATCTGGTACAATTAGTGCTCAAGCCACGCACAGTCTCGGTTCATTTGTGCATTCGCCTCTTAGGCACAATGGTGGCGGCTTTCGAAGCACTTCAGTTCGGGAGATTTCACTCACATCCTTTTCAACTGGATGTGCTCGCACAGTGGTCGGGCTCACACTTACAGATTCACCACAGGGTAAGGTTGTCTCCAAGGACCAGAGTGTCTCTACTCTGGTGGCTCAGGGTACAGAATCTAACCGCAGGGAAACAGTGCGGCACTTGGAATTGGATAATTCTCACGGCAGACGCAAGTCTCAGAGGTTGGGGAGCTGTAGTTCAGAATCTTCAGCTCCAGGGTCTCTGGGCGGATCACGAAAGATTGCTGTCCATAAATGTCCTGGAACTCCGGGCAATTTACAATGCATTGCGACAGGCAGTGCACATCCTGCAGGCGCAGGCGGTTCAGGTGCAATCAGACAATGCGACGGCGGTCGCATACATCAACAAACAAGGCGGAACGAGAAGCCGCATGGCAATGCGGGAAGTAGCTCGAATCCTCAATTGGGCAGAATACCACCAGGTCATATTGTCGGCAGTGTTCATTCCGGGAGTGGACAACTGGGAGGCGGATTATCTCAGTCGTCGGGATTTTCATCCAGGAGAATGGGCATTAAATCCAGAAGTATTTCTCATGCTGGTCCAGAGGTGGGGTTACCCGCAGGTGGACTTGATGGCATCTCGCCACAATGATCAAATGCCCCAGTATGTATCCAGAACGAGAGATCCAGAGGCAGTGGCGGTGGATGCTCTCACAGTCCGGTGGCCATACAGTCTAGTGTATCTGTTTCCACCGTTTCCGCTGCTGCCGCTATTGCTAAAACGGATCAAAAGAGAGTTCGTCACAGTCATACTAGTGGCGCCTCATTGGCCACGGAGAGCTCGGTTCTCGGATCTTCGCGGATTACTCGCAGATGATCCTTGGCCGCTCCCACTACGTCCGGACCTGTTACAACAGGGTCCGTTTCTTTACCCCGATTTAGCGCGGCTGCGTTTGACGGGGTGGCTGTTGAGACCGCCCTCTTAAGAAGAGAGGGTATTCCAGAATCAGTCATTCCAACCATGTTACGAGCTAGAAAGCCGGTTACGGCAGCTCATTATTACAGAATTTGGCGTGCCTATATAGGTATCCCATCTTTTGTTATTTCTACAGATGGGGTTAGATGGAGGTCTACGTCTATCCACACTAAAAGTGCAGATATCTGCTTTGTCAATTTACTTTCAAAGACGATTGGCTCTTTTGCCATCAGTACACACCTTTATGCAGGGTGTCCTCAGAGTACAGCCTCCATTCATTCCACCTACAGCGCCATGGGACTTGAATCTGGTTTTAGATTTCTTACAGTCTTTTCATTTTGAACCCTTACAACAAGTGGATATTAAATTTCTCACTTGGAAAACATTTTTTCTTCTAGCCTTGGCTTCGGCAAGGCGGGTTTCAGATTTGGGTGCCTTGTCATGCAAGCCGCCATATTTGGTGTTTCATGATGACAGAGCAGAACTTCGGACGAATTCCACTTTCTTACCAAAGGTAGTGTCATCTTTTCACATCAACCAACCAATAGTAGTTCCTGTGTTATCAGGACATTCTGAAACTCTGGATGTGGTACGCGCTTTACGCGTTTATGTGTCTCGAACGTCCACGGTTCGTAAGACGGATACGTTGTTTGTTCTCTATGATGCTGCCAAGAGGGGTTGGCCAGCCTCTAAGCAGACCTTATCCAGATGGATAAAACTGACCATACGTCAGGCTTATCTTCAGGCTAGGTTACAGCCGCCTACTTCGGTAACAGCTCATTCCACACGTTCTGTGGGAACTTCATGGGCAGCTGGTCGGGAAGTTTCTACGACACAGCTTTGCCGGGCGGCTACATGGTCGTCAGTGCACACGTTTGTGCGCTTTTATGAGTTTGATACTTTTGCGGCATCAGCATCTAGCTTTGGCCGTTTAGTGTTACAGGTGCCAAATAGCTCTCCCGCCCACGGGGGAAACTTTGGTACGTCCCAAGAGTACTCCAGTGACCCCTAGTGGATGAAAAAGAAAATAGGATTTTGGTACTTACCAGATAAATCCTTTTCTTTTAATCCATAGGGGGCACTGGACGCCCACCCAGAGCAGTTGTTACCTGGTTGTGGTAAGTGCAGGGAGTATTATGGTAACACACTCTTACCGACTATTTCAAATTAGAAATTCTGTCGGGTTGGTGTCAACTGTTAGTTGTAATTTTTTGTTTGTGTCAACTTTATTGTTGTCCATTTTTTTTTGTTATATGTATGTCAACCTTTATAGCTCCAGTTCGGCTCAGTAAAAAAACACTGAGGTACTCTGGGATATGGAGGGGAGATATAGTCAAAGTTTAACTGTTCAGTGCCTAGTTCCAGTGGAACCGTCCATATCCCAAGAGTACTCCAGTGCCCCCTATGGATTCAAAGAAAAGGATTTATCTGGTAAGTACCAAAATCCTATTTTTACCTTTTTGGGCGGCTCTTCACATGCGTTTCTTCAAAAATCGCAATTTCTGTCTCATTAGTGATCCAATCTGAATGAGGACCCCTGTTACTATATATAAAATGTAATAAAACAAGACTGACAAGATAAAGCATTAACCAAAAAAACAGAGAAGGGGAAAGGGGTGCACTTCTGCTATACTAAAGCGATGTTATTATAATTAGCTAATTGGAAGCAGACAATACATTGTACAATAAAGATTTTACAATAAGAAAACCTATATAAGATGAAAAAGAGAAAATGCAGTATGGTTGTACTAAGAAAAAAACAAAACATCTGACAACATAGCAATAGTATGACAGGAGAATAGACTATGAAGAGTAGGGCAGAAGCAAGGAGATGGTAGAAAACTGGAAAAGACAGTCAAAATGGAACAAGAGCCATCCTGGGGTGGAACAGAGATGGGTGAGATGTAGGGTATGTATATGCACAAAGAGGCACAGTAAATCACAGTGCCTCTGGTAGGGAAGGATATGTATATAAAGATATATTAAAACAGAGGCAATAAGGGAGGGGGGATATAAGGCACATTAAGTAATCTGTCATAAAAGATATCATCCTGTATGTTCAAAACTCTAGAGTATTTTAACTTGTGAACGGAGGGAATGGACTATAGATACCCTTCCTATTTTTTTGTAAAACAATATGTAAGTAGCTGATTTTAAATATGTGGATGAGAGGAAAACCTAGCAACTCATGTAAAGTAATAGGTGCAGAGTGTGGTAGGAGGCATCCAGAGAGAATGTATGTAATGTCTAGCCTGGAGGTACATACAGTATAGAAATGTGAACGTGGAAGGGTAATTTGCTCTTGTAGCTGGTGAAAACTCATTAGGCGCCCTCCAGATAAAACACATTTTTAATAGACATAATTCCCTGTACGGCCCACAGCTTGAAACCGGGATTGGAGGCAGAGAGAGGAAAAGCAGGATTACCCAATAGTGTCATAAAAGAAGAGTTGCAGGAATCACACCGAAGCCTATGGTTAGCAGAAACCCACGCTGAATAGGTGTCACTAAGGTGGGGAGGGATCAAAGATTGTGAGTTTGTAAAAGGGCAGCCAAAGTGTAAGGGCCGGGAAAGCTGTTACTCCAGCAGAGCATTTGTGTAATAGTCATTATGGCTTGTAAGCTTACGAACAGGGCTCCCGGCGGCCAGCAGACCGGCGCCGAAATCCCGACCGCCGGCATACCAACAGCTGGCCGAGCGCAAATGAGCCCCTTGCGGCTTGCTGAGCTCGCCACGTTGCGGGCACGGTGGGGTGCTACGTGCGCCACGCTGTCTATTCCCCCTCCAGGGGGGTCGTGGACCCCCAAGAGTGAGAAAAAGTGTCAGTATGTTGGGTGTCGGGATTCCGGCGCCGGTATACTGTGCGCCGGAATCCCGACAGCCGGCAAACTGAAGACCACCCATCTGTGTGTTGTTACCCAGTTTTGTTTCCTCACTGTTGTTTTAAATAATGAAGCGCAACGTAGTATGCAGCACTACATAAAAAAAAACCCTGTTAATAAATAACTATGAGAAGCCAGTCAGTGAGTTTACAGAAAAAGAGCCAAGCAAACAAAGGCAAAGACATCGGGGACACCCAGGCCATCCTGATGCTTAGGGAAAAAAGCTCACTGCCGAGGCAAGCATGATTTCTTACATTTCCAAATAAAGGAAGAGCTTAGGCATGGCATCAGATCTAGAGACTGTGATGGGGGAGCATATATAGGGAATAAGACCGTGTAGGTAACAGTATGCCCTTAACCACTGCCACTCGACCCAGGAGAGAAAGGGGAGATCCACCCAATTAGAAAGCTGGGTACCTATTTTTTCAATCTTGGAAGAAAGTTGAGACAACTTGGCTAGGATGTAAATACCAAGATACTTCAATTTAGAAGGTAACAACCAATGGCTCCAGTTCCACGGCAAAAAGCTGGGGTTTCAAACCATTGATCGCTTGGAATACCTCAGCAGAAGTAATCCACTGGAGGAGGTAATCAAACTGCATTTTAGTAGTCTGTAGCCAATCCCAAAATATAGATTTATTGCTGAAATTCGTTTCATCCTGAGAGTATAAAGAGTCATAGAATTCCTCTGCACAAGTCGATATAGTGGTAATTTCCAAAACCCGTGACGCTGCTACCAGGAAGTGACCAACAGGACCCTAAGCAGGCGAGTGCAGCAGCTGCTGCACCGCACGGTGTTCGAGACACCACGGACTGGTAGACAACAGCACTGGAGGATACAGGCACGGAAGCTGAGCCGGCACAGGCGCGCTGAACGCACCCCCGGCGGTAAGTAAAAGAACCAAGCCTGTAACCTGTTTTCCTCATAGTGGTGCACATAGACATCAGCAATACAAGGGTCAGACTAGCGGAACGCCGCAACAGTCTCATACCCCACGAACACTGATAAACTATTATACTCATACTAAATACATAGGTCATATCCACCTATGGTAAAGGTGCCCTAACAGGAACACCTGACATTCACCCATCAGGGGTCAATCCAGATCATGGTATACCGTTTAGGAGGGTATACTGTACAAAGGGTGGTCTGCATGACACACCTGATAGAGACTTTTTTACCCACAAATATCAGATCTCAAATCAGTACAAACATAGTCCTCATTTCTTTAATCATTTCACACACAGTCATTGACTAAATCAATATTCCTCCCCCCCTCCCCCCTCCTCTCAGCCTTCAAATCTTCACACACATCCTCACATCTGAGTGCGCTGACCATATCCAATTCATAATTCAGTAGGAGGTTGGACACCTCCAGGTCTAGCAGCACCAATTCCCTACATTTCCCTCCCCCACCAGTGAGCAGGGACGGATCTAGACTTTTCTTTAGGGGGGGGCGGTTTACTGTTTAATCTTGACTCCTCCCTCTACAGTCCCAACTCCTCCCATCAGCAATCCTAACTCCTCCTCTCTAAATTCTGATAACTATTTGAGTGAGACTGAGATAGAGCTTTGTGCTTGTTCTATATACATGTGACTGTGCTATGGGGTAATTGTATTTATTAGCCCTAGTACCCACACACCAGCAAGTGAGGGGCAAATGCTCTGTAACCCTTGCTCTCCTGGCTCCTCTGTGCTGCTGTGTTATAAGCTGCAGCACATCGTTCTGCTTCAGGCTCTCCCAGGAGAGCTCTCTTCTGCTCAAAAGTGGGCGTGGCTATGACTGTGTTAGGGGGGGCGTTCGCCCCCTTCACCCCCCCCCCCTAGATCCGGCCCTGCCAGTGAGCGCAGTCTCCCATTTTTTCTTTTGATATCACAATTTCCAAAACCTGACAGAGACCCCACACTATGCTTTCATTACAGGTTGATTTCATTGCTAAATGTAGACTGTAAAACGTATGCAAAAATTTAGACCAATCGTTTAGCCCCTTTTCTTACACATCTGGTCCACCCAGATCATGTGGGTTTCACTCCTAGTCGTTAGGCATCTGACAATACTAGGAGAGCCATAGATTTAATTCACTCTATCCGCCATACCCACTAGCTATTTCAGGCTAATTTCCCCCCTATTTTAGATCAAATGAAGTCGGATTTGATTTCTTTGGTCTAGCCATTTTGTCACGATCCGGGTATCTGGACGCCATTACTTACCCTTCAGATGCCTCCTAAGGCTGGCTCAGCGTTCCAGGACCGGATCCCATCTGTTATACTGATGTCCACATTCTTGCCTCCTCTCCTGTCACTCTGAGACGCGGTCACCGCAACGCCTGTTACATCCGGAATGGCGTCTCCCTCGGCCTCCGCCGCTGTTCCTGAGTTTCTACATGCAGAATGTCAGAGTGGTTATTACGTCAGCCGCGGCCTCCGCTGTGCCCGCGTGGTTAGGTGTGCACTTATCAGTCTGGCGTCTCCTGTCTCCTGTGGCCGGCGCCGCCATTCCTGTTTTAATTCCCACATGGATTACAAACCAAACTTCCCTCCAAGTGTCTGCATGGGCGCAGCCATCTTGGATTCTGTCATCTGTTCATTTCCACCAATCTGCTGTCTGCATTGTTAATCTGCATAATTGCCTAGCCAATCCCTTCCTTGCTGCAGGTATAAGTAATCTGTGCCTGAGCAAGGAAGGCGTCAGTGCTTTTGTTGTCAAACCTAGTTCCAGTTTGTCTCTCTGTTTTCCAGGTTCCAGCTCCTATCTCCACACTTCCACTAAAGAGACCCGCACCAGCATTTCCACCTGCGGTGTAGCCTGACTCTCCTATCCATTTGGATTCATCTGCTTCCAGCTACAGATCCACCTGCTTTCAGCATCCAGCTTCCAGCAGAGGTCAGCTCTTCTTAAAGTGCCGGTACCCTTTTCTGCAGATTATCATTTATCACCGGCATTATTATTTCACCGCTCTCAAGCTCCAAACATCACTTCATATTTCATCGCTCTCAAGCTACATTTATTATTTAACTGGTTCCAGCCAGTATTCACTCCGTGTCAACATCAGTCTGGTTTCAGCCAGTATCCACAGCAGCCGTTTTACCCACAGCAGCCCAGCTTTTCCTGGAACTCCAGCTGGTACGATCCTGGGCTATTTCCATTGCTACAGTCGGGCCTGGTAAGGACTTTCCACCTAGAAGATTATTAAGAACTATCTCATACTACCAGAGCCCTGTGGTCCTTGCCACCCTGTAGTACCCAGGAACTGTATTATTTCCCTGCTGAGTTTTATGTTTTCTTATTTGCTGCTGTGTTACGGAGTATGTCATAATAAACATCATTGACTTTTATCCTGGTTGTCGTGGTCACGCCTTCGGGCAGTTATTCTACATGTTACTTACATGTCTAGGGGTCTGATACAACCTCCCAGGTTCCGTTACATCTCAGCCCCTACAACTGAGGCTGCCTCCCGTCAGCTCAGGCCCTCGGTTGTGACAGTAAGCACTGACCATATGAATCCAGCCGGAGACCAGGATCAAGCGGCCAGGCCGATGCAAGAACTGGCAGCCCGACTTGAACATCAGGAGGCTGCACAGGGCCACATCGTCCGCTGTCTCCAGGATCTCTCTACTCGGCTGGATGGGATTCAGACAACCCTCCGTGGATCAGGCGCGTCCAGTGCGTCAACCACAGTGACTCCAGCTATAACCCCACCCACCTTACCCATTTCTGCTCCCCGTCTTCATCTTCCAACGCCAGCAAAATTTGACGGATCTCCAAGATTCTGCAGGGGATTTCTCAACCAGTGTGAAATTCATTTTGAGCTACAACCTGGCAATTTTCCCAGTGACCGTACTAAAATTGCCTACATTATTTCTCTTCTCAGTGGCTCAGCCCTTGATTGGGCATCACCGTTATGGGAGAGGTCCGACACCCTGCTATCCTCCTACACTGCATTCGTGTCAACATTCAGGCGTATCTTCGACGAGCCAGGCCGGGTAACTTCAGCTTCATCTGAGATTCTCCGTTTACGCCAGGGATCACGTACTGTAGGACAATATCTTATACAGTTCCAGATCCTGGCATCCGAACTGGCATGGAATGACGAGGCCCTGTATGCTGCATTTTGGCATGGCTTATCTGAGCGTATTAAAGATGAGTTAGCTACCAGAGACTTACCTTCCAAGTTAGATGAGCTAATCTCACTCTGCACGAAAGTTGATTTACGTTTCAGAGAGAGAGCAACTGAGCGTGGAAGATCATCTGCTCCAAAATCTTCTGCTCCTCCTCCTCGCCAACTGTCACCATCTAAAGACGAGCCCATGCAAATTGGCCGTTCCCGTTTAACTCCTGCTGAGCGCCGAAGACGTCTCTCTGAGTCTCTTTGTCTTTATTGTGCAGCTGCGTCTCACACCATTAATGCCTGTCCCAAACGCCCGGGAAAACTCCAAATCCTAGCTCGCCCAGGAGAGGGCCGGCTAGGAGTAATGATCTCCTCTCCATCTCCTCATGATTGTAATCTCCCAGTGTCGCTCCAAATTGCTCAACGTTACCGGAACGTCATTGCCCTCCTTGATTCCGGAGCAGCTGGGAACTTTATTACCGAAGCCTATGTTAAACGGTGGTCCCTATCCACCGAGAGACTTCCTTCGTCCATCTCCTTAACTGCCGTGGATGGCAGCAAGATTTTTGATGCAGTTATTTCCCTAAGGACTCTACCAGTTCGTCTGAGAGTGGGAGTTCTTCATTCCGAATTTATTTCTTTTTTAGTGATTCCAAGAGCCACACATCCTGTGGTCCTGGGCCTTCCATGGCTCCGTCTTCACAATCCATCCATTGATTGGACGACTACGCAGATTCTGGCATGGGGTCCCTCCTGTGCTGAGACATGTTTGTTTAAAGTATTGCCTGTCTGTTCTTCCTCCTCCAGGTCGTCTGATGTTCCACCTCCTCCATATCAAGATTTCACGGATGTGTTCAGTAAAGCTTCTGCTGATATCCTTCCTCCTCATAGAGAATGGGACTGCCCGATTGATCTCGTTCCAGGGAAGGTTCCACCTCGAGGCCGAACTTACCCGTTGTCTCTGCCTGAGACGCATTCTATGGAGGAATACATTAAAGAGAACCTAGCAAAGGGGTTCATTCGACCTTCCTCTTCTCCAGCCGGCGCAGGTTTTTTTTCGTAAAGAAAAAAGATGGTGGTCTGCGGCCGTGCATCGATTACAGAGGTCTGAACGACATTACCATCAAGAACCGCTATCCACTACCCCTGATTACTGAGCTCTTTGACAGAGTTAGCGGAGCTACCATCTTCACAAAGCTGGACTTGAGAGGTGCATACAATCTCATCCGGATCCGTGAGGGTGACGAGTGGAAGACCGCCTTTAACACCCGTGACGGACATTATGAGTACCTCGTCATGCCCTTCGGATTGAGCAATGCTCCAGCTGTCTTCCAGCATTTTGTCAATGAGATCTTCAGAGACATTTTATACCGTCATGTCGTGGTCTATTTAGATGATATCCTCATTTTTGCCAACAATTTAGAGGAACATCGTTTTTGGGTAAAAGAGGTTCTGTCCCGTCTCCGTGTCAATCATCTCTATTGCAAATTAGAGAAATGCGTCTTTGAAGTCAAGTCCATTCCGTTTCTGGGTTACATTGTGTCCGGTTCCGGACTAGAGATGGATCCTGAGAAACTACAAGCAATTCAGAATTGGCCGATACCCTTAACCCTCAAAGGGGTCCAGAGGTTCTTAGGGTTCGCCAATTATTACAGAAAGTTTATACGAGACTTTTCCACCATTGTGGCGCCTATTACTGCATTAACTAAGAAGGGTGCTAACCCGTCCAAGTGGTCTGAAGAAGCTACGCAAGCTTTTCATCTTTTAAAACAACGGTTCATCTCTGCACCAGTTTTGAAACAGCCCGACATCGACTCTCCTTTCATCTTAGAGGTGGATGCCTCCTCCGTTGGAGTAGGAGCGGTGTTATCTCAGAGGGCTAAAGATGGCCATTTACACCCTTGCAGTTTCTTCTCCCGGAAGTTCTCCCCAGCTGAGCGCAACTATGCCATTGGCGACCAGGAGTTGCTAGCCATCAAGCTCGCTCTAGAGGAGTGGAGATATCTGTTGGAGGGAGCTTCTCATTCAATCACCATACTTACGGACCACAAGAATCTTTTATATCTGAAAGGCGCACAATGTCTCAACCCTCGTCAGGCCAGATGGGCACTTTTCTTTTCCAGGTTCGACTTTAAACTCCAGTTCTGTCCGGGTTCTCAGAATCGTAAGGCCGATGCCCTTTCCCGCTCATGGGAGCAAGAAAATGAGTCGGAGTCTTCAGACAAGCATCCTATTATTAATCCGTTGGCATTCTCCACGGTAGGGATGGACTCTACGCCCCCACTAGGGAAAAGTTTTGTGAAGCCGGTGCTAAGGAGGAAGCTCATGCATTGGGCCCATGCTTCCCGTTTTGCCGGACATACAGGTATCCAAAAAACCCTGGAGGTTATCTCTAGGTCCTATTGGTGGCCAACTCTGAAAAAGGACGTCACCGAGTTTATTGCATCTTGCCCAAAGTGTGCCCAACATAAAGTATCCCGCCAGTCGCCTGCGGGGCAACTGGTTCCATTATCTGTTCCCCGTCGACCATGGACCCATCTGTCGATGGATTTCATTTCAGACTTACCCATGTGCAACAAGTTTAATACCATCTGGGTGGTAGTTGACCGGTTCACCAAGATGGCACACTTCATTCCTCTCACCGGTCTTCCGTCAGCTTCCAAGTTGGCTCAAGTGTTCATACAAGAGATCTTCCGACTCCACGGTCTGCCTGAAGAAATTATCTCAGATCGAGGAGTTCAATTCACAGCCAAATTCTGGCGAAGTTTATGTCAAGTCCTCCAAGTCAAACTAAAGTTTTCCACGGCTTACCATCCTCAGACCAATGGTCAAACTGAGAGGGTGAATCAGGACTTGGAGGCCTTCCTCCGCATCTATGTGTCTTCCTCTCAAGATGACTGGGTTCAATTACTTCCCTGGGCCGAGTTCTGTCATAACAATCAGTATCATTCCTCATCTTCTTCAACACCATTCTTCACCACCTTTGGATTCCACCCTAAAGTCCCTGAATTCCAACCGCTCCCAGAAACTTCTGTTCCAGCAGTGGATATCACCTTGCATCAGTTTGCAAACAACTGGAAGAGTGTACGAGCAGCTCTGCTCAAGGCATCGTTCAGGTATAAGAAGTTTGCGGACAAGAAGCATAGAGCGGTTCCTGCTCTCAAGGTGGGTGATCGGGTATGGTTATCCACGAAGAATTTGAGGTTAAGATTTCCCAGTATGAAGTTTGCACCTCGCTACATTGGTCCTTTCAAAATTGAGCAAGTCATCAATCCTGTTGCTTACAGACTTCAGTTACCTCCCTTCTTAAAAATACCCAGGACATTCCATGTTTCCCTGTTGAAACCGCTGATCCTGAATCGGTTTCATTCCTCACTTCCTCCAACTCCGAAAGTCCAAACTCAACGAGGCGTTGAGTATGAAGTGGCCAAGATCCTGGACTCACGTCACCGTTACGGTCAACTACAGTATCTTATTGACTGGAAGGGTTACGGCTCTGAGGAACGCTCATGGACCAATGCTTCTGATGTCCATGCTCCTGCCTTGGTCCGGAAATTCCATTCCAAGTTTCCTCAAAAGCCAAAGAAGTGTCCTGGGGCCACTCCTAAAGGGGGGGGGTTGCTGTCACGATCCGGGTATCTGGACGCCATTACTTACCCTTCAGATGCCTCCTAAGGCTGGCTCAGCGTTCCAGGACCGGATCCCATCTGTTATACTGATGTCCACATTCTTGCCTCCTCTCCTGTCACTCTGAGACGCGGTCACCGCAACGCCTGTTACATCCGGAATGGCGTCTCCCGCGGCCTCCGCCGCTGTTCCTGAGTTTCTACATGCAGAATGTCAGAGTGGTTATTACGTCAGCCGCGGCCTCCGCTGTGCCCGCGTGGTTAGGTGTGCACTTATCAGTCTGGCGTCTCCTGTCTCCTGTGGCCGGCGCCGCCATTACTGTTTTAATTCCCACATGGATTACAAACCAAACTTCCCTCCAAGTGTCTGCATGGGCGCAGCCATCTTGGATTCTGTCATGTGTTCATTTCCACCAATCTGCTGTCTGCATTGTTAATCTGCATAATTGCCTAGCCAATCCCTTCCTTGCTGCAGGTATAAGTAATCTGTGCCTGAGCAAGGAAGGCATCAGTGCTTTGGTTGTCAAACCTAGTTCCAGTTTGTCTCTCTCCTGTGGTTGTTTTCCAGGTTCCAGTTCCTATCTCCACACTTCCACTAAAGAGACCCGCACCAGCATTTCCACCTGCGGTGTAGCCTGACTCTCCTATCCATTTGGATTCATCTGCTTCCAGCTACAGATCCACCTGCTTTCAGCATCCAGCTTCCAGCAGAGGTCAGCTCTTCTTAAAGTGCCGGTACCCTTTTCTGCAGATTATCATTTATCACCGGCATTATTATTTCACCGCTCTCAAGCTCCAAACATCACTTCATATTTCATCGCTCTCAAGCTACATTTATTATTTAACTGGTTCCAGCCAGTATTCACTCCGTGTCAACATCAGTCTGGTTTCAGCCAGTATCCACAGCAGCCGTTTTACCCACAGCAGCCCAGCTTTTCCTGGAACTCCAGCTGGTACGATCCTGGGCTATTTCCATTGCTACAGTCGGGCCTGGTAAGGACTTTCCACCTAGAAGATTATTAAGAACTATCTCATACTACCAGAGCCCTGTGGTCCTTGCCACCCTGTAGTACCCAGGAACTGTATTATTTCCCTGCTGAGTTTTATGTTTTCTTATTTGCTGCTGTGTTACGGAGTATGTCATAATAAACATCATTGACTTTTATCCTGGTTGTCGTGGTCACGCCTTCGGGCAGTTATTCTACATGTTACTTACATGTCTAGGGGTCTGATACAACCTCCCAGGTTCCGTTACATCTCAGCCCCTACAACTGAGGCTGCCTCCCGTCAGCTCAGGCCCTCAGTTGTGACACATTTCATTTCATGAATAGGCAGAATGAACTCGGTACAGATGAACATGCTCCCTCAGCTCCTCTACCTATTTCAGACCCTTCCTATATTTATTCTCCCCTATGTCTTTACCTTTTTACGGTTCCACACTTCGCGCTTTTGTCTGGGTGAATAAGCACCCTTGAGTACATTTCAAGTTACTGTAACTGAGAGTTTAGTTTAAATACTACACAGCTAGCTGTTAGCAGAGCCCAGGGAAAGCTGCAAATGTTATACAGTAAATGCATTAGATTAGTACATAACGTGCATGTAACATGTATATAATTGTGTGCAGCAGTGAAGTGCAGGCAGGGGCGGCAGAGCCTCACTTGTCATACTCCAGTATACTCCAGAGTTTTGCCTATAACAATTATTAGAATACAGGGAAGATATTTATGCATTTGCAGTGCTCCACTGGAAATACAGGGACTGTCAGGGAGAAACCAGAGGTGAGGCAGGTATGAGCTCAGCCTCCCCTCTGCACAGTTAGACACTGAATGGAGCTGGTGTCAGGGCCGCACTGTGGGCCTAATTCAGATTCTGAAGAATCTGAGGCACATATTGCAAAGTAATGCACATGCGTCTGACTCATACTGCGCATATGAAGTACGGGTCCTGCATCGTTGGACGCATTACGGCTACAGACGTCAAGAGATTGACTGTCTGCAACCGTTTGGGGGAGGGGGCAACAGCAGGCTCCATTTCCCGAAACGGAGGTGTGTCTCCTCCGTTTTGGTCGAGTATCGAGGCCAGGATCTCCATCGGGAGACAGAGATTTCCTGGCCTCCTAGTCGGAGCTGCAGGAGCCGGCTTGTATTACTCCATGGGTCACTCAAGTCAAGTATTCCGATGCTGCAGCACTGATCACTAATGTATGCAGGAGGCATCTACGTATACAGTACATGACACCTCCTCCTGCATTACCATACTGTATGAAAGCATTGCTGCAATGCTCACTCCAACCACATGTGAATTAGGCCCTGTGGCCAATAATACGGACTTAAAAGCACAGGGGGAGGAAGCTATCAGATTTAACTCATAGAGGGGGGCGTGGCTTTATGCAGTGTCAGGTGACCTATCCAGGAAGTTCCTCAGCACACAACCAGGAGCAACCAAAACAAAGAAAAAGCTGATGATCAATATGGCTAAAATGCAGGGAAAGGTTCTGGTGAGTATATATTTTTCTCACCTCCTCCTCCCACTCTGTACTCCGCTTCCAGGCTTTCTTATGCGACACAATCCTATCTGTAACGTTCTGGTGATTATTCTACTTTCCGTGTTTCTGGTGCCTCTGTGTAAATGTTCCAATTCTGGGATATGGAGCAGCTCAGAACAGCCAATGGCACAGTGCACATGAGCAGGCACATAGTCGCATAGTCTCTCACTGGGACCCGGGACACACTCAATTTACTCACCCACAGATGCTTAAGTCAGGGGCTGAGGAACATGGTGGGTGCGGCTGAGCAGCTCCCCTCACCGTGCTCTTCATGAATATTGGGCAGTCAATGCTCACCCACTTAATGTACTTGGCCTTTGCTTTCCCACCTCACCTATCCTCCATTTTGCCTCTCCAAGCACAAGGAGTAGTTTTGGTAAGATGTGAGAAAATGTATCTAATGACGGTTCACATGTGCAGTACAGAAATGCATATATTAGGGTTTGGGTAAAACCGGAACTGTCCACATCTTTAAACACTGGACCAGACTGGCTCCCTGCAGCGACTTCTGCCACTGTGGAGCTTGTAGTGCATACCCTCCAACTGTACCTTTTTAGCAGGTACAGTACCTTTTTTTTATGGTCTGTACCGAATTTTAGCTCTCCAAGCTTCCATTGAAAGTATTGGAAAAGTGGTGTAGCCACGCCCCCTTTTCTAATTTGTACGGATTTTTATGTGTAAAATGTTGGAGGGTATGGTATTGTGTGTCCTCAACTAGGGGTGTCCAGTCCTGGAGGTGTCTGTGATAGTTGTCACCACTGAGGGAGCGATTACAGCCTCCTCATATGGTCTGTAGATGGGGTAAAAACCGAGACGATTTGGACCATATGGGGAGGCTGTAAGCTCTCCCTCCCCGGTGACAGCTGTCACAGACACCCCCTGGACAGGACACCTCCTACAAGCTCTACAGTGGCAGAGGTCACTGCAGGGAGCCAGTCTGGCTTAGCCGTTCTGGGGTCTGGAACATTCCAGTTTTTTCCCAATCCCCCCCCCAAAAAAATAAATAAATAAATCAGGAGATACTGAGCTCTACAAAAGTCCCCATTTATGCATTGTTGTTTTTTTCCTGCATCTGTATGAAGGGTTAAATCTCCTCTGTCAGTGTGCATTGTGTAAATATTGTTTCTTTTTCTTTTGCCTTGGATTTAGCTTGCATTGCATAAAATGAATATAGCTCCACCCATAGTTTGTTGGGAACTGTGTGAAATCACCACCCCTAGATGAAGTACTAGGCTGTATCCTACATCCCCCCCCATGTAGCCTGTTTTATCCCTCCTATGCAGTAAAGTTAAACCAATAAAGTATTTACTTTTGCCTACCCCTCCCTGGACATTCCAATCCCTCCCTAGACAATGATGCCTTATATACCATTGTTATGAACAATAAACGGAGAGTGATTCTTAATTACATGGTGTCGTGTATAATCTGTAATTTTAAGGATTGCTCTCACTGACGTCAGTGGCCATCAAATCGAGGGGTACAAGAAGAGGCTGATATCCTTTCAAGTGGGGGCTCAGTCCTGGATTCAGTTGATCGCCCCCGAATCGGTAAGATAGAGAATTCATTGTCTGTCTTTTCCGTAAGGGATTGCGTTCAAACACTGAATTTGAACTCGCTCCGTGTTCCGGGAACACGTGACAAGGTAATATTTAAGTCCGGGACTTAATATTACGAAGTTTTATGTAAAAACATAAAACAGGTATCAGGGATACCATATAATCTTTAATGTCTGGGACTTAAAGATACGTCTGAGAAAAGCGCAATTCTCCAAAGACGTTAGTATCTGGGATACTTAAAAAATAGACCTGGGGTCTATACGTAACGTAGAAAATACCCCGATTTGATCGCCTATATTCTTGTATGTTTGTAGTGTGATAAGTTCTTATGTTTGGTCCAGACGGCTGGTAAGTTTTCGTCTGCCAGATATCTTTACTCAAAACACTTTTCTTGCTTCCTGTTTAAAACGCTGTATTTTTTCTGACATCTTGTACGAAGGTAAGCGTACCCGTCAAAAGATTTCATGTTCTCATTATACAGATAATATTGTGATATTGTCAATGACTAATTAACTGGTGTTAACTAATGCATGCATAGAAAGTTTTTGTAAATTGCATAGAAAGTCTTTTTGTTGTGAAGTTGTATAGAAGGTTTTTTTTTAAACTGCATTTTTGTTGTGATATTGCATAGACAGTTGTTATAAGTTGTTGTAGAAATTGCGTAGAAAGCTGGTGTAGATTGTATTCTTTACTATGGGAGGGGGTCAGAGTAAGACAGTCATTTACCCCCCACCTTTACCAGGAGAAACATGTAAGGAATATGTTGCCCGTAACTCCACCACAGATTATTATTTAGTTAACCCTTGGGTGGATAACTTAGCAGGATGGACAGAGAAAGTTGGCAGCCCCAGTCCATTCCCCCGTGACGGTATTAATTATCCCTTTTATATGGACATGGTCAAAGGTCTTTGTCTGGAAGACAAGGAAGCCTGGCCATGGTACGATCATGACCCACAATGGGACATGACATATATGCGTGCTGGAGGAGAGCAATGGCTCACGATAGCACCTCATTGGTATGACAAGAATATCAAGCAGAAACAGCGTAGAATAAAATCTGTAACTTCCAGACTGCATAAAGCTGAGGAATTTAGAAGCAACAAGTTTCTGAAAAATTCTTCTCCCCCGCCTTACAATCCCCTATACCCCTCCTTAAAAGACACAGATCTGTTAGCTGCAGTTGCTTTGTCACGAATTCCGATGCAAAGGGGAGGGGGAGGAGGGGAAGGGGAAGGAGAAGGAAGCTCAGTTGCTTTGTCACGAATGCCGATGCAAAGGGGAGGGGGAGGAGGGGAAGGGGAAGGAGAAGGAGGCTCAGGAGGAATAGCCCCCCCTGACAGTACCCTCCACATAGACGTAACCACCCCCGCCCCTAGTGCCCCTACTCCTAACAGACAAACCGCCTCCCGCCGCAACGCTGACTTAACTATTGCTACTGACAACCCTCTCACCCCCTCCACAACGCGATCCGGCACTGGTTTCCTCGGTGTCGCCACCCACCTGCCCTTCATGACAGTAGGGGATCAGTTGTTAAAGAAACCCATTGAAATAGAGGATTTAGACAGAATTGTTAAGAACTGTCCCAAACCCACTGTTGCACCCGACGGCTGCATAGCTTACTTGAAAAAGGCTTGCACAGGACGCAGCTATACTCAAGAAGATATGAAGCTGATCATAGATGGGGTTATAGACCATTACAACGGGTGGGATTGGAAAAAGATTCCCACCATAAACACTCCTACCATCCTTAACGATGCCGTTCGCTACCCTCTCAATACTGGGGACGGTGTAACGGAGATGTGGAAGGAAATTGAGACCCATATGAAAGAGATTTTTAAAACCCGGGCTTCTCTTCCCATTGCCGTAGCATGTAAACAAAAGCCCACTGAAACTGTCACTGAGTTTTGGAAGAGGTTTAAAAAGTGTTGGTCTGAAGATGCAGGTCTTACTCTTGTAGATACAGACCATTTACTAATTTCTACCTTTGTAAATAACTTGTTGCCATCTGTTATGGTCCCTGTTAAGCAAGGTGTTTCTTCCTGGACCTCTGATAATATTAAGGAATTTGAAAAGCACTTATATGAAAAGGAAGCTGCAGGATGCTTTGATGTTAAAAAAACCCTTGCAGAATGCCCCAACTCATAATTACCAAAATCACAGAAACCGGGGAGATAGACGCCAGCAGCACTTTACTGGCCCACCCCGCAATCCAGCCCGATATCAAAACCCACAAGCCAGGCCACCCCACCCCCCTGACTCTGCCAGCAGGAAACAAACCTCCTGCTTCAACTGTGGAAGGGACGATCACTGGGCAAGGGATTGCCCTTGTCCCCCACAAAACCACCGACAGCCCCAAGCTCCGGCTCCCTCCCGGGATCATCCCCGACAGTCACACAACAACCCCTTTCAGGATCATGTCCGATTCCGAGTTGACTGGCAGGACCCCTCCCACTGACGGGGCCCGGAGGAGGGTATCCCAGCCTTTGCCCAACTCACCAGACACTGGAAGGACCCACCGCTACTAACCTTGATTATAGGAAAGAGAGCAATCCCTTTCCTGGTAGATAGCGGGGCAACTACTAGTGTTTTGTGTGTCGACCTGTACGATGGTCATTTGGAAAAGACTGCTCCTTCAATGGGAATCAATGGGATACCCACAGATGCTTACCTGACAGATGCCCTTAGTGTCAGAACCACGGGAGGCACGTATATGGGTAAACACAATTTCACTGTAATACCTGAATGTCCAATTAATCTTCTGGGAAGGGATCTTCTTAGCAAACTCGAAATCTCCATTCTCCCTTCACCCACTAGCAGTGGCCTGGAGGTCGAGTCCCCACACCTACCGGTGTGGGAGGCAACAGACATTACACCTGATTTTGACAAAGTGAACCCTGCTCTATGGTCGGAGGGTCCCTATGACACTGGCCTCATTCCTTGCACACCATATAGAGCAACCCTGAAACCTGACACACAACCTGTCTATCAAAAGCAATACCCCTTGTCACAAGAGAAGGTTGAAGGTCTTAGACCAATGATACAACAGTTTCTCCAACAAGGCATTCTCAGACACATAATCTCACCTTACTGCACACCAGTCAACCCTGTTGCTAAGTCAGATGGTAGTGTAAGGTTTGTACAAGACCTCAGGGCAATTAACCAACTCATTGTGCCCATAGCACCCATTGTACCTGACATTAACTCACTCATTTCAGCTATCCCTGCAGATGCTGCAATTTTTTCTGTGATTGATTTAAAAAATGCATTTTTTAGCATTCCAGTGGATGCACAGACACAGTTACTTTTTGCATTTTCTTTTGAGGGCAAGCAACTCACCTGGTGTCGTTTACCCCAGGGCTATATTGACGCACCCGTTGTCTATAGCATTGTACTCCAGGCCACATTGGGGCCCTGGCAACCTCACCATGGTTCAGTCCTGCTACAGTATGCAGATGATCTGCTGCTCTGTAGTCAAACTGAGGAGGCCTGCCGGGAGGATGGTATATCACTGTTAAACTGGCTCTGTGAATGTGGACACAAGGTGTCCAAAACAAAAATGCAATGGTGTAAGAAGCATGTGGATTACTTAGGTTTTGTGCTCACTCAGGGGGAAAGGAAAGTCAGTCCACAGCGCATTCAGTCTGTATTGGGCCTGGTCACCCCAACTACCCAGAGAGAACTGCTGTCTTTTCTGGGTATGGTAAATTACTGCAGACAGTGGATATCTGATTGTTCCTATTATGATAACATTTTGAGACAAGCCACACTGAAAGACAAACCTAATATTGTACAATGGTCACAAGAAATGTTAACTGCATATGAAAGCTTAAAGTGTATGTTAATGAAAAGTCCGGCACTTGGCCTCCCCAACTATGTACTACCTTTTCATTTGTTTGCAAGGGACAATTGTAAAACCATGGCGGGGGTGCTCACACAGTTTCATGGAGGAAAGTTGCGCCCAGTGGCATTTTTTTCCAAAGTAATGCCTGTCACTGTGCAAGGTATGCCTGCTTGCCTCAGGGCACTTGCAGCCTGTGCAATGGTAACTGAAATGGCCACCACACTCACCCTAGGCCACACAACAATACTTCACACCACTCATGATGTTCTAACCATTTTAAAAGGGTTACACACACAACACATGTCAGCTCAGCGCCTTAGTGGATATGAGGTTCTCCTTTTGAACAACCCCTCCCTCACCATTAAGTATGCCACCAACTCTTCAGGTCCTGCACCCATTCTCAACGCTCTCCTGGGGCTCAAAGGTCCTGAAGACCACCCTCCTGAACCCCATGACTGCTCAGCCTCCATTGAGTCAGAAACATCCCCCAGACTGGACATGTCCCCTGTCCCTGTCCCCGACGCGGATGTCATTTTTGTAGATGGTTCCTGTAGCAGACCCAATGACACCACGTACCAAGCGGGTTATGCTATTGTCACTCTCCCTGACATTATTCTGGAAGCACAGCCCATTCCTTACCAGTCAGCACAGGCTGCAGAGCTCATTGCTCTCACAAGGGCTTGTCACCTTTACCGGAATAAACCAGTCACCATCTACACTGACTCCAAATACGGGTACGGCGTCGTGCATGACCATGGGGTCATTTGGCAACGCCGTGGTTTCCTTGGAGCTGATGGAAAAGGCATATCACATGCCCAACTCATCTCTGACCTTCTGCATGCCATAACCTTACCCTCTGACATTGCAATCCTCCATTGCAGGGCACACACGGGGGGAAAGGATGCAGTCTCCCTTGGAAATGCCCTTGCTGACTCTGCTGCCAAACATGCAGCCTCACAGCCCATCACCCAGGCCCACATGTCCATCATGACCCCCCCAGCTCTCGACAACCATTACCTGATCACCCAGTTACAGGCCTCAGCCTCCACTGCCGACCTAGCTGACTGGACTTACCCAGTTTTGCAGAAGAATCCTAAAACAGGATTAATCTGCAAAGAGGGGAAACCTTGTATACCCCAGTCCAGTGCACCCTTGTTTATTGCCCACTACCATGGCATAGGACACCACAGTAAGGCAACAACTACCTTACTCTTACGTAATGATTTCTATGTCACGGATGCCAAGTCATTAGTAGATCAGTATGTCAGTAGATGCATCACTTGCCTGCGAAACAACCCCAACAACCCTGACAAGGCAAAACATCAGCATCTTGAATACCCCACCACACCCTTTACACACCTGCAAATTGACTTCACCCATATCCCAGGTACTGGTAAACAGGAATATGCCCTGGTCATTGTAGACATGTTCTCTCGATGGCCAGAGGTATTCCCCACTAAATCTGAGGATGCAAAGACAGTTGCTAGGATCCTAACTCAGGAAATCATCCCCAGATGGGGGTGCCCATTGCAAATCAATAGTGATAAAGGCTCCGCCTTTACAGCAAAAATTACACAGGCCTTGGTAAAGGCCCTGCAGGTGGAATGGAAGTTCCACATCCCGTATCACCCGCAGAGTTCAGGGGTCGTAGAACGCATGAATAGGACCCTCAAAGACAAGCTTAGGAAGGCCACAGGAGGCACCTTCCACAAATGGAAGCAAGTCCTTCCCATTATCTTGGCAGAAATTAGAATGACACCACAAAAGACTTTGGGTTACTCCCCCTTTGAAATATTAATGGGTAGGCCCTTCCCTACACCTTGGGCTAAGAAACCATTAGTAATACAGGAGGGAGATCTAGAACTTATCAGAGAAGAGTATGTCAGGTCCCTGATAACAAAACTGAATGAAATTGAACATGAGGTTGTTTGTAAAAACCCTTTGAATCCACAGGAACCTACACACCCCTTTAAAGTCGGAGACAGAGTCGTGGTGAAGGTGCTCCCCAGGAACAAGAACCCAGGAGACTTCACCTACGGTCCAGAGACAGAGGTCGTAGCAGTAACCAGAACAGCAGTCCTGACAGAGGAAAGCCCCACCTGGATCCATGCATCCCGAGTGAAAAAGGTTCCTAGACCAGACCTAGAGAGGGAAGCAAGTGATTCCAGCGAGGTACGAACGGGGGCAGACAGCCCTGACCTCCCACCTAGCGAAGACAGAAGAACAGAGGAGGATGAGGAACCTGTCCCCTACCTCTATCCTGGGGACTATGTTGATAATCCTAATGGTCCTCACTTGCCAAGCTACAGCTGAAGTAGACATTACACAAAAATCCGGCACCTACACATTTTGGTATAACTCCTCCAATACTGAGGTTGCCGCCTATAAAATAGATTTCTGTACCATTGCTCCCTGTCTTAACAAACATTATGCCTGGCAGTGTGATCAGTATGGTACACGTAATACCCCCACTGAAGCCTATATTTGTGTTACTAGTAAATATTGGGGAAATAAATGTGCGTATTGGGGATCAGTGGGATGGAATTCTGGCCATAGTTATGGATACCAGCCCAAAGAGGCTCTCTCAAGAAAAGACAAATATGGTGAGTCCCTGCTTACCCGTCTTACCCTTCATAGACAAAACAGATGTGATAGTAAATTCATATTAAGCATAAAACATCCCCAGTCTACTGATGCAGGCACCTATGTCCTAGGTGAATCCTTTTTTTTAAACCCATCCCTTACACCATTCTTGTTACAGGATATGCTTAACAATGAAAAGTATGCCCAGCTCAAGCCCCCTAAACCACGCCCCAACCTCTTGAAACCTCATATAACCACCTTCAAGGATATGATGGCCGTTAACAATCCCACCTTTAAAGACACCCTAGCTATTGAAACTGGTTTCTCTGACATCAATTTCTGGTTAGAATGGATGAAGTATAGTGCTAGCAAACATAATAAAAGTAACTGCTATGTCTGTGGCAAATCTAGGCCCCACCTAGGTACAGTGCCCCTTAATATACCCCTAGAACAGGAACATTGTTTTTTCAGCCTTTTTAATGACACCAAAACAAATGACAGTCAGTGCGAAATGTGGAAAAGGGAATATCCCATATTGTCAAAAAATCCCAACCCAGGAAGCACCATAACCATATATCCTGGAAACTATACCTGTTACACATCTAACACTACCACAGGTAGAAATTTAAAAACCTTCCCACCAGGGTACTGTGCAAATAAAAGAACAACTGTTTTAGTCAACCAAACTAGATCATTAGGCGACATTTATTACATATGTGGGGATATGAAACTTAGAAGTAAATTAGACACACCATGGTATGGTGAGTGTGCCCTGGCCAAAGTCATAATGCCACTCCTAATGATCACCGATGACCCCACTCCTCCCTCTAATACTCCTGCTAATCGAAAGAAAAGAGCACTCCCAGGAGGTAGCTTTGACCCCCACGTATACATTGATGCTATAGGGGTCCCAAGAGGTGTTCCAAATGAGTTCAAAGCTAGAGATGAGGTGGCTGCGGGTTTTGAATCATTGTTCCCTATAGTAACTGTAAATAAAAACGTAGCCTGGATTAATTATATATATTATAATCAACAAAGATTTGTTAATGATACCAAAGATGCTCTTAAAGGTATAGCTGAACAGCTAGAAGCCACTTCCCAAATGACCTTCCAAAATAGAATGGCCCTTGACATGATTCTAGCAGAAAAAGGCGGTACATGTGTTTACATTAGTAAGGTGGAAGGCTGTTGTACATATATTCCTGACAACACTGGTCCCAACGGTAAGGTTACTTTAGCCATAAACAAGTTAGAAACCTTATCCATAGAACTTAAGAAAAATTCAGGTATTGATAACCCATGGAGCCAATATTTTGGGTGGTTTGAAAATTGGAAACAGGCTCTTGTGCAAATAAGCATATTCATACTTGTAACTTTAATTCTTTTAGGCATTATAGTTTATTGTGTAATTCCCTGTGGAAAGAAACTTACCTCCAAAGGCATTGATAAGGCCCTGATGTACTATGATATAACCACCAGTCCTGTCACCTCCTCTGATAGTAAGGGACCCGACGATTATGCCCAATATCTCAAGAACTGGAGGAACAAGAAAGGAGCCTCACTTAAGAATCATGTCATATAACAATCATGATTCTAAGAGGGGATTGAAGGGTTAAATCTCCTCTGTCAGTGTGCATTGTGTAAATATTGTTTCTTTTTCTTTTGCCTTGGATTTAGCTTGCATTGCATAAAATGAATATAGCTCCACCCATAGTTTGTTGGGAACTGTGTGAAATCACCACCCCTAGATGAAGTACTAGGCTGTATCCTACATCCCCCCCCATGTAGCCTGTTTTATCCCTCCTATGCAGTAAAGTTAAACCAATAAAGTATTTACTTTTGCCTACCCCTCCCTGGACATTCCAATCCCTCCCTAGACAATGATGCCTTATATACCATTGTTATGAACAATAAACGGAGAGTGATTCTTAATTACATGGTGTCGTGTATAATCTGTAATTTTAAGGATTGCTCTCACTGACGTCAGTGGCCATCAAATCGAGGGGTACAAGAAGAGGCTGATATCCTTTCACTGTATGAAGCAAAAATGCATCTATCTCTCAATGAGACCCAGTTGTGTAATGTTTGCAAGTACAAAGTCATTATAATAAAATTAAACTGCCGGATCAATATATGCGTCTATTATAGTAGTCAGCATGCCACCTCTAAGTAATAAAGGTTCAGCACTGAGGTTTCCTGCTTCTGCCAGCACACCTGGCTGCCAAGCACTATGATGGATAGCGCTTACATATGCATTCTATGTGAGATATAATTACAGTATGTGGATGAAAGTTTCTAAACGTGAAGATTCATGGGTAAAGCAGAAAAGTCTAGTTTCCTCATGTATTGTCTCTTCCTGTAGCAGTGCTGCCAGTCTCCTCCCAGGGCTCTTGTTTCCTATGCAGAGGGCCTCATCAGCTATGCAGCGGCAGGTGAGAGTTTAGGTTAAATAGTCCTGCTGGCTATGTTTAACCCTAGTAGTGTTGGATGCAAAGGATTTACAAAATATAAAGGCAATAGTTGCCATTGTAAAACAAAACAAATAAAACCTTTGTGTTAATGATTTACAGGACTGGAGAATGTTGTGTTATTATTTCCCACTTGGTATGTGACAAGAGCAGGTCATGGGATTCAGCTGCCTGTCCCTTTAAAATCCTCCTGCAGGTTGATACCCTGACGTCACCTGCTAGTGAGGGGCTGCCAGCCAGGGAGACGGAGGAGGAGGAAGAGAGCATCTGCTGGGCAGCAGCAGCTATGGCAGCAGCAGAGCACAGGTACCACGGGAGGACATACAGGGCACATGATGGCGCTGGCACACAGGTAACTTCTATCACACCCACTGTCACATGGTGATCTCCTAACCTTGTGTAATGATAGGTTGTACCATGCACTAGAGACTAAAATAAATATATCTGCTGATCTAGAAGGGAGCTCTGCAGCACACTATTGTAACCGTGGCTACTGCTCATATCATAACATGCATTATTATTAGGACTACCCACAGATGTTCATAGCTATGTGCATTCATCACATTTAATTGTATTGAAAGTCCGCGCTGTCTGCTTTACAGAAACATGTCTAGTCAGCATCTGGAGCCATGAAAAGTGACAGCGTTGCTAAGAGGCTGACTACAGTGTGTTACATAGCTGTGCATTTTATATGCATGCAAATCTGCACATCACTAGACAGACCCTGACCTTGGGCATGCAGAGGGGGGTGATAATGTATTGCACATCACTGTGAACACCAGCTAATGACATTACCACTGAGTACAAGTCAGTGTTATTCACTGGTTGACAGTTACATATCTAAGCAGATGCCTAGTGTTATACTCCACAATCATACAAATAGCTTGCATTACTGTATGCACCAACGTAGCTATACAAAGTACTGATTCTCATGCTCATTGCATCTTCTTTCCATCATCTCCATGTCCTCATGCTGTCCCCTTTGTAGATTCCTTTGTCACACTTTTGCTGTCTCGGAATTCTGTATACTTTTCTGTCATTGCAACACCTTTCACCTTGTCACTATTCCTCCTGCTCTGCTTAATGTCACCAGCTCATACCAGCAGGATTGTTGGGAAAGCTGAAAGTTTATTTATAGAAACATTATTTGCAGAGGACAAGTGTGACTCAGATAAGGAGGTAGCACACTGCGGCTCTATGCCCCCTACTGTGTGAAATACTGTGTGAACTGAAGGGTATATTGCAGAGCAACAAATAACATTAGAAATGTGGTTACTTATTACTAGCTGTAAAGAAGTGGAGTTTTCAGTACAGTTGCTGGACTATAACAACAAGTACATACCATATTATCAACCTCATACTACCAGACACTGACAGTGTTTTAAAACATGGTCTGGAGACTTAGGGGGAGATGTATCAAACCTTGGAGAGAGATATGCTGGGCATACAGAGTATTGCTCGTCAGACCAAGAGACATTGCATCTGACAGCCTGTAACCCAGCTTTGAGGGTATCCGGTCTATAGGTCGACAGTAAAAAGGTCGACCACTAAATGGTCGACATGTAAATAAAAGGTCGACAGTGCTTATGGTCGAAAGGTACCAAAGGTCGACAGGTTCAAATGGTCTACATGACAAAATGGTCGACACACATATGATTGACACAACTTTTTAAGGGCTTTTTTTTCAGTCTTTTCAATTTTTTCATACTTTATCATCCATGTGGACTACGAATGGCAATAGAAGCGAGCCATGAAAAAAGACTCCGTACACTAATTGGGGTTTGACAGAGAAAATGACACCAAAAACAAAATGATGTGTCGACCTTTTGTACCTGACGATCGTTTCATTGTATACCCATTATCTGTCGACCTTTTGACCATTTTAACCTTTTCCATGTCAACCATATGGGGTTGACCTATTGACTGTCAACCTAATTAGGGTCAACCTAATGATCCATACCCCACTGTGTGATATCTCACAGTGGGGCAGATGTATTAACCTGGAGAAGGCATAAGGAAGTGATAAACCAGTGATATGTGCAAGGTGATAAACGCACCAGCCAATACACAGCACAATTATATAGGCGATCCACCGATATTAGGTAAATCTCCCATATAATTGTGTAATATATGCCCTGCGCTAAAGTGGACAAGTTTCCCATAGCAACCAATCAGATTCTGTCACTTTATAGACTGTGATAAATACATGATAGCTAGAAGCTGGTTAGGTATTATGGGCAATTTCTACTCGTTCTCTCTCTTGAAGGATTCATACATCTCCCCTTTATACATTTAACACAGTGTATAACCTGCCTGTTACAACTAGATTCAGTTAACAAAACTTTCTCTAACGTCCTAGTGGATGCTGGGGACTCCGTAAGGACCATGGGGATTAGCGGCTCCGCAGGAGACTGGGCACAACTATAAAGAAAGCTTTAGACTACTGGTGTGCACTGGCTCCTCCCACTAAGACCCTCCTCCAGACTTCAGTTAGATTCTTGTGCCCGGCTGAGCTGGATGCACACTAGGGGCTCTCCTGAGCTCCTAGAAAGAAAGTATATTTAGGTTTTTTATTTTACAGTGAGATCTGCTGGCAACAGACTCACTGCAGCGAGGGACTAAGGCAGGCTTTCCCAACCACGGTCCTCGAGGCACACCAACAGTGCAGGTTTTAGTGATATCCAGGCTGCAGCACAGATGATTAAATCAAAATAACTGAGCTACTAATTAAGTAATCTGTGCTGAAGCCTGGATATCACTAAAACATGCACTGTTGGTGTGCCTTGAGGACCGTGGTTGGGAAAGCCTGGACTAAGGGAAGAAGAAGCGAACCTACCTAACAGGTGGTAGTTTGGGCTTCTTAGGCTACTGGACACCATTAGCTCCAGAGGGATCGACCGCAGGACTCGACCTTGGTGTTCGTTCCCGGAGCCGCGCCGCCGTCCCCCTTACAGAGCCAGAAGCAACGAAGAGGTCCGGAAAATCGGCGGCAGAAGACTTCGGTCTTCACCAAGGTAGCGCACAGCACTGCAGCTGTGCGCCATTGCTCCTCATGTACACCTCACACTCCGGTCACTGATGGGTGCAGGGCGCTGGGGGGGGGGCGCCCTGAGGGCAATATATGACACCTTGGCTGGCAAATCTACATCATATATAGTCCTAGAGGCTATATAGATGTAAAATTACCCCTGCCAGTATTCCAGAAAAAGCGGGAGAAAGTCCGCCGAAAAAGGGGCGGGGCTATCTCCCTCAGCACACTGGCGCCATTTTTCCCTCACAGTTCCGCTGGAAGGAAGCTCCCTGGCTCTCCCCTGCAGTCTGAACACTACAGAAGGGTAAAAAAGAGAGGGGGGGCACTAAATTTAGGCGCAGTATAGATATATATATTTGATATATAAAAAAGCAGCTATAAGGGAAAACACTCATTTATAGTGGGATCCCTGTGTTATATAGCGCTCTGGTGTGTGCTGGCATACTCTCTCTCTGTCTCCCCAAAGGGCTTTGTGGGGTCCTGTCCTCTGTCAGAGCATTCCCTGTGTGTTTGCGGTGTGTCGGTACGGCTGTGTCGACATGTTTGATGAGGAGGCTTATGTGGAGGCGGAGCAAATGCCTGTAAACGTGATGTCACCCCCTGCGGGGTCGACACCTGAGTGGATGGTGCTGTGGAAGGAATTACGCAACAGTGTCGACTCCTTGCATTAAAGGTTTGACGACATACCTAATGTGGGACAGCCGGCTTCTCAGCCTGTGCCTGCCCAGGCGTCTCAAAAGTCATCAGGGGCTCTAAAACGCCCGCTACCTCAGATGACAGACACAGATGTCGACACTAGAGATGAGCGGGTTCGGTTTCTCTGAATCCGAACCCGCCCGAACTTCATGTTTTTTTTCACGGGTCCGAGCGACTCGGATCTTCCCGCCTTGCTCGGTTAACCCGAGCGCGCCCGAACGTCATCATGACGCTGTCGGATTCTCGCGAGGCTCGGATTCTATCGCGAGACTCGGATTCTATATAAGGAGCCGCGCGTCGCCGCCATTTTCACACGTGCATTGAGATTGATAGGGAGAGGACGTGGCTGGCGTCCTCTCCATTTAGATTAGGGTTGAGAGAGAGAGAGAGAGATTGACCTGAGGCTGTGATACTGTAGAAGAGAGTGCAGAGTTTAGTGAATGACGACCACAGTGACCACCAGACAGTGCAGTTGTTTGTTTTATTTAATATATCCGTTCTCTGCCTGAAAAAAACGATACACACAGTGACTCAGTCACATACCATATCTGTGTGCACTGCTCAGCCCAGTGTGCTGCATCAATGTATATATATATCTGACTGTGCTCAGCTCACACAGCTTATAATTGTGGGGGAGACTGGGGAGCACTGCAGTGCCAGTTATAGGTTATAGCAGGAGCCAGGAGTACATAATATTATATTAAAATTAAACAGTGCACACTTTTGCTGCAGGAGTGCCACTGCCAGTGTGACTAGTGACCAGTGACCTGACCACCAGTATATATAATATTAGTAGTATACTATCTCTTTATCAACCAGTCTATATTAGCAGCAGACACAGTACAGTGCGGTAGTTCACGGCTGTGGCTACCTCTGTGTCGGCACTCGGCAGCCCGTCCATAATTGTATATACCACCTAACCGTGGTTTTTTTTTCTTTCTTTATAGTCATACTAGTTACGAGTATACTATCTCTTTATCAACCAGTCTATATTAGCAGCAGACACAGTACAGTGCGGTAGTTCACGGCTGTGGCTACCTCTGTGTCGGCACTCGGCAGCCCGTCCATAATTGTATATACCACCTAACCGTGGTTTTTTTTTCTTTCTTTATAGTCATACTAGTTACGAGTATACTATCTCTTTATCAACCAGTCTATATTAGCAGCAGACACAGTACAGTGCGGTAGTTCACGGCTGTGGCTACCTCTGTGTCGGCACTCGGCAGCCCGTCCATAATTGTATATACCACCTAACCGTGGTTTTTTTTTCTTTCTTTATACATACATACTAGTTACGAGTATACTATCTCTTTATCAACCAGTCTATATTAGCAGCAGACACAGTACAGTGCGGTAGTTCACGGCTGTGGCTACCTCTGTGTCGGCACTCGGCAGCCCGTCCATAATTGTATATACCACCTAACCGTGGTTTTTTTTTCTTTCTTTATACATACATACTAGTTACGAGTATACTATCTCTTTATCAACCAGTCTATATATTAGCAGCAGACACAGTACAGTGCGGTAGTTCACGGCTGTGGCTACCTCTGTGTCGGCACTCGGCAGCCCGTCCATAATTGTATATACCACCTAACCGTGGTTTTTTTTTCTTTCTTTATACATACATACTAGTTACGAGTATACTATCTCTTTATCAACCAGTCTATATTAGCAGCAGACACAGTACAGTGCGGTAGTTCACGGCTGTGGCTACCTCTGTGTCGGCACTCGGCAGCCCGTCCATAATTGTATATACCACCTAACCGTGGTTTTTTTTTCTTTCTTTATACATACATACTAGTTACGAGTATACTATCTCTTTATCAACCAGTCTATATATTAGCAGCAGACACAGTACAGTGCGGTAGTTCACGGCTGTGGCTACCTCTGTGTCGGCACTCGGCAGCCCGTCCATAATTGTATATACCACCTAACCGTGGTTTTTTTTTCTTTCTTTATAGTCATACTAGTTACGAGTATACTATCTCTTTATCAACCAGTCTATATTAGCAGCAGACACAGTACAGTGCGGTAGTTCACGGCTGTGGCTACCTCTGTGTCGGCACTCGGCAGCCCGTCCATAATTGTATATACCACCTAACCGTGGTTTTTTTTTCTTTCTTTATACATACATACTAGTTACGAGTATACTATCTCTTTATCAACCAGTCTATATATTAGCAGCAGACACAGTACAGTGCGGTAGTTCACGGCTGTGGCTACCTCTGTGTCGGCACTCGGCAGCCCGTCCATAATTGTATATACGTCCATAATTGTATATACCACCTAACCGTGGTTTTTTTTTCTTTCTTTATAGTCATACTAGTTACGAGTATACTATCTCTTTATCAACCAGTCTATATTAGCAGCAGACACAGTACAGTGCGGTAGTTCACGGCTGTGGCTACCTCTGTGTCGGCACTCGGCAGCCCGTCCATAATTGTATATACCACCTAACCGTGGTTTTTTTTTCTTTCTTTATACATACATACTAGTTACGAGTATACTATCTCTTTATCAACCAGTCTATATTAGCAGCAGACACAGTACAGTGCGGTAGTTCACGGCTGTGGCTACCTCTGTGTCGGCACTCGGCAGCCCGTCCATAATTGTATATACCACCTAACCGTGGTTTTTTTTTCTTTCTTTATACATACATACTAGTTACGAGTATACTATCTCTTTATCAACCAGTCTATATTAGCAGCAGACACAGTACAGTGCGGTAGTTCACGGCTGTGGCTACCTCTGTGTCGGCACTCGGCAGCCCGTCCATAATTGTATATACCACCTAACCGTGGTTTTTTTTTCTTTCTTTATACATACATACTAGTTACGAGTATACTATCTCTTTATCAACCAGTCTATATATTAGCAGCAGACACAGTACAGTGCGGTAGTTCACGGCTGTGGCTACCTCTGTGTCGGCACTCGGCAGCCCGTCCATAATTGTATACTAGTATCCAATCCATCCATCTCCATTGTTTACCTGAGGTGCCTTTTAGTTGTGCCTATTAAAATATGGAGAACAAAAATGTTGAGGTTCCAAAATTAGGGAAAGATCAAGATCCACTTCCACCTCGTGCTGAAGCTGCTGCCACTAGTCATGGCCGAGACGATGAAATGCCAGCAACGTCGTCTGCCAAGGCCGATGCCCAATGTCATAGTACAGAGCATGTCAAATCCAAAACACCAAATATCAGTAAAAAAAGGACTCCAAAACCTAAAATAAAATTGTCGGAGGAGAAGCGTAAACTTGCCAATATGCCATTTACCACACGGAGTGGCAAGGAACGGCTGAGGCCCTGGCCTATGTTCATGGCTAGTGGTTCAGCTTCACATGAGGATGGAAGCACTCAGCCTCTCGCTAGAAAAATGAAAAGACTAAAGCTGGCAAAAGCAGTAGCACCGCAAAGAACTGTGCGTTCTTCGAAATCCCAAATCCACAAGGAGAGTCCGACTCCAATTGTGTCGGTTGCGATGCCTGACCTTCCCAACACTGGACGTGAAGAGCATGCGCCTTCCACCATTTGCACGCCCCCTGCAAGTGATGGAAGGAGCACCCGCAGTCCAGTTCCTGATAGTCAGATTGAAGATGTCAGTGTTGAAGTACACCAGGATGAGGAGGATATGGGTGTTGCTGGCGCTGGGGAGGAAATTGACCAGGAGGATTCTGATGGTGAGGTGGTTTGTTTAAGTCAGGCACCCGGGGAGACACCTGTTGTCCGTGGTAGGAATATGGCCGTTGACATGCCTGGTGAAAATACCAAAAAAATCAGCTCTTCGGTGTGGAAGTATTTCACCAGAAATGCGGACAACAGGTGTCAAGCCGTGTGTTCCCTTTGTCAAGCTGTAATAAGTAGGGGTAAGGACGTTAACCACCTCGGAACATCCTCCCTTATACGTCACCTGCAGCGCATTCATAATAAGTCAGTGACAAGTTCAAAAACTTGGGCCGACAGCGGAAGCAGTCCACTGACCAGTAAATCCCTTCCTCTTGTAACCAAGCTCACGCAAACCACCCCACCAACTCCCTCAGTGTCAATTTCCTCCTTCCCCAGGAATGCCAATAGTCCTGCAGGCCATGTCACTGGCAATTCTGACGAGTCCTCTCCTGCCTGGGATTCCTCCGATGCATCCTTGCGTGTAACGCCTACTGCTACTGGCGCTGCTGTTGTTGCTGCTGGGAGTCGATGGTCATCCCAGAGGGGAAGTCGTAAGACCACTTTTACTACTTCCACCAAGCAATTGACTGTCCAACAGTCCTTTGCGAGGAAGATGAAATATCACAGCAGTCATCCTACTGCAAAGCGGATAACTGAGGCCTTGACATCCTGGGTGGTGAGAAACGTGGTTCCGGTATCCATCATTACTGCAGAGCCAACTAGAGACTTGTTGGAGGTACTGTGTCCCCGGTACCAAATACCATCTAGGTTCCATTTCTCTAGGCAGGCGATACCGAAAATGTACACAGACCTCAGAAAAAGAGTCACCAGTGTCCTAAAAAATGCAGCTGTACCCAATGTCCACTTAACCACGGACATGTGGACAAGTGGAGCAGGGCAGGGTCAGGACTATATGACTGTGACAGCCCACTGGGTAGATGTATGGACTCCCGCCGCAAGAACAGCAGCGGCGGCACCAGTAGCAGCATCTCGCAAACGCCAACTCTTTCCTAGGCAGGCTACGCTTTGTATCACCGGTTTCCAGAATACGCACACAGCTGAAAACCTCTTACGGCAACTGAGGAAGATCATCGCGGAATGGCTTACCCCAATTGGACTCTCCTGTGGATTTGTGGCATCGGACAATGCCAGCAATATTGTGTGTGCATTAAATATGGGCAAATTCCAGCACGTCCCATGTTTTGCACATACCTTGAATTTGGTGGTGCAGAATTTTTTAAAAAACGACAGGGGCGTGCAAGAGATGCTGTCGGTGGCCAGAAGAATTGCGGGACACTTTCGGCGTACAGGCACCACGTACAGAAGACTGGAGCACCACCAAAAACTACTGAACCTGCCCTGCCATCATCTGAAGCAAGAAGTGGTAACGAGGTGGAATTCAACCCTCTATATGCTTCAGAGGTTGGAGGAGCAGCAAAAGGCCATTCAAGCCTATACAATTGAGCACGATATAGTAGGTGGAATGCACCTGTCTCAGGCGCAGTGGAGAATGATTTCAACGTTGTGCAAGGTTCTGATGCCCTTTGAACTTGCCACACGTGAAGTCAGGTCATTCCCCTCATCAGGCTTTTGCAGAAGAAGCTGGAGACATTGAAGGAGGAGCTAACACGGAGCGATTCCGCTAGGCATGTGGGACTTGTGGATGGAGCCCTTAATTCGCTTAACAAGGATTCACGGGTGGTCAATCTGTTGAAATCAGAGCACTACATTTTGGCCACCGTGCTCGATCCTAGATTTAAAGCCTACCTTGGATCTCTCTTTCCGGCAGACACAAGTCTGCTGGGGTTGAAAGACCTGCTGGTGACAAAATTGTCAAGTCAAGCGGAACGCGACCTGTCAACATCTCCTCCTTCACATTCTCCCGCAACTGGGGGTGCGAGGAAAAGGCTCAGAATTCCGAGCCCACCCGCTGGCGGTGATGCAGGGCAGTCTGGAGCGACTGCTGATGCTGACATCTGGTCCGGACTGAAGGACCTGACAACGATTACGGACATGTCGTCTACTGTCACTGCATATGATTCTCTCAACATTGATAGAATGGTGGAGGATTATATGAGTGACCGCATCCAAGTAGGCACGTCACACAGTCCGTACTTATACTGGCAGGAAAAAGAGGCAATTTGGAGGCCCTTGCACAAACTGGCTTTATTCTACCTAAGTTGCCCTCCCACAAGTGTGTACTCCGAAAGAGTGTTTAGTGCCGCCGCTCACCTTGTCAGCAATCGGCGTACGAGGTTACATCCAGAAAATGTGGAGAAGATGATGTTCATTAAAATGAATTATAATCGGGGGGCGTGGCCTAACGTCTGCACAGCAAGGACGTGTTCCTGAAGAGCTCCGGGGCCCAGCGGTATAAAACCCCTGCAAAGTGCCTCCTGCTGCTGGCACCGGGCTTCCCCTGTCTGCCTGAGACCCCCTGGAGCCGGCCGCCGACGGTCACGGAGCCGGGGGACAGCCTGCTCTGTCCCTGCGGGTTGTGGCCTAGGCGAGCCGGAAAGCCGGGGACTGGAGTTTGGGGCCGACCCGCAAGTTGAGCTCCACGGCGCGGGTGCCCCGCGACCGGGCCGGAAACCAACAAGGGACCCCTCCTGACGTCCCCACATCTCCTACCTGCACTCCCTAGGGCCTGCTGTTCCCTGCAGCAGTAGGGGGGACCCCCACACAGCCCCACAGAAGATAAAAGAAGGGAGAGAAGCAGCTCTGTGTGTGCTGCGGCGGCCATCTTGGATTCCGGGGACACAGTCTGGAGTAAGCTGTGCACTCCTGTGTGCAGCCCTGGATGTCAATATAACACTCAGGTAGGCTGCATTCCCTTCAGTGCACAGCCCATCCGGAATACAGTGAGTAATTACTGCTGCCACAGAAGCCATTTCTTATTTGCCCCCCTGCTCCATAGAAGCCTGTGACAGGAGTCCAGGGCCGCCATCTTGCTTCCTGGCAACCTGCCAGAGTTAAGATAAGCTGCACTATATCACACTCTCCTCACTCCTGCAGGACTATAGATTCGGACCTCACCTCCGCCCGTAGTGGAGACGACCAGAAAATGCTTTAACACCCACCATGCGTGCCCGGGCCACTATGTGAAAGGTCGGGCTGCGATCCACCCCAGATGCAGGGATAGCACCTGAAAGGGTTACGGCTCCAATACTGTGACGATCGGATCCATACATCCCCGAAACACTCTCAAGATGATATAACGCAACACAATAAACTACTACGCCGTGCCATAATTAAGTAGCTGGACTTTATATATAATACTCCCTGGCACTTTACTCCCAACTCCGTTGCTGGAGTACCTAAAGCTGGCAAATCCATCCCCCTCTGGCGGCCGTTACTGTTAGCTACTTGTTCTACACTAACTGAAACCCGGAATACGTCGCAGTTTGGACCCCCGATTACTCTCTACGTACTTGCTGCGGCTTCCCCCTCCGTCCTTCGGGCTCCCTGGAGCTGCAATACTTGTTTTCCATCCTCATAGGAACCCGGCACGGAGTAGTGGACCAACAGCCTGACCTGCCTGGATTACTCGCTCACTGTACAATCTACGGACTGTGTCCATCATCCAATAATTTTCTGATCCCTTTTCCTTTTTCTCTCCCACTCCCACCCCCCTTTTCATACATGCCATTATGTCCAAGAACAAAAAAGTAACGCAAGCCCCGACTAACTTCTTCGGCTCAAAATCTAAGGGCCCGCAGAACGCCAACATGACCTCGAGCTCCCCTCCCTCTCCGTGCTCTTCGGAAGTGGGTATCGATCCCCAGATACAGGCGGTAATGTCGAGCCTACTGGAGGGAGTGCAGTCTGCATTCAAACAGGAACTCTCGAACGCCATTGCAGAATTTAAGTCGGATCTCACAGCCCTTGGCAACCGAACAGACGCCTTGGAAACAAAGACCGACGATCTCTGCCGCTCCCAACATCGCCTTGACAGAGAGCTCACTAGGCTACACGAGGAAATGGAGACCCTTAAAGAGCGACAAGAGGACCAGGAAAATCGCTCGCGTAGAAATAATTTACGCATACGCAGTGTTCCAGAATCGGTCCTCGGCCCTTCGCTGCCGTCATTTCTGAGAGAATTCTTCATACACCTCGTACCAGACCTCACGGACGAAGAGTGTCTCTGTGACAGGGCACATAGAGCACTTCGTGCTAAACCGTCTCCTGCTCAACCGCCCAGGGATGTTATTGTCCGTTTCCATTATTTCCGCTCAAAAGAGAAAATCCTATCCTCCGTCCGAGACTCCCCAGAGATCCTGTTTAAAGGCATGCAGCTACAGATCTTTCAGGACCTGGCTCCCTCCACTATCCAAAAACGACGGGACCTCCAACCGGTCACCCGGGTCCTGCGACAGCACCAGATCAGATACAGATGGGGATTCCCCTTTCAACTCCACGTCTCGGCCAACAACGCTGTTCACTCTGTCAAGACTTTAACTCAAGGCCAGGAACTGCTTGCAAAGCTGGATCTCCTCCCTGCATCATCTGTAGCCGACATGGCGGCCTCATCATCTAAACCGCCACACTCTCAGTCCCCCCTGCCTGAATGGACAAGGGTGACACGACAACGCACTGTGGACAGCGACCCTCCCTGACCTGGTGTGACCCCCGCTACGGTTTGTCCACGAAAAATTGGTGCAGCCCTGAAACGAGCAACGGCTGCGGAAGATTTGACCTCCGTCCAAAATCTAATGTCGTAACTATTCTTTGTTATTGCTGTTATAGTTAAGTTTAATTAATTTGTACTCCTATGGTATCCCCCCCCCCCCCTTTTTTTTTTTTTTTTTTCTTCTTTTCTCTCTCCCCCCCCCCCCCCCCCCTCCCCTTTATTTTTTTTTTTTTTTTTTCCCCCCTTAACTTTTTGTTTGTAATTTTACTGCTTGGACACAGTTCTCTGGGTTCTATATTATACTCTGTTCTTTAAAAATGAAAAATGGCCACGACCATTCTCAACCCTTGTGGCCCGGGTGACATACACCCTCTCACATGGTATCTCAGTTACCCCCCCACAATCCCTTATTGTTGCTTACATTGTTACTTATACAATTTTTTTTCCCTGCGGCCCCCGAATGGGACCCACAATTTCAGGGATGTTTCCCCGTTTGGGATTTTTCTTCTCTATGTTCTTCCCCCTCTCCCTTTTCTTGTGGCCTCTGCTTGACCTTCCCGCTCCTTTTCATGCTCTACCCAGAGGGGTGGCCTCCTCCAGGCTCAAACTGTAAGTTATTGGATCATGTTTGGCAATTTGTCATATTCCCTCACGTGAATAGCCATGTCCCTTAAAATATTTTCGGTCAATGTAAATGGCCTGAACTCCCCTAGGAAGCGTACTGTGTTTCTGAGTGCTTGCAGACGTGAGAAAGTCGACATAGCATTCCTTCAGGAAACACATCTCACCGGTTCCCACACTCAGCTTAAGGGCAAATGGTTCTCCCAGTCCTACTTTGCCTCGGCAGACTGTAAAAAATGTGGTGTGGCCATTTTAATTCGCCGCAACATCCCGTTTATCCACTCTAGGACAGTGACAGACCCAGACGGACGGTTCCTTATGGTAATGGGTACCCTCCGCTCTATGGCTCTCACCTTGGTCTCCACCTACGCCCCCAACCAAGACCAATCTCTATTTTTTGACTCTCTCTCTAAACGCCTGTCACGAGAAGCACAGGGAAGCATTATCATGGGTGGCGATTTTAATACCATAATCGACCCGTCGTTAGATAGATCCGGCCCTCCACCTCACGCTTCCATGACGACCCTACCTCGGGCCTCCCGTACACTCACCGCCACCATGAAACACCACGGCCTTTGTGACACTTGGCGTGCCCAACACCCCCACACCAAAGATTTTACCCATTTCTCAGCTCCGCACCAACACTATTCCAGGATCGATATGATTCACATCTCCTCGGCCCTCGTACCTCTGATTACTGATGCGGGCATCACGCCACTGACATGGACAGACCATGCTGGGGTCTACCTCCTCATAGATATATACCGCACGCCCCGCCGGAAATATAAATGGCGTCTTGACGACTCGCTCTTGCAACACCCCTCTGCACTAGAGGAAATTAGACTGGCAATCACACACTATTTCACCGAAAATATGTCTCCTGACATCTCACTTAATGTCCTTTGGGAAGCTCACAAAGCCACGATTCGCGGCGCTTTGCTGGCGAAATCGTCGGCGATTAGGAAAAAAAACGCGCAGGAGATCGCCTCCCTCGAATCAGAAATAGCCACCTTACTATCCAAACATAAGGCATCCCCCGACGCTTCCCTGCTCCCTCAGATCGATTCCCTCCGGGGACAACTTAACACCCTCCTTTCTAACCGCGCAGCACTAATTCTTCGGAAACTGCAGCAACGTTTTTATGATAAAATGGACAAAATAGACTCCCTACTGGCCAACAAACTACGTCGCAAGCAGGCGTTGGGCGCAATAGATAAGTTATACTCGCCACAGAGGGGAACCTATACATATGACCCTGAAGTGATGACCGAAGATTTCCGCCTGTTTTATAGCTCCCTTTATAACCTGTCTGACCTGCCCCCTCTGTCATCTGACGAGACTGGGGGAGCACGCGCATACTTGTCTGATACCCCCCTCCCAGCCTTATCTGACACCCAGTTAGAAACCCTTAATAGTCGGATCTCGGTGGAGGAGACAATAGCCGCCATACGTTCCATGCGCTCATCAGCCGCACCAGGCCCGGATGGCTTCACAGCCCAATATTATAAACTGTTCGCGAAAGAGCTTGCCCCACACCTATCCTCCCTATTTAACGATATTCTTGAGGGAGCCTCCTTCCTGCCGGAGACGACCCGGGCCGACATAGTGGTAATCCCAAAGCCTGACAAAGACCCGACCAGTTGCTTAAATTATAGGCCAATCTCCTTATTGAATGTCGACCTGAAAATATATGCGAAAATATTAGCTAACCGTCTGGCTCCCCTGATGCCCGGTCTGGTCCACCCGGATCAGGTCGGCTTCATCCCTGGACGCCAGGCGTCTGATAATACTAGAAGGGCTATAGATCTAATTTACTCAATTCAAAAACGGAAATCTCCCTCTCTCATTCTGGCTCTTGACGCAGAGAAGGCCTTCGACCGCATCTCATGGTCCTTTGCCTTTGCGGTCCTAGACAAAATGGGATTCTCTGGAAAATTCCTAGAGGGGATTAAAGCACTCTACCGCTCCCCATCGGCCCAGGTTTTGGTTAACGGTGTCTCATCCACCAGCTTTGGGATTACCAATGGTACCAGGCAGGGATGCCCCCTCTCCCCTTTAATCTTCGCACTAATCATGGAACCCCTAGCAGCAAAGATCCGTGATAACACCACTATCCGCGGAATATCCACAGGCCTATCCGAACACAAGATAGCGTTATATGCTGATGATGTCCTGATCTCCCTCACAGACCCAGCCCAGTCCCTCCCTGCTCTCTTATCTGAGATCAGCTCGTATTCACAGTTATCTGGTTATAAAATAAATATTAATAAAACAGAGGTCCTCAACTTTCATATCCCAGCAGCTCTCAAACAAGACCTTCAAACTATCCTTCCCTGTAACTGGTACGCAAAGAAAATCAAATACCTCGGTGTGTACCTGACCCATCATCACCATCAGCTTTTCCAAGCAAACTATCCCCGCTTATTGCAGACAATCCAGGAAGATTTGCTGGAATGGTCCAGCTACTTCATCTCATGGATAGGCAGAATAAATTCCGTCAAGATGAGCGTGCTCCCTCGACTTTTGTATTTATTTCAGACTCTCCCGATTTATGTTCCTACCTACGTCTTTAAGACATTACAACGCCAATCCTCCCTTTTTATCTGGAATCATAAACGTCCCCGCGTTAGACTCAAATTGCTTCAGCGCCCCACCAGAAATGGGGGCCTGGGTATTCCGGACTTTCAGAAATATTTTTATGCTGCGCAACTCTCTCAATGTGCACAATGGTGCAACGAGGGCGGGACGCGGAAGATTTGGGTGGGGATCGAGGCAGAGGAGACAGGTCTAGCTACACTATCTTCCCTATTATGGCTCCACCGGAACCAACGCCCCCGGACAGCCCTCTCACACCCTGTAGTAAGTCGCTCGCTAGCAACATGGGACCTGACAAACAGACGGTTCAGTTTGGCCCCATACCCGTCCCCGTTAATCCCGCTCTTTCATAATCCAGCCTTCCCCCCAGGTATGTGTAGAACCTCGCATACTTCCTGGCGCTCGAGTGGTTTGCTATATGTTAACGACATCACCTCAAATGCTACCTTCCCACAATTTGCAGATGTCCGAGAAGGAACGGTAATCCCTACCTCAGACTTCTTTCGTTATCTGCAAATTCGACATTTCCACTCCACCACTACCAATACCCTTCTCCACAGACAATTATCCCCCTTCGAATACATTAGCTGGAAACGCACCAGCACCAAGGGCCTCATCTCAGATATTTATGCTCTACTTAGCGATGACCCCACTTCACCCCGGACCCCCCATGAGTTAGCATGGGAAAAGGAGCTGGGATTTACTATAGATAATGAAGATTGGGTAGACATCTGGGATAATGCAGCCTCCAGCTCCATATGTGTGAGAATCAAAGAAAATATCTACAAATTACTATACCGCTGGTATTATGTTCCTTCCCGTCTACATACTATGTTTCCTGACACTCCAGATAGCTGCTGGAGGGGATGTACGGATGTTGGCTCATTCTTACACATATGGTGGACCTGCCCAAAAATCTTTAAAATTTGGGGTGAACTTATCACCTTGCTCTCGCGCTTATTTGACACCTCCATCCCCCCTGACCCCCAATACTTTTTGCTCCCCATGACCCTCCCTACTCTTAACAGACACCAAAACAAGCTATTTCGACATGTAGTATCGGCAATGACATGCCAAATAGCCACGGACTGGAAGAGCCCGACTCCCTCCCCAATGCCGGTGATAATCTCCCGAATTTGGTATGTCCACAAAATGGAATATATGACCGCTGTCATACGCAACACATCAAAGCAATTTGATAAAGTATGGTCCCCGTGGCTAGGCCTACAACAGGCTCCCTCCCCATTTGCAACATGACATGGCACACCGCTGATCTGCCCACCTCTTGTCTCTGAAGGCCACCCCTCCACCCCCTTCTACCCCCCTTCCTTCTTTTCTGAATTGATATGCTCTGTCCCCTCCACCTTTCTGACCCCCTCTATCCTCTCTCTGTGTATTCTTTTCTTCTTATTTCCTCCGCTAACTCTCTTTGACGGATGGCCACTCCGTTGCCGAGAGTTACCCACTTCAAATGCCTTAACTTTAATCTCTTACAAAAAAAAAAAAAAAAAAAAAAGGATCCACTCAGTTGATGTAACAATTTATTGTAGCTACATTTGTTCTTTAAATGCCCATTTTGTCTGGGTGTTCTGTTATTATTGTAACCAATTTGTGATCCATCCAATAAAATGTGTTTAAAAAAAAAAAAAAAAATGAATTATAATCAATTCCTCCGCGGAGACATTGACCAGCAGCAATTGCCTCCACAAAGTACACAGGGAGCTGAGATGGTGGATTCCAGTGGGGACGAATTGATAATCTGTGAGGAGGGGGATGTACACGGTGATATATCGGAGGGTGATGATGAGGTGGACATCTTGCCTCTGTAGAGCCAGTTTGTGCAAGGAGAGATTAATTGCTTCTTTTTTGGGGGGGGTCCAAACCAACCCGTCATATCAGTCACAGTCGTGTGGCAGACCCTGTCACTGAAATGATGGGTTGGTTAAAGTGTGCATGTCCTGTTTTGTTTATACAACATAAGGGTGGGTGGGAGGGCCCAAGGACAATTCCATCTTGCACCTCTTTTTTCTTTTCTTTTTCTTTGCATCATGTGCTGATTGGGGAGGGTTTTTTGGAAGGGACATCCTGCGTGACACTGCAGTGCCACTCCTAAATGGGCCCGGTGTTTGTGTCGGCCACTAGGGTCGCTAATCTTACTCACACAGTCAGCTACCTCATTGCGCCTCTTTTTTTCTTTGCGTCATGTGCTGTTTGGGGAGGGTTTTTTGGAAGGGCCATCCTGCGTGACACTGCAGTGCCACTCCTAGATGGGCCCGGTGTTTGTGTCGGCCACTAGGGTCGCTAATCTTACTCACACAGCTACCTCATTGCGCCTCTTTTTTTCTTTGCGTCATGTGCTGTTTGGGGAGGGTTTTTTGGAAGGGACATCCTGCGTGACACTGCAGTGCCACTCCTAGATGGGCCCGGTGTTTGTGTCGGCCACTAGGGTCGCTAATCTTACTCACACAGCTACCTCATTGCGCCTCTTTTTTTCTTTGCGTCATGTGCTGTTTGGGGAGGGTTTTTTGGAAGGGCCATCCTGCGTGACACTGCAGTGCCACTCCTAGATGGGCCCGGTGTTTGTGTCGGCCACTAGGGTCGCTAATCTTACTCACACAGCTACCTCATTGCGCCTCTTTTTTTCTTTGCGTCATGTGCTGTTTGGGGAGGGTTTTTTGGAAGGGACATCCTGCGTGACACTGCAGTGCCACTCCTAGATGGGCCCGGTGTTTGTGTCGGCCACTAGGGTTGCTTATCTTACTCACACAGCGACCTCGGTGCAAATTTTAGGACTAAAAATAATATTGTGAGGTGTGAGGTATTCAGAATAGACTGAAAATGAGTGTAAATTATGGTTTTTGAGGTTAATAATACTTTGGGATCAAAATGACCCCCAAATTCTATGATTTAAGCTGTTTTTTAGTGTTTTTTGAAAAAAACACCCGAATCCAAAACACACCCGAATCCGACAAAAAAAATTCGGTGAGGTTTTGCCAAAACGCGTTCGAACCCAAAACACGGCTGCGGAACCGAACCCAAAACCAAAACACAAAACCCGAAAAATTTCAGGCGCTCATCTCTAGTTGACACGGATACTGACTCCAGTGTCGACGACGATGAGACTAATGTAACTTCCAGTAGGGCCACACGTTACATAATTGAGGCAATGAAAAATGTGTTGCACATTTCTGATGTTACCCCCGGTACCACAAAAAAGGGTATTATGTTTGGAGAGAAAAAACTACCAGTAGCTTTTCCTCCATCTGAAGAGTTAAATGAAGTGTGTGAAGAAGCGTGGGCTTTCCATGATAAAAAGCTGGTAATTTCTAAGAGGTTACTCATGGCGTACCCTTTCCCGCCAGAGGATAGGTCACGCTGGGAAACATCCCCTAGGGTGCATAAAGCGCTCACACGCTTGTCAAAGAAGGTGGCACTACCGTCTCCGGATACGGCCGCCCTGAAGGAATCTGCTGATAGAAAGCAGGAGGCTATCCTGAAATCTATATATACACACACAGGTGTTATACTGAGACCAGCTATTGCGTCAGCCTGGATGTGCAGTGCTGCTGCTGCGTGGTCAGATTCCCTGTCAGAAAATATAGATACCCTAGACAGGGACACTATATTGCTAAACGTAGAGCATATAAAAGACGCACTTTTATACATGAGGGATGCACAGAGGGATATTTGCCGGCTGGCATCCAAAATTAGTGCAATGTCCATTTCTGCCAGGAGAGGGTTATGGACTCGGCAGTGGACAGGAGATGCAGATTCCAAACGACACATGGAAGTTCTGCCTTTTAAGGGTGAGGAGTTGTTCGGGGATGGTCTCTCGGACCTCGTTTCCACAGCAACAGCTGGGAAGTCTACATTTTTACCCCATGTTCCCTCACAACCAAAGAAAGCACCGTATTATCAGGTACAGTCCTTTCGGCCCAATAGGGGCAAGCGGGTTAAAGGCGCGTCCTTTCTGCCCAGAGGCAGAGGTAGGGGAAAGAAGCTGCAGCATACAGCCAGTTCCCAGGAGCAAAAGTCCTCCCCCGCTTCCTCTAAGTCCACAGCATGACGCTGGGGCTTCACAGGCGGAGCCAGGTACGGTGGGGGCCCGTCTCAAATTTTTCAGCAATCAGTGGGCTCGCTCACGGGTGGATCCCTGGATTTTTCAGATAGTATCTCAGGGGTACAAGCTGGAATTCGAGACGTCTCCCCCCCGCCGTTTCCTCAAATCTGCCTTGCCAACCACTCCCTCAGGCAGGGAGGCAGTGTTACAGGCAATTCACAAGCTGTATTCACAACAGGTGATAGTAAAGGTACCCCTACTTCAACAAGGACGGGGTTACTATTCCACAATGTTTGTGGTACCGAAACCGGACGGTTCGGTGAGACCCATTTTAAATTTGAAATCCTTGAACACATATATAAAAAAATTCAAGTTCAAGATGGAATCGCTCAGGGCGGTTATTGCAAGCCTGGACGAGGGGGATTACATGGTATCACTGGACATCAAGGATGCTTACCTGCATGTCCCCATTTACCATCCTCACCAGGAGTACCTCAGATTTGTGGTACAGGATTGTCATTACCAATTCCAGACGTTGCCGTTCGGTCTATCCACGGCTCCGAGGGTCTTTACCAAGGTAATGGCCGAAATGATGATACTCCTTTGAAAGAAGGGTGTTTTAATTATCCCGTACTTGGACGATCTCCTGATAAAGGCGAGGTCCAGAGAGCAGTTGTTGGTCGGGGTAGCACTATCTCTGGAGGTGCTACTACAGCACGGCTGGATTCTAAACATTCCAAAGTCACAGCTGGTCCCTACGACACGTCTACTGTTCCTGGGGATGGTTCTGGACACAGAACAGAAAAAAGTGTTTCTCCCGGAGGAGAAGGCCAAGGAGCTGTCATCTCTAGTCAGAGGCCTCCTAAAACCAAAACAGGTGTCGGTGCATCACTGCACGCGAATCCTGGGAAAGATGGTAGCTTCCTACGAAGCGATTCCATTCGGCAGGTTTCATGCAAGAACCTCTCAGTGGGACCTGCTGGACAAGTGGTCCGGATCGCATCTTCAGATGCATCGGCTGATAACCCTGTCTCCAAGGACAAGGGTGTCTCTGCTGTGGTGGCTGCAGAGTGCTCATCTTCAAGAGGGCCGCAGATTCGGCATACAGGACTGGGTCCTGGTGACCACGGATGCCAGCCTTCGAGGCTGGGGGGCAGTCACACAGGGAAGAAACTTCCAAGGACTATGGTCAAGTCAGAAGACTTCCCTGCACATAAATATTCTGGAACTGAGGGCCATTTACAATGCCCTAAGTCAGGCAAAACCCCTGCTTCAAAACTAGCCGGTACTGATCCAGTCAGACAACATCACGGCGGTCGCCCATGTAAATCGACAGGGCGGCACGAGAAGCAGGACGGCAATGGCAGAAGCCACAAGGATTCTCCGATGGGCGGAAAATCACGTGTTAGCACTGTCAGCAGTGTTCATTCCGGGAGTGGACAACTGGGAAGCAGACTTCCTCAGCAGGCACGACCTCCACCCGGGAGAGTGGGGACTTCATCCAGAAGTCTTTCAAATGATTGTAAACCGTTGGAAAAGGCCACAGGTGGACATGATGGCGTCCCGCCTAAACAAAAAGCTAGAAAAATATTGCGCCAGGTCGAGAGACCCGCAGGCGATAGCTGTGGACGCTCTAGTGACACCGTGGGTGTACCGGTCGGTTTATGTGTTCCCTCCTCTTCCTCTCATACCAAAGGTACTGAGGATAATAAGGAGAAGAGGAGTAAGAACTATACTCATTGTTCCGGATTGGCCAAGAAGAGCTTGGTACCCGGAACTTCAAGAAATGATGTCAGAGGACCCATGGACTCTACCGCTCAGACAAGACCTGCTGCAGCAGGGGCCCTGTCTGTTCCAAGACTTACCGCGGCTGCGTTTGACGGCATGGCGGTTGAACACCGGATCCTGAAGGAAAAGGGCATTCCGGAGGAAGTCATTCCTACGCTGATTAAAGCTAGGAAAGAAGTTACCGCAAACCATTATCACCGCATATGGCGAAAATATGTTACGTGGTGTGAGGCCAGGAAGGCCCCAACAGAGGAATTTCAGCTGGGCCGTTTCCTGCACTTCCTACAGTCAGGGGTGACTATGGGCCTTAAATTGGGTTCCATTAAGGTCCAGATTTCGGCTCTATCGATTTTCTTCCAGAGAGAACTGGCTTCACTACCTGAAGTTCAGACTTTTGTTAAGGGAGTGCTGCATATTCAGCCCCCTTTTGTGCCTCCAGTGGCACCTTGGGATCTCAACGTGGTGTTGGATTTCTTAAAGTCACATTGGTTTGAGCCACTGAAAACCGTGGATTTGAAATATCTCACGTGGAAAGTGGTCATGTTGTTGGCCTTGGCTTCGGCCAGGCGTGTATCAGAATTGGCGGCTTTGTCATGTAAAAGCCCTTATCTGATTTTCCATATGGATAGGGCAGAATTGAGGACTTGTCCCCAGTTTCTCCCCAAAGTGGTATCAGCTTTTCATCTGAACCAACCTATCGTGGTGCCTGCGGCTACAAATGAGTTGGAGGCTTCCAAGTTGTTGGACGTAGTCAGGGCCCTAAAAATCTATGTTTCCAGGACAGCTGGAGTCAGAAAGACTGACTCGCTCTTTATCCTGTATGCGCCCAACAAGTTGGGTGCACCTGCTTCAAAGCAGACTATTGCTCGCTGGATCTGTAGTACGATTCAGCTTGCACATTCTGCGGCTGGACTGCCGCATCCTAAATCAGTAAAAGCCCATTCCACGAGGAAGGTGGGCTCTTCTTGGGCGGCTGCCCGAGGGGTCTCGGCTCTTCAACTTTGCCGAGCAGCTACTTGGTCGGGGTCAAACACGTTTGCTAAATTCTACAAGTTTGACACCCTGGCTGAGGAGGACCTAGAGTTTGCCCATTCGGTGCTGCAGAGTCATCCGCACTCTCCCGCCCGTTTGGGAGCTTTGGTATAATCCCCATGGTCCTTACGGAGTCCCCAGCATCCACTAGGACGTTAGAGAAAATAAGAATTTACTCACCGGTAATTCTATTTCTCGTAGTCCGTAGTGGATGCTGGGCGCCCATCCCAAGTGCGGATTGTCTGCAATACTTGTATATAGTTATTGCCTAACTAAAGGGTTATTGTTGAGCCATCTGTTGAGAGGCTCAGTTGTTATCATACTGTTAACTGGGTATAGTATCACGAGTTATACGGTGTGATTGGTGTGGCTGGTATGAGTCTTACCCGGGATTCAAAATCCTTCCTTATTGTGTCAGCTCTTCCGGGCACAGTATCCTAACTGAAGTCTGGAGGAGGGTCTTAGTGGGAGGAGCCAGTGCACACCAGTAGTCTAAAGCTTTCTTTATAGTTGTGCCCAGTCTCCTGCGGAGCCGCCAATCCCCATGGTCCTTACGGAGTCCCCAGCATCCACTACGGACTACGAGAAATAGAATTACCGGTGAGTAAATTCTTATTTTTTTTTTATTTTTTTTTTATTAAAGTATAGTATTACCTTTTTTTCATATCCTTCTTATTTATGTTTATGGGGAGCGTTATAATCTTTGTACTAATATTGAGAGTCTATATCTATATATTTTATACATAATGTCCACATACACCTTTGCTAAAATTGCTTCAAATCCCCTGTTTGACAATTTGTCTGCGCCAAGCTTCTTATTCTTTAATATGCATTTTAATCTCATCACTAAGACAGCAACAGTACATTGCAAGGGCACACTGACTGCTGCGGCTGGCATCGCTTGTACTTCTCTGTGTGACTATGTCACAAATCTGGGTAAGAAAGGCAAAAGACAGAGCTCAGATACTGTAAGAGTGGCCGCGCCATGCCCCCCCGTCACCTATTGTTATGCTTAGTCGGCCACCTTGAACACGTTTTCTACCAATTTGTTTGCAACAAAGTAGTAATACTTTGTCCCTAGTACACTTTGGGTGAGTTTGTGTGCAGCTACAATGCGAATAAGACCTAAATTTAGGGTCTAAGTCGCACCAGGGGGTCACATGCCGTATGGCCCAAACACGCTAGGTGAATAAAGACATCTGTGAATTAGGGAAGAGAGTCATGTTACATGCTAGTATATCTGCAAGTGGACTTTAAATGTACGTCCATTTTTTTATGTAGGCAGTTACTTACAGTTCTTCTTGAATATAATCATTTTCAAAATGTCGACAGATCCATATTTACATTTTTTGGCTTTGTTTCTTCAAGGTAGATTCCGATTGTGTGTTTGTGGCTCCACCTTCGCCAGAGCTATCTCCAAGGCCTATGTCTTTGACCTCTCCTCGGCTCAGTCCTGCAGGATCCGGCAGATCCCAACCTGAAGGATCCAGTGGCACACAGCCTTCCCTTCTGGGTGGACAACTGTCTATCCGTCCTCTAGCTCCAGTTGGCTCTTCTGCTCCTGATAGATCACAACCAGAAGGGTCTCTGAGACTCCATCCTGTAGGTTCTCCACTTAGTCCCAAAGATGAGTCTGGCAGATCACAACCAGAGGGATCCTGTCCTGGTCTCTTATCCCCAACTCATCAGTATAGGCCACTATCTCCTCCACCATCCTCACCTCGCCATTCTCCAGCTCCTAGTCCCAGAAGCTCACCACACATCGGCAGATCCCATCCCGGTGTACATCCAAACAGACTTCAGGATCCTCATGTGAGTTCTCATTGTACTCATCCAGGCCGAGTGGAGACAGACCAATCACCTTTCAGTGGGACCCTAGCAGGAAATGAACAAAACAAAGCTGGAGAGGATTTTAGGTAAATAAAAGAATAATAGAGCTTTATTGCGATAAAACTGGGTGGGTTATATTGTTTCTGTGCAGGGTAAATACTGGCTGTTTTATTTTTACACTGCAATTTAGGTTGCATTTTGAATACACCCCACCCAAATCTAACTCTCCTTGCACATTTTATATATGCCTCACCTGCAGTCCAACATGGTTTTGCCCTTTAGAGAACAAATTTGCTGCTACAATCAGGTCTGAATAAGGCCCTATGCCCTTGTGATCAGTGCAGACTCTAGAGAGCAAGAGGGACGAGGAGGAGAGCTGAAGGGAGGCGGTAGAGAGTAGGAGGCTGAGAGTGGTAGGAAAGGGTGGAGAAGGAGCAGAAGCAGTGCATTGTGAGTAATGTTCCAGATGCTGTTGCTCCCTGCTGGGACATTAGCGCTTGGCATCATGACCTGGAGAATTTGCAGAAGCACCACAAGCGGTATGGGCATAGGAAATTTGGATAGTGCCACTACTTCCTATTAGTTATACAGTGCTATTTGTGTTCATAGATAGCAACAAGCACTTTTTAACATAAGAACCCAGTGATATTAGCCTTATCAATCGGTGTTAATTCCATCTGTCCAACAAGCTATCACCTCAATCATTTGCCTTTATTGTATCCTGACCAGACTACAAACATGTCTGTGGTCTCCTGCTTAGTAGACTTTCACTTCATTCTAAGGTGAATGCTGCAGCCTGGCATATACATTTCTCATTTGGAACTTACATATGTCTGAGCTGAGTGTTACTCAGTGTTATTCCACAGACATGATATCATTAAAAGCCTAATATTAACATACAAAGCCCACCAAAATATTCCAACCATTTTGTCACCTTTCCTGTCCCTAAATACTGTATGTCACCCGGGATGCGGTCAAAATTCCGGCAGTCGGGATCCCGATAGGAGACCGACCACAGGATCCTGATGGCCAGAATCCCGACACATCCTGGAGGTAAGTACAGAGGTTGGGGTTTGGATTTAGCACTAGGCGTAGGTTAGGCCTAGGCAGTGGGAGGAGTGAGTTAGGGATAGGGGTGGGGTTAGGAACTAGGAGGAGATTAGAGTTAGTATTAGGCTGTGGGAGGGGGCGGTTAGGGTTAGGCTGCAGGAGAGGAAGGTTAGGATTAGGCTGTGGGAGGGGGTGGTTAGGGTTAGGCTGCAGGAGAGGAAGGTTAGGATTAGGCTGTGGGAGGGGGTGGTTATGGTTAGGCTGCAGGAGAGGAAGGTTAGGATTAGGCTGTGGGAGGCGGCGGTTAGGGTTAGGCTGCAGGAGAGGAAGGTTAGGATTAGGCTGTGGGAGGGGGCGGTTAGGGTTAGGCTGCAGGAGAGGAAGATTAGGATTAGGCTGTGGGAGGGGGTGGTTAGGGTTAGGCTGCAGGAGAGGAAGATTAGGATTAGGCTGTGGGTGGGGGCGGTTAGGGTTAGGCTGCAGGAGAGGAAGGTTAGGATTAGGCTGTGGGAGGGGCCGTTTAGGGTTAGGCTGCAGGAGAGGAAGATTAGGATTAGGCTGTGGAAGGGGGCGGTTAGGGTTAGGCTGCAGGAGAGGAAGGTTAGGATTAGGCTGTGGGAGGGGGCGGTTAGGGTTAGGCTGCAGGAGAGGAAGGTTAGGATTAGGCTGTGGGAGGGGGTGGTTAGGGTTAGGCTGCAGGAGAGGAAGGTTAGGATTAGGCTGTGGGAGGGGGCGGTAAGGGTTAGGCTGCAGGAGAGGAAGGTTAGGATTAGGCTGTGGGAGGGGGTGGTTAGGGTTAGGCTGCAGGAGAGGAAGGTTAGGATTAGGCTGTGGGAGGGGGTGGTTAGGGTTAGGCTGCAGGAGAGGAAGGTTAGGATTAGGCTGTGGAAGGGGGCGGTTAGGGTTAGGCTGCAGGAGAGGAAGGTTAGGATTAGGCTGTGGGAGGGGGCGGTTAGGGTTAGGCTGCAGGAGTGGAAGGTTAGGATTAGGCTGTGGGAGGGGGCGGTTAGGGTTAGGCTGCAGGAGAGGAAGATTAGGATTAGGCTGTGGGAGGGGGCGGTTAGGGTTAGGCTGCAGGAGAGGAAGGTTAGGATTAGGCTGTGGGAGGGGGCGGTTAGGGTTAGGCTGCAGGAGAGGAAGGTTAGGATTAGGCTGTGGGAGGGGGTGGTTAGGGTTAGGCTGCAGGAGAGGAAGGTTAGGATTAGGCTGTGGGAGGGGGCGGTTAGGGTTAGGCTGCAGGAGAGGAAGGTTAGGATTAGGCTGTGGGAGGGGGCGGTTAGGGTTAGGCTGCAGGAGAGGAAGGTTAGGATTAGGCTGTGGGAGGGGGTGGTTAGGGTTAGGCTGCAGGAGAGGAAGGTTAGGATTAGGCTGTGGGAGGGGGTGGTTAGGGTTAGGCTGCAGGAGAGGAAGGTTAGGATTAGGCTGTGGGAGGGGGCGGTTAGGGTTAGGCTGCAGGAGAGGAAGGTTAGGATTAGGCTGTGGGAGGGGGTGGTTTGGGTTAGGCTGCAGGAGAGGAAGGTTAGGATTAGGCTGTGGGAGGGGGCGGTTAGGGTTAGGCTGCAGGAGAGGAAGGTTAGGATTAGGTTGTGGGAGGGGGCGGTTAGGGTTAGGGGTAGCAAGAATATACTTACCGGGATGTGTTGGGATACCAACTGCCGGGTTTTCGTACCCAACCCGGTCATACAGATGTATCCTGCGCTCCTTCTGTGTTGGGAGGGAACCGATTGGATCCCTCTCAGGGGAAATCACGGGAAGAATCCCATAGGCTTGTATAGGGCAATGCCATTTAAAGATAGTATTACTCAATACATCCAAGTTTTGGAATGTATCACATTCCGGAGCTTGGTGCATATGCAATAAGTGGCCAAACCTCAGAAAACGGCATTGCCGGAGGTTTGGCTGCATTTTTTGCATTGCTGCTGGTATAACTCTACATATAATAATCTCTTTGCAAAGTGTTGACATATTAAATGTCTGTGCATTAAATGGGAGTGTCTCTATCTTGCATCACTCTAGAATAGAGTCTGAGAGAAGAGGCAGTGCACAGAGATCTAATGCCTTATAGGATTGGAGGCTGGTGTAGTCTAATGGTTTCATAACCGATTTTGGTTTTCCCCTCATCATATATATATATCTTGAAATTCATTAGTGTTAGCAGGCCTGGCAACAGAAATCTTGGGGCCTGGTACGCTTGTAATTTTTAGAGCCCCCATCCCAGATTACACTTTCCTACCCATTATTTATGTCAGGCATTCCCAACCACGGTCCTCAAGGCACACCAACAGTGCAGGTTTTAGTGATATCCAGGCTTCAGCACAGGTGACTTAATTAGTAGCTCAGTTATTTTGATTTAACTATCTGTGCTGCACCCTGGATATCCCTAAAACCTGCACTGTTGGTGTGCCTTGAGGACCGTGGTTGGGAATGCCTGATTTATGTTATAGGCCACTTGTGCCCCAGGAGCAATGCAGGAGTTTTAAAAAGAAGTTCCCCCAGTATACATACTGGCCCCCAGTGCCCCTTATGCCACACAGTAGTGACCATAACACGCAGTATGCCACACAGTAGTAGTCCTTTGCTATCTTGGGTAAGAATACAGGGGGTCATTCAGACCTGATCGCACGCTACATTTTTTCGCAGTGCTGTGATCAGGTCAGAACTGCGCATGCAGACAGAGACAGGTTTAACGAAGAAAGCAATCGCACGGGCGATCGCAAGAAGGTTGACAGGAAGACGCTGTTTGTGGGTGTCAGCTGACCGTTTCTAGCGAGTGTCCGGAAAAACGCAGGCGTGCCCAGCCATTTGGAGGGAGGATTCCTGACGTCAGCTCCTGGCCGGATCATCGCAGCGGCTGAGTAAAGGGCGCTACTCACTGGCCGACCCGCCGCCGAGCTGCCCGACGGCGGATACGGCCGACGAGCGACCCGGCGGCGGGGGGGCAGTGACGGGGGGAGTGAAGTTTCTTCACTCCCCCCGTCACGCGGCTGCATTGAAGTGCAGGCAAATATGGACGAGATCGTCCATATTGGCCTGCATGCACAGCCGACGGGAGACCAGCGATGAACGAGCGCGGGGCCGCGCATCGTTCATCGCAGGAGTCTCCACACTGAAAGATATGAACGAGTTCTCGTTCATTTATGAACGAGATCGTTCATATCTTTCAAAAAATCGGCCAGTGTGTAGGGCCCTTTAGTCCTGAGCTGTGCAGAGACTACACAAACTTTTATATGTGCAGCTCTCTGCACAAGCGTTCGCACCCCTGCACATCAACTACCCCATTCCCCTGTAGGCGGCAACTACCTGATCGAAGCACTGCAAAAAAACGCCTGCGTGCGATCAGGTCAGAATCACCCCCACAGTTCTACCATTATAACTCAAATACAAAGATGCATAAACATAAATTTAGCACCCCCTTCAGAGTGGGTGTGCGATCATGCTCATTGAGCGTTTAGTGCGACCCACACCCGTAACACTTTTTACCACTACCACTGTATGGCAACGCAGCAGCATATTGGGCAGGGAGAGAGAGAAGACTGCCTGATATGCTGCTGCACTGCTATACAGTGGAAGTGAGAGGAGACTGCTGCTGCTCAGCGAGAGAAGAGACTGCTGCCGCTCAGCGACAGCAGTCTCCCATTTCCCTCCCGCCGCAGACCAGCACACAGCAGCATGTTCTGGATTGCAGAGGGAGGCACCTGTGCATTGTGACAGGGTGGCGTGCAATTCCACCGATCGTTTCCCCTGGATCTGCCCTGGTTTGGTCAAACTGTTATAGTTAGTAACAGTTAGAGCCATGGAGCCAGTAAGTGACCGTTATCACAGGGAGGAGTTATCTCAGAGGCGGGCAGCTGGTGAGAGAGAAGGGCAGGGCCATAGCGGACACCACACAGTGCAAATCCAAGTCTCAGGAAGGACAGACAGCAATGAGAGACCCAACAGAGGGAGACTCCCAGGAAGAGGGGTGTAGCCAGAAAGACACCGTTCTGCAGCAATTGTTAATTTTATGCCCTATAATTAGCACCCTAGATCGTTTTCTGAGCCACAGTAGTGCCCTAGTACATGTTATGTCACAGTGTTGATTTAGAGGAGGTCAGAAATGCCATCTATACTGCTAATGTGCATGCAGCAGAAAACTATAATAATTCTACGGACGCTGCTGCAGGGATTTGTACAGAGACACCCACTGACGGACTCTCTGATCCGCTGCTTGCGTAAAAGGATGTACATCAGTCACACCATGTAAGCAAGCACAACCCAAGAGCCATGTAAGGTACGCCTTGTAATTATACTGTCTGTGGCTGTGTTAGCCAGTGCAGCCAATCAGCATTTTCTGCCAATAGCAACAAGCAATCATAATAGCATCCATATTTACATTCAGGCACATATACTGTGTGCTGCCCTTCATATATTATTCCATATATACATTATTCACACTTAGAAATTGAAGAGCACCCCATTGGTTTAATAATGGCAATTAACATTTTAACATTGGGGGTAATTCCAAGTTGATCGCAGCAGGATTTTTGTTAGCAATTGGGCAAAACCATGTCACTGCAGGGGAGGCAGATATAACGTGCAGAGAGAGTTAGGTTTGGGTGGGGTGTGTTCAATCTGCAATCTAATTTGCAGTGTAAAAATAAAGCAGCCAGTATTTAACCTGCACAGAAATAAAATAACCCACCCAAATCTAACTCTTTCTGCACATGTTATATCTGCCTCCCCTGCAGTGCACACGGTTTTGCCCAATTGCTATCAAAAATCCTGCTGCGATCAACTTGGAATTACCCCCATTTTCCATAGTAATGGGATACTTTATGACACAACTCAGCAATATCAACTTATCAAATCTAAATGTGTTGTATAAAAATGTAGAATGCTTGAAATCTTCTATAGAACCATTCATCTAGATATCCTGTATGCTGCTTTTGCAATCAACACCCTCCATGTGCTTTCAAAAGCGTATCTATAGAAAGTGAGCAGTGCGTCAGGCTGCAGCGTTTAATGTACACAGCAAAAACAAGTTACAATGCACGATTACTGTTATGGTTAAATAAAGTCGTGTCTGAAGCCTGGTTCCCATATGTTCATTATTACTCAATGCAGCGCCCACTCAGCACGCTCAAGTCATTCATTACAGGAGACTTCATGCAGGTTTATGTGATATTGGGTGCGAATCGTGGTACACATCTCTAAACGCATCAGTAACATGACGTGGCCAAGGGAACTAAGAGCCATGTAATTCCAATGTATTTATTTCATACTTGCCTACTTTTGAAAAAGCATTTCAGGGAGATTGTTAAAGTAACCTATAAGCATGAAAATGTTCTGCTACATCTGAGAGGCGTGTCATGAAAATGAATTACATCCAAATGTAAATGAGCCCCAAAGTTAGTATACTGTATACACATATACTGCAAGTGGCCATCAGAAATCTTATTATAACTGCATGTAGCCATAGGGATCATTGTGCCTTATAACCAATGCAGGGAAATGACGCTGATGATCCCATTTGAATGGATGTACAGTAGCTCTAATTTATTTTTCCCCCCAAGAATGTAACAGCTATATAAAAGGGGTACGTTACAATCAGGGAGATTGCTGGACTATTCAGGGAGTCAGGGAGATTGTTATTATTTCAGGGAGTCTCCTGCAGAATGAGGGAGGGTAGGCAACTATGATGTATTTGTAAATAAAAATTGGTAATAAAATGTATAAATTCTTTATATTGTAACTGATGAATAAATGCTGCAGTTCCCATCTATAAAATACATGTAAATTGAAGTAGAAAAAGGAAGTGGAACAGAGTGGGGAGGGAGATATTGCTTGAAACACAAAAAAATGAGGAAGAGGGTGGAAAGGAATATTTGGTGGTGGTGGCGGTAGTAAATAAACAAACTCATAAACAAGCAGCAATGCAGTTTCCATACGGCTGCGTATGACACATTTTTATGTGGATCATCCCTATTTATGCAGTAATACCTTCTCCAGCAGCTGCAATATGGTGCCCTCTATATTGTTGTTACATTCATGTAAATGAAGGCAAGATAGTATGTCATAAAATCCTCTATATTCCTTGTATGTTCTCAATATTTAATATCTAAGTGTTTTCTTTGTTCCAGGAAAAAGTGAGGTCGTACAATACATTAGGTATCCTATACTGTAGTAGTAGTATTTTAATGGATGATATGTCACTTATTTTCCTAGAGAACACTGTGTATCCATAGATATAGATAATACATCTGGACTTGCATTGTTAGCAGCATGTTTGTATATGGCCACCTTTTGGAGTAGATAGTGTAATACTGTGATTAGAAGTTGTCCAGGTTTTAGCCTACTTTTTTTTTCTAAATGATTCAAGCTGTTGAATGTGCTGTCTTTGAGGCGATGCCACTTTTCATGTAACATTGATTTAGTTGAATGTGCTGCAGTATTACATTTTGTGCAAATGCATATTCCTTATTATTACCTTGCGTATTTCTCTTGGCTGTGGATTCTAGTAGTTCCATCGTATTTCATTTATTGGCCTGCCCTAAAGCTCTTTTAATAAGATTTGATTTATATTCTTTCTTTAAAAACCTGACTTAGTATTTTTACTCGCTGATGGAAAACCGTACCTCTGGAACAGTTTCAGAGGATACTGGTTGTTGAGATAAGCATTACAGTCCACTGCTTTAATACTATCTTTTGTGTGTTTTTATCCTTCTCATTCAACATTTCTAAAGGTGGGTACCCAGCCTGACACCACTGCTGACGGGACCCGACATGCGCAAGTGCATACACACTTGCCAATGCCACGTCCGACGGGAGTGGGGTGGGCGGTGGATTTGTAGGAACCTGCAGTAGTGCGCATATCATGGGTACACACTAGAGAAGATGTACTTGATATGTCCCTTAGATCTGTGGGATTGGTCGACATACTGTCTAGTGTGTACCCAGCTTAAGTCTACATGCTCTATTTTGCCTTATGAGATGTTATGGTTAAAGCTAAGTTTCTGTTATCATTAAAATGCATGCTGACTTCACTCAATGCATGATCCTTATCACAGTAATAACAAATTATAATTATGTATTACCGGAATGTATTAAAAACACATCCAGGACAGGGGCTCTGATGTCTAAAAGAAAAGTACTTGCTTATTTGATAAGTTTACTTCCTGCATCCGGGGCAGGTGCGGTCATCAGACACCGCATGTGTGAGTAGCCATTGCTGGGGAATTGTGCGGAAAGTAGGCCATAGGCTACAGTAACTAATGCCATCTAAAGATACCAGGACCAAGCTCTGGAATGCTTCAGGAAATTGGTAAACCTCGCAAAGAGCAGCCTCCATGGAAACCTAAGATTAAATATGTTGGCTATCTGCTGCAGTCCCTCCCTAAACACATTCAGGGGATACTTGAACTTTGTGCATATAACCCTAAAACTTTTTTGGGGGGATATCCCGCCTATTTCTTTTGATAAATTGGTCCCATAATCTGATAGCAACTTACTTGTTTCTCTTCACTCATGTATTTATCCCCATATTGGATGGTGATACCACCTCCTTATCTACCCATTTATTCATATATTGTGACAATCTGGGGTAATTAGATCGGTAGAGTGCTCAGTGGTGACAGTGGCAGCACCAGGTGTAGCCAATAGTGCATCTGTCGTGTGCTGAAGATGCGCATGATGAAAAAGAGGTGTGGCCTCTTAGTAAGGAGCAGGTGGTGTGATCTAGCGGAAAGACTCTGATTACCTCACTCCAGGGGCGTGCCCAGCAAACCCGGAGATGCTGGACTGGACCCTGAAAAACTGTCTCCTTCACAGTGACAGGAGCCGGTTGCTGCAGGTTAATGTCACACTGCAGCACCCAGCTCCTGCCACTGAGGAGGAGGAGGCGGCATTTTTTTGTCACTCCCTGGGTGTGGCACGTACCTCCCTTGTGACGCCTGTGAGTGGTGCAGTGTTTGAATCAAGGTCGCACACAGCTTTTCAGGTTTAAACAAAACAAATGGAGCTTTACTGTTAGCAATCAGCATTAAATAAAAAGAAGGAAAAACAAACAAACAAACTGCCTAGCCCCCATGCAGGGCACTACTTCACTTCTTGGCCCCTCTCTAAAATATGCAGCAAGTGTATACATGGCCTTCTGGCTTTCTCAGACTCAAAATCACAAGCATAGTCACAAAGATTTGATAGTCTTTTCTCAGATTTAGGGGGACATTTACTAAGCAGTGATAAGAGCGGAGAAGTGAGCCAGTGGAGAAGTTGCCCCATCAACCAATCAGCAGCTCTGTATCATTTTATAGTATGCAAATTATAGATGGTACTTCAGTGCTGATTGGTTGCCATGGGCAACTTCTCCACTGGCTCACTTCTTCGCTCTTATCACTGCTTAGTAAATGTCCGCCTTAGACACTGGCTTCCTCAATGCGCTCTTTGCCTCCACAGTTTTACTTGGATACCACAGGCAGCCTGACTGGATTCCTCAACTCCACCTGGGCTGTTTACACAGACAGCAGCCTTTCTTGACTTCACAGTCCCCTGGACTATCTCCACTCTGCAGCCACTTTCTCTTACGTCCTAGAGGATGCTGGGGTCCACTTTAGTACCATGGGGTATAGACGGTTCTGCAGGAGCCTTCGGCACTTTAAGACTTTTCAACAGTGTGAACTGGCTCCTCCCTCTATGCCCCTCCTCCAGACCTCAGTTTCGAAAATGTGCCCAGGAGACTGGATGCACACTAGTGGAGCTCTACAGGGCGGGGCTTCTCCTCAGACTTGCCAGAAAACTCACTGGGTGCCATTTACTCCTGCAGAAACTCCAGTTTGAAGCTCCTGAACGCTGTTTCGCCTCATGACAACGCTGATACAAGTACAGGGTGTTATAGAAGGGGCAGAGCGTGTTCATTATAATTAGGTCTGTGGGCCTATTATTGCTATATGCGCTGTAAGTGGGTAATATTTCCACAATTCACAATAAGGCGCAGTGTGTGGACTGGCAAATCCCTCTGTGTCTCTCTGACAGACTTTAGTGTGGGTCTGTCCCCAATAGCTCCCCTGTGTGATAGGGGTGTGTGTGTGTGTGTGTGTGTGTGTGTGTGTGTGTGTGTGTACAAGTTGTAACATGTCAGACAATGGGGAGGATTCTTCCCAGGAAGAACCCATTTTAGATGCACAAGAGGGTAATTTGGTGGCCCTTCCCTCTCAGAAGTGGGTGAGAATGTTGCAAAAGAATATGTCAATGCTTGCAAAGAAATTCTCTGAGTCTGAACAACAGACTAAATATATTGGAGGCAGTCTGTGGATGATGCACTGTTTACTGACCCCTCCATATCATCCACTCGGGTCCCATCCAGTTCCCAGAAAAAGTCTCTGGCCCAGATAATGCAAGGGGACACAGACACAGATTCCGACACTGACGTCGACACTGGGGATTTGAGAGGGGTAGACCCCAAATTAGCCAAAAGCATACAATGTATGATAGTCGCTATAAAGGACGTGTTGGAGTTTCCTGAAACAACACTGGTCCCTGAGGAAAAGGATTATTTGAAATTAAATAAAAAGCAGGTTGTGACTTTTCCTCCTTCAAAGGAATTGAATGCGTTCTTTGAAGATTCCTGGGCTAACCCTGAGTAGAAATGTACCCTTCCCAGAAGGATACGTGTAGTGTACACTTTCCCTGAGGAAGACAGGCACAAATGGGAGACACCCCCAATGATAGACACCTCAGTTTCTCGGCTGTCTAAGAAAATTGTTTTGCCTGCCCCTGGCTCAGCCCCTTTAAAAGATCCAGCTGATCGTAAATTAGAAACAACCCTAAAATCCATATATACGGCTAACGGAACGGTGCTCAGGCCTACCATTGCTTGTGCGTGGGTAGTTAACGCTGTGGAAAAATGGTCTGACAACTTGCTTGTTAACATAGACACAGTTAACAGGTATGAAATAGTCCTAACTCTCGGCCATATCAAAGATGCTGCAGGTTACTTAGTTGAAGCTATGAAGAATACTGGGTTGCTGAGTTCAAGATCCTCCGCTATGGCGATTTCAGCCCGCAGGGCACTGTGGATCCACCAATGGAATGCTGATGCGGAATCAAAAAAGAATATTGAGGCGCTTCCTTACAATGGAGAAGCCCTCTTTGGAGACAAGCTGGATGCCATGATTTCAACAACTACATCAGGCAAGTCAGCATTTCTGCATTCCGCAGCTGCGCCACCTAGGAAAGGATTTCATTCTTATACGATGCAATCCTTTCGGCCCAACAAGTCCAAAAAGGCAAAGGGTACCCCCTTCTTCGCAGGAAGAGGTCGAGGAAGAGGTAAAAAATATACAACACCACAGCTACTTCTGCTAAAACCTCAGCATGACGCTGGGGCTCCCCTGCGGGAGTACAATCGGGTGGGGGCACGTCTAGTGTCTTTCAGCCAGGTTTGGGTTCACTCAGATCTGGATCCTTGGGTATTGCAGATAGTATTCCAAGGGTACAAATTGGAATTTCAGGACCTTCCCCCATGCCAATTTTTCAAATCAGCCTTACCAGCTTCTGTTCAGGACAGAGCAAAAGTGCTGAACGCAATACAGAAATTATGTCAAGACAACGTAATTTCCTTAGTTCCTGTGTCACGACAGGATTCAAGCCTGTTTGTAGTGCTGAAACCGGATGGCTCGGTCAGACCGATTTTAAACCTAAAGACTCTGAACCTTTATTTGAAAAGGTTCAAATTCAAGATGGAATCCCTGAGAGCGGTGATCTCCAGCTTGGAGGAATAGGAATTTCTGGTATCGATGGACATCAAAGATGCTTATTTACATGTTCCCATCTACCCGCCGCATCAGGCATACCTGAGGTTTGCGGTGCAGGACTGCCACTACCAGTTCCAAACATTGCCTTTCGGGCTCTCCACGGCTCCGAGAATATTCACCAAGGTGATGGCGGAGATGATGGTTCTTGGACGATCTCCTCTAAAAGCGAGATCCAGAGAGAAACTAGTGCAGAACATTGCACTTTCCCTGACAGTGCTTCAACAGCACGGTTGGATCATAAACCTTCCAAAATCACAATTGGAACCACAATGAGGTTATCATTTCTGGGAACTATATTGGACACGGAAGCACAGAAAGTATTCCTACCGGTGGAAAAGGATCCGGAGATCCAGAGGATGGTCAAACAAGTTTTAAAACCAGCACGCATATCAATTCATCAGTGCATCCGCCTGCTGGGGAAGATGGTAGCGGCCTACGAGGCTCTACAATGGCCGATTCCACGCCAGGGTGTTCCAATGGGACCTACTAGACAAGTGGTCCGGATCGCACCTACACATGCACCGGAGGATAATCCTGTCAACAAAAGCCAGTATTTCACTCTTGTGGTGGCTTCAAAGTTCTCTCCTCCTGGAGGGACGCAGGTCTGGATTCAGACTTGGATCCTGGTGACCACAGATGCAAGCCTCCAAGGTTGAGGAGCAGTCACGCAAGGGGAAATCTTCCAAGGACGATGGTCAAGTCTAGAAGTACTCCTTCACATAAACATTCTGGAATTGAGAGCTGTGCACAACAGCCTTCATCGAGCGGCACACCTTCTTCAAGGTCGTCCCATACAGATCCAGTCAGACAATGTAACGGCAGTAGCTTACATAAACTACCAGGGCGGAACAAAAAGCAGAGCGGCAATGGCAGAGGTGACAAAGTTATTCCTCTGGGCAGAAAGACATGCAAAAAGCTCTGTCGGCAATTTTCATTCCGGGAGTGGACAACTGGGAAGCAGACTTCCTCAGCAGACACGATCTCCATCCAGGAGAATGGGGCCTCCACCCAGAAGTCTTTGCAGAGGTAGCAGATCGTTGGGGCGTTCCTCAAGTAGATATGATGGCATCACGTCTCAACAAGAAGCTTCAGAAATATTGTTCCAGGTCGAAAGACCCACAAGCAATAGCAGTGGCTGCACTGGTGACCCAGTGGGTGTTTCAGTCGGTATATCTGTTCCCTCCACTTCCACTAATACCAAAAGTTCTCAAGATCATCAGAAGAGCAAGGGTTCGAGCAATTCTCATTGCTCCAGACTGGCCAAGGAGGGCTTGGTATCCAGATCTTCAGGCGTTATTACTGGAAGATTCTCAGCCTCTTACTTTTCGCGAGGACCTGCTTCAGCAGGGGCCGTTTGTTTATCAAGACTTACCGTGGCTGCGTTTGACGGCATGGCTGTTGAGCGCCAGATCCTAGCCCGTAAGGGTATTCCCAATTAAGTCATTCCCACACTTATTCTGGCCAGGAAAGGGGTAACGTCCAAACATTACCATCGTATTTGGAGAAAATAGGTATCTTGGTGTGAATCCAAGAAGTCTCCTGCGGTGGAGTTTAAATTAGGACGTCTTCTCCTATTTCTACAGGTGGGTGTGGATGCTGTCTTGAGATTAGGGTCTATCAAGGTCCAAATTTCTGCCTTGTCCATTTTCTTTCAGAAACAGTTGGCTTCCCTTCCTGAGGTCCAGACGTTCGTGAAGGGGGTTCTGCGCATCCAACCTCCCTTTGTGCCTCCTGCTGCGCCATGGGATCTTAATGTGGTGTTGCAGTTCCTTAAATCGGACTGGTTTGAGCCTCTACAAGAGGTAGAGTTGAAGTTTCTCACTTGGAAAGTGGTCATGCTGTTGGCCTTGGCCTCAGGCAGACGAGTGGCTTAATTAGGGGCTCTGTCACACAAGAGTCCTTATTTGATTTTTCATAAAGATAGAGCTGAACTGCGGACGCGTCAGCATTTTCTTCCAAAGGTTGTGTCTTATTTCCATATCAACCAACCTGGGGTGGTGCCAGTGGCTTCTGACACCTCAGCCGTTTCAAAGTCCTTGGATGTCGTCAGAGCGTTGAGGACTTATGTTGCAAGAACGGCTCGGCTAAGGAAAACAGAATCTTTGTCCTCTATGACCCCAACAAGATTGGGGGTCCTGCTTCTAAGCAGAATATTGCGCGCTGGATCAGAGGTACCATTCAGCACGCTTATTCCATGGCAGGATTGCCGTTACCGAGTTCGGTAAAGGCCCACTCTATAAGGAAAGTGGGTTATTCCTGGGCGGCTGCCCGGGGGGTCTCGGCGTTGCAAATTTGCCAAGCAGCTGCTTGGTCAGGGGCAAACACGTTTGCTAAGTTTTACAGGTTTGACACCTTGGCTGCTGACAACCTTCAGTTTGGTTAGTCAGTTCTGCAGGAACATTAGCCCTTTCCCGCCCGTACTGGGAGCTTTGGTACATCCCCATGGTACTAAAATGGACCCCAGCAACCTCTAGGACGTAAGAGAAAATAGGATTTTAATTACCTACCGGTAAATCCTTTTCTCGTAGTCCGTAGAGGATGCTGGACGCCCGCTCAGTGCTCATTTTTCCTGCAGAATTACGTTTTATCTTTTTACACAGGTTCTCATGTGTTAAGATGTTTTACAGCAGTTGCTGTTACGTTATGCATGCCTGTTAGCATGGGTTATGTTGAAAGCCATGTTAGGCGGCATGTTTTGTATGGTGTGAGCTGGTGTGAATCTCGCCACTAGTTTAATGTAAATTCTTCTCTCGAAGTTGCCCGTCTCCTCGGGCACAGTTACTATACTGAGGTCTGGAGGAGGGGCATAGAAGGAGGAGCCAGTTCACACTGTTGAAAAGTCTTAAAGTGCCGAAGGCTCCTGCAAAACCGTCTATACCCCAAGGTACTAAAATGGACCCCAGCATCCTCTACGGACTACGAGAAAAGGATTTACCGGTAGGTAATTAAAATCCTATTTTTTCTTTCCTGTTTGGGCGGATCCATCCAGCCCCACACAGAATCCATGCTCACTATCGCCCTTTATGCTGATACTGCCACAATATATATTATCTCTATTAACTGTTTCAACCTACACTTTTCCATTGGATTAAAATCACTATTGCAGCAAAGGTAGTCTGAGACATTAGAGGCATGGGCAGCTGTCTAGGGTCTTGGTCTCAGGCATTGGCGTCACTGTAGGCCGCACCCATGTGTCACCCTCCGTGGGGAGACACCAAAATTTCGGCTTCTCCTTAGTAACCGGGAGCATTGTGACATTGTGCAGCCCTTGGTTCCTGTCACAGTGTAGAAGCTGGCAGTGCAGGCAGACAAATCTCCATGGGCAGCCCAGCATCTCCGGGAATGCTGAACATGCCCTTAGAGTAGGGGTGGGCAAAATACGGCCCGCGGGCCGGATGCGGCCCGCAAACCGATCCTGCCCGGCCCACTGCCTCCCACCAGCAAGCAATGACAAGCGGCCCGACCAGCTGAGCTGCTTGTCATTGCTCTGCACTGCAGTACCTCCAAGCTGCCAGCGGCGCCTCTCTCCCCTGCTGATGCTGCGTTGTAGCAGCCTCCTCCTCCCGCCTCCAGACTCCCCAGTGACAACGGCTGTGTTCAGCCGAAAAGGGGGCGGGGCTACGTGCTGATGAAGGGGCGGGTCTACACGGGACCTCAGGGGGCGGGGCTACACGGGACAAGAGCCAGACTGCTGCAGATCCATCCTTCCTGCCACTGCCAGCCAGATCAGTAAGTTAATGGGAAAAGTGAGTGAGAGAAAGTGTGTGTGTGTGTGTGTGTGTGTGTGTGTTTGTGTATTTGCGTGTGCGGGCAGTGGCGTCAGACTGTTTTTAGGTTGGGGGGAGAGATCTTTAGCTCTCGCTGTACCAAACCCTCCTGTGTTCTGTCACCGTGTCACCCCCCAGCCCCCCCCCCGTGTTCTGTCACTGTCACCCCCCGTGTTCTGTCACTGTCACCCCCCGTGTTCTGTCACCGTGTCACACCCCCCATGTGCTGTCACCGTGTCACCCCCACCTTGTTCTGTCACCGTGTCACACCCCCGTGTTCTGTCACTGTCACCCCCCCGTGTTCTGTCACTGTCACACCCCCCGTGTTCTGTCACCGTGTCACCCCCACCGTGTTCTGTCACTGTGTCACACCCCCATGTTCTGTCACTGTCACCCCCCCGTGTGCTGTCACTGTGTCACACCCCCGTGGTCTGTCACTGTCACCCCCCCATGTGCTGTCACTATGTCACCCCCCGTGTTCTGTCACCGTGTCACACCCCCTGTGTGCTGTCACCGTGTCACCCCCACCGTGTTCTGTCACTGTGTCACACCCCCCGTGTTCTGTCACTGTCACACACCCCCGTGTTCTGTCACTGCATCACCCCCCCGTGTTCTGTCACTGTCACCCCCTCGTGTTCTGTCACTGTGTCACACCCCCCCTGTTCTGTCACTGTCACCCCCCCGTGTCACCCCCACCGTGTTCTGTCACTGTGTCACCCCCCCATGTTCTGTCACTGTCACCCCCCCCGTGTTCTGTCACCGTGTCACCCCCATGGTGTTCTGTCACTGTCACCCCCCCGTGTTCTGTCACTGTGTCACACCCCCCGTGTTCTGTCACTGTCACCCCCCGTGTTCTGTCACTGTGTCACACCCCCCGTGTTCTGTCACTGTGTCACACCCCCCGTGTTCTGTCACTGTGTCACCCCCCCGTGTGCTGTCACCGTGTCACCCCCACCGTGTTCCGTCACTGTGTCACCCCCCCATGTTCTGTCACTGTGTCACCCCCATGGTGTTCTGTCACTGTCACACCCCCCGTGTTCTGTCACCGTGTCACCCCCATGGTGTTCTGTCACTGTCAACCCCACCAAGGCGCACTCTGTACTATTACACCCCCCCCCCGCTCAAGCCGTGTGGTGCCCAAAAAGGGTGTGTGGCCTAATTTAAAAGGGGTGTGGCCTGGCGGGTATTTTCTCTTTCGCTCCGGGGGCATGTCCAGCTTCCCCGAAGATGCTGGCTGCCCCCGGAGACTGGACTGTGTGTGCCGGCTCTTATCTGTGACCCCTCGTGTTCTGTCACTGTGTCACACTCCCCATGTCCTATCACTGTGTCACACCTTTCCCCAGGGGCCATAAGACACTGGATAATTTGCTTGCTGCGCAATAATTATCCTAAATAAAATGTTAATGTGTAAAAGGGAGCTCTACCTGCTCTAATGTGTAAAAGGGAGCTCTACCTGCTGTAATGTGTAAAAGGGGGCTCTACCTGCTGTAATGTGTAAAAGGGAGCTCTACCTGCTGTAATTTGTAAAAGGGGGCTCTACCTTCCGTACTGTGTAAAAGGGAGCTCTACCTGCTGTAATGTGTAAAAGGGGGCTCTACCTGCTGTAATGTGTAAAAGGGAGCTCTACCTGCTGTAATGTGTAAAAGGGAGCTCTACCTGCTGTAATGTGTAAAAGGGGGCTCTACCTGCTGTAATGTGTAAAAGGGGGCTCTACCTGCTGTAATGTGTAAAAGGGAGCTCTACCTGCTGTAATGTGTGTAAGTGGCGCAATTTGAATAATGGAGACTATTGTGCAGCCTAATACCAGTCTGTATTATTTTTTGTCCACACTCCTTCCACATGAAGCCACGTCCCTATATTTTTTGCAAGTGGGGGGAGCTGCTATTTTGTGTGTGGCCCTCGGATATTGACAGGAAATGTCAAGTGGCCCCTCAGCTGAAATAATTGCCCACCCCTGCCTTAGAGCAATGAAAACGTGGTCAGCCCGCGAGGCCATGCCCCTTTCCTTGAAGCACACCCTCTTTTCGGACACGCTGGTGTCATTGACACTGGTGACGCCTCTGGCCTCAGGAAAACCACTAACAAGAGCAATTAGGTACCCTGTTCCTGCTGCCTTTCAGATTACCAGAGTGAACTGGTGTGAGGCTTATCGCGCCTCACTGAGCTAGGCTCAGTGTGAAGATACTGGCCATGCACAGGGGTGGATTTAGGGATGAGGGTGCCTCTATGCACGTCTGCCCCTGACTCCCCCCCACCCCCCTGCCTAATTTTATTATTTTTATTGACTGGTTATAAGCCCTCATTTGATGATAGCCAATTTAATAGAATTATAAAAAAATTAAAAAAAGCCACTAACTATGATTTGTTTTATTTATTTTTTATTATGTATATATATTTACTAAATGGGACAGCTTACAGGGGCACTATGTGCATGTCCCACCCATTTGCACTCCACTCAAGATGGCATATGGGGCCTAATGCAGACCTAAGTGCAGCAGCAACATTTTTCTCTAATGGGCAAAACCATGTGCACTGCAGGTGGGACAGATATAACATGTGCAGAGAGAGTTAGATTTGGGTGAGGTGTGTTCAACTGAAATCTAAATTGCAGTGTAAAAATAAAGCAGCCAGTATTTACCCTGCACAGAAACAAAATAACCCACCCAAATCTAACTCTCTCTGTTACATCTGCCCTACCCGCACTGCACATGGTTTTGCCCATTAAAGAAACATTTTGCTGCTGCGAACAGGTCTGAATTAGGCCCAGTGGAAACATTTTGCAGTTACTGGTACTTTTTGGGCTGACGTTACCAACACATGCATCCAAGTGCCGCCCCTTGGCATGTTCCTCAAGTGCCTAATGGGGAAATTCGGCGCTGGCCATGCAGACTGCAGGTAAGAAGAGGGGTAACATATGTGCCGATCAAGGAGTGCAGGTTACAGCGAGAAGCAAGGGTGTAGCTACCACAGGTGCAGGCAGTGCAGCTACTATGGGGCCCAGAGATTAGAGGGGCCCACCTTCCCTGTCACATGTGTTATATACATTTTTCACCATTGGGTGGTACGTAGGGGTCCTTTCAAACTTTTTCCTTGGGGCCTGCAATATATCTAGGTATGCCCCTGGACCTGCTCATTGTAGTGTGGTATAAAATGAACTGGAGGGAATGATAATGTTATATAATATGAACCGGGGCACTGTAATGAGGCACAATATGAACGGGGAGCACTATATATCATAATGTGAATTAGGGGTACTGTGCGGCATAATGTGTACTGGCAGCTCTGAAATGTGACATAGGGTGAACTTAAGCACTCCTGTGATTCATAAAAGAAACTAGGGCACTACTATGGGGCATAACATTAAATAAGGCTCTACTATGGTTCAGAAAATGAACTAGGGAACTATTATAGGGCATACAATGAACAACTGCTGCAGAAAAGTGTCTCTCTAGAAGCATTGGGATGGGGGCCCCTTCAAAATGTTGGTATGGGGCCCACAAAGTACTGGCTACGCCCCTGGCGAGGAGCCTGCATTGGTGTAGAAAAAAGGGAGCAATTAAAATAGTGCCCAATAATGGGGTGTATGTATGTTGAGATCATATTAGATACTGAGATGATAAATTAGCGTTCCATACATATTTATGAAACATACAGACGGGTGGCACTCGTTAGACCGGCTGTCGGGATCCCGGCACTCAGCATACCGGCGCCGGGTTCCCAACTGCCGGTATACCATCAACTTTTCTCCCTCTTGGGGTGTCCACAACACCCCTGGGGGGAGAATAAATAGCGTAGCGCGCCACCGTTTCCGCAGCGTGGCGAGCGCAGCAAACCTGCAAAGGGCTCTTTTGCGCACACCCCGCTGCTGGCATTCCGGCTGTCAGGATCCCGGCGCCGATATGCTGGGCACCGGCATCCCGACAGCCGGCAAGTTCGTAGTACACCCATACAGACATGTCATATTATACAGTATTTGATGATGTTTAACTGGACTGCAAAATATGATTTTGAATACTGATTGTAAAATGAATATGCACATTACTGTTAATGAGATTATGCCTTAAATACTTTTCATCTTGATATGAATATACTTGTCCTTGAGATATTTGAATAGGTATATTTTCTGGTTATAACTTTGCAAGTGGTTTCTTAATTTGTTTTCAATTCTAATTTGTTATTAAATGGTCAAATAGAATATCTCCAGCATTTCAGCACTATAATGAAACCCTCAGTGCTATGGAAAGCAGAGATATGGCACACCATCTGTCAGGGACTGATGCACAGCTAAATACCAATGCTCCCCAAGTAGTAGCTGTGAGATACAGTCACTACATTCCCGCTACACTGACATTGTGTCCATAGTGCTGAAACACAACAATTGTTTTATAGCGTGACATTTCCTTATGGAACCCCTTTTCTTCTTCTCATTTCATTAATTATGCAAGAGAAGTAGTAGTCGCTGTGACTCCTTCCGGATTGAACTGGGTAAAAGGAAGAACCATGTCTTGGACAACTATTTATAATAGTTTAGGGTCCTCACTAGTGGAAATGCTGCCAGTTTCTTTAAACAACTGTCTAACCGGGTGGTATTCATGTGACTGCCAAGAGAAATCCTGGGGCCCAGTACAAGAAATTTCTCCCTCCCATCCCCCCGCCTCCCCTTAAGGGGATGTGACCACAGCATGCTTAAGGCATGGCCACTCCTCTTTGGGGGGGGGGGGGGGGGGTCTAGCACATGAGAAGTACTCACTCACAGGAGCATGGCATGTCTCCCCCAGCCAGGGCAGTAGAGAACCTGGCTGAGGCCAGGTACTTTTCATGGGGCATGGCCTAATCACAGGAGGAGTGCACCCTGCAGCCCAGCACACAGCAGTGTGAGCAGTGAGATCGAGCAATTCAAGTGCAGTCGGACAATGTAACGACGGTGGCCTACATAAACCGACAGGGCGGAATGAAGAGCAGAGCTGCAATGTCAGAGGTAACAAGAATCATCCTCGGAGCAGAAAAACACGTTGGCGCTGTTAGCAATCTTCATTACGGCAGTAGACAACTGGGAAGCAGACTTCCTCAGCAGACACGATCTCCATCCAGGAGAATGGGGCCTCCATCCGGAGGTGTTCACGGAGGTGACAGATCTCTGGGGTGTACCTCAAATAGACATGATGGCCTCCCATCTCAACAAGAAGCTTCGGAGGTATTGTTCCAGATCAAGGGACCTGCAAGCCGTGGTGTCTCCGTGGGTGTTCCAGTTGGTGTACGTGTTTCCTCCAATTCCACACATTCCAAGAGTTCTAAAACTCATAAGGAGAACAAGAGTTCAGGCAATCCTCATTGCTCCAGACTGGCCAAGAAGGGCGTGGTACGCGGATCTTCTGGATCTACTGCTGGAAGATCCGAGGCCTCTTCCTCTTTGGGAGGACCTGTTGCAACAGGGGCCGTTCGCTTATCAAGACTTACCGCGGCTACGTTTGACGGCATGGAGGTTGAACGCCAGATATTAGCTCGGAAGGGCATTCCGAACAAAGTCATTCCTACCCTGATACAGGCTAGGAAAGGAATAACGTCTAACCATTACCATCGCATTTGGAAAAAGTATGTATCTTGGTGTGAGTCCAAGATGTTTCCTACGGTGGAGTTTCAACTGGGACGGTTTCTCCTCATCCTGCAGGCAGGTGTGGATATGAGCCTGAGGTTGGGATCAGTAAAGGTCCAGATTTCGGCCTTATCCAATTTCTTCCAGAAACAATTGGCTGCCCTCCCTGAGGTTCAGACTTTTTTTGAAAGGGGTAGCTACCATAGGTGCAGGCAGTGCAGCTGCTATGGGGCCCAGAGATGAGAGGGGGCCCACCTTCCCTGTCACAGTTACATGTGTTATATAATTTTTTTGCCATTGGATGGTACATAGGGGTCCTTTCAATCTTTTTCCTTGGGGGCTGCAATATATCTAGGTATGCTCCTGGACCTGCTCATTGTAGTGTGGTATAAAATTAACTGGAGGGCATTTTAATGTTATGTAATATGAACCGGAGCACTGTAATGTGACACAATTTGAACAGGGAATTGGGGGTACTGTGCGGCATAATGTGTACTAGTAGCTCTGAAATGTGACATAGGGTGAACTTAAGCACTATTGCGATTCATGAAAGAAACTAGGGCACTACTATGAGGCATAACATTAAATAAGGCTCTACTATGGTTCAGAAAATTAACTAGGGCACTATTATAGGGCATAAACTTAACAACTGTTGCAGAGAAGTGTCACTCTAGAAGCATAGGGACGGGGGCCCCTTCAAAATGTTGCTATGGGGTCCACAAAGTTCTGGCTACACCCCTGCTCACACAAGTTCACTCTGGTAATCTGAAAGACTCATACAGGAATCATGATCCCAGTTTGTATTACCTGTCCTGTACTTGCTAGTACTACAGAATTGGATCTCACATTTGTTCCCTGACAAGTTTTAGAGCAGTGTGCGACTGTTGATAATTATGTCATTTTAGTGAGTAAGAATTTAATGTTTCGTTGGAAGTGCGTTGATGTTTTGCTCTTTAATTTGCTAGTAGCATTTTATGAATATTCTGTGTTTATTTTTTAGCACTATTGATACTTCTGTGCTTCATTATTCGGCATATTACAGAATGATAGATGGAACATATTTGTGTCTCTTGTTGTATAACATATCTAATAGGATACGCATATATAATTTATGCTCATGTCATAATAACAGAAAAGACATAATAACATTCTGGCCATAACAAAGGCTGAGATCAAATTAATTTTTAGTTGTGTTACTGACCGGAACCAGCTTTGTGGGTGCTTGAGCACCCCAAATATTTGTGCTGCTGCATCCACTATCCATGTTGGTGCACCCCAAATATTTGTGCTGCTGCATCCACTATCCATGTTGGTGCACCCCAAATATTTGTGCTGCTGAGCCACTACCCATGTTGGTGCAGGGTATTTTTCAGGTATAAGTGGAATGGGGGGAATATGAGCACACCCAACCATTTTAAAAAGTGGGCTACATTGATCACCCGACAGTGGGTCCTACTTTGGCAATGTGGAAAAGGTTGAGGGACAAACTGGACCTCTCAACAGCAGTGTCTCCACTGACTCCCATAGTGCATAATCTGTTCTTCTTACCAGGTACTTCAGGTAGAACCACTGCATCTTGGAAGTCAGCGGGAGTTACCAGAGTCTGCCATTTGATTTCAACTGGTTCAAACAAATCCTTTGAGACGCTATTGGAGGAGTCAGATCTAACTAAAGCAGATTATTGGTTTTATCTACAGGCTTGTCATTTTATCTTATCTTTGGGCAGACCTGTTGGATGAACCAGGGATCTGACCCCGTTTGAAGAATTGTGTACTCAATCGCACACCCCGACCTATGTTATATCCAACATATATCAAATTCTCCTAACGGCTCTTTTGCCCCCTATCCTGTCATATCAAGTATCCTGGGATAGAGGTTTCACTCTTAAGGGAATCCAAGGAAATTGGGACAGTGTCTGCTCGTCTAGTATGGATGTAGTAGAGTCCCAGTCCAAGCCGGCAACAGAAATCTTGGGCGCCGTACACTAATACCTCTGCCCCTCCCCCCAGCCCTAAAAACATTGTCTGCACTATGTTCTTCCCCACGACCATCACATGCACCTCCCTGGAATGTAGTTATGATCCCGGTGGCCGGGATCCTGGCTGTCAGCATACAGACGCCGGGATCCCTGACACCAGAACGCCGACAGGGAGGCCAGGCATATTCACACTCGTGGGGATCCTGGCGTCGGTATGCTGACCACCGGGATCCCGACTACCGGTCACCTGATCCCAACCCCGCCTGCCTTAAACAATACTGATATAATGGGATCATCCCTTTCCAAAATGAAGATTCCCAGACCCACAATGGCCAGGCATTTTGTACTGTCTGTGCTGAGCAACAGCTGAGCCTGAAAGACCAGTCACCACCACACACAGACATTCTGCTCTGATCTCATCTGTCATGCATGCATGCAGATGCATCCATATGTGCAGAATGCTGCATGCATAATGTGCATAATATGCCTGCCTGCCTGCCCGCAGCCCGCCCCAAACCAATCCTAATGCCCCAAACCAAACCCAAATCCCTAAACATTCTGGAGTTGGAGAACCTTACCAGCAGCAACACACAGCCGCCAGTGCCACTGATTGACCAGGATCAGAGTCCCGCAGTACTGTCCAGGCTGCTCCTGCTTGGCGCTCCGGCTCCTCGCAGCTCACACAGCAGAGTAGAGATGGCTACTGACTCACTGTCTCAACACAGTGACTCGAATCATCAGGAAGTATGAATGATTCGAGTCACTCACTGTTTAATGAGTCGAGACAGCTGCAGCCTCTCTCAGCCAGAGGGAGGAAACTCAGTGTGTCCTTCAGTCAGTCAGTGTGTTCTGCTGAGTGTCTTTAGCTGTGATTGGCCAGAGGCTATACCAGGTGACACCCAGTGGGAGGGGGGAGGGAGCAGTCACGACTCACAAGTCAGTGAGTGCTGTGCTGCTGTGCCTGATCCATTTCATGAATCATGATTCATCCTGAGTCTGCCTGTGAGTTGAGACAGTTGTACACTGTGTAGACTCAGTGACTCAGTGGATGGATCTGATTCATGAAGCATAAGCCTGCAGGAGGTGGAGCCCCTGTGGTACAGTGTTCTCAACTCACTGTTCCTGCTCAATGTGATTGTGGGTGGCAAACTCCCTGGAGGCTAGATAGTGGATAATATAATAAATCCAAGCCCACCTAAAAAAAAGCCCACCTAAAAATCATCCAATTAGCAAAGTATGCAAAGTAAAAAAAAAATTTTTTTATTTGGTTTAGTTACAGACTGAATGATGTGTTTCATGGCTGTTAAGCTTTCTCTCCTCAACCAGAAGTAATGTGCATATTCTGTAACTAGTATGCAGAGCCGGCCATAGGCATAGGCAAACGAGGCAATTGCCTAGGGCATCTGGCATGCCTAGGGGCATCAGCAGCTTCTGCTGATTAAAATGATATGCGGCATGCCTATATTCTGTATGTAGCATTTCATATGCAGATACAGCGACAGTCTCACACAGTATATAGGCATGCTGCATATCATTTTAATCAGCAGAAGCTGCTTGTGCATCCTAGCCACATAGCAATGCAAATAAGATGCATTTTCATAAAAATGTGCCCGACGTTAGCATTGAGGCAAGATTTATGAGGACACATCTGTATCCAAGCAGAGGCAGAGATGACAGTGTTAGTGGCAGTGTGAGTGCTGTGTGCATGTGAGTAGGTTGGTTGTGCAGTAGTGTTCGGAATATGTGTAAGGAGCATTATGTGTGTCATGTAAAAATGCAATAACAATGTGCAACATATGTGTAAGGGGCACTATGTGTGTCATTATGTGTATAAGGGCATTAATAATGTGCGGCATATGTGTAACAGGGTACTACTGTATGTGTGTCATTATGTGTATAAGGGCATTAATAATTTGCGGCATATGTGTAACAGGGTACTACTGTATGTGTATCATGTGTATGGGGGCACTAAAAATGTGCAGCAAATGTGTAGGGGGCACTATGTGTGTCATTATGTGTTTAAGGGCATTAATAATGTGCGGCATATGTGTAAGGAACATTATGCGTAAAAGGGCATTAATAAAGGTTGTCATAATGTGTAAGGCTCATTATGTTTATAAGGACATTAATAATGTGTCTCATATGTGTAAGAAGCATTACTGTGTGGAATTATGTGTATAAATGCATTACTAATGTGTGGCATTATGTGTATAAGGTGCTCTACTATGTGGCGTTGCGTATAGAAAGGGCATTACTGTGTTGTCTAATGTGAATAAAGAGCAATATTGTGTGGTATAATGTGAATAAGGAGCAATTCAGTGTGATGTAATGTGAATAAGGGGCTCTACTGTGAGGAGTAACGTTTATAAGGTAAAGTGATACTGCTGTGGAATGTAATATGAATTATGGACACTATCGCATGATCAAATGTGAATAAAGTTGCAGTACTGTGTGGCGTAATTGGAATTGGGGTCACTATTGTGTGGCCATGCCCCTTGCCAGTAAAAACACACCCCTTTTTGGGCTGTGTGCCAAATGTGCGAATTGTTCCTATTTAAAATATAGGGGTACAAACACCAAAATAAGGACTGCTGTGGGTGAAGGGTGATGGTGCTGGGAAAGAGGTGCAAGGTCAGAGGTGGAACCAGCGGTGGTGCTAGGGGGCACCAGCCAAAATCTTGCCTAGGGCATCATATTGGTTAGGGCCGGCTCTGCTAGTATGCAATAAGTGGTTATTAATCATATATCAACATAACACTGAATCTATGTTAATATATTATTAACAATCAGTGCATAAGCAGCTGCCTCCCCCAGATACACTGCACAATCACTGCAGCTGAATAACTCCCTCCATGAGTCCAGCACTGGCAACTCACTGATTCATGTGCAGTCTCTGCAATACATTAAAATACAAATGAGTCATGACTCATGTGCCGAGATACTGACTCGAGACACTTCACTGAACTGAGTCATGTGTCTCAACTCAGTTCAGTGAATCACTTTGCCCATGATTACAGCAGAGATAGGGAGAGGGAGGCGTACGGTGAGGACTCGAAGAGGAGGGGCGGTCCGGACGAGCGTCCTGCTTTGTGACTGGTGCAACGTCAGTGCACAGCACACAGCACGGCCGGGGACTGGCTGGCTCAGGCTGACAGCTGACCTGGCTGGGGCAGTGCACTGAGGGGTAAACACACGGCTCGGGGGGGGGGCGCCTCAGCCGCAAAAAAATAAAATAAAAACTCTTAACCACACAGCGAGCCGCACATGGCTGGTGCGGTGCCGCGAGTTATAGAATTATTTACATTTATTATGACATGCTGCCGCCGCTGGACTTTGGGGCCACTCATAACGATGGGGCCTAGGACGGTTGTCCCCTATGACCCCCCCTGTCGCCGGGCCTGGTCCCAGTACAAACTGTTATCGAGATGGTATTGCTGCCCAACTATTGTTCATAAATTTTGCCCTGGTGTGTTCCCTTTCTGCTGTGTGGTCAGGAGCAGGGTTCATGAATGCATATTTGGTGGGATTGTTCTTTGATCATCCCATTTTGGGATAATGTCAGATAGGTGGCTACGGAGATACTGGGTTTTCCTGCTCTTTTGGTTATTGTCCCAATCAGATATACCTATAGCTAAATACAAAAAGTCACTACTCAGGCATATGAATAATGCAGCAAGAGCGATATTGCCGGTTCGCTGGCGTTCGACCTCTCCACCTACCATGTGGGACTGGTGCCAACATATGGACTTCTACATGGCAATGGATGAAATTTACTCCACCATGGTGAATATATGTCTATTTGGTTTGGGTGGTTGGAGTTCAAATTGTCCTACTCATATAAGGCCTTAGGGGGTCATTCCGAGTTGTTCGCTCGATAGCTGTTTTTAGCAGCCGTGCAAACGCTAAGCCGCCGCCCTCTGGGAGTGTATCTTAGCTTAGCAGAAGTGCGAACGAAAGGATCGCAGAGCGGCTACAAAAAAAAAATTGTGCAGTTTTAGAGTAGCTCCAGACCTACTCAGCGCTTGCGATCACTTCAGACCATTCAGTTCCGGATTTGACGTCACAAACACGCCCTGCGTTCGGCCTGCCATGCCTGTTTTTTTCCTGGCACACCTGCGTTTTTTGGAACACTCCCTGAAAACGGTCAGTTGACACCCAGAAACTCCTCTTTCCTGTCAATCACTCTGCGGCTGCCATTGCGACTGAAAAGCGTCGCTAGACCTTGTGTAAAAATACATCACCCGTTGTGAAAGTACGTCGCGCGTGCGCACTGCGCCGCTTACGCATGCACAGAAGTGCCGCTTTTTCACTTAATCGCTGCGCAGCGAACATTTTTAACTAGCGATCAACTCGGAATGACCCCCTTAGTACCTACAGACATTCACTAACTCACTCACTGACTCACTCACTGATTGACTGTTTGGTTGATACGATTGACAAGGTCACAGGATTAGTTGTAGATGACATCCTCTGTTTTAACATTAACTCATACAGTAGGTTCAATCAGGCTATTCAAAAGAGGCTCTGACTCACCAGAATTTGTTGTCCGATGACGAGTGGAATCTCTCCCTTCTAACTCTTTTTCTCTTTTTCCTTCCTTTACTTACATTTTACTTTTTTATTAGTTACCTGATTGATGCCTTTTGCGTGCCATTTTTTTTTTATATGGCGTTAGTTAGTTTGGAGTACTGACTAAGAATTATAGCATCATTCTTTGTTGTTCTAATGTTTTATTATGTACCATTGTTTTTATACGATATATATACTGATTTTTTGCTATGACTATGGTACTTGAAAATTAAGAATTTATAAAAAACAAAAGTGTGCTACTTTGATATTGGTGATAGTATCTGCTGTGTATTTCTGCAGGCTCTATGTGATAACATGGAATGTCGGCTGTTCCGTGCCTCCTACAGATCTCACTTCCCTGCTCTGCCTTAATGCTGGAGATGGCAAGACTGATATGTTTGTTATTGGGTAAGACGACTATTTCTCCACCAATCCTATCCAGTCTTCTAATGAATACTAAAAACTAGTCCATAACATCACTCTATCCATGATCTATCTCTACAGGTTACAGGAGGTCAATTCCATGATCAATAAGCGTCTGAAGGATGCTTTGTTTTCAGATCAGTGGAGTGAGATGTTCATGGACGTCTTGAGCCCCTTCAGCTACGTGCTGGTGAGAATCGTACCAGAAAGATACTTAAATTAATGTCTGTCTATTACTCTCTACAATTTCATTTTGTGGTCAGCCTTGGTATTACACTCATTTCATATACAATTGTTTTGTTGCCATTTGCTTTGTAGTTTTCCTTCCATGCGTCACGCATTCAGGATGCAGTCACCATGTTGACAATCACAATTTTGACAGTTATAATGTTGACAACACAGTGTTGACAGTTATGATATCGACATGTTCACAGTATCGACATGTGAAATGTCAACATTCAGTAGAAAGCCAACAGTTCGGGTTAGGCTGCAGGAGGGGAGGGTTAGCGGTTAGGCTGTGGGAGGGTATGGTTAGGATTAGGTATAGGGGTTAGTGTTACTTATTGCCGATACTGCTAGTTGACAGCTGGAAATCACCATCACCTGACTGCCAGATGCCACCAGAGACCCACTATCAAATAAGTGAGCACTGCACCTGGACACACAGTTTTGTCGCCATTGTAATAATATTCATCAGTGTCTACATGAATGTGGAAATGTGGTCAATGGCGATATGCTACATATCGCCATTACATAGTCCTTTCTGGGATTTCAACCATCAAAAAACAATTAGATATAAACTGCCTGAAGAAGCCACCAGTGGTCTAGTCAAACACATAACCAAAGTTTATGCAGAACTGATTTATGGTGTATTGTATTATCACCAATTAAGACACAGATGTGATTGAATATACAGTATGATCTGTGATGAATCCTTAACCACTTACCTGGCTAGTATTTTATTTTATTTTTTTTCAAAAATGCTCAGCAAGTTTTATGATTGAATTCGGTTAAGAGGATTTATTTAAATTAATTTAAATTGTTTATGAAAAAAGGAACATTTATTTAAAAAACAAATCCAACACTGTTTTACTTAAAAAGCAAAACAAAAAAAACAACAACACTTTTTCCCCCAATAAACATCGGTATGAAAAACCGGTGGGTGAGATATCAGACAATCGATGATCGGACCATTGTGGCTCTACATTTTCCCGGCTGTTCCTCTCTGCAGCGTTTCGGGTGTTCACAGGAAAGATGAGTGCTGCTTTTTTACATTCCCCCAGTGGCTACTCATCTTTGCAGCCGTGTGGTGGGGTAAGGGGTGCAACCGGGTTGACCGATCAGCTGTGATTGGCTGCACGGCAGACACTGTGGGAGGGAAACAAGAAGCAGAGGTCCCTCTGCCAGTGGCACAGTGAGCATAGTGCTTGTGCAAGTTGTGATGGTGCACCAATGGCGTGTCTAAAGATACTCTGAGATGGAAATGTACTGTCTCAAGACGCTGCAAGTGGACATCGTAGTTTTTAGAAAATCGTCCATGGCATTAGCATAAGACAGATGTAACTGCGTCCAACTCAAAACCAGGCTCACAGTGTGATTCTATTAGGGTGTGTTAAGAACTCATTATCATAATCGGTGCTTATTTGCACCAACACATAGACAAATAGATTTTACAAATATGCGTCTCTGTGCTGGTCATTGTAGCACTAACTGTACTTTTATTGATTTATTAACTAGCATAGATTCCATGAAATAAAATATCACGTGTCAGATGTGTGTTTTTTGAAGAGCTTAATTTAAGTTACTGTATGTCCACTTACATCTTTGCTTTTTTACAAATTTGGCACAACATGCAAAACACGGCTAAGCTGTTTTTCCACGAGTATCGAGTGGATGAATTTTAAAATTTTTGTTTGCCATAATAGAATATGTATAAAGTAACATATTAAAGAAGCAAATTAAGAAAAATAACAAGGCATGGCTAAATATCTCATTCTATGGCATGCAAAACTGTGCCATACATGGCGGGATATAGCAAAGATGTATGTGGACACATCTGTACAAAACAATGTTGTATCCAAAACATGCTTCACATTTTATTTCACATCTTGACACAATGGCCCTCATTCCGAGTTGATCGCTCGCAAGGCGAATTTAGCAGAGTTGCTCAGGCTAAGCCTACGCCTACTGGGAGTGTATCTTAGCTTCTTAAAATTGCGACCGATGTATTCGCAATATTGCGATTACAAACTACTTAGCAGTTTCAGAGTAGCTTCAGACTTACTCGGCATCTGCGATCAGTTCAGTGCTTGTCGTTCCTGGTTTGACGTCATAAACACACCCAGCGTTCGCTCAGACACTCCCCCGTTTCTCCGGCCACTCCTGCGTTTTTTCCGGAAACGGTAGCGTTTTTATCCACACGCCCCGAAAACGCTGTGTTTCCGCCCAGTAACACCCATTTCCTGTCAATCACACTACGATCGCCGGAGCGAAGAAAAAGCCGTGAGTAAAAATACTATCTTCATTGTAAAATTACTTGGCGCAGTCGCAGTGCGATTATTGCGCATGCGTACTAAGCGGAATTTCACTGCGATGCAATGAAAATTACAGAGCGAACGACTCGGAATGAGGGCCAATGTTTACTTTGCTCTATGTAGCAGTCACATTGATATGTGTAAGATGTGCTTTGCTTAAAGTTTTCCACTGAACATTTCCATGTTAGAAACTTGCTTGTGACTGCTGCTTACTCCCATGTGTCTTAGGTCAGCTCTGTCAGGATGCAAGGCTGCCTGCTGCTAGTATTTGCCAAGTATTTCCACCTCCCCTTCCTGCGTGATGTTCAGACTGACTGCACAAGGACTGGCCTGGGAGGTTACTGGGTCAGTAAATGTATTCTTCTTCATGAGAACTCCTTACACTAATAGTATGTACGTGTGTGTTCCACTAATCTTTACATAGTACTCTCCAATAGAGTGACTATATATCCCTTTTCCCTGGGACGCCCATGGATTACACAGGTTCTGTGGCTGGCTGACTTCAAGCCTACGTTTCAGCTGGTTTTAAACAGCCACAGAACCTGTGTAATCCATGATCGTCCCAGGTAAAAGGGATAATATGGTCACTCTATCTCCAGGAATGTCTGGGGGACTCCTGAATTTCACAGAGCTTTCTCGCATGCTTCAGAGAGTAGATCAGACTCCTTTATCCCTCTCACTTTCCCAGCGAAATGGGCGGTCTAGGGATTTGATGAGATTATTTGCAGTGAATCGCATCACTGTGGCCCTGCCACCCATCCTCCCAATTACATATTGCAATATTGTACAGTAGGGAAAACGGAAGAGATGATTTCAGTTGAGGCACCACACTCCGTGCGATGCCCACCTTGACGTTACCTTTGGGATATCCCAGGGGAGACACTTAAATAGCTAGAGAGTGTGCTTTACTTATGATTTTCATTTGCAATTTCTATTTTTCTGTTTTCCAATGTTTCCTTACTTTTATAGGGTAACAAAGGTGGAGTCAGTATCCGATTATCCCTGTTTGGTCACATGGTGTGCTTTCTGAACTGTCATTTGCCTGCTCACATGGAGAATTCTGACCAGCGTGTGGATAATTTTGAGAGCATCTTGCAGCTTCAGCAGTTCCAGGGTCCCCTGGCGAATGGTGTCCTGGACCATGAGTATGTTTCTTATCTGAGACACACAAACAGATCTCAGATAGATATTGGGATGGTACCTGCTTTTACTTCTTAATACAACATCTCCATTCTAATTCCCATGTTGCTCCCTGTATAACTTGGAAATAGGTGAATCTCTACAGTTTTCATTTGGGCATCAGAATTGCTGCATCAGGATTAGGACTACCGTCAGTAACCTATGTATCACTTCTTTACAAAAAAAAGCAATGGCTTCATATAACTTATTTTATCCTAACTGCAGTTATAGCGGTCAGTGCCAGAAATCTGTAATTCTATGAAACATCCTGTGACATGCCCGAGCAGGTGGACACGGTACTTCATCACATGCAAATCAGCAATGCTAGGAACAGGCAAAGGGAAATCAGTAGGTAGTTTAGGTAGAAGAGGAAGTCTAAGAGCAGATCTTACAGCCCCATACAAATCTATTCAAATGCCTGTCATCATTATATAATACATTTATTTCTCATATACGTCCTAGAGGATGCTGGGGACGACATCAAGACCATGGGGTATAGACGAGATCCGCAGGAGACATGGGCACTCTAAAGGCTTTTCATTGGGTGTGAACTGGCTCCTCCCTCTATGCCTCTCCTCCAGACCTCAGTTTTAGAAATGTGCCCAGGCAGACTGGATGCACTCTGAGGAGCTCTACTGAGTTTCTCTGAAAAGACTTATGTTAGGTTTTTTATTTTCAGGGAGATCTGCTGGCATCAGACTCCCTGCTTCGTGGGACTGAGGGGGCAGAAGCAGAACCAACTTCCTAAAGAGTTTCATGGCTCTGCTACTGGCTGACAGGACATCATTAGCTCCTGAAGGGAACTGAATGCTAGCTGTGTCTAGATGCTCACTCCCACAGCACGCCGTCACCCCCCTCGCAGAGCCAGAAGTCAGAAGACAGGTGAGTATGAGAAGAATGATCTTCTATCAAGTAAGTGACGGCTGAGGTGCGGCGTGGCTGGCGGGAGCGCAGCGCGCCATTGCTGCCCACACACACAGGCACTGCAGGGTGCAGGGCTGGGGGGGGGGGGCGCGGCGCCCTGGGCAGCAAGAAATATACCTCAAACTGGCTAAAAGGGGGCATAAGATGCCGCTGGCACAGCCCTACCCCCGCCAGTATAAATATCATGGATACTGAGTGTAAGGACGCGCCATTGTGAGGGCGGAGCTTCTTCCTCAGGCAGCCAGCACACTGCTCAGCGCCATTTTCTCTCCTCAGGCTGCGGAGAACACGCTGGTCCTCTCCTCCACTTCTGACAAGTACAGGGTGCTATTAAGGGGGGGCACAAAGCGATTGTGGTGCATTTTAATAGTGTGAATTACTGTTTAAAAGCGCTGTTGGGCTGTGGGCATACTGTGTTCACAGGCAATAGTGGTGCTGGGATTGTGAACTGGCTGCTCCTATCCTGTGTCCCTCTGACAGATTTTACTTTGGGTCTGTCCCCAAATAAGTCCCAGTGTGTCTGTGAGTGTACTGTACACGTGTGAGGCATGTCTGAGGCAGGGAGTTCCTCCCCGGAGGAAGCCATTTTAGGGACACAGAGTTGTAATGTGGTGGCGCTACCGGCACACCAAGAGCCTGCATGGGTGAAAGAGATACGTGACAGTATGCATCTGATTAACCGAAGATTAGATAAGTCTGAATCTAAGGCTGCATGCTGGAGAAAATCTATGGAAGATGTGATTTTTCAGGATGCTGTTATTCCTTATGCGGGCGGCCCCACTGGGTCACATAAGAGACCGTTTGCGAATGTTGTAAACACTGATACCGACACGGGCTCAGATTCTTGTGTCGACGATAGTGACTCCAGAGAGATAGATCATAAATTGGCAACAAGTATACAATATATGATTATGGCTATAAGGGACGTGTTGGAGGTTACAGAAACCACTCCTGTACCTTAGGAGAAGGCTTATTTATGTAAAGAAAAGAAATCCAAAGTCACGTTCCCTCCTTCACATGAACTAAATGCTCTGTTTGAAGGGATGTGAGTGAATCCTGATAAGAAATTTCGTATTCCCAAAAGGATTCAGATAGCTTACCCTTTCCCGGCTGAGGACAGAAAAAAATGGGAGTCACCCCCTGTGTTAGACAGTGCGCTTTCCAGGTTGACAAAGAAGGTAATTCTCCCTGCTCCTGGCACGGCTTCTCTTAAAGAGCCGGCAGACCGCAAAATGGAAACGACATTGAAATCCATTTATGTTACCAATGGTACACTACTCAGGCCCACTATTGCCTGCGCATGGGTGAGTCGCACTATTGAAAAATGGTCAGAAAGCGTGTCATCAGAAATTGACACGATTGATAAAGATGAGATACTCCTTAAGTTATGGAATATCAAGGACGCTGTCGCCTACATGCTGGAAGCAATGAAGGATATTGGACTCTTGAGTTCACAAGCCGCTACCATGGCAATATCGGCTAGGCAGGCGCTGTGGATTCGCCAGTGGAACGCGGATGCAGATTCCAAAAGAAACATGGAGGCACTCCCATATAAAGGTGAAGCCTTATTTTGCGATGGCCTGGATGCGTTAGTCTCGGCAGCTACCGCAGGTAAGTCGACATTTTTGCCCCATGCGCCTTCATCGGCAAAAAAGACCTATCACCCGCAAATGCAGTCCTTTCGGCCCAATAAATACAAAAAGACGAGAGGTTCCCCCTTCTTTGCAGGTAGGGGAAGGGGAAAGAAGCCCACAGTGGCTCCAGGTTCCCAAGAGCAGAAGTCTACCCCTGCTTCTGAAAAATCCTCAGCATGACGCTGGAGCTCCCTTGCAAGAGGCCGCTCGGGTGGGGGCACGTCTCAAACTCTCCAGCCAAGGTTGGATTCTGTCTGGCCTGGATCCCTGGGTGTTGCAAATAGTATCCCAGGGATACAAACTGGAGTTTCAAGACGTTCCACCATGCCGATTCTTCAAATCGACCTTGCCAGTTTCTCCACCAGAAAGAGAAGCAGTAACAGCGGCAATCCAAAAGTTATGTTAAGACCAGGTTATAGTCCTGGTACCGTTGTCACAACAAGAGCGGGGTTTTTATTCAAGCCTCTTTGTTGTTCCGAAGCCGGACGGCTCGGTCAGACCGATCCTAAATCTAAAGGATCTGAATTGTTATCTGAAAAGGTTCAAGTTCAAGATGGAATCACTTAGAGCGGTGATTGCCAGTCTGGAGGAGGGGGACTACTCGGTGTCGGTAGACATAAAGGATGCGTACCTGCATGTTCCCATTTATCCTCCTCACCAGGCTTACCTGAGATTCGCGGTTCAGGATTGCCATCACCAATTCCAGACGTAACCCTTTGGCCTCTCCACAGTGCCGAGGGTATTCACCAAGGTGATGGCGGAAATGATGGTCCTCCTTCATCAGAAAGGAGTCAATATAATTCCTTATCTGGACGATCTCCTGATAAAGGCGAGATCCAGGGAGCAGTTGTTACAAAACATATCACTCTCTCTGTCAATACTCCAACAACACGGGTGGATCATAAATTACCCAAAGTCACAATTGGAACCGACGACAAGGTTGTCTTTCCTCGGGATGATTGTGGACACAGAGTTCAGAGAGTATTTCTTCCGGTGGAAAAGGCTCTGGAAATCCAGAACATGGTAAAACAGATATTGAAACCATTGAGTGTGTCGATCCATCAGTGCATTCGGTTGTTGGGGAAGATGGTGGCGGCCTATGAGGCCATACAATTTGGCAGGTTCCATGCCAGAGTATTCCAGTGGGACCTGTTGGACAAGTGGTCGGGGTCACACCTACACATGCACCGAAAGATAATCCTGTCGTCAAAAACCAGGATTTCGCTCCTGTGGTGGTTACACAGCTCTCACCTACTAGAGGGACGCAGGTTCGGGATTCAAGACTGGGTCCTGGTAACCACGGATGCGAGTCTCCGAGGCTGGGGAGCAGTGTCTCAGGGAGAAAACTTCCAAGGACGTTGGTCACATCAGGAAGCCTGCCTTCACATAAACGTACTGGAGCTAAGAGCCATTTACAACGGCCTTCAACAAGCGGTACATCTTCTTCAAGATCCAGGCGGACAATATAACAGCAGTCGCGTACATAAACAGGCAGGGCGGAACGAAAAGCAGAGCGGCAATGGCAGAGGCGACAAAAATCCTCCGCTGGGCAGAAAAACATCTACAAGCTCTGTCGGCAATATTCATTCCGGGAGTAGACAACTGGGAAGCAGACTACCTCAGCAGACACGATCTCCATCCAGGAGAGTGGGGCCTCCACCAAGAAATCTTCGCAGAGGTGACAAGTCTTTGGGGAGTTCCTCAAATAGACATGATGGCGTCTCGCCTCAACAAGAAGCTTCAGAGATACTGTTCCAGGTCGAGAGACCATCAAGCAGTAGCAGTGGATGCACTGGTGACCCAGTGGGTTTTCCCGTCAGTGTATGTCTTCCCTCCACTTCCACTGATCCCAAAAGTACTCAGGATCATAAGGAAAACAAGGTTTCGAGCAATCTTCATTGCCCCAGACTGGCCAAGGAGGGCTTGGTACCCAGATCTTCAGCAGTTGCTCATAGAAGATCCTCGGCCTCTTCCTCCTCGAGAGGACCTGCTGCAGCAGAGGCCGTGCGTGTACTAGGACAAACCGCGGCTACGTTTGACGGCATGGCTGTTGAATGCCGGATCCTAGTCAGGAAGGATATTCCCAAGGAAGTCATCCCCACCTTTATTCAGGCCAGAAAAGGAGTAACGTCGAAACATTACCACCATATTTGGAGAAAATATGTGTCTTGGTGTGAATCCAAGAAAGCTCCTACGGAAGAGTTTCACTTAGGGCGTTTCCTCCATTTTTGCAGGATGGTGTGGAGGCGGGCCTCCGATTGGGATCAATCAGGGTCCAGATTTCGGCCTTGTCGGTGTTCTTCCAAAAACAAATTGGCCTCTCTTCCAGAAGTTCAGACCTTCGTGAAAGGGGTTCTGAACATCCAGCCTCCATTCGTGCCTCCAGTGGCACCATGGGACCTTAACGTGGTATTGCAGTTCCTTCAATCGGATTGGTTTGAGCATCTACAAAAGATAGAGTTGAAGTTTCTCACTTGGAAAGTGGTGATGCTTCTGGCTTTGGCATCCGCAACACGGGTGTCTGAATTGGGGGCCTTGTCTCACAAGAGCCCTTACCTGATCTTCCATGAAGATAGGGCAGAGTTGAGAACTCGACAACATTTTCTTGCTAAGGTGGTTTCATCTTTTCACATAAACCAACCTATTGTAGTGCCAGTAGTTACTGACACATTCACTGAATCAAAATCTCTAGATGTGGTTAGAGCTTTGAAAATCTATGTTGCTAGAACGGCCGTATACGGAAAACAGAGGCCCTGTTTGTCCTGTATGCTCACAACAAGATTGGGTGTCCTGCTTCCAAGCAGACTATTGCACGTGGATCAGAAATACGATTTAGCAAGCTCATACTACGGCTGGTTTGCCGTTACCGACGTCGGTGAAGGCCCATTCCACTAGGAAGGTGGGCTCATCCTGGGCGGCTGCCCGGGGGGTCTTGGCATTACAACTGTGCCGAGCAGCTACTTGGTCAGGGTCAAACACATTTGCTAAGTTCTACAAGTTTGACACCTTGGCCGAAGAGGACCTAAAGTTTGGTCAATCGGTGCTGCAGGGTCATCCTCACTCTCCTGCCCGTACTGGAGCTTTGGTATAGACCCCCATGGTCTTGATGTGATCCCCAGCATCCTCTAGGACGTATGAGAAAACAGGATTTTGATACCTACCGGTAAATCCTTTTCTCCTAGTCCGTGAAGGGGTTCACTACGGCTGGCCGGCGGTCGGGCTCCCGGCGACCAGCATCCCGGCGCCGGGAGCCCGCCCGCCGGCTTACCGACAGCGTGGCGAGCGCAAATGAGCCCCTTGCGGGCTCGCTGCGCTCGCCACGCTACGGGCAAGGTGGCGCGCTACGCGCGCCACACTATTTTATTCTCCCTCTATGGGGGTCGTGGACCCCCACGAGGGAAAATAGGTGTCGGTATGCCGGCTGTCGGGCTCCCGGCGCCGGTATACTGAGCGCCGGGAGCCCGACCGCCGGCATACCGAAGACCACCCCCGTAGAGGATGCTTGGCGCCCGTCCCAGTGCGAACTTTACCTGCAGTTTAGTTATTAGTTACACAAGTTGTGTTATCTTAGTTTTCAGCATGTTGCTGCAATTGATTCATGCCTGTTGGCGTGTGTTATGTTGAATGCCATGTGTGCGGCATGGTTGAGGGTGTGAGTTGGTAGATATCTTACCACTAATTTAAGAAAATCTTTACCTCGAAATGTCAGTCTCCCTGGGCACAGTTCCTACAACTGAGGTCTGGAGGAGGGGCATAGAGGGGGGAGCCAGTTCACACCCAATGAAAAGTCTTTAGAGTGCCATGTCTCCTGCGGATCCTGTCTATACCCCATGGTCTTGATGTCATCCCCAGCATCCTCTACGGACTAGGAGAAAAGGATTTACCGGTAGGTATCAAAATCCTGTTTTTGTACCCACGTATCAGCAGGTTGCAAGCAGGCAAAATGCATAAAAATTTGGAATGCATGTTCAACAGACAGAGGTTACGTCCTTTGCCCGTCATTGGGGGTCATTCCGAGTTGTTCACTCGTTATTTTTTTCTCGCAACGGAGCGATTAGTCGCTAATGCGCATGCGCAATGTCCGCAGTGCGACTGCGCCAAGTAAATTTGCTATGCAGTTAGGTATTTTACTCACGGCATTACGAGGTTTTTTCTTCGTTCTGGTGATCGTAGTGTGATTGACAGGAAGTGGGTGTTTCTGGGCGGAAACTGGCCGTTTTATGGGTGTATGTGAAAAAACGCTACCGTTTCTGGGAAAAACGCGGGAGTGGCTGGAGAAACGGAGGAGTGTCTGGGCGAACGCTGGGTGTGTTTGTGACGTCAAACCAGGAACGGCACCGACTGAACTGATCGCAGATGCCGAGTAAGTCTGGAGCTACTCAGAAACTGCTAAGAAGTGTCTATTCGCAATTCTGCTAATCTTTCGTTCGCAATTTTACTATGCTAAGATTCACTCCCAGTAGGCGGCGGCTTAGCGTGTGCAAAGCTGCTAAAAGCAGCTTGCGTGCGAACAACTCGGAATGACCCCCATTGTGCACAGGGTGGACGTGTGTATAAAGGGCCTGATTCACGATAGATTTATATATATACATATATATATATTAGAGTGTAAAATTAATGTTCTCTAACATTCGTAAGCTACATGCAAAAGAAGCCAGTATTACCCTGCACCAGTGGTGTATTTATAGTGGGTGCTGGGGGGCCCACTCCACACACCCTGCACCCATTTTTTTCAATAGTTACCCTCCGGAGTAGCAGATATCACCAGGAATATGGCTTGGCCATTTTGCGTATGCGCAGTAAGAAAATCTCTGGGAATATGACAGCTGCGCCATTTTCCCGGAGACCCGCATATGCGCACAAGACTCTGGGACACCGCTCGAGTTCCCTAGTGACCCTAGTGTCACTGGTATATTTATAATAGGTGCAGCATATGCGGTGCACACGTGCCAACAGGGTCCAGGGGGGCCCACACCATACACCCTACAGCCATTATTTGTAATACTTACCCTCCAGAGTACTGCGGCAAAACAGTAGCGCTGCAGAAATCACGGAGAAAATGGCGCAGTGCCATTTTCCTGGTTTCCTAGGGACCCTAGTTCCCAGAGTCACAGCACTGCCACAGGGAAGAGAGGAGGGGGCACAGACGGAACCTGCACACGGGTCTCTTCCTCTCTAGATACGCCACTGCCTAGTGCCCAGAGTCTACAACGCTGCTGGCAAGAGAGGAAAAGGCCCAGATGGAGTCTGCACATGGGCCTCCTCCTCTCCTGATATGCCCGTGTCCTGCACAGAAAAAATATAACCCACCCAAATCTTAAGCTTTCTGCACGTTACATCTGCCCCACCTGCAGTGCAACGTAGCTTTGCCCAGATGTGTGCTTTTTTGCTCTACTTATAATCATGAATCAGGCCCAACATGACATACAGCAAATAAATATAAATGTAAAAACCTTTCTAGGAATACTGATACAAATACAATAAAACTGTAAATTTAATACAAATTATTATTTTTAATAAAGTCTAACATTGCATTTGTGCGATCAGTATACGTGACTGGCACACAGGATGCCGACATCTTGATGGTCACATTCCCGACAGGGGCGAGGTAAGTATTCTAACACCGCCTACCTCCCTAACCCTTCCTTACTGCAGCCTTAACCTAACCTCCCCCCTCAGTGCCTAACCCCCCCTTTCCGCAGCCTAACCCTAATTCTCCCCCCTTAGTGCCTAACCTTAACTACCCCAATGCAGCCTAACCTTAACACCCCCTCTCCCCAAGCGTAACTCTAACCCCCAACCCCGGGTGGCATTTAAACTTAGCCCAATTCCCCTCTGCAGCCAACCCCTAACCCAGAGGTTCTCAAACGTGGTCCTCAAGGCACCCCAAAGGTCCAGGTTTTAGGTATATCCATGGCTCAGCATAGATGGTTAAATCAAATTGACTGAGGTACTAATTATGTCACCCTTGGCCAAGCATGGATATACTTTGAGGACCGTTTTTGAGAACCTCTGCCCCATCCCTTCCGGCTAAAATTACTTTTGGGCTTCCGGTTGTCGGGATGTTGCCATGGTTGGGATTCTGGCGTCGGTGTTCTGACGGGTGTTGGGATTCCGGCGTCGGTATTCTGACTGCCGGGATCCCAACAGCTGGTATCTTGGACATATACTGCTTTAGCATCAGTTTTCCTATACAGAATTTTATAATTATTTGCTTTATGTCAGATCTTTGTGCTTTTCAATATTGTTTCTACGTGAGGTTGGCAATCACCCCTTTTTTCATTGCTGCAGACATCCACCCAGGTATTCACTTGTGTTCCTCAAGTACTTGGATATTTATTGTTTATTGTGCAGATAAGGGCCTAATTTGGAGATGAAAGTAAAGCAATAAGTGATTGTGCACCTGGACACACCAGATTGAGCGAAAGGCCTTAGGGCCTAATTCAGACCTGATCGCAGCAGCAAATTTGTTCTCTAATGGGCAAAACCATGGCCCTCATTCCGAGTTGTTCGCTCGGTATTTTTCATCGCATCGCAATGAAAACCCGCTTAGTACGCATGCGCAATGTTCGCACTGCGACTGCGCCAAGTAACTTTGCTATGTAGAAAGTAATTTTACTCACGGCTTTTTCATCGCTCCGGCGAACGTAATGTGATTGACAGGAAATGGGTGTTACTGGGCGGAAACACGGCGTTTCAGGGGCGTGTGGCTGAAAACGCTACCGTTTCCGGAAAAAACGCAGGAGTGGCCGGAGAAACGGTGGGAGTGCCTGGGCGAACGCTGGGTGTGTTTGTGACGTCAACCAGGAACGACAAGCACTGAACTGATCGCACAGGCAGAGTAAGTCTGGAGCTACTCTGAAACTGCTAAGTAGTTAGTAATCGCAATATTGCGAATACATCGGTCGCAATTTTAAGAAGCTAAGATTCACTCCCAGTAGGCGGCGGCTTAGCGTGTGTAACTCTGCTAAATTCGCCTTGCGACCGATCAACTCGGAATGAGGGCCCATGTGCACTGCAGGTGGGGCAGATATAACATGTGCAGAGAAATTTCGATTTGAGTGGGTTATTTTGTTTCTGTGCAGGGTAAATACTGGCTGCTTTATTTTTACACTGCAATTTAGATTTCAGTTTAAACACACCCCACCCAAATCTAACTCTCTCTGCACATGTTATATCTGCCCCCCCTGCAGTGCACATGGTTTTGCCCATTAGAGAACAATTTTGCTGCTGCGATTAGGTCTGAATTAGACCCTTAGTGTGTTATTTTGCTAGTGTCTGTATATTTCTGTGGCATACACTTGTATCTCACACTTTTTTGTATTTCACTTCAGCTTGGTGTTCTGGTTTGGAGATCTGAATTTCCGAATAGATGACCTTGATTTATATTTTGTGAAGTCTACCATTCAAGGAAACAAGCTGTCTCTTCTCTGGGAGAAAGATCAGGTGAGGGGGCAAAAAGGATGACTATTAGTAAGGGGCATGTAGGGGTCAATCGGATGCCAGCCTACCACTAATGTTGCCACTGCTCCGCACTTACTCAGAGTCGCGAGTAAGTTGCAGCTAATTGGATTGAGGCCATAGATGAAATCCGTTAAGATAGATACATTTATTACCGTGCCTAATGTCACATTTCTTTTTTTTTTTTACCAGTCCCATGTCATAACCTGTTTATTTTATATGTGTTTTCTGATCATTCATGATGGGGAATATAATATGTTTAAGACTAAACAGCTCTATTAAGACGCTAACCCGGCATGGCATTAATATTTTTTTTATATATATCTACTTCTATCTTGACTCTCACCATGTAAATCATTAACTGTGTATAATCTGAAGGCACTGGTGGGTATATAGTTGATTTGAGTGTGTTAGTCTACAACCAAAAGAGAAATATTCCTACGTGGAGAATACTGAAATCAAATTTCATATCCATCTACTCTAATTACAGCGCAGAAGGGTCACAATGAAACATAGAAATATAGAATTTGACGTAAGATAACAACCACTTTGCCCATCTAGTCTGCCCCCTTTTTTTACGATATTTTTATCTCAACCTAATTTGATCCTTATTTCTTTGTAAGGGTAGCCTTATGTCTATCCCATGAATTTTTAAATTGCTCTACTGCCTTGGCCTCTACCACCTCTGATGGGAGACTAATCCACTTGTCCACTACCCTTTCTGTGAAGTAATTTTTCCTCAAATTTCCTCTGGCAAATCCATGATTGCGCTTGAGGAAACTGTTCTAGATCTCGGAGATGGGCATGTGCTGATTGGGAACTACAGGTGTGTACTCATACATAAAGGGGTATATTCAATAAAAGTCGGATCCATTCCAACATGCATTTGTCGGAATGGATCTGACAACCCCTATTTAATGGCCGGCCAAATCCGACTGTCAGATTTGAGCCAAATATGACTGTCGGATTTGGCCGTACCTGTGGCGCTATTCTGGTGGGGGGAGCAGACAGCGGCAGCTGGCAGGGGGGTAGGTGACGGCGGTGGGTGGCAGGTGACAGCGGCAGGTGACGGCGGCGGGAGCTGGATGGTGGCGGGGGGAGCTGCCAGCGCCTGCGGAGAGTGATGTCTGCGGCGGGGGGAGGCGCTGCACGGAGAGAGGTGCCTAGCCTGGGGACAGCCAGGCAAGGTACCTCACATCCTTGTAGCCCGCCACAGTGCTCCCCGTCTCCTCACCTCAATCCGACTTGATTTGGCCCCATTTCTGACAGTAGCACGCGGATTGGTGGCTATTCTGCCGATCCATGTGTTTTCCGACAAGTCGGGAATTCCCGACCTTTCGGGAAAAAAATGCATTTTTTGAATAGGTCGGAAACCCCTTCTGACCAAAATCTGTCGGAAGCTGCCGTCTTTCCGTCAAGACGGCAGCTTCCGACAGGTTGGAATATACCCCATAGCCTCAATACGCCATGTATCACAAGATTCCTGGCATAGGTGTGTTACCAAGTCCCACGCAACTCTGCTTTCTTTGGATGTAATTTTTTGCCAATAATGCAACTTAGTCACAACGCAGCGCAACCAGAATGCATGAGAAGACAGGGCTGATTAATTAGATATGACACTTGTATATTATATATTGAGTCTGTATATGGAGCACAACAGAACTTGTATTTGAAAAAAACCTGAGGCTGCTATATTGTAGCACTTCATATACATTTTTAGAGACTCCGTTGCACACAGATGTACAAATGGCATATAAATGATCAAATCAGCACAGTCTCCTGGTGCTTCCTAGACGTTTCACGTTGCGGCCAAGACACAAAAACAAACAAACCACAAAATAGACGTCCGATGCTAGAAGCTTCTCATGGGACCTGGTGTGCCATGAGCATAGCCGTAACTAGGTGTGTGCGGAGTGTGCTCCGCACACAGCGCTGCTGAGTAGATCAGTTATCAATTATCTAATTGCTTCACTTGCAGCTTCCCCTCTTTTTGAAGCCCACCATCTTCTGACCGTCCCTGTCTCCTACCCCCACCCCTTTTATCGCTAATATCTATACAGCATTCATGGACTTGACTTGATAGCTCTTTGTTGTTCAGTCGCACTGTCTTTTATTACATTTCACGATGCTGATGTGCCCGGGATTCGAACCCGTTGCCTATGACATTGCCAATAGACCTCTATTTATTGAGCTACAGTATCTGCCCTTGGATAGAAAGCTAGAGGATTCCAAGCTGGAGAGTTTTAACTATTTTAAGATTACCATGTACTTTGTGAAGGGGTGATCAGCTTTACTGATTGTCAGATCTATGTAGTGTGTGGCTACAAAGGATTGGATGTGTGACTGCACACTGCATGGATCTGCTCGATTATGGTGCTGGTTATTTTTTTACAGGTAGCTTCATATAGTTAGAAATCTCATAGTTTCTCCTGCAGGGTCCACAGGTTATCCACAGGATAAACACTGGGATATGAGGTAGAGTCAGCGGATTGGCACCAACGATCAAAGCTTTCGGCCTCCCAGAATGCAACGGGCCAGTCCCCTATATCCCCGTCTCCTGGCTCAGGCAATTCAGTTTTTTTGTTGGTGCGGCAGAAGCCGGACCACGATCTTTGGACTGCTGATTTTGGCAGCCATAAGCTTGTTATTTAATTTATTTTTATAGTCTTACGTTTTTTGAGTGAGTTTTCTTAAGTTTCTTACACGCACCTTAAAAAGAGTCACTCCAACAACTCTCCGCCAGGTCGTGACAACACTTACCCACGTGTACAGTGCTGTTTCGGCGGGTGTCTGTGTCGGATGTACTAGCAAGTCCAGCGGACGTTACCAGGCTGTGGCTGGAGCACAGGGAGAAGGTGAGGTGTCGGTTCCGCTTAGCGGGGGAGACACAAGACACAGCTGCACTGTTTTCGGGAGGAGACAACTGAACAGTAGCTGATGCGGCTGCCACCTTGGGCGCACCAGTGCTAGGCCCCAGGGATCATAGGCTCCAGGGATTGGTGTGAGGCCGCGATCCCTGGGGTTGATGTCAGCAGTGGGGAGTAACACGCTCCCCTGGTTGCCCCTCCCCCTTGGTTAATGACCAGTTTCCTCCAAGGTTTCCCGCCATGAACTGATTTCCCGCTTCCGTCTGAGATGCTGTGTATCTAAAAGGACCCAGTCGTAGCATATGCGGCTGTGTGACTGGTGCGTTGGTGTTCACTTGGGCATCTGTGTTCACTGTAGGTTTACTGGGCGTTTGTGTGCGATTTTAGCGTCTGGATCCACTCAGCGTTCACTAACGTATTGATCGATCCTGGAAGCAGGGGTGAAGTCTCCCTGTATCCCACTCTCCCAAGCCAGGTGATACAGCATTAAGTCTCTACCTACCAATAAGTATGAGTAGTTGGATAAGTGCCTGATCAATATGAGTCTAAACTATTGCTGCTGTTTCTTTCGCTGTGCGACTGAATATGTTTAAAGTCTTATATAAGGTAATGCAGTAATAGGTTTCTCCTACATACTGTACTTGAAATGTGTCTGTAGTTGAATATGTGCTCATATTGCTTATTATACTAATGTAAAACCTGTGACTGATTGCTAGTGTGATTGCTGACTTTACTATTTCTGTCAGTTTCTGTGTATTCCGATCCTTAATGATGGTGCAAAGCAGGGAGGCTTGGGTAACACCCAGTAAGAAGTTTAGAGTTCCAAAGAAATGGAATTCCTATTATCCTCTTCTAGCTGGGGACTGTTTAAACAGGGAGGTGGCTCCTAAAGTAGATACGCATGTCATTCGATTGGTGCGAAAATCTACATGACCTCTGCCTTCAACATCATTAAATGATGTCACGGATAGGAAAATAGATGGGGTTTTTTAAAACCATTTTCTCCTTGTCTGGGGCAATCATAAGACCAGCCATGGCTTCAGCCTGGATGGCAAAAGCAGTGGCAGCCTGGGCTGATGCATTGGAGGATGATCTTTCATTGGCATCTAGAGAGCAAAAATCCCATATTGCACATATTAAACAGGCGGCTATTTTTATGGAAGAAGCAGCCTTGGATATGGGTACAATTGCCTCTTAAGCATCAGCCTCAGCAGTAGCAGCTTGCAGAGCGGTTTGGCTACGTACATGGAAAGCTGACTCAGAATCCAAGAAGGTTCTGGAGTCTTTGCCTTTTACTGTAGATATTCTTTATGGTAAAGAATTAAACAGTATTTTGGAGTCAGAAGCAGACTCCAAGAAAGTGAAGTTTCCTTCCACACACAAATCCAAGCCTAGATTTCCAGCTTTTCAGCCCTTTCGGACCCAGGGATATGCAAAAGGAATGGGTTATTGCAAACAGTCTCAATCTGACAAGTCTGGTAATACTAAACAGCATTGGGCTACCAGAGGGTCAGCTTCCAAGCCAGAAGATAAGCCATCAGCCTGATGGTATGGGCCTCCACCTGGGAAATCCCAGGGTGGGAGTCCGACTTCTTCATTTTGCGTAGATCTGGCAGCAGTCCACCACAGATACCTGGGTGCAAAAAGCGGTATCTCACGGTTATGCATTTGCCTTCAAGAAACACCCTCCTCAAAGTTTTTTTTGTACCAACCCGTCTTTAGTGGAAACGAAGGCCAGGGCTTTACAAGAGGCAGTTCAGCCGTTGCTTCAGTCAGGGATAATTCCAGTTCCTCCTGCGCAACGAGGATAAGGTATTTATTCCAACCTGTTTCTTGTCCAGATGCTAAATGGGTTGTTCCGGCCTATACTCAGTCTCAAAGTGCTGAACAAGTACATTTGGGTGCCTCGTTTTCATATGGAGACTTCACGTTCCATTATTTTGGCCATGGAGCCGGAGGATTTTATGGTATCCCTGGATATCCAGGATGCTTTCCTACATGTTCCTATAGCACTGTCCCATCAGTGCTATCTCAGGTTTGCTATCCTCCAGCAACATTTTCAGTTTCAGGCCCTACCATTTGTACTGGCCACAGCTCCCAGAGTGTTCACCAAAATTATGGTGGTAATGGCGGCTTATCTCCGTCAGCAGGAGATAAGGAATTTTCCATACCTCGACTACTTACAATCTCAGGAATTGCTTCAGTGTCATCTGCAACAGACAATAGCTTGTTTGCAGAGATATGGTTGGCTCATAAATTGGGCAAAGTCATCCCTGGTTCCATGACAATGGATGACTCACTTGGGGGCTGTGTTTGATTAGAGTCTTCAGAGAGTAATTCCACCTCTAAACAAAATATCCAAAATTCAGTCGAGGGTCCAGGAGCTGCTACACAGTCAAAGGGTATCCATTCATGCAGCAATGCATGTGATGGGATCTGTGGTGTCGACATTTGACATGGTGCAGTATGCTCAATTCCATTTGAGGCCTTTACAACATCTGATCCTTTCCAAATAGAATGGGTTAAATCAGACAATAAAAATGCAGACTATGGTCCTTCCTCTGGAAGTAAGGAGGTCATTAGCCTGGTGGTTACAGACATCCCATCTGGACAAAGGGAGACCCTTTTGGATCTCAGATTGGGAAGTTCTGACAACGGATGCCAGTCTTCAGGGCTGGGTAGCAGTGTCAGGAAGAAGTTGCTTCCAAAGGCAGTGGACCGAGGAAGAAAGTTGCCTGCCAATAAATATATTGGAACTCCCGGCCATATATATGGCACTCATTCAGGCAAAGGACATTCTTCAAGGAAGACCAGTTCAAATTCACTCGGACAATGCAACAGCAGTAGCGTACCTCAATCATCAGGGAGGACCTCGCAGCCAAAAAGCAATGAAGGAGGTAAGCCGCACGTTAAGGTGGCAGAACTTCAACATTCAGCCTTGTCTGCTGTATTCATTCTGGGAGTCCTAAACTGGGAAGCGGATTTTCTCAGTCGACACGCCATGCAAACGAATGGGCTTTACACCCCGAGGACTTCCAGACTCTGGTAGACAAGTGCGGTATCCGGAGATAGATCTCATGGCGTCTCGTCAGAACAAGAAAGTTCCAGCATACGGGTCAAGAACAAAGGATCCCAGAGCAACGTTTGTGGATGCCCTGTCAGTAAGATGGTCTCTGGCCTATGTGTTTCCACCGATCGCCCTGTTGCCCAGGGTGATGCGAAAGGTAAAACAAGGAAAGGGCACCGTGATACTAATAGCTCCGGCTTGGCCCAGAAGACATTGGTACACAGATCTGCAGAGGCTGTCGATGGATGCTCCATTCCTACTACCTCAACGTCCAGATCTACTGTCTCAGGGTCCTTGCTATTACAAGCACCTGGATCGACTGTCTTTGACAGTTTGGCTCTTGAGACTTCCATCCTGAAAGCAAGAAGATTCTCACAACATGTAATTCAAACAATGCTCAGAGCAAGGAAACCATGCTCAGCTCGTATTTATCACTGAATATGGCAAGCCTATATTCAATGGTTCAGTGACTGGAAATTTGACCCTAGGTCTTTCAGAGTTTCCAGAGTCCTAACATTCCTTCAGGCAGGGATGGACAAAAGTTTACGGGTGGCTTCCTTGAGAGTGCAGGTGACAGCATTGACTGTATGGTTCCAAACAAAAATTGCTAACCTACAGGATGTTCGCACTTTTTTCTAGGAAATGCTTCACATCCAACCTCCTGCAGTGCCTTGGGATATACGTTTAGTCCTAAAGGTGCTTCAGGTTGCCCCATTTGAACCACTAGAGCAAGTGGATTTTAAATTGCTTACAGCTAAAGCTCTTTTTCTACTGGCTATTGCTTCAGCTAGAAGAGTTTCAGATATAGAGGCATTGTTATGCCATCCTCCTGTTCTGATTTTTCATCCAGATAGAGTGGTTCTCAGAAACAAATCTGGTTATCTTCCTAAGTTGGTCTCTAAATTCCACCTTAACAAAGAAATTATGGTCCTGGTCGGACCTTTCTGCAGGAGATGCATCATTGGACATAGTGGGTAATTCCAAGTTGATCGCAGCAGGAAAATTTTTAGCAGTTGGGCAAAACCATGTGCACTGCAGGGGAGGCAGATATAACGTGCAGAGAGAATTAGATTTGGGTGGGTTATTTTGTTTCTGTGCAGGGTAAATAGTGGCTGCTTTATTTTTACACTGCAAATTAGATTGCAGATTGAACACACCACACCCAAATCTAACTCTCTCTGCACATGTTACATCTGCCTCCCCTGCGGTGCACATGGTTTTGCCCAACTGCTAAAAATGTTCCTGCTGCGATCAACTTGGAATTACCCCATAGTCCGTGCCTTAAGGATCTACGTGGATTGTACCAGTGCCATCAGAAGGACAGACACTCTCTTCGTTCTCTACGAATTTCACAAGAGAGGATGGCTTGCTGACAAGCAGACACTGGCGAGGTGGCTTCGAATGACGATTTCAGAAGCATATTCTCAAGCTGATCTCCCTATTCTGGGTTATGTCTCTGCACACTCTACTCGTAAAGTAGGTCCTTCATAGGCAGCACAACGTGGTGCTTCCGCTGAACATATATGGAAGGCAGCCACATGGAAGGCAGCGATATATGTAAGGCAGCCACATTCAGTACACATTATGCCTTTGATACCTTTGCCTCTCATGACGCTGAAATAGGGCGAAGGATTCTCCTGTCCAATCAGGAGCGTCCCCACCACTAAATTTGCTTTGGGACATCCCAATGTTTATCCTGTGGATAACCTGTGGACCCTGCAGGAGAAATATGTAGTTATGGTGGACTTACCGTCAATAACTCTATTTCTCCTCGCGGGGCATGCGCCTTATGTCCCTATTAGAAAAATGGGTGGTGGGGGGGGGGGGTGGGGGGGCGCACCATTTCTCTTTCTGGCACAGGGCACCAAAAAAGTCTAGTTATGGCTCTGGCCATGAGGGGCTGTTTAAATCTAAGATAAAGAAGTTGTGCGCATTAATAAAGTTGACCACTAGATGGCAAAGGTGGAATTACAATAAAAGGAATTATAAAGTTTGGTGTAATCATGGGTAGAAACGAAACCTCGTGCGTTTTTTAAAGGGGAGATTACTTACAAGGCATGTTGTCTCCTTGTAAGTGATTGCCCCTTTATAAAAATGTCCGAGTTTGGCCGGCATCCCGCACGGCCGCTGAACTCGGGCATCATTACATCAGGCCACTAGAGTCTCTAATATAGAAAATACCAGTCAGATAAGGTACAGTTCAGGCAAAATTATACAAACATGGACACATTTATTGGTATCCTTCTATGAGAAGAGTAGAACCTGTATTGTTCTCTGAAATAACTTTTCGATTCAACAGAATATAAAAAATAAATAAAACAACTGAAGTTGGCATGGACAAACATTATTGGACTCTTAACCTAATGTTTTGTTGCATAACTTGTAGAGATAATCACTGCATTCAAGCTATTTCTGTAGCTCCCAATGAGACTGCATCTAGTTTGGGCTACTGTTGAGCAAGCTTGCCCAGCTGTCTCAGGTTTGATGGGTGCTTTCTCCAGACTGCATGTTTCAGCTCTTTCCATAGATGTTCAGTAGGATTTAGAGTAGGACTCATAGAAGGCCAATTCAGAACAGTTCAGTGTTTTTTTTCTTATCCATTCTTGGGTACTTTTAGCTGTGTGTTTGGGTCATTATCCTGTAGGAGGACACATAACTTGAGCCTGATACGGAGCTTTCTGTCACTGGACAGTATGTTTCACTCCAGAATGCCTTGTCAATATTGAGATTTAAGGTACACGGATGCAGTTAAAATGCCGGCTGTCGGGATCCTGGCGTTCAGGAGACCAACACAGCCATTTTACCAACAGACAGAATCCTGATTGCTGCCCGCTAATCCCACTTGGTTCGTGCATCCACGCCACCAATTGAGTAGGAATATAACCTGTGGCGAGCATGGCTGTATTATAGAAGGCACACAGTTTTGAAAGCAATCCAGATTAAGAGACCAAAGCATATAGAGGCAGTACTAGAGTGCACAAAAGGAAATCAACACTCAGCATCAGGTGATGTGAGATAGTCACTTCTATTTCAGGAGGCTGCTGGTCGGTGATCAAAGGGACGTCAGAGATGAGCAGCCAGACCTATAGGAGCAGGTATCTTCAGGGCTCAGCTCAGGGACCAAGGTGTGTGCATTACATATACAAAGATGCAGTGGTGACAAAGTCCCCAGCAGAAGCAGGTGCTGACAGTCTAGGGAATCAGACTTGCACGCAAAGTAAAAGCAGCTGAATCGGTAAGCCCTGTTATTTGTAACAGATCTGTCATACTGGCAGCTGCAGAGTATGCAGTTCAGCTGCCGGCGGTCAGGTTACTGATGCAGGAATCCCGAACGCTGACAATGCTGACAGCCAGAATCCTGGCTAACAGGGGCTATTCCCACTTATGGGAGTCCACAACACCTATAGAGTGGGAATAGAACCTGTGGTGAGAGCAGTGAGGACTCTTTGCACTCGCCCCGCTACAGGCATACTGACGATCAGGAAGGCGTTGTCGGTATACTGACGGCCGGCATCCTGATTGTAAAGCCTAATTATCCCAGGTGCGAGTGATCTGTGGGGCAGTCAAGCGTCATGAAAGATAGTAAACAGAGTTCCAATAATGTTGGCAAGGAAATAAATAAATACACCTACAGACTAGAGAGCTTGACAGTCAAGCAAAGGGCCCCACAAAACAAAAGCAGGATAGCATCCAAGAAGGACATCAGCTCAACGGGCTATTTATCATTAAATATTTCGTTGTATTCCCCAAAAATTGTGTTTTGCAACTATTAAGTATCGTCCCATTGTATGAATGAGGGATTTGCTGTGGTCCCGCTATTTCCGCCAGCAGCTGCAGCCCCCATAGGTTTCTGAGGGGAATGCAATGCTGTCATATTTACCACTCACAGTAAATCTAGTGAAGTGCAGCCCATAGGCTACAACAGGATCATCTTCAGATGTCGTTAGATGTGGCTGCCAAACTCCAAAATGTAGTTTGTCTCCTGTAGCTAAAGCCATCTAAAGATTGTGCTGTTGTAGCCTGGGGCTATACTTCACAAAATTTACTGTGAGCGGTAAATCTGACAGTATTGCATCCCCCACAGAATCCTATGGGGGCTGTGGCTGATGTCGGAAATGGCTTCCACACATGCATTGTTAGTAGCTGATGGCAGACATGGCTAGTTGGTATGAGGGGCTAAGTATGAATGAGGAGCACTCTCCTGTCTTCAAGTTTTCGCACCACACAGGCCAAAATATTGGTCCCAATTCATGCAGGGTGGAAAGTGATGTAGTATTTTGGCAGATAAATAATAAACTAGCAATATTGCACTGGGTCGTGAATAACAAGCAGCAATACTAGGTGCCCCATTCAACAGAAGTCACCACTGTACAATTTAATAGTGGTGTGGATTCATAAGTGCTGGGTCAAATCTAAGATACCAGTAGTACGCCACATTCACAGCACACTGACATGGAGTATCTGGTGGCATTGACAACAGATTATTCACTGAATCAGTTACTGTATGTACAACCATATGGCTGAGATGTCTTTTGGGTCACTCAGTTCTTTGTAACAATTGGTCAGTTCTTCACCTGCATCATTGCCTATGGCCTGCATTAATCAGTGAATCTGGCTGCAGTTTACATATTGGTGCTATATTTTGTCACATGACCTGATCATTATTCATTATTACTTTACCTATGCCAGTGGGATTGTCTGTATTTTATTACTTTTAACCGATTTTGTTACTGTGTATCTTTTGAAGCCCAATAAATATGTTGATGTTTTTTCTAAAAGGCAGCAGTACTTGGCTAGAGAAATGTAAGTCACCTCTAACTTACACTGATCTGTAAGATAACGGATGTTAATCTTGCTTACAGCTGAACATGGCAAAAAGTTATGAGCCTGTGCTGTCTGGGTTTATGGAGGGGCCTCTGACCTTCCCTCCTACATACAAATATGATGTTGGGACTAATACATATGACACTAGGTAAGAAAGTGCATACATCTTCAAAGTTCTAAAAAGCTCTCTCTATAAGGTGTCAGTCTGTCCAGTACAGTGCACTCATGTTTCTGCAGTGAATAGATGATTGATTTCTTCCTCAGCTCTAAAAAGAGGAAGCCCGCCTGGACTGACCGTATTCTATGGAAAATGAAACATCCAGTTTCACAGCCAGACACAAGCAGCAGTGCATCCAAAGATCTGTCGGTGGCACTGCTGAGCTACGGGAGCCATATGCACTACACAGAGAGTGACCACAAGCCTGTATCTGCTATCTTCTCTGTGAAGGTGAGACTGCCACTGTTATCACACAGTAATTCCCCAGTGAATGACATAGTCATAACACATCTACTGCTTTATTTGATTAAGAATGAGAACAGAAGTAAAAGTGCTATCAAGGAAAGCACTGACCAATCTTTGCACACCTCTATGACTAGACAAGTGCGGGCAACAGTATTGAGGGGACAGAATAAGCATGGTAGATTGCTGGATAAATGCCATACAACTCATAACCATATAAGTAGTCATTGGATCCAAAGTGATGGTAGTTTTCATGGGGGCAGAAGATTTATGCAGATAATATATGGATCTTGTAAACATATGTTATAGGGAGCCATGACTGAAAATTCTGGAATTATATAGAGTTTTGTTATGGACTTTGTACAGATGGCATACTGGGGCGGCCCCTGAATAAAGTATATGTCCACTAGAAACAAAACATTTGACCCTAGACATCACTGGCAGATAACAGAGCCATTCCCCAAATCCTTACACTTAATGACCTTGTCAAAAATGGGCATGAATTCTCTTTTACTGTCAATCATGTAGAGGTTTGGGAATGGGTTAGGAATCTGTATAGCTTTATGGTGGAGTAATAAGACCTATGTAAGGGTTTTTATAGCTGTATTGTAGTTTCAGCTTCTACCCAATCTTTGTTATAGCCTCTGAACTAATTGTATAACTCCCTACAAGTATATTTGTCCATGTTGTTTAAATAATGTGTGGACTAAGCTAGTAACAGCCTTGGGTTGCCCAATAATGGAGTGTACTCATCAAAATCCTCCTTGTATTAAAGAAGCATTATACTTACTGCTGAAAAGTTGTATCACCATGGGGCACATCTCCCTCTCTGGGAAGTGTGCTTCCAGTCCCAAGACCACAAACCAAATACCTGGGGTGCTCACACACACATGGGACTATGGATTTCAGGCAGAGCTGCAACAACTGTGCTTCTCAAGCAGGAGTGCAAAGAATGGGGACAGCGTCTGTCGGGGTAAACTCACACTCCCTTCAGCTCTACATCATCATAGAATATGTTGGAGGCTCTGATATTCACAGTGGGGCATGCCTATGCTGCCACATACTTGGGCATGCCCACATAGTAACAGTGTGATATATACATGATCACCACCGAAGGACATCAGTGTAAGAACTGTCCAACACCCTTATATCATCCCAACAGGGTGAGTATTCATTTTTATCTTAAAAGGGCCATATTATACTTCAGTGTGCTTTTATTTGATTTTGTTAAAAATATTCCTATATGTACATCGAGTAATGCACATTAAATACACATGGACATACAAGAAGTGCCAGAACTATCCATCCCTTTGCTATTTTATATTATTTTGACCAACGTCATCAGGGCCATAGGGTGGTCATCAGGGTGGTGCAGGTGGTGCTTAGCACATTACATTTGCGTGTGGGCATACCGTCCGCATTCACCCCGATTGACTAACGCCGCCACCAGCTGCAGCACTACCAGCTGTAATGTATAATAGTAGTGTTGCGGCTGGCTCCTTCCATGCCAGACGTATCGCTACTAATATTACAGCAGGCAGCGCTGGGCAGTCTATAAGTGTCTCTCTCCCCCCCCCCCCTTGTGCTCTAAACCGCCCCCCTCCTCTTCTTCTGCAGTGTCTACACTGGCATCCGGGTACTCAGTGGAGCTGGCTACTGCTACATGCTGCTGCTCAGCTTAGTAAAATTAAGCCGCAGCATAGCTGCTCGGGAGGGAGAAGGTGGGGGGGGGGGGGATAGTTTATGACACACTACTACTCTACTGTGTGGCATAGCATGTATAAGAGTACTACTGTGTGGTGTATTGTGTGTAAGGAGTACTACTGTGCTGTGTAAGTTGAATAACGGACACTACTGTGTGGTGTAATGTGAATTGGTATTATTCGGTGGCCACGCCCCTTTCTCATTAAGCCACGCCCCTGTATATTTGGCACACACGCTGTGTTGTGCACTGTCCCTAGTTTAAATGCAGTGGAGGGGGCACCAGTTCTCTTTCTGGCACAGGGCACCAAAAGGTCTAGTTACGGCTCTGAACATCATATTTTAGTGAAACGTTTGCCTGTTTGTGCCTCCTCAGTTTTCTGCCTCTCTTGTTGCCCCACTGGTACACATTTGGGTACGGGACGAGTGGCTCCATCCTGTAGATGCTTGTGTCACCTACCAGTGGTCTCCCATATTCATGAAGAGCTCCTGGGACTGGATTGGACTTTATAAGGTGAGACACGTTGGGAAATTTCTGAGCTCATCAGATCCCTTCCATAAGTTTTACACCTTGTTCTGTGTCAACTTCAGGTCGGATTTCGGCATCATAAAGATTATGTGTCTTATGTGTGGGTGAAAGCTGAAGATGATACAGATGGAGGACGACACAAGCACCAGGTACTTTACCTCATGTATTCAATATAAGGGTGTGCGATCAGATATAAGCTGATTACAGTACAGTCTTCATGGTGTGACATCCAGTAGCTGCACCTATATCTGTAATTTCAGGTGATGTTCAGTGAAGAATCGCTTCCCAAGGGCACTGGAGAATATCTCCTAGCTTATTACAGCAACAATATGGGCACCTTAATTGGTGTTACTGAGCCCTTCCAAGTGAGTACTTGCATTTACTCTGATTTACAATCCTAGGGCTTCATTTAGATCTGATTGCTGGGCTGTGTTTTTTGCTGCCCTGCGATCAGATAGTCACCGCCTACAGGGGGAGGGGAAAAGCGCTGTGCAAGTGTGCGTTCGCTTCTTTTGCAGAGCTGCCCAAAAATCAATTTGTGCAGTTTCTGTGCAGCCCAGGACTTACTCTTCATGTGCGATGGAATCCTGCTGATCGGGGCCGGAGCTGACGTCAGACATCCTCCCTTGAAACGACTGGTCCTGCCTGCGTTTTTTCGGACACTCCTGGAAAACAGATAGTTGCCACCCACAAACGGCCTCTTCTTGTCAATCACCTTGTGAACACCCGTGCATTTGGATTTTTCGCACCATCCCGTCGCTAGGCACCGATGCCTGTTTCTGTTGTGCAACATGCCGGTGCAGTGCGGCTCTGACGCATGCGCTGTTCAGATCTGACCACCTGCTGTGCGAAAACGCACAGCAGCGATCAGATCTGAATTACCCCCCTAGGTTGCTAAACCTATGGATCCTCATATAAAGTTGTATACATTTGTCCAGCGAATATATGGAGAAAGCAAGGTAGCCATAGTTCTGACTTCTTTCAAGATTTGTCAGCCATTGTTCCACTTCTTTCCTGCAGCAGTCCAAATGGAAATGACGTGTAATCTGAACAGACGGGCAAGACTTTATATAATATAGCTGATATAATATAGTCGCATCGCTAATGAATTAAGTAGAGCTGAAGGGCTCAATATGCAAATAGCCAATCAGATGCTGCTAAATACTGTTGCTGGTGGTTGTCATCATGATCGCACTACAACAGCCTCCTAAAACGTTTATTATATGTGGATGTGTCCACATCTAATAATGTTGCACGTACAGTATGTAAATATGCCCTTATGTACTTGGCATATGCCCCATTCCACCATTACATGTGTAAGGGTTCTACATACAAATGTATTATTGGTGTGCACATGGGAATATTTGTTTTATGCAAACAAATTTTCATTCATCCAACTACCCTTTCCCCCATATTTATACTGGACCATCTGCAGGGTGTTATGGCGGCATGAGGAATCAGATTATAGCATGGGTGTGCATGCATGGGTGAGAGATTAAACATTACCATATGATCATGTTGAGTGTTGCGCTGCTGACACCCTACCCCTGCACCAACATTTTCTACCAACTCTGAGCAGGCAGGGGTCTGGTTTTGAGCAGAGCTGCTTTATAAATTAAAAGTCCATTGGGCAGATTGACTAAAACATCTAAAACGAAAAAAAAAAAAAAAAAAATGGAGGTGTTGCCAATAACAACCAGTTTCTAGCTATAGTTTTATATAATGTACTATATGCTGTAAATGATGGCTAGAATCTGATTGGTTGCTATGGGGAATACTTCATGTCTTTTTTTTTTATTAACTATACCCCAATATTATATAAGGTATCGCTTTGTTCCAAGAAAAAACCAAGCACTGGGCCTGTGTGTACAGAAGCAACTAGTACATACAGCCTATAGTTTTCTTACAGTGTATTCAAATCCTCAAGCTCACACTATAGTAATTTTTCAGTGTCCAACTATTTCTCTCTCTATGTCTTTCCCTGCACCAGATCTCTCTGCCAGGTTCTGAAGCAGGCTCTTCGTCTGACAGCTCAGACTCCAGTTCAGAGGAAGATAACAGCACGCAAGTACTGCTCCGACCCAAATCTCGCAGCCCTAGCCCCAGCCCACGGAGCAGAAGTCCAGCCCTTGCACGTTTGCACGACCTTATTCTTCCCAGCTCGTCCCGTCAGAAGAGTCGCAGTCCATCCCCACATAGGGCCAAGAGTCCCAAACAGGAAAGGCCTCAAAGGCCCCGATCTAGGGATCCTGTCCGTGAGACGCAAGGTATTAAAGTGCACAGTCCTCAGGTGCCCCACACCATCTCTGTGCCCTCAGTGAGACCTGAAGCTGTGGGCCAAGGCTTTAGTCCAATCGTGACAAGTCCTGTCTCCCCTAATTCACTTAGGAGAGATACCAGCCTGCGAGTCTCTACTCCCTCAAAACAAACAGACTGACAAAACCAAACTCTGAGCCAGCAGAAGCTAAGTAGAGAGGGGCTTGTGGGATCCTTTGCACTAGGATAAATGTTTATTATTTATCTGAAAGTTAGGCAGTAAAATAGAGGTATTTTTATGACCTAGTATATAACATGTATGGTGTCACCATATGTCAATTTTAAAATCACTACAATACTCAGAGATCACCACTAGGTGTCATTCTAGTCTCATTAAAATTGACATTTAATATAACCCACCTCTAAAATATATATATGTTAATCTTAACACCATTTGTGCTATAATATGACTCTAATATTGGGGGTAATTCCAAGTTGATCGCAGCAGGAAATTTTTTAGCAGTTGGGCAAAACCATGTGCACTGCAGGGGGGGCAGATATAACATGTGCAGAGAAAGTTAGATTTAGGTGGGGTGAGTTCAATCTGCAATCTAAATTGCAGTGTAAAAATAGAGCAGCCAGTATTTACCCTGCACAGAAACAAAATAACCCACCCAAATCTAACTCTCTCTGCACATGTTATATCTGCCCCCCCTGCACTGCACATGGTTTTGCCCAACTGCTAAAAAATTTCCTGCTGCGATCAACTTGGAATTACCCCCATTGTTTGGCTCAGGCGGATAATTCAGGAGTTTGAACGAGAAACCGCTATCAGGCAGCGGGTAAGAAAACTATCCTTGGTTTTTAATTAATGAAGAGTAAGAAGGAAATGTCGAGATGAATTGAGAACAGCTATACAAGTGGATATGTGATTCTATGAATTTATTTAAAGTATGGAATATACTATGATTTATGACACTGATACTGAAATGATAATATTAATTTTTCACTGGGAATCGCTATCTATTGTTGGATATTTAAGTCCTATGTTTCAATATGTATTGTAAAATAGCTTATTCACGTAGCTTGCCATCTCATTTTGGGGGTAATTCTGAATTGATCGCAGCAGGAACTTTGTTAGCAGTTGGGCAAAACCATGTGCACTGCAGGGGAGGCAGATATAACATTTGCAGAGAGAGTTAGATTTGGGTGTGGTGAGTTCAATCTGCAATCTAAATTGCAGTGAAAAAAATAAAGCAGCCAGTATTTACCCTGCACAGAAATAAAATAACCCACCCAAATCTAACACTCTCTGCAGATGTTATATCTGCCCCCTCTGCAGTACACATGGTTTTGCCCAACTGCTAAAATATTTTCTGCTGCGATCAACTTGGAATTACCCCCTTTGAGAGGAACTTTGACCACAACCCCAAAATGCACTGATCCGTCCTTTCCTATGTGTGGTCAGAAATGAGCCTCACCCATCATGTGCACTGTACTACTGAATTACTTATTGTATAAAGCAAACAGGCTCACTGGGTATAGAGACAGTCTGCGCTTTGCACTAGAGATGACTGTGTGGGTATGTGCACTACGGGATCCGGTCTGAAGATCGACAGTGTCTAGGTCGACAATGTTTAGGTCGACCACTATAGGTCGACAGTCACTAGGTCGACATGGATGGAAGGTCGACAGGGTTTCTAGGTCAACATGTGCTAGGTCGACAGGTCTAAAGGTCGACATGAGTTTTTCACATTTTTTTTATTTTTTCATACTTAACGATCCACGTGGACTACGATTGGAACGGTAAAGAGTGCCGAGCGAAGCGGTAGCGGAGCGAAGGCACCATGCCCGAAGCATGGCGAGCGAAGCGAGCCATGCGAGGGGACGCGGTGCACTAATTTGGGATCCCGGTCACTTTACGAAGAAAACGACATAAAAAAATAATAATCCTCATGTCGACCTTTAGACCTGTCGACCTAGCACATGTCGACCTAGAAACCCTGTCGACCTTCCATCCATGTCGACCTAGTGACTGTCGACCTATAGTGGTCGACCTAAACATTGTCGACCTAGATACTGTCGATAAAACGAACCACACCCGTGCACTACACAACCATAACCTGGAAAGTCCTTTTCTTTTGTGTTAATCATTTGTTTTGCATTTCTAGTGGTGTACCTTATGGACTGAATGTACAGAACACTTTTCTATGTAATGTGATGTAATACACATGACACGGCAGCAGATAAATGCACATACTGTGAAAGCTGGAGGCTCTCCTCCTGTGTGTGGTTTGTATGGACTGCATTATTTTGTGTATAGCGGTTTGTGGAACCTTCACAGATATCAATTAAACAGACAAAAGGCGCTTTTAACGAAGAAAATAATTGTGTACCATTGTGGTGAGCGCTAATAGCATCTAAGCAGGAAGCTAGCACTTTGTACATATGAAACATCACTAATGGATTTTTAATGGGACAGATAGAAAAATATTTACATTTTAGGAGTGATAATATACATTGTACATATATGTTACATATTTACATAAACATACATACATTTTACAACAAGCCAAAAATACAACTCAAACTTCCATAGTTAGACAGGGGCCTTATTACAAATAATCGGACCCTAAAGGCTAAATTGCGAAGTCTCCCTGATCCCTCTGAGTGAGCTCATAGTCCTGCTCCATCTCTAAATTCACATTATATGCACAACAGGGTATGCAGTCATTATGTAAATATACACAATGTCGACAACACAATGTTGACATGGAAATTTTTTTGACACGGCCATAATGTCGACATTGTGACTGTCCAGAGGAAGAACATCTACAGTCTACATTAGTGTTGCGGGGTAGGGCTATAATCACTGTGACAACATGCCGACTGTCTACATTTACAATGTCAGTATTCTGGCAATGCAGACATAGTGAATATCCACATTTGACATGTCTACACTGGTGTACTTATAATGGGTGCACCCGTTTCTTGAATACTTACCCCTCCTGAGTCCCACATCGATGGCAGCAGCGCTGCAGAAATCTCCTTTTAAATGGCGCGACTACCATTTTCCCAGAGGTTTGCGCATGTGCGGTAGAGAAATCAGACTCTACAGCGCTGTTCTCTTAAAACGCCCCTGCATGTCTAAATAACGTTTATGTCAATATTCTGAATGTCATCATTCAGACCATATTGGTATTTGGCACTACACCCATCTAAAGACCATCCAGTACTGCAACACAGTTTTATTCTCAGACGCTGCCTGATGAGTGATATATACAGCCAGACTCAGACATGTGTTCCTTTCTTCCAGGGTAGTGTTTCTGATACAGAAAACGTAGCATTGTGCTTCATATTGTGCTCTGAGGGCTCCTGCTTACTGGTGTTTAAATGCATTTTATGGGCCTGATACTAGAACTCAGTTTATCTAGTGCAGGCATGTCCAAACTGCGGCCCTCCAGCTGTTGTGAAACTACATATCCCAGCATGCCCTGACACAGTTTTGCTGTCAGAGAATGCTAAAGCTGTGTCAGGGCATGCTGGGATGTGTAGTTTCTTAACAGCTGGAGGGCCGCAGTTTGGACATGCCTGATCTAGTGGCACCGTTACAGTTTCGGAAAGTGACTTCTTCCCTATTCTACATTAGCCACATGTAAATTCTTGGGAAGTGAGCTCTAAATACATCTCAAAAATGTTGGTTTTGGAATGTATTTTTTCTAGCATTATAAATGCTAGTAATACGCAGTAACTATCCGGTTAAGGAAAGGGTTCAGAAATATCTCACTATGAAAAGCAATTCAATAGTTTCAACTTGTCATCAGAAAGTTGTCTAGTTTTTATCATTATGTCATGCCTATATTACCACCGGAAACATTTCTGTCATACAATTAAGTTCTACAACTGCCCACCCCAACAGCTTTGGTTTTAGGATCTCTGATGTTGAAAAGTAAAAACAAAAGCATTACAATATGATATGTGTAGATACATTGTATTAGGAAGACACATGGCTGTCTGTTCAGGTGTAAGCATCACGGCTGCCAGCAGAAATTGTGGGGCCTGGGACTGACACAATAGGCAGGGCCCCCTCACCGCACACGCTGCCCCATAGCCACACACATTGCACCATAGCCACACACACTATCCTATAGACAGACAGACACACACACACACACACACACACACACACACACACACACACACACACACACACACTGTCCCATATACATACACACTGTCCCATATACATACACACTGTCCCATATACATACACACTGTCCCATACACACACACACAGTCCCCCCTCCCCCCCCCCACACACACTGTCCCATAGACAAACACACACACCACCCTCAGCATCTCCAGCCTCTCTTTTCGCTCCCCCTGCAGTGTACCATTCTGTGCGCTAGATGCTGTTGAAGAGATCTGGATGCAGAGGTCACAGTACAGCCGAGTGACAGCTCCTGATTGGCTGTCAGTCTGCAAGCTCCAAATTTTAAATACCAAAGTGGCTGCTTACCGGAGTGCAGCTGACCTGGCCCCGATCCACACTGCTGCTACCCGGGCAGTCCCGACTGCCCCCGCCCGTGATGGAGGCCCTGGTAAGCATTTATTAGAGGCACTATGCAGCTCCTTATCATTGCTCTAGAATGGAGCTACAGTATCAAAGTGTTACATAAAGATGGCCACATGTGCTGTTGCAGCTACAACTACTTGCTCACAATCCAAATACTATAAAAATAATTTTGTATAATGGGGTCTGCAGGGGTTGATATAAATGGCAGGGTTGATAATTGAAGTCTGGAAGAACCGCAGCTATTGCACAGGTTACTAGCTGGTCAGCCATGTTCTGAGCCATGTCACATAGGTTGTCCAGCTGTCCTTTTCACTGAAAATCATATTTCTCAGTAGACCTCTTCCCGAAGTAAATGTCTGCTCCTGTTGTCAGTTGTTTTCTTTAACCTTCAATAAATGATTATTTATGTGAATATTTGTCATTTTGTCCAACTGTCTCTTTGTGATTATCATCATTTGGGTTGTGACTTTCTATTCTTAGAAGCCTTGTTTGTCCGTTTCTTGAGAACAGAGTGTCCTTTTACTTCTGTCCCCTGGGTTTCTTCTGCTTTATAACTTTCCTCTATCATTCCTCCTCTCGCTCTTTCAAACTTTCTTTGTGCCTTCCGTAGTTTCCTCTGCAGTCTTCTTTCTTTAGCATTGCGTAAGGATGGAGAGGAGGACGTGTCAGATGGAAGTTTGTTTGATAGCGAAGGGTACTTAAGTGGGTGGCTAGTTGTGCGAGGCAACGGGCCAAATTTGTAATTGCCTTCAGGATTGGTATCATTGAAAATGGCTGGTTTCTGAAGTTCAGCTTTAGGTACCATGCTATTTCTTTTACAACTGGAAAAAAATATAAGAAACATAAAATATACAGCGCCATACTAACACTGCTCACACCAAGGACTTCTTGTGACCTAAGCACTTAAAAGCACTGTAGCTGCAGAGTAGGGACCAGACCAAGCTGACTGCTTTCATAGTAAAACAGAGCTGGCATTGGGATCATTATTATACACAGCAATGAGAGGATGGTACACACTTACCCGCCCCACCAGTGCCACTCCACACACTGTTCCTCCTCTCTCAGGCTGAAGCAGGGCATTTCCAAAACGTTGAAAAACATGATGCCGACAAGTGTGGAAATTGCGTCATTGATAGCTTGAAGGCAGAGCCTAAACCTAAATGGGTAATACCGAAAACAAGAGTGGCATTAAAAAATGAATAGGTTTCATTACCTGGACAGCAAGAGATTGAGTTGGTAAGCAGTTTGTAGATATAGAATATTAAACTTGAGAGAGGTAGTTGGCTAATTAGGCTAGCAAACCACCTTGCCAATCACACAATAGGGATACTGCTTACGTTGCGTTATCTGAGCTCAGCAGCTGCATAAAACAGCATCTGACCGGTTGTGTTTATGGGTAGCATTAAAAATTCTGAGGGTCATTTGCAAACTTTGGAGACATAGGGCTGTATTCAATACCTGGCGGAAGCTGCCGTCTTGTCGGAAAGACAGCAGCTTCCGACCGAATAGGTCGGAAGGGGTTCCGACCTATTCAGTAGGGGCTGATTTTTTTCCAACAAGTCGGAATTCCCAACTTGTCGGAAAACACGTGGATTGGTGGAATAGCCGCCGATCCACGTGCTTCTGTCGGAAATGGGGCCAAATCTGACAGGTTTTGGCCCCCTTTCCGACAAACTCAATCCGACTTGAAAACAAGTCGGATTGAGGTGAGGAGACAAGCGGTGCTGCGGGCCGCGGGGGGAGCAGATTTCGGCGGGCGGCGGGGGAGCTGGCTGCAGGGGGGACATGTCTGCGGCGGCGCGGGGGAAGGCGCTGCGGGGAGACCTCTCTCCCTGCATCGCCTCCCCCCGCCGCCGCAGACATGTCCCCCCCGCAGTCAGCTCCCCCCGCTGGCCGCCGATCTCTGCTCCCCCCGCGGCCCAGCTTACCCCCGCCGCCATCCCGCTCACGCCCGCCACCATCTGCACTCCTGGCCGCTGCTGTCAGCGCAGCCGCTGACAGCAGTGGCCGTCCATTGAATAGGGGTTGTCGGTGCACTTCAAGTTGTATATTGTTCCGCAGTCTTCATAGGTACATTTTTATAATGATTGGGGTTTGGTCACATTACCCTCATCCATATGCCATACATAGACAAATATTGGGGTGCTCAAGCTGGCTTGTGTTTGAAAACATCCCAGTAAGGGGGTTTGGCATACACCCTGAAAAATATACGTGGGATGAAAACACTAGTGATCAGGGTTTTTCCCAGTAAGGACCCAGGAAGGACTCAGTGTAAAAGGGTAACCTGGGTCGATCCGACCCTGGACCCGTTTACAGCATAGGAAGACCCGGTAAGAAGACGGGTCCAGCCACCTGTCTGAAAGGGGTCTCAGCCTGGTCAGATCTGTATACAAAATCCTGGGTGCAAACTGGCATTTTGATCTGAAAGGGGTGTTAGTAACAAACTAATACCCCTTTTACACCTAAAAACCTGTGTCTGACCAGGGTTTTTGTACACAGTTCCAACCCGGATCAGACCCTGTTTACACCATTGCCTCGACCCGTGTTATTCCTAGGTCGGCCCATTTCTCACTGCACCCATGTGCAGTGTGTTTCTTTTCTGCCAGCGCTTGCATCTCAAGTGCTGGTGAGCTGGCTCCCTCTGTTTTTAACATGAGCTGGGTCTCATGACCTGGCTCACCAATTTACACTGCCCTGTTACCCAGATTGTTACCGGGTCTATCCCTGCTCGCTACCCAAGATTGATTTCCACCACGGCCCCAGTATGGATTATTCCCTGATTGGCACCGCTCACACTGCAGACGGGTACAGTGCTTTCGACTGGAGATGGCGTCATCCACTTTCATCGGGAGAGTGGCTCCCCCCATCCTGTAAACGGGTCCCTGGCCGGACGACTCAGGTTACTCGTTCACACTACCACTCACCCAGGACCACACTTGCCTACTCTCCCAGATCCGCCGGGAGGCTCCCGAAAATCAGGTGACTATCCCGCCCCAACGGAAGGCTGGACAAGTCTCCCTACATTTGTGCTTTCCCCGGACCTGGCCGTCCCACTTTGCGAGTCTTGCTGAATCTTGTCATCATAGCCACGCCCTCCTCTGTATATAGGCGATAAACTTGGCATTATATAGCGGGGGCGTGACTACAATGATGTGTCTTGGCCACCACGCACCTGCACTGCCCCTCGTCTCCACCCCTGTAACACGTCATTGCCCTGGCACTGCCCCCCCTTGCTGAGCCGACCTGGCTGCTCTCTCCCGCAGAGAGCAGCCAGGACGTCAGCAAGTATACCCAGGACGTTCCTGGGTAAAACCCTGCCAGGTACTGTACCCGGGAAGCATTCCCAGGTAACTGGACCCGGGTGGGCCCTTTTTCACTGACCTAAATCCTGTATTTCTGTGCAATAATCCGGGATTTCAGGTCAGTGTAAAAGGGGTATTAGTAATACCAATTTTATCATTTATCTGTTTTAGTGTTCTTGTGAACTCAATATATATATATATATGTATGACTTCAAAACTGTTAAAAGCCACAATACAGAACATTTTGTTTCCATATAACGACATCCGAATGCAATTTTTTTGAGAAGCACAACAAAATTAGGAAGTATATAATAAATGAATAAAATAGTATTCAAATAATTAAAAATCTTTTCATCCGTGTCTTTAATTATTTACTACTTTCATACAGACAGAACAAAATGTTCTGATAATGAGATATGTTTAACTTTGTACAATTCTGTTAAGATTGCAAACGCTGAGGATTATTTTTTGTTATGATGACTGGTATGACACGAGTAACACCATTCCTTATGATGAGCCAATCAAGAAACACAGCCAGATCAGGTGCTCTCCAGCAGTGACTTATGAGACCTGACCCAGGAAGTGGCTCAGTCGTCAGTCAATGCCAGGAGCCAGGGAGGACAAAGCGCAGGGTTCTCCAGCATCTGTACAAATAACTATCAGTAAACCTGTGAGTTTGCACTTGACTCATTAGATTATAGTTTTACATGACAATATGATGCTACACTATTGTTTTTTTTATTCTTAGAAAGTACAAACATCTATTTATAATGGATTCTTGTCTTCTACCTGTGGTAAATGGTTTAATAAAGATTCATCACAAAATAACAGCCTGAGTGTAGTTGAGCTCTCAATTTATATTATGCCACTTGCTGCTTCCTATTGAAAATAGACGGCGCTACTGTATATGTTCTCTGCTGTTTTTTATTATTAAATGCTATCACTATTTCTCCTCTATAGTTTCTCTTTGCATTTTCTACACAGACAACAGGATGATCCTTCATAGCTAGTTAGGCTGCCCAAATAGTGTCTTGTACAGTTTATGTTACAGAACATTGATTTCTCTAAAATGGATGCACTATTTTTTACAGTATTATATGAATTTGTTGTTTTGCACATGAATCAGAATTAGTTGTTCATTTCACCTTATTGAAAACAATTAAATGATTGTTTATTTCTTTGATTAGTTGCTTATTCTGCATTACACCGCGGTTTTATAAACACTTTTCAGTCCTCTATTATATATACTTTTTATTTTACACTATGTACTGTACATAGGGTATGCATATGCTTAATCATATATATATTTCTGCATAATACCATAGTTATTTTTCTTGCATACATTTATGGAGAGGAGGTGATACAGAATGCGATGCATCTTCTTACTAATAAAAGCTATGTTCCGGTACACCAGATTCCAGCATGATAAGGGTGGGTAAGCCACTCATGGCTTTATATGACTCTTGTGTCTGTTGTATAAGTCTGTTGTGTGGGATCTGTTCTTGTATTTACTATTTACTGATTTGCCTCATCATCCAGCTTATATACTTGGGATCATCTTTCTAATGTGGATGCTGCATCTCACTCTTTTCTCATACAACAGACAGTAAGGTCACTGCAAGTGAGTGAATATTTGGTGTTATAAAGCCCCATTAATATGGTAAGGACATTAGCATAACAGCTAATTTAATTGCAAGCATTGGAGTGGTGGGTAACCTTGGAGCCAGCTCTGTGAGTGCTCAGGCACCATCAGTATTAGTTCTGCCCTGCACCACAATCATTTTAAAAAGTTGTCTCCCATGGTGTGTAGCACTCACCTGTCGTCACAGTCACAGTGTGAAACCGTGTGTAAACGGTAATTTCGAATCCCATACTGATATTCAAATGCTTGGATTTGTGGGAAACAATGGTCGTGTTCTCTGCAGCAAAGATCCACCCCACGGAACAGACCTAGGAGCAGAAAAATTACAATGTGAATCTGTGTAATATGTATACTGTAATGGTGATGTTAGCAGGACTTCTTGTGTGAATGGAATCAGTATGCGATCTCGGCCGGCAGATGGGATGCCGGCGTTCACAGTATCAATAGTCAAGATCCCGAAAAGGGGCGAGGTAAGTATGTAACCCCCCCCAGGTCGTGCCTAAACCTAACCCTCATGAAGCCAAACCCTAACTCTCCTGGCTATGCTTACCTTCAGGATTCCGGCATCAGGATCCTGACCTGTTCTGGATTCCGGTGTTGGTGTTCTAATGGGTGTCGGGATTCTGGTGTCAGTATTTCAGCTACCGGGATCCCGACAGCCGGTATCCGTATACCGTGTGAATATGTATCAGAATGAAGTAGGTGATTCATATACGTAATTATTATTGTGTACTAGGAATGGGATATGAGTGTACATAACATTGGGGGACATTTATCAAAGCTTGGAAAGAGAAAGTACCAACCAATACGCTTCCACCTGTCATGTTACAGGCTGTGTTTGAAAAGTGATAGCTGATCGTGTGGTACTTTGTCTACTTTATCTCTCACCAAGCTTTGATTAATCACCCCCATTGTGAGTATAGTTACAGAGGTCTTTCAACAAGGACTTTTTCTTTTCTTTTCTTTTTTTTTTGTTTGCAATATCACATTGAGAATATTTTTTTTCTCAACAAGCCAAGGCCTTCTTCCTTGGTGATAGGGTTACTGACTTTCCCGAAAGCTAACTTCGCACAATCTAGAACACAGATAGTAGCATAGCACGAATGGCCTAAATAAAACTATGAAACAATTTGATGGAGTAAGAAAAGTTGAAGAACAGTATCCTTAAAAGCACTTATGATCAAATTTTATCAAAAACCCCAGAAAAGAGGCAAGAATAAAGTCATGGATTACACATGAAGAGACTAAAAAATCAGCTGATATGAGAGTCTAATACCCTTTTCAGACTTGCATCCAAATCCCGGGTTGATGCACATGAACGCAAATCAACCTGGGACTTTGGTATGTCTGAATGCAAAAGAACCGAGGCTAAGTCCCGGGTCTGCGACCCTTTTCCTGACCAAGGTCATTGAGATCAGACCCGGGAATTTGACTGCTTGCTTGACCCGGCAATTTCCTGGGTCTGATGTCTGAAAGGGGTATTAAATATTAATGAACGTGCCTGCCACCTTCAACGAACAAAATTTCCCTACCAAATGTGTTTAAATAGAGGAACTAGGAACATGAAAAGCCTCACTGCATTCCAAAACAGTTTTATAGTCTAATTTTGTGGCCAGTAAATGTGCTTGTGCATTATGTGTAATGTGCGTGTGCATTATGTGTAATGTGCACGTGCATTATGTGTGTTTCTGAACAATGAATTAGTGATTGTTTCAAGATGGATTTATTTTCTGAGCTTTACCGTAGAACACTCTTAGTTGATTTTGCTGTATGTGCAAGTACAGTATGTGTGCAGGTCACAATGTGTATATTTGTCACTGAAGCTGTCCAGTGTATGTATGCTGTGTATTTAGCTCACCTAGGTTGGTAAAGTTTTCCGCCGTGCTCCCAGCTCCACACCACAGTGTCCCGGGCATCATCCAGCTGCGTTTATGCCTGGACTGGTATTTCTCTCCACTTACACTATATAAAGCAGACAGGTAAAGCAATGCCACTAGCCAGCAGGTTCTCTGCAGCATGGTTCTAGCCAAATGTGTGACACTGGAGATCCACAGACCCTATGTACACTGCACAGACAAGGATCTCCGGAATAGACATATACAGCAATGCTGGTATAAACTGTACAAAATATCTGCCATACAATAATAGTCCACAGAGCTCACACAGCTCTACAACATCTGCATCATTACTGCTCATGAACCCAGGCAACTGCAGTGTTATGTAGCAGGCATAATTACTACCTCTCATGAATTAGAGGACAGCTGTAGATGATGCTTTTATAGTAGTTTAAGAGATATGAGGTAATGTGTAATATAGTGGTTTCCCTGCCCACAATGTCACCCTATTCCCTTGTGATTTTTTTTTTTTTATTAACTGTTTCAGTCCTGGGTGATGACATTCAGGCAGTTGATTAGCAGGTGCTCTCTTATTTTGATTTGCACTTAGAATTAAAGAAGATTCACACCCACAACATAAATCTAGTATTCAACAGTATTCATGGGCGGATTGGGAATAAAAAGCGGCCCTGGAAAAATTTGTTCTAGTGGCCCCACATGGACAGCACCAGAGGTGTAAGGTCTAGCCATGGGTTCCGGTATGAATGGTCGACCATGTTATGGTCGACAGTCATTAGGTCGACCACTATTTGTCGACATTGACATGGTCGACATGGACACATGGTCGACACATGAAAATAGTCGACACATGAAAGGTCGACACATGAAAATGTCGACATGAGTTTTTTTACTTTTTTTGGTGTCGTTTTTTGCGTAAAGTGACTGGGAACCCCAATTAGTGCACCGCGTCCCCTCGCATGGCTCGCTTCGCCCGCCATGCTTCGGGCATGGTGCCTTCGCTCCGCTGCCACTTCGCTCGGCACAGATTACCGTTCCAATCGTAGTCCACGTGGATCGTAAAGTATGGAAAAGTTCCCCAAAAGTAAAAAAAGTAAAAAACTCATGTCGACCTTTTCATGTGTCGACCTTTCATGTGTCAACCATTTTCATGTGTCGACCATGTGTCCATGTCGACCATGCCAATGTCGACCAATAGTGGTCGACCTAATGACTGTCGACCATAACATGGTCGACCATGTGAACGGATACCCTAGCCATGGGCCATGGCAGCAGCACCCTCCCCCCAAGACTTTCCAGATAGTGGACATGTCTAGCATCAAGGGGAAGTTAAAAGGAAATAAAATTAAATATTATGAGCACATTATATGATACACCTTTAGAATTTAGGAAACTATATAATTCTTTAGAAGGATATATTTTCTTGCTTATTACACCAACCGTATCCCAATCACTATTCACTCAATCTTATATGTCAGCCAAGCAGGCAGACAGAGCATACACTAGATCATCTGCAATCACAGACTAAGTGGCAAAGTCATTTTCATATATGCAAATTGTTTTGCATCTTATTCATTATATCTATAAATAAGGGGTGTGGTATGGTATGCCGGCAGTCGGGCTCCCGTCGACCAGCATACCGGCGCCGGAAAAGCCCGACCGCCGGCTTACCAACAGTGTGGCGAGCGCAAATGAGCCCCTTGCGGGCACGGTGGCGTGCTACGCGCGCCACACTATTTTATTCTCCCTCCAGGGGGGTCGTGGACCCCCACGAGGGAGAATAAGTGTCGGTATGCCGGCTGTCGGGATTCCGGCGCCGGTATACTGTGCGCCGGTATCCCGACAGCCGGCATACTAAAGACCACCCATAAATAAGACCACACGTCCTCAAACAAAACAGGCCCCACGGGTGCGTGGGCCCACCGGGAATCTTCCCTGTGAGCCCTATGGCCAATCCGCCTCTGACAGTATTTAACTCTGTTAATTATAAATGTTATTTGGAACCTCTGATACACCATTCTCCGTATGTGTCACTAAAGATACAATGAGTGGTTGGCGAGGAATGCACAGCACATATGTGCCCCTAGTGTATTATATACCCCCGCATACATATAAAATATACTTATGGATTTGCTGACCTCATTTCAGACATTATTCAAAGTACAGTTTTGTACCTCTGCAGCATTCAGTCACTGCATTTCTCTGACTACATCATGTACCTGCCTCCATTAGTACAGGGCTTGACATTTTTTTTCTAAAATCTAGGAGCTATCTTAAAAGTATAGAAGCCAGATCATCATCCCAACCAAAATTCTATAGCCTTCAACAAAACATGCCCGTTTAATCGGACCAAGCCACATTCCTATTACTTGCATCCAATTCCACAGGAAATGGCGGCGCGCACAGTCTCAGCGGCTCGGAGCTCCACAAATTGCATAGGGAAGCTGATTCTGGTGGTCGCTGTCCTGCTGGGGTCTGAAGCGGCAGGTCGATTCCATTCTGCCCGGCTGGAGCTGCTCGCTATTCGTGATCAAGCGGCGAGCAGCAGGGGAGAGACGTGACAGGCAGGAAAAAGCTGGGAAGCGATACCTGGCCCGGCAGTGTCCCAGTCAATGTCCCCGGCAACATCCCCGGCAGATGATGTCATCTCCCGCGGCTGTGGAATGAGCCGGGGAGAGCCACGTCTGCGGGCAGGGGAAGCGGTGCATGGCCGAGCAGCATCCCAGGCGCATACTTGGTAGATGGTAATATCTCCTGCGGCCGCAGTCATGGAGAAAGTTAGCGGGGCAGAGAGAATAAGCATTATGAATATGAAGGTGGGAACCTGTGGCCAGATGGTGGAGGAGAAGGCTCTGCCTGTGTAGTGCCGAGGAGGAAAAGGCACCCATGACGGGTCGGGAACGAGACAAAAGCGGGGTAAGAGGGCAGGATTACTGGAGAGGTGGAAGAAGTCCCCTTTTAGCCCCCCTTGCCAAGTATTTTTCTGGCTAATGTCTGTTCCCTGACCAACAAAGTGGACCAACTGCTGCTTAGACTCTCTAGCAGCAACATTATGAGTTCATGCTCCTTGGTAGTTTTGACTGAGATTTGGCTTACTGACAGTATTCCGGACTCGGCTGTCCAGCTCCCTGATAGATCTATGTTTAGAGCGGACAGATCAGTCTCCTCTGGTAAACGGAGAGGAGGTGCTCTGTGTATCTATATTAATAATAACTGGTGCACAGACTCGGGATCCGGTCTGTAGGTCGACCAGACTTAAATTGACATTGTCTAGGTCGACATCTATTGGTCGACAGTAAGTATGTCGACGTGGTTTATTGATCGACAGGGACTCTAGGTCAACATGTACTAGGTCGACATGACAAAAGGTCGACATGAGATATTTAAAAAAAAAATTGCTTTTTTTAACTTTTCATACTTCACGATCCACGTGGACTACAATTGGGAACGGTAACCGAGCGCATCGGTAGCGGAGCGAGGCACCGTGCCCAAAGCATGGCGAGCGAATACGGTGCATTAATTGAGGTTCCAAGACACTCTACGAAGAAAACGTCACCCAAAAAATGTAAAAAAAACCATGTCGACATTTTTTCATGTTGACCTAGTACATGTCGACCTAGAGTCCCTGTCGACCTATAAACCATGTCGACGTACTTACTGTCGACCAATAGTGGTCAACCTAGACACTGTCGACCTAAGTGTATTCTATCTAACATACCACACCCCAAAGTCATTGTTCTCTGGAGCTGGAATGTCTGATGTTGAAGTGCAGGCCTTTTTATTTACCTCGGGAATTCTCTGCTATAATAGTGACTGCGGTTTATATTCCACCACAGGCTGTTGTCAAGGATGACCTGGAGATTCTTTATAATGAGATTCTTTATAAAGGAAAGATTTTTTAGTTAACAGGCCACACCCAACAAGTGAGATCGGGCAATTTAACGTCAACTATTTCTAACATTTTCAAAAAGGCAGGGGTTTATCCGGAGGGAGTTTTTTTTAGTAGCTGGTGATTTTAACAAAGCAAATTTAAAGTCTGTATTACTGAAATTTTATAAAAATGTATTTGCTCCGACAAGGGGTGATAATATTCTTGATCAAGTTTTTAGTAGTGTTAAGCAGGCATATAAAACTATCATGTGTCCCCATGTTGGGTTTTCTGACCATATGTCTATGTATCTTATTCCCTCGTATATTCCATTGTTGAAACAAAGGAAAGTGGAAAGTAGATCTGTTTGTGTATGGCCGGAGGATGCTATGTCTATGTTTTGAGATTGGGAATTATTTATTTCTCAGTCTGTTGAAAACTCACAGGTTAATATTGACCATCTAGCTTCAGCAGTACTCTCATACATGTACTAGTACATTGGGAATGTTACCATCATGAAGAGTATTAAGCAGTTTCCGAACAAGAAGCCGTGGATGAACGGCGAGGTGCGTTCATTACTGCATGCTAGAAACCAAGCCTTTAAGGCTAATGATCAGTATATAGAGAATCTAGATCAACCCTGAAAAAGGGGATTATAAAGGCAAAAATGTATTATTTAGCAAAGATTGAGTCTAGGTTTGAGAATGATTTAGACTCCTTTCATTTTGAAGCGTTTTGAGAGGTTAGTTTTATTATGTATGAAAATATACATTCCCCCAGATTTTGATAGATATCAATGTGCATACAGACAAAAGAGGTCAACAGAAGATGCATTACTTTCTGTTGTTCACTACTCTCTTTGTCATCTAGAGAGGCTTAATTTATATGTAAGAATTCTTTTAATCGATTATAGTTCAGCATTCAATACTATCCCCTCTAGTGTTTTGACTCCGAAATTGTGCAAGCTTGGGTTTCCTGCCATCTTGTGCAATTGGGTCTTAGATTTTTTAGTTAACAGGCCACACACAACAAGTGAGATCGGGCAATTTAACGTCAACTATTTCTAAAATTAGTACCGACACTCAACGAGGATGTGTCTTGAGCCCTTTTTTATTTTCACTTTTCACGTATGACTGTGCCTCCATGTTTGAATCAAATTTAATTGTAAAGTTTGCCGATGATACGACAGTGGTGGGATTTATATTGGATGGAGATGAGACTATGTTTCGAGAGGAGGTGGATAGGTTGGTCAGTTGGGGTAAGGTAAATAGCCTATTGCTAAATAAAAAAAAAGACCAAAGAAATCATTATTGATTATATTATTTTAGAAAAACAAATAGATCTAACCTTTTGCCATTAACTATTTATAATTTGGAGGCCGAAAGGGTAAAATGTTTTAAACTATTGGGCACTATTATTACTGATGATTTGACCTGGAGTTCTAATGTTTTATAGATGGTTAAGAAGGCGTAACAGCATGAGTATTTCCTGAGGAAATTGAAGGCGGCTAGCCTGTCTAAAAAACATTTATTGAATTTTTATCATTGTGTAATTGAAAGTATTTTAACTTATTGCATTTCTGTTTGGTACGGTAATTGTACCTCAGCGAATCGTAAGCAGTTGGAACGAGGGAATATCATTGGCACTGAATTGCCTACAATAGAGGCGGTATATATTAAGTATAGCATGAGGAAAGGAAATGGCATCTTAAAGGATTGTGAACATCCATACCACAGTCTGTTTGCTCTGCTTCCTACAAAAAAGGCGTTTCCGCTGTATTAAATCCAGAACCTCACGGTTCAGAAACAGTTTTTTTCCTTCAGTCATAGTTAGGATGAACTTGACTGGGGAGTTCTAATACCTATTCTGTTCTGACTGATATGCATATGTGGTTGCTCCGGATGAAATTTCGTTGTTCTGTACAATATTTTTATTGTTTGATCAATAACAAATAAAGTATTTATCTTTATCTTTTATCAGGTCCGTCTTAACAGCAGTGTGGGCCCCTGGGCACAACAATACACTGGGGCCCCTACCCATCCTCCAGCGGTAGGGGTTGGGGGTACTATCAGCGGCAGCTTTGATGTCCCGTGTGCGGTAGGGGGTGTTCTATCTTCAGCTCAGCATGTAGGACCTGGAGCAGTAATTTCTGCTAATTAATCCTTTACTGTACAGATGCGGCGGAGGGAACACTAAACTGTATAAGGGGGCATTGGGCTGAATGAAGGGGCCCGGTTACATGACGTCCAGGGTGGTAGGGGGTGTTTAATATGGAGGGGTGGATAGTGGAGTGGGCTTAATATTCACCATTTTCCAGTGGGTGGGTAGCTTGCTTGACTGCAGATATCTCCAGTTCCTGGAAATAGATTTCTTACCTTTGAATGGGATAAAAACACTAAAGAGTCTCATGTTTCAGGAGGTACTAGGGACTTGGGGATCAGAGTTCAGAAGCCAGAGCAATCCACCGGCGAAAATATAAAACTGCATATTAGGCATGCAGAGCTGTAGCAGGGACCAGCTGCTGGAAGGCTGATATCTCTGGTTTTGGGTATAGTAGAGACAAGCTGCCAGTATTCACCAAAAGGGGAGAGTCACAGCTTTAGGATTATACCTTCAGAAAAACTATAAGTCAAACAGAATCCAAGATATCTGGCTGGGAAGAGCAATTAACAGGCTTGGATGGGGACCACTGCTTTGAAGTCGGATGTCTCTGGTTCCCCTGGCTCGATTTTCAAAAATCTGGTACCCCTGAAAAGAGGGGACCGTCAGCTATGAGCCTACGGCCCTTATACTCCTGGGACCCTTGGGCAAGTGCCCATTGAGCCCATACGAAAAGACGACCCTGTCCTTTATAGTATGCTACATATTAGGGCACCCAGTTTATAGTAAGTCACACAGCGGCCATTCCCCATGTTCTGCCCACAAACAGCATCATATTTTCTCCCATCACGCCCCCTTTGACGTGCCATCCATGCGCCCTGCTGCGCCGACCTGGCTGCCTCCTCCCATTGGTGGCAGCCAGAATGTTAGCAAGTATGCCACAGGCACGCCTGCCACTCCCTAGTTTTGCCCCTGGTCTCCACTAGATCACCAAGGCTCTGCAGTGATTGTAAGTAGATAGAGAAGTTCAGGCTTGCCCGCATGGCGCTGTGAGAAGGCAGCAAGAGGACTAGCAATTTCCCGATCTGCAATGAATCAGGCCATGGACAGCATGGCTTAGTACAGGCCTGCATTAAGATGTTACAGTGCTGCCTGCCCTCCTGTACCTCGGGGTCTCCTCCATTTGCTCTGGCACCTTCAGAGTCTGCATGCCAGTCTGTGGAGCCCAACACCACTGTCTCTTCCCGTGTACAGGCTGCCAGCTTGAGAGGGGTGGCTGTCCACCAGCACCATTGAGTGGGATTACCAAAGACCTCCCTCTTATTTGAATGTTATGCTGTCTGCCTCCTGGGTTGGTGTGGGTTGTGACCGGGTAGCTGGTACTCGCAAATGGGGCAGGACGCATTTCATCAGTTAAAGAATGGGCAGGGCACAGGGCCCCAATAAAATAGCCTAGCGTGAACACTAATTAATGCCAAATATTTTGTATGTAAAATCCATCTATAGTGCAACATCTATGACTCAGAAATGATGGGATGCTGTTACTAGAGGGTGAGTAAACTAGCATGTCATTACTGTCTACTTGTGCTTATAGCTATATATGTGTGTAGATATACAGATATATGTAATACCATTGGAAAAGGGCAGACATACGAATAAAAACAACCAGTCATGCTCCTCACACTTTCTACTATGATGAAAAATGAAATTCCATTGGCTGCAGTTGGACAGCTATGCTATAAGGTTAATGTTATTATCTAGGCCTCAGGTGACAGTTTACTGTATACAGCCTGCTAACATAGATGCTCTGCCACTCCTAAAGCTGCTGCTGATACTCGGCAGTCTCTATCTGGTTCTAGCACAATGGCCATAATCTATTTCAGTGGGCTGTATGCAAGGGTTGTAGCAAGGGCCGTTCCCACTCCAACTCAGCCCAGCAACCTGTCTGGCTGCTCTGCTGCCCATCCCATTACCTGCAGGTCACTGCCCCGGGTACCCTTGTGTCCCCACAGTTTCTTCCTATCTGCACCAGTGGCTACACCAACCATGATGTCAGCATGGTACTAGTAGTGCACTGGGGGAGGAGACGACAATGCACACTTTGCCGGTAGCCAAGGACAGGAGCAACGGGAGGTCTGAGCCCAGCCTTGCTAGCTGACAAGCAGTGTGAGTAAAAATAAAAGGATATGAGTAAATCATTAATTATAATATGTAAAGGGTGATGGTGAATTATTCAGTATATTAAACTACTTGTGGGGTGATATTAAATATATAATAAAAGGGATGTGGGTGATGGTAAGGGGATCTTTATATATATATATATATATATATATATACATACACATACATACATACATACATACATACATAGTGCATCGGGAAAGTATTCACAGCGCTTCACTTTTTCCACATATTATGTTACAGCCTTATTCCAAAATGGAATACATTAATTTTTCCCCTCAGAATTCTACACACAATACCCCATAATGACAACGTGAAAATTTATTTTTTTCCGTTTTTTGTAAATTTATTCAAAATAAAAAACTAAGAAATCACATGTACATAAGTATTCACAGCCTTTGCAATGCAGCTCAAAATTTAGCTCAGGTGCATCCTGTTTCCACTGATCATCCTTGAGATGTTCCTACAGCTTAATTGGAGTCCACTTGTGGCAAATTAAGTTGATTGGACATGATTTGGAAAGGCACACACCTGTCTATATAAGGCCCCACATTTGACAGAGCATGTCTGAGCACAAACCAAGCATGAAATCAAAAGAATTGTCTGTAGACCTCCGAGACAGGATTGTCTCGAGGCACAAATATGGGGAAGGGTACAGAAAAATATCTGCTGCTTTGTAAATGGAAGAAGTTCGGAACCATCGGGACTCTTCCTAGAGCTGTCCATCCGTCTAAACTGAGCGATCGGGGGAGAATGTACCTAGTCAGGGTGGTGACCAAGAACCCGATGGTCACTCTGTCAGAGCTACAGCATTCCTCTGTGGAGAGAGGAGAACCTTTTAGAAGGATAACCATCTCTGCAGCAATCCACTAATCAGGCCTGTATGGTAGAGTGGCCAGACGGAAGCCACTCCTTAGAAAAAGCACATGGCAGCCCGCCTGGAGTTTGCCAAAATGCACCTGAAGGACTCTCAGACCATGAGAAACAAAATTTTCTGGTCTGATGAGCCAAAGATTGAACTCTTTGACGTGAATGCCAGGCACTGCTCATCACCAGGCCAATACCATCCCTACAGTGAAGCATGGTGGTGGCAGCTGTGGGGATGTTTTTCAGCGGCAGGAACTGGGAGACTAGTCAGGATAGAGGGAAAGATGAATGCAATGTACAGAGACATCCTGGATGAAAACCTGCTGCAGAACGCTCTTGACCTCCGACTGGGGCGACGGTTCATCTTTTAGCAGGACAACGACCCTAAGCACACAGCCAAGATATCAAAGGAGTGGCTTCAGGACAACTCTGTGAATGTCCTTGAGTGGCTCAGCCAGAGCCCAGGCTTGAATCTGATTGAACATCTCTGGAGAGATCTGAAAATAAGATTTTAAACCTACCGGTAAATCTTTTTCTCCTAGTCCGTAGAGGATGCTGGGGACTCCGTAAGGACCATCGGGTATAGATGGCTCCGCAGGAGACATGGGCACTTTAAGACTTTAGAATGGGTGTGCACTGGCTCCTCCCTCTATGCCCCTCCTCCAGACCTCAGTTAGGACTGTGCCCAGAGGAGACTGACAGTACGAGGAAAGGATTTTTGTTAATCTAAGGGCGAGATACACACCAGCCCACACCATACACACCGTACAACATGGTATATACTAAACCAGTTAACAGCATGAACAACAGCATCAGCCCGAGACTGATCTCAACTATAACATAACCCCAGGCCCGGCGCTACCCGCTCAGCGAAGGGATGCAGTGCAGGGAGGCGCTGGGACGGAGAGGCGCTCCCCCTGCTCTGCATTCCTTCCCTGCTGCGCCGTCCTGTCCCCACTGCTGCTGCTGTGCCTGTATGACAGGCACTGGCAGCGGCGCTTGTAGCATTAAAATCCTCCCTCCGCTCCCCTCCCCTCACCTGTGTGACAGGACAGCGCTGTGTATGGGACAAAAGGGGACGGAGCTACACGGGACGGAAGGGTTGGGGCTAAACTGGACCGAAGGGGGCGGAGCTACACGGACCAGGCTGCTATAGTGTACAGACTCAGAGGGAGACTGGCTTAGGTAAGTGAAGGGTGAGAGGGAAGTGTGTGTGTGGTATGTCTGTGTGCGTTTATGTGTGCTTTAAGGACGCTACTACAGGGGGGGCATTACGTGTAACGTCGCTACTAATGGGGGGGCCATTACGTGTAACAACGCTACTAATGGGGGGGCCATTACGTGTAACAACGCTACTACTAGGGGGGTCATTACGTATGAGGATGATACTACTACTTGGGGGGGGGCATTATGTATAGGATGCTACTATTAGTTGGGGGGCATTACATATAACAATACTACTACTACTTGGGGGGCCTTACGTATAAGGACGCTACTACTACTGGGGGTGCACTATGTATAAGGATGCTACTACTACTGGGGGGGCATTATGCATAAGGACGCTACTACTACTTGTGGGGCATTACGTATAAGATGAATAAGATTGTGCTACATTGTGGCGTAATTTTGAATGGGGGTACTATTGTGTGGCTATGCCCCTTACTTGTGAGACCACATCCCTTTTCCCGGTGCGCGCCAAAGGAATATGGGAGGGCGCAAATTTATAGTTTGCAGGGGGGCGCCGAACACCCTAGCACCGGCCCTGCATAACCCTTATGTAAGCAACAACTATATACAAGCCTTGCAGAATTTTTCCGCACTGGGACGGGCGCCCAGCATCCTCTACTGACTAGGAGAAAAAGATTTACCGGTAGGTTTTTTTTTTCTTTTAAATAAAACGATCAGCTCATGAGATGAGTTAGTTTACTTTCCTTTAAACAGGCCGACCCTCGTGACAGGGACAGAGGAATCCTCTGTGATATGTAAAACATTTTTTTTATTGCAATAATCATATATTGAATACTTTCGCGACCCATGGGTGCAAACTTGCATCATCCTAGTCGACACTGGAGTCGGAATCCGTGTCGGTATCAGTGTCTGCTAACTGGGTAAAGGGACGTTTATGTGACCCTGAAGGGTCCTGGGACACAGTAAAAGCCATGGGTTAATTCCCTGCTTGTCTTTGGACTCTGCTTTGTCCAATCTGTAATAAAGCCACATTAGCATTCAAAACATTCCATATGTCCACCCAATCAGGTGTCGGCTGTGCCGACGGAGACACCACCACCATCTGCTCTGCATCCTCCCTAGACAAGCCTTCCGCTTCAGACATGTCGACTCACACGTACTGACACCCCCACACACACTGGGATAGATAAATATGGGGACTGACCCACAATAAGGCCCTTTGGAGAGACAGAGAGAGAGTATGCCAGCACACACCCAGCGCCACAATATACTGAAACCAAGGTCCAAGCCTAAATAGCGCTTTATATATATAAATATATGTACAATCTGCACCAAATAAATGTGCCCCCCCCCCCCCCCCCCCCCCTCGTTTTTGTCCCCTGTTATTGTTCAGCAGGGGAAAGTCCGGGAACACTTCTCTGCAACATGCTGTGGAGAAAATGGCGCTGGTTAATGCTGGAGGATCAAGCCCCGCCCCCTCGACGTCGGGCTTCGGTCCAGCTCAATTTCTTTATACTGGTGGGGATTTTATACTATACTGCCTCCGCAGTATCTGAGACCTGTGCCAGTGCTGTTTTTGAGGTAATAATTGCTGCCCAGGGCACCCCCCCTGCGCCCTGCACCTGTACAGTGCCTTCTGTGTGTGTGTGTGTGTGTGTGTGTTGGGAGCAATGGCGCGCAGCGTTACCGCTGCGCGTGTACCTCATTGAAGATCTGAAGTCTTCTGCCGCCTTTGAAGTTTTCTTTCTTCTCATACTCACCCGGCTTCTATCTTCTGGCTCTGTGAGGAGGACGGCGGCGCGGCTCCGGGACGAACGGCGAGGGTAAGACCTGCATTCCGACCCTCTGGAGCTAATGGTGTCCAGTAGCCTAAGAAGCAGAGCCTATCATTTAAGTAGGTCTGCTTCTCTCCCCTCAGTCCCACGATGCAGGGAGCCTGTTGCCAGCAGTTCTCCCTGAAAATAAAAAACCTAACAAAAGTCTTTTCAGAGAAACTCAGTAGAGCTCCTCTGCAGTGCATCCAGTCTCCACTGGGCACAGGATCTAACTGAGGTCTGGAGGAGGGGCATAGAGGGAGGAGCCAGTGCATACCCATTCTAAAGTCTTAAAGTGCCTATGTCCCCTGCGGAGCCGTCTATACCCCATGGTCCTTACGGAGTCCCCAGCATCCTCTAGGACGTAAGAGAAAATGGCTGTGCACCAACGCTTCCCATCCAACCTGATGGAGCTTGAGAGGTGCTGCAAAGAGGAATGGGTGAAACTGCCCAAAGATAGGTGTGCCAAGTTTGTGCATTATATTCAAAAAGACTTGAGGCTGTAATTGCTGCCAAAGGTACATCAACAAAGTATTGAGCAAAGGCTGGGAATACTTATGTACATGTGATTTCTTATTTTTTATTTTTAATAAATTTGCAAAAATCTCCAAAACACTTTTTATTCACATTGTCACTATGGGTTATAGGCCCTCATTCCGAGTTGATCGCTAGCTGCTTTCGATCGCAGCGCGGCGATCAGGCAAAAAAGGGTCAATTCTGCGCATGCGTATGGTACGCAGTGCGCATGCGCAACGTTCTTTCACACAAAACTATGCAGTTTCACACAAGGTCGAGCGACGCTTTTCAGTCACTCTGCTGATTGGTGAGTGATTGACAGGAAAGGGGCGTTTCTGAGTGGTAACTGAGCGTTTTCCGGGAGTGTGCTAAAAAATGCAGGCGAGTCATGTAAAAACGTAGGCGTGCCTGGAGAAACGGGGGAGTGGCTGGCAGGACGTAGGGCGTGTTTGTGACGTCAAAGCAGGAACTAAACTGTCTGCAGTGATCGTAAGGTAGGAGTAGGTTTGGAGCTACTCAGAAACGGCATGATATTTTTTCCGAGCAGTTCTGCTAACCTTTCGTTCGCACTTCTGCTAAGTTAAGATACACTCCCAGAGGGAGGCGGCTTAGCGTTTGCACTGCTGCTAAAAGCAGTTAGCGAGCGATCACGAGTTGCATTGCTCCCTCACAGCACTGAGGTTATTGGTTCAATTCCCCCACTCCACTGTGTGAAGTTTGTATATTCTCCCCGTACTTGCGTGAGTTTCCTCTGGGTACTCTAGTTTCCTCCCACAATCCAAAAATATACTGATAGGTTAATTGGTTGGCAACTAAAAATTTACCTTATTGTGTAAATGTTTGCATGTACATGTGTTTTGGGCAGACTAGGTGGGCCAAGTGGTTCTTATCTGCTGTCAAATTCTTGTTTAGATTAAGTTTCTAAATGATTCCTGTCTAATGCTACAGTACATACACTTTAGCATAGCAAGTTCAAGGCATAGATTCAATAAGATAGATATGCATTTTCCATCGGTGCTGTATATTTGCCTTGGAGAGACCCAAGGCAAAGCGGTCTTTGTATTAAGGGGTCTATTTACAAAGCCTTGGAGAGTGATAAAGTGGATGGAGATAAGGGCCCTCATTCCGAGTTGTTCGCTCGGAGATTTTCATCGCATCGCAGTGAGAATTCTCTTAGTGCGCATGCGCAATGTTCGCACTGCGACTGCGCCAAGTAACTTTACTATGAAGAAAGTAAGTTTACTCACGGCTTTTTCATCGCTCCGACGTTCGCATTGTGATTGACAGGAAATGGGTGTTACTGGGCGGATGCACGGCGTTTTAGGGGCGTGTGGCTGGAAACGCTACCGTTTCCGGAGAAAACGCAGGAGTGGCCGGGGAAACGGTGGGTGTGCCTGGGCGAACGCTGGGTGTGTTTATGACGTCAGCCAGGACCGAAAAGCACTGAACTGATCGCACAGGCAGAGTAAGTCTGAAGCTACTCAAAAACTGCTAACTCGTTTGTAATCGCAATATTGCGCATACATCGGTCGCACATTTAAGAAGCTAAGATTCACTCCCAGTAGGCGGCGGCTTAGCGTGTGTAACTCTGCTACATTCGCCTTGCGAGCGATCAACTCGGAATGAGGGCCAAGGTACCAGCTAATCTGCACCTAACTGCCATGTTACAGGCTGTGTTTGAGAAATGACAGGAGCTGATCAGCTGGTACTTTATCTCTCCCCACGTTATCACTGTACAAGACTTAGTACACCTGCCCCTTTATCTCTCTCCACTTTAACAGTTTCGTAAGGGCCCTACACAGTGGCGTAACTAGAAGTTTTTCTCCCCCAAGACAAAAAATTATTCTGCGCCCCCCCCCCCCCCCCCAATCCCCCAGCCCCCATAATTGGCACCATGAAAGGGACAAACATGCGCGCGCCGCCAAAAAGGGTGTGTGGCTTCGTTGGAATGGGCGTGGCTTTGCATAAAGGGGCGTGGTATTGCAGGAAAAGACTTCCTTATACCCCAGTTTTGCAACCTGCACGCCCAGACGTTAGCCACCACTGGAAAGAAAAATAATCCTGATTCATGCCCCTTACATTATTTGTCATTTTTCCTCCTTATAGTAATGCCCAGTATACATTATGCCACATACTGCAATGGCCCTTAGACATTATTCCACGCACAATAATGCACATGACACAATATGCACACACCATAATGCCCCAGACACATTATGCCACACACCGTAATGCCTGTGACACATTATGCCACACACCGTAATGCCTGTGACACATTATGCCACACACCGTAATGCCTGTGACACATGACGACAGGAATCGCAAAGCCCGTTATACATTATGCTACACACTGCAATGCCCCTGATACATTATAGCACATACAATGTCTGTGACACATTATGCCACACACCGTAATGCCTGTGACACATTATGCCACACACCGTAATGCCTGTGACACATGACGACAGGAATCGCAATGCCCGTTATACAATATGCTACACACTGCAATGCCCCTGATAGATTATAGCACATACAATGCCTGTGACACATTATGACACACACTGCAATGACCCTGAGACATTATACAACATACCACAATGCCCGTGATATAGTATACAACACACAGTAATGCCCGACACATTATGACACATACCGCAATGTCCGTGATACATTATGCCACACACTGCAATGACCCTGAGACATTATACCACATATCACAATGCCCGTGATATAGTATACCATACACCATAATACCTGTGACACATACCGCAATGCCCGTTATACATTATGCCACACTGCAATGCCCCTGAGACATTATACCACATACCACAATGCACGTGATATAGTATGCCACACACCGTAATGCCTGTGACACATTATGACACACACCGCAATGTCCGTGATACATTATGCCACACACCGTAATGCTCATTACACATTAAGTCCTACAGTAAGGCTTCTAATTACTTTTAAATTACCTGCTCGTTGCCAGGGGTTTCATGCTCTTGGTTCCATGCACGGTGCCAGGGGTTTTCATGCTCAGGGTGTCATGCTCGTTGCCAGGAGTTTCATGCACTGGGTGTCATGCTCGTTGCTAGGGGGTAGTGCTTGTTGCTAGGGCTGTGCTACCAGTGCCACATATGTCCCCAGTGCCACATATTCCCCCACGGTGCCAGGTACTCACATGCCCCCAGTGCCAAATATAGCCCCCCCCTCCCCCAGTGCCACATATGCCCCCACAGTGCCAGGTGCTCACGTGCCCCCAGTGCCAAATATAGCCCCCCCCCATGTGCCAGGTACACATGCAGTGCCATATATCCCCCTCAGTACCCCCCCCAGTGCCATATATGCCCCCTCAGTGCCATATATGCCCCACACTTCCCCCCCAGTGCCATATATACCCCCTCAGTGCCCCCCCAGTGCCATATATGCCCCCTCAGTGCCCCCTGTGCCATACATGCCCCCTCAGTGCCATATATGCCCCCTCAGTGCCCCTGTGCCATACATGCCCCCTCAGTGCCATATATGCCCCCTCAGTGCCCCCTGTGCCATACATGCCCCCTCAGTGCCATATATGCCCCCTGTGCCATACATGCCCCCTCAGTGCCATATATGCCCTCAGTGCCATATATGCCCCCTGTGCCATACATGCCCCCTCAGCGCCATATATGCCCCCTCAGTGTCCCCTGTGCCATACATGCCCCCTCAGTGCCATATATGCCCCCTGTGCCATACATGCCCCCTCAGTGCCATATATGCCCTCAGTGCCATATATGCCCCCTGTGCCATACATGCCCCCTCAGTGTCCCCCCCTCGCTGCTGTGAAGGAGGGCACAGCGCGCGCCTCTCTCATGTCCTTCCTGCATCTTCGTCTCTCTGGTCTAATAAAGGAAGTGCCGGTTCGTGAGCCAATCAGAGCTCACGAACGGCACTTCCATTATTAGACCAGACGGACGGAGACGCAGGATGGACACTGGAGAGGCGCGCGCGGCGCGCTGTGCTCTCCGTGTCCCGTTACAGCAGGGAGGGAGAGGAGACAGCAGACTGACATGCGGACGCTCGTCCGCATGTCAATCTGCTCTAAATCAGTGGCGGCGCCCCCGCAGCCCCTCGCCCCCAAGCAACCGCGAGGGCTGCGGGGGCAGTAGTTACGCCACTGGGCCTACACATTTAAAGATCCGCCGCCGAGCTGCCCGACGGCGGATACGGCCGACGGGCGACCCGGTGGCAGGGGAGCAGTGACGGGGGGAGTGAAGTTACTTCACTACCCCCGTCACACGGCTCCATTGAAGTGCAGGCAAATATGTACGAGATCGTCCATATTGGCCTGCATGCACAGCCGACGGGGCACCAGCGATGAACGGTATCTCGTTCATTAATGAACGAGATCATTCATATCTTTGACGATTATCGGCCAGTGTGTAGGGCGTATAAGGCTTAGTACATCTGGCCTATAAAGTGTACGTAGATAAATTACTAAGGGGTACATTTACTAAGCAGTGATAAGAACGGAGAAGTGAGCCAGTGGAGAAATTTCCCCATCAACCAGTCAGCAGCTCTGTATCATTTTATAGTATGCAAATTATAGATGTTACTTCAGTGCTGATTGGTTGCCATGGGCAACTTCTCCACTAGCTCACTTCTCCACTCTTATCACTGCTTAGTAAATGTACCCCTTAGGCACAAATATATTAAGTGTTAACAAGAGATAAATCTGAGATGCATAAGGAGAGAGAAATGACCAGCCAATCAGCTTCCTAACTGCCATGTCACAGGCTGTGTTTGAAAAATGACAGTTAGGAGCTGGTTGGCTGCTACTTTATCTCTCCTTATGTGTCTCAGAATGATCTCTTGTTAACGCTTAATAAATTTGAGCCCAAGTAACCAGCTCTGTCATTTTTCAAACACAGCCTGTAACATGGCAGTTAAGCGCTTACTGGCTGGCAGTTTATCTCCGGCCACTTTGTCTCTATGTACAGGGTCTATGTACTTAAGGCTTAGTACATAGACCCTGTAGCCTTAATATCATGGACAATGAATGTGTCCAGAGCTGCCATCAGAAAATGTGAGGCCCGGGACTGACCAAAAAAAAATTCTGCCGCACTGCTCCACCCTTATGTGATGTCAAACATTGTGACGTTACATATAAGTGGAGTGTTGTGGACCTACAGAAATCGTTTACAAGGAGCTGATGCACAGATAAAGCTTGTTTTAAAAAGTCCTTTTTGCGTATCAGCCTGCTGTTGATTCACAGACTGGTGCAGCTCTACAGGTATTGGCGGTAGGAACCAGGGGTAGGCCCCCCTCTCTGTAAGGGCCCGGAACAGCAGTCCCCAGAGTCCCCCCCTGGTGGCTGCCCTGAATGTGGCTGCTAAGAAACAAAAGAAAATATGCCTGCTCCTAGGCCCTCATTCCGAGTTGTTCGCTCGGTAAAAATCTTCGCATCGCAGCGATTTTCCGCTTAATGCGCATGCGCAATGTCCGCACTGCGACTGCGCCAAGTAAATTTGCTATGTAGTTAGGATTTTTACTCACGGCTTTTTCATCGTTCTGGCGATCGTAATGTAATTGACAGGAAATGGGTGTTACTGGGCGGAAACAGGCCGTTTTATGGGCGTGTGGGAAAAAACGCTACCGTTTCCGGAAAAAACGCAGGAGTGGCCGGAGAAACGGGGGAGTGTCTGGGCGAACGCTGGGTGTGTTTGTGACGTCAAACCAGGAACGACAAGCACTGAACTGATCGCAGATGCCGAGTAAGTCTGAAGCTACTCAGAAACTGCTACGAGGTGTGTAATCGCAATATTGCGAATACATCGTTCGCAATTTTAAGATGCTAAGATTCACTCCCAGTAGGCGGCGGCTTAGCATGAGCAAATCTGCTAAAATTCACTTGCGAGCGAACAACTCGGAATGAGGGCCCTAGTCTTTTCCTTTAATTCTCACTTTATCCATGTGTATTGCTAGTATATTGCACCGTCACAATAAATGTTTTAATACTCAGACAATGGGGGTCATTCCGAGTTGTTCGCTCGCAAGCTGCTTTTAGCAGCTTTGCACACGCTAAGCCGCCGCCTACTGGGAGTGAATCTTAGCTTATCAAAATTGCGAACGAAAGATTAGCAAAATTGCGAAAAGACACTTCTTAGCAGTTTCTGAGTAGCTTCAAACTTACTCGGCATCTGCGATCAGTTCAGTGCTTGTCGTTCCTGGTTTGACGTCATAAACACACCCAGCGTTCGCCCAGACACTCCTCCGTTTCTCCAGCCACTCCCGCGTTTTTCCCAGAAACGGTAGCGTTTTTTCACACACTCCCATAAAACGGCCTGTTTCCGCCCAGAAACACCCACTTCCTGTCAATCACACTACGATCACCAGAACGAAGAAAAAACCTTGTAATGCCGTGAGTAAAATACCTAACTGCATAGCAAATTTACTTGGCGCAGTCGCAGTGCGAACATTGCGCATGCGCAGTTAGCGGAAAAGCGCTGCGATGGGAAGAAATATACAGAGCGAACAACTCGGAATGACCCCCAATGACATTTGTTGTATACAGTACATATATTTGTTATGCTAACCATACATCAGAACAATGGTGGTCATTCCGAGTTGATCGCTTGCTAGCTGCTTTTAGCAGCATTGCACACGCTAGGCCGCCGCCCTCTGGGAGTGTATCTTATCTTAGCAGAATAGCGAACGAAAGATTAGCAGAACTGCTACTAAATATTTTGCTGCAGTTTCTGAGTAGTTCCAGACCTACTCCTGGACTGCGATCACCTCAGTCCGTTTAGTTCCTGGTTTGACGTCACAAACACGCCCTGCGTTCGGCCAGCCACTCCCCCGTTTCCCCAGCCACTCCAGCGTTTTTACCTGGCACGCCTGCGTTTTTTAGCACACTCCCTGAAAACGGCCAGTTTCCGCCCAGAAACACCCACTTCCTGTCAATCACACTACGATCACTCGAGCAATGAAAAAACGTCGCTCGAGTTTGTTTAAATCTACAAAGTTTTGTGTGAAAGTACTTAGCGCATGCACGTTGCGTACCATGCGCATGCGCATTTTTTGCCATTTTTTTACTTAATCGCTGCACTGCGAAAATCGTCAGCGAGCGATCAACTCGGAATGACCACCAATATCGTTCCAACAGCTAAGTTTTTGGCTGGTTGGAATGATAATCTGGCAGTGTGTGGGCACAAACGATAAATAATCAGTCGTTTGCTCCCACACGCTGAAAAACGGGCAGAAACGGTTGGTCCAGATAGTTGGGAAAATCAAAATCTACTAATCGTTCAGGTGAACGATAAGTAGGAGGACACTGGCCAGCAGTGTCCACCTAGTTCTGTCACCATCACTTGCCCAGGATCCCCGGCAGCAGCAACACTGTGGAGTGGGAGCCGGGAGGAGGTTCAGGGGCAGCTGCGGCATTTCATCAGTGCCTGTCACACCGGGACCTTCAGCATGGACAGCTTCGGCACTCAGCAGCATCGCTGCGTTTTCATACAGTAACCCCAGTGTAGTACTCCGGATACACAGCAATGTGTTATATGTCTAGGGCACATAAAGCAGCGTCTTGGAAAGACACAGTGTCTGCGTGGGTGCCGCGGGTATGATGCGGGTATGATGCGGGGGTGCCGCAATTGTGGTTGGGGTGCGGGGATCGTGGGTAATTTGTGGCAGTTCTGCAATGGAGCGGGGGTGCTGCAATTCCACGGGGAGGGGGGTGGGGTGGTGTGTGATAAATATGCGGGGGGTGCAGTAATCGCGGGAGGGGTGCCACTGCTGGGGGACCCAGTGTGACAGGGGCAACTCTAGAGAAGAAGGACACAGGAGGTGTCTTCTTCGTGAGAACACTCCATGGCCACCCAGTGACCCCAGTCAGTCCTATGTGAGATGCGAACAATATGCCAGCAACTCAGAAATGCTTAAAATTGCACTAAGCTGTACAAGTAGGCAGCTACAGATGCAGTTTTCTAAAAATCCAAAGCCCCATAAACAATCGGAATTGCATGCAACTCAGGATCTTAATGTTCTCTAATAGCACAGAGATCATAACACCATTTTCATGAATACTGTTCATATATTTTGACACATACACAATATTTAATTGCATGTAGGTCAAATCTATTTTGACAGCATGGGCTCTTCATATGACAACGATGGACAAGTTTGTATGCAATCCCCTTGCTAAGAGGACCCTTTATTTATTTATTTTGAACACTTGAATTGTGATTTTTATCACAATGAGTATCAATATGTAAAGCCAGCATATCCAATCTAGCAGAAAGCAGGATATTTAAAACAGTCAGGTGATATGTGTATCCATTTAACCTTATTAAAAATGGCTCCCATAAATTACACACCGGAGTAATATATCAGGCATATTGACATGGTAGCTCTTGTAATTTTTCCAGTCATGCTATTATGGTAAACATAGGGGGCAATTCAACACTCTGCGGTGTGCTTCTAAAACGGTCATGAAGGCACTCCACTAACTGAGTGAAGATTCTTTATATTAATAATTAATGGCACATTGCAGATGTCAGGTTAGCAGAGCAGCGGTGAATAGACGATGTGTACTATACAGCTTCTATTCATTGGATGCAGAGGAACTGGGGGCATGGTCAGCAGCTCACAAAGTGCTGGGCATGCCCCATAAGTGACAAAAACGGGGGCATGGCTCGTCATTGCAGTACTCCCATTAAGCCACACCCCTTTTCCAGAGACCACACCCCTTTTGGGTCATGCAGGAGTGTCCCACTTTAGATCCACTCGATGTTGGGAGGTATGCTGTTGGCCTGTAAACTTTAAAACAATGTATTTATTCAAACATACTGATACAAGACAATTTTATATACAGTACATTGAATAAACAGTAATTATTTTGTTACATTAGTTTAATGAATAAATATATTATTCCTGGTAAAAGTTCTGGATGACAGGAAAGGGAGGTGGATAAATTCTCTGGTCATAAAGTAGCTAATTAAATATTGTCTGTATATACTGTATGTACATGTTGCCTGTCAACTATGGGAGGGGTCTAGTTATTATGTACACAAACTGTGACACGTCTGGGGAAAGGGCAACCTATGCCCCCTTGACACGCAGACACACACTTAGTAAAAGTCCATGGTCTCATTATGACAGCGGTGAACACCTGAGGCATTACAAAGGTCATCTTCTTTGAAGCCAAGACCAGAAGGAAGTTTATATAATTAGATTATCTGAGACTAGTTGTGCAAAATGATAGTGGCAAAAAACAATTCAAATATGGAATAATATGAAAAGTTGGATATATTGCAGAGAAGACAAATGCATTAATATATGCAAGCATAAGGTGGAAGATGAGTATATGCAGTTGGTATAAATGAAGTACGCCATCAGGTTATATTTGGAATGTCTGCATATTCGTTTTAGTCTGCTCTATCTGCACCATAGCTTTGGCTGCGACCCCGAAGCAGCCTGGAGTAATGCCAGTGGCAGATTGTGTGAAAAGAACATACCTTTCCCGGCAGTCGAAATACAGATGCCAAATGCCTACATTGGTTGAAATGCCGGCGCCAGCATCCTGACAAGGAGCGCCATCCTGACCACCGGGAACTGGAACGAGCGTGGATTGGGCTGCCTGGTAGTTAAGTCGGGGAGAAGGGGGGGCGGGGAGGCTGCGGGGGGAGGGTTACAGGGCATTGGGGTAAAGTAAGTATTTTACATTCCCCATGATTCTAAGCATCGGGATGCCGTGGTCTGTCAGCATGTGTGTGCTTAACTTGTAAGCACAAAAAACAGGAAAAGAAACATGAAAACTGGTATGCCAGTTACGTTTCTGTGTGGTCCATTAATAAAGCCCTACACAGAGCCGGCCCTAGGCATATTTTATTATATATTATAATATGTATATGAAATGTGGGAAGGGGCATCAGCATAGGCTTTCCATGGGATCAATCTTATCAGAGCTGGCCCTATGCAAAGGTAAACTAGGTTAGCAATGCCTAGGGCATTTGGTATGCCTAGGGGCACAAGCAGCTTCTGCTGATTAAAATGATATGCGGCATGCCTATATTCTGTGTGTAGCATTTCATATGCAGATACAGCTACAGTCGCACACAGAATATAGGCATGCCCCATATCATTTTAATCAGCAGAAGCTGCTTGTGCATCCTAGCCACATAGTAATGCAAATAAGATGCATTTTCATCAAGAATAGGCACCCAACGTTAGCAAAGCTGCCAGCTGACTCATGCCAGGCATCTCCTGCTGCATGGGGCATTGAGACAAGATGTATGAGGACACATCTGTATCCAAGCAGAGGCAGAGGTCACAGTGTTAGCGTCCATGTGAATGCTGTGTGCGGGTGGGTTGGTTGTGCAACAGTATTTGACATATCTGCAAGGGGCATTATGTATATAAGTGCATTAATAATGTGCGACATATGTGTAAGGGGTGGTCTTCAGTATGCCGACTGACAGGATCCCGGCGCACAGTATACCGGCGCCGGGATCCCGACAGCCGGCATACCGACACTTATTCTCCCTCGTGGGGGTCCACGACCCCCCTGGAGGGAGAATAAAATAGCGTGGCGCGCCACCGTGCCCGTAGCGTGGCGAGCGCAGCGAGCCCGCAAGGGGCTCATTTGCGCTTGCCACACTATCGGTAAGCCGGCGGTCGGGCTCCCGGCGCCGGTGTGCTGGTCGCCGGGAGCCCGACCGCCGGCATATCGTAGTGAACCCATGTCTAAGGGACATTATGTGTATAAGGGCATTAATAAAGTTTGGCATAATGTGTAAGGTGCACTGTGTTTATAAGGACATTAATAAAGTGTGTCATACAGTATGTGTAATAGGCATTACTGTGTGTTATTATGTGTATAAATGCATTACTAATGTGTGGCATTATGTGTATAAGGTGCTCTACTGTGTGGTGTAACGTATAGAAAGGGCACTACTGTGTGGTCTAATAAGAATAAAGAGCAATATGGTATGGTGTAATGTGAATATGGAGCAATTCAGTGTGATGTAAAGTGAATAAGGGGCATTACTGTGTGGTCTAAAGTGAATAAACAGCAATAGGGTGTGGTGTAATGTGAATAAGGGGCAGTACTGTAAAGAGTAACGTTTATAAGGTAAAGTGGCACTACTCTGTGATGTATCGTGAACTACGCATACTATAGCATGATATAATGTGAATAAAGTTTCACTACTGTTTGGCTTAATTTGAATTGGGGGTCTATTGTGTGGCCATGCCCCTTGCAGCAAAAACACGCCCCTTTTTGGGTTGTGCGCCGAATGTGCGTACTGTTCCCATTTAAAATATAGGGGGTAGGAACATCAAAATAAGGACTGCTATGGGTGAGGGGTGATGGTGCTGGGAAAGGGGTGCAGGCTCAGAGGTGGAACTAGCAGTGGTGGTGCTAGGGGGCACCAGCCAAAATCTTGCCTAGGGCATCATATTGGTTATGGCCGGCTCTGGCCCTACAGATGTGTCCTCATACACCAAGCCAAAATATGCCATGTGGCATGAGACGTCTGGAGCGAGTGAGTGGTGTAGTGTAACAACTTTATAAATTTGCAGAAGAAGCAAAAACCGCTCAAGCTGTACCAGTGGCACCAGGCTGCAACATTAACCACACAGGAATAAGTATGTTCAAAGTCACAGCTGAATCACAATGGTGGGGTTGTGGGGGGGAGAGGGGTAGTTGCTCATCCCCCCCATGTACTATACTTGGCCCCCCCTCTTCTTCTGTGGTGTCTACACTGACTTCTGGGTACTGGAGCCGGCTGCTGCTGCTGCTCAGTACAGTTACAGTAAGGCACAGGATAGCTGCTCAATGAGTCACACAAACACCTCTCCCCCACACACACAATTACTGACATTACACCCTGCTCACACACCCACACTGCTCACTGACATCACACCCTGCGGTGGAAGGGAATGATGAGATGATGGAAGGAGGAGGAGGGATGAGGTGTAGGGGCTTTACCATGGCATAATGTGTATAAGGGGCTCTTTCATGGCATAATGTGTATAAGGTGCTCTACTGTGGTATAACATGTATAAGGGGCTCTACTGTGGCATAACGTGTATAAGGAGCTTTACTGTGTGATGTAACATGTATAGGAAATACTGCTGTGTGGCATAACGTGTATAAGGGGTGCTACTGTGTTGTGTAGTTTTTATAAGGAGTACTACTGTGCAGTGTAATTTGAATAACAGACACTATTGTGTTGTGTAATGTGACTAGTGGACACTACTGTGCAGTGGAATGTGACCAGCGGACACTACTGTCCGGTGTAACATTACTAGCAGACACTATTGTGCGGTGTAATGTGACTAGTAGACGCTACTGTGTGGTGTATTGTGACTAGCAGACACTACTGTGCGGTGTAACATGACTAGCGGACATTACTGTGCGGTGTAATGCGACTAGCAGACGCTACTGTCTATCACTGACCTGGTTTGGGAGTGTTGTGGACTCTGGGTTTCTTCCGATGACCGGGAAGAGGAATCGCAACTGGGCCGTAGCAGAGATGGCCGAATGTAGGTTTTCCTCATGCAGGATTTGGTCGGCAGACAGGAGGCACGTGTGGACGCTGGAGGTCTCCTGAAAGACAAGACTTGAAAAGGCGCTGATGAATCTGTGAAGAGTACCGGACGCTGGAGGCACAAACTGCGCTTGGGAGCACTGGATGCTTGGAGACACTGAGGTGCTTGGAGGCACTGAAGTGCTTGGAGGCGCTGAGGTGCTTGGAGGCGCTGAAGTGCTTGGAGGTGCTGAAGTGCTTGGAGGCATGGAGGTGCTTGGAGGCACGGAGGTGCTTGGGGGCGCTGAAACCGCAGGAATACAAGAGCTCTGGAGATCACCACTTCTTAGACAGAATAGACGATACTCAGGCGCCAGAGCTCTGCCCGGCGTCTGAATTTAAACTTCCCGCCAGTGTCTGATTGGTGGGCCGTGTAGATGACGTCACCCGCACCTTCAGTGGACGCCGAGCGTACCCGCGACGTCCACACTATGACCGCTGGATGGAGCGCCGGGAGCCGGAGACCGCCAGCGAGGACGGCCGCCCGGAGACCCAGCGCGCCCGGAGAGGTAAATACGGCGGCCGCATGACAGTAACCCCTCTAGGAGTGGCCCCTGTACACTTTCCTGGTTTCGTAGGGTGTCTAGAATGGAAAATCCGGATTAATCGAGGAGCTGAGACCTCAGAATCTTTTATCCAACTTCTCTCTTCAGGACCATAACCTTTCCACGCCACCAGATATTGCAGATTCTTAAGATGGTAACGAGAGTCCAGAATAGTTTTGATCTCGAAGTCTGTTCCGGTTTCAGTTTCTACTGAAGTGGGGCTAGAAGACTTTGAATGAAAACGATTAAGGACGAGAGGGCGAAGAAGAGAAACATGGAAGGCATTTGGTATACGTAGGTGAGAAGGTAAACCCAACTTGCAGACTACAGGATTCAGGACTTGTAGCACAGGATAAGGACCGATGAACCTTGGAGCAAACTTCATAGTGGGCACCTTTAACCGAAGATTGCGTGTGGAAAGCCATACCCTATCACTAACCTTGTATTGAGGAGCGGCTCGCCGTTTCTTATCCGCGAAGAACTTGTATCGGACAGAAACCTTTTTAAGACTAGCATGAATCTTACTCCAAATTTGTCTGAAGTGTAGTAGAGTGGAAGTCACAGCTGGTACCTCCTCTGTCGGAAGAATTGGTAATTCCGGAACTCGTGGGTGGAACCCATAGTTGATGAAGAACGGAGACTCGCCAGTGGAAGAATGAAATGAATGGTTATGGGCAAACTCCGCCCAAGGTAACAACTCCACCCAGTTGTCCTGTGAAGGGGAGAGATAAAGGCGGAGGAAAGTCTCCAGATCTTGGTTGACTCGTTCCGTTTGTCCATTCATTTGGGGATGATAGGCAGACGAAAATTTAAGTGTAATTTGTAAGGCTGAGCAGAGGGCTCTCCAAAACTTTGCGGTGAACTGTAACCCTCGATCAGAGACTATTTCTTGAGGTAAACTGTTATGCACACCAGTGCCTGCAGGAATGTACTGGTGTCAGAACTGTTATGCACTCCAGTGCCTGCAGGAATGTACTGGTGTTTGAACTGTTATGCACACCAGTGCCTGCAGGAATGTACTGGTGTCTGAACGGATAGGTATGCAAAACAAATGAACTCACAGACAAACTGGGGAATATGACATTACGTACACAGAAGGTGATAGGGTAACAAAATACACACAAAGTGAACAGAGAAGCCCAGAGGCTAAGGAACTGGGTGTCTCCCTAGTATTAGTAATGCTAAGATGGGAAAAGCAAGATGTTGTGTTTTAATACGTAGAGAACCCGAAATGCTGTTGCTAAGGGCAACAGCAAAACCCTAAAGGGTTACCAACGGGTGTGGCAGTAAACTCCTTGGTCAGAGATGGAATGATAGACACAAGGAGAGTCTCCACAATCCTAATTCTCACTTGCAGTGCACAGGTTCAGCTTACTGCCACTAAACTGACACCTGACACCTAGCACAGTGAGACAGGATTTAGGCAGGCAAGTCTTAGAATACAGCCGCAAACTTGCTAAGTTCACAGAGTAGTAAAAGAACCCCAGCAAGCTAAACGACTGACTCCAGTCTTACTGCTAGGTCTGGATTGGCAGAGTGTAGTACCAAATCCCCAGGCCTATTTGCAGTAAGCAACAACAAATACAAAGCTACACAGTACTGGCTAACTTTCAGGAACTGACTAACCAACAAAGATTCAGCAGCATCTGCTTAACCTGAGAAGAGGCCTTATAAAGCAGGTGCTGTCCACGCCCCACTCAGACCTCACAGACTGTGAGCACAAAAACCAGCACCGGATCCCCTGCCGTGCACAGAGCCTGTAACCACTGCACAGCAAAAGACCCGAACCGGAGTATCAGCTGCGCTCAGGTTACTCCGCTAGCACTTGTCTCCCGGTTGCCATGACGACGTGGCAGCACAGGGCAGGAGACCCTAACAGTACCCCCCCTCTGACGAGGGGTCAAAGAACCCCTACCACCGGGTTTATCGGGGAACTGCGAGAAGAAAGAGCGTATCAGTCTGGGGGCATGAAGATCACAACTGCGCACCCACGACCGCTCCTCCGGGCCATACCCTTTCCAGTGCACCAAAAATGACAGCCGACCCCGAACCATCTTGGAGTCAAGAATCCTTTCAACAACAAACTCCCTCTGGCCACGTATCAGAAGAGGGGAAGGTCTTCCACTGGAAGAAGGATTACTAATCGCCCGTTTTAAAAGGGAACAATGAAATGTTTTATTGATACCCAAAGAACGGGGCAGATCTAACTGAAATGCCACCGGATTGATAACCCTGGTGATCTTATAAGGGCCGATGAACCGGGGGCCTAACTTATGAGATGGCTGTCTCAACTTCAAATTCTTGGTAGACAACCAGACGAAGTCTCCTAATTTGAAGCTGCAGGGTCTTTTCCGCTTATCAAAAACCCTTTTGGTCACTAATGACACAGACACAAGGGCTTTCTTCACTTGCCGCCAAATACCTCTAAGGACCGAAACCACAGAGGAACCACCAGGCGTGGAGTCCAGGGGGTCAAAAGAATTGGCCTTAGGATGATGCCCATACACACAAAGGAAGGGAGAGATCCCTGTAGCAGAGTGAGCCGCGTTGTTATAGGCAAACTCCGCCATGGACAGATGAGCAACCCAGTCAGTCTGACACTTGGAGACATAACACCTGAGGAACTGCTCCAAGGACTGGTTCACCCTTTCAGTCTGCCCATTAGACTGCGGATGGTAGCCTGACGACAAGCTGACAGAAATCTGGAGATCGGAACAAAATGCCCTCCAGAATTTGGCCACAAACTGGGATCCGCGGTCAGAGACCACATCAAGTGGCAACCCGTGGAGACGCACAACATGCAGCATAAATAATTCAGACAGGCGTCTGGCCGATGGCAGCCCAACCAGTGGAACGAAGTGCGCCATCTTCGAAAACCTGTCAACGACAACCCAGATGGCTGTCATCCCCGAGGATTTGGGCAAGTCCACCACAAAATCCATTGAAATGTGGGTCCATGGCTTAGATGGGATAGAGAGTGGATGTAATGGGCCAACAGGAACCCCTCTAGAAGTCTTATTTCGGGCACAGATGTCACATGCCCGAACCCACTGATCCACATCCTTAGCCACCGAGGGCCACCACACCGCCCTAGATAGCAACTCCCGAGTTCTGGCAATACCCGGGTGACCTGCCGACATCTTGGCATGGAATTCCAGAAACACTCGCTGTCTTAACCTAGGAGGCACAAACAAAAGACCTACCGGAAGGTCTGGAGGAGCCTGCTCCTGTGCTCTAAGGACTAATGATAAGAGGTCCTGGGTAATGCCCACTTTAATACATGATGGGGACACAATGGGCAACGGCTCCTCGTGGTCTCCTGGATTGGAGCAAAACTCCGCGAGAGCGCATCAGCCTTGATGTTTTTTGACCCAGGGCGATATGTTATCAAAAAATTAAAGCTAGCAAAAAACAAAGCCCATCGTGCCTGCCTGGCATTGAGACGCTTCGCTGACTCTATATATGCCAGATTCTTATGGTCGGTGAGAATTGAGACCACAAACTTAGCCCCCTCAAGCCAGTGTCTCCACTCCTCGAGTGCATCCTTAATAGCCAACAATTCCCGGTTACCCACGTCATAATTCATCTCGGCAGGCGAAAATTTACGGGAAAAGTAAGCACAGGGATGAAGGCGATTATCAGACACTCCCATCTGAGAAAGCACTGCCCCAATACCCATCTCAGAGGCATCCACCTCCACCACAAAAGGACGCTCTGGATCTGGGTGTCGCAGCACCTTGGCCGATACAAATGCCCTTTTGAGACGGGCAAAAGCCGCTTTAGCCTCACAAGACCAGTGAGCAACATCCGCCCCTTTCTTAGTGAGTGCCACCAAGGGCGCCACTATAGACGAAAATCCAGCGATAAATCGTCTATAAAAATTCGCAAAGCCCAGGAAACGCTGAAGCGCCTTCAAACTAGTGGGCTGCACCCAATCCAGGACTGCCTGTACCTTGGAACCCTCCATTTGGAAACCTTCTGGGGAGATAATATATCCTAGAAATGCGATTTGCTGAACTTCAAATTCGCACTTCTCCAGCTTCGCCCCAAGCCGGTTGTCTCTGAGTTTCTGGAGGACTAAGCGTACATGCTTCCGATGTTTCTCCAGGGAATGGGAGAAGATTAGGATGTCATCTAAGTATACAACTAAGAATCTATCCAAATATTCCCTGAGCACATCATTCATGAAATCCTGGAAGACTGCCGGGGCATTACAGAGCCCAAAAGGCATCACCAAATATTCATAATGCCCTGAGTGGGTGTTAAAGGCAGTCTTCCATTCATCCCCCTCTCTTATTCGGATTAGATTGTACGCACCGCGTAGGTCAATCTTAGAAAAAATTGTGGCAGTACGAAGCTGGTCAAACAAGACCGAAATGAGGGGCAGTGGGTATGAGTTTTTAATCGTGATACGGTTCAATTCCCTGAAGTCGATGCAGGGTCGCAACGAACCGTCCTTTTTACCCACGAAGAAGAACCACGACCCAACTGGAGACTGTGAAGGTCTGATAAATCCCTTAGCCAAGTTCTCCTGAATGTACTCTGCCATAGCCTGAGTCTCAGGACGTGACAGGGAGTACAACCTGCTCTTGGGAAGCTTAGCATTTGGCAACAAATCAATGGCACAGTCATAGGGGCGATGGGGAGGTAGTACCTCTGCAACTTTTTTGGAGAACACGTCCGCAAAATCTGCATAACACCCTGCCAATCCTGGCAAACTTAGCTGCGAGAGCCTGACTGGAAGGCTCAAGCAACTCCTGAAACAATCAGTACCCCAACTAAGAATATCCCCAGAGACCCAGTCAAATTGAGGATTGTGGGCCCTTAACCAGGGTAACCCCAACACCAATGGGGCAAAAGTACAGACAGTCACATAAAAGGACAATTTTTCAGAGAGTGTGGCTCCAATAAACAAAGAAATCTGGCTAGTGCAAGAGGTAATTTTACCTTGGGATAATGGTTCCCCGTTTAACCCACAAATCTCAATTTCCGATGCCAAGGGTACTAAGGGAACAGAGTGTTTCAGGGCGAATTGGCGGTCCATAAAAACCCCGTCGGCCCCACTGTCCACAAAGGCCTCAGTCTTGACAGTTTGACCGAGGATCTTCAAGGTCACCGGAATGATAAAAGTCTTCTTGGGAAATTCTGACTTCTGGCCTGACAGGATATTTCCCATCACCCTCAGGCCCTGAAGTTTTCCGGCTTTTCTGGGCATGATACTACCACATGACCTTTATTCCCACAGTACAAACACAACCCCTGCTGTCTCCTCCGCGTCTTCTCACGCGAGGAGAGGCGGGTAGCCCCAGTCTGCATAGGCTCCTCGGAAAATTCCTCAGAGTCTGAGGTTCCCTTGGGAAAGAAGGAAACCTCAGTCTCCCTTTCAAGCCTACGCTCTCTCAGCCGTCTATCCACCCGGATGGATAACTGCATGAGCTGATCCAAGCTATCAGGCAAGGGATATTGTACCAGTTGGTCCTTTATCTGGTTAGAAAGACCTCTTCGGTACTGGTGTCTCAGGGCTGGGTCATTCCACTGGGTATCATGGGCCAACCTCCGAAACTCCGTACAGTAAACCTCAACTGGCCTTCGCCCTTGCTTAAGGATCGAAATCTGAGCCTCGGCTGAGGCCGTCTTGTCAGGGTCATCATACAACATGCCCAGTGCCGTAAAAAAAGCATCAACACTTTTAAGCGACGGACAGTCAGGCTGCAACCCATATGCCCAGACCTGTGGGTCTCCTTGTAGCAAGGAAATCACTATGCCCACCCGCTGAATCTCCGACCCAGAAGACTGAGGCCTAAGCCGGAAGTATAGCTTGCAGCTCTCCTTGAAACAAAAGAACTGCGAGCGATCTCCAGAAAAACGATGCGGGAGATTTACTTTCGGCTCCTTAACCCCTGAAGGTGCTGCTGCTGCGGGAGCTCCGCCTGCGGCCTGGGAGGTGTGCATTTTAATGGACAAATCATTAAATTGTCGAGTCAGGACCTGCACCTGATCGACCACCTGTTGCAACGTATTTTGAGGGGTATGCTCCATATTCCCACAAAATTTCAACAGGAGTATTTGGCTACTGAATATGTTATGCACACCAGTGCCTGCAGGAATGTACTGGTGTCAGAACTGTTATGCACTCCAGTGCCTGGAGGAATGTACTGGTGTTTGAACTGTTATGCACACCAGTGCCTGCAGGAATGTACTGGTGTCTGAACGGATAGGTATGCAAAACAAATGAACTCACAGACAGACTGGGGAATATGACATTACGTACACAGAAGGTGATAGGGTAACAAAATACACACAAAGTGAACAGAGAAGCCCAGAGGCTAAGGAACTGGGTGTCTCCCTAGTATTAGTAATGCTCAGATGGGAAAAGCAAGATGTTGTGTTTTAATACGTAGAGAACCCGAAATGCTGTTGCTAAGGGCAACAGCAAAACCCTAAAGGGTTACCAACGGGTGTGGCAGTAAACTCCTTGGTCAGAGATGGAATGATAGACACAAGGAGAGTCTCCACAATCCTAATTCTCACTTGCAGTGCACAGGTTCAGCTTACGGCCACTAAACTGACACCTGACACCTAGCACAGTGAGACAGGATTTAGGCAGGCAAGTCTTAGAATACAGCCGCAAACTTGCTAAGTTCACAGAGTAGTAAAAGAACCCCAGCAAGCTAAACGACTGACTCCAGTCTTACTGCTAGGTCTGGATTGGCAGAGTGTAGTACCAAATCCCCAGGCCTATTTGCAGTAAGCAACAACAAATACAAAGCTACACAGTACTGGCTAACTTTCAGGAACTGACTAACCAACAAAGATTCAGCAGCATCTGCTTAACCTGAGAAGAGGCCTTATAAAGCAGGTGCTGTCCACGCCCCACTCAGACCTCACAGACTGTGAGCACAAAAACCAGCACCGGATCCCCTGCCGTGCACAGAGCCTGTAACCACTGCACAGCAAAAGACCCGAACCGGAGTATCAGCTGCGCTCAGGTTACTCCGCTAGCACTTGTCTCCCGGTTGCCATGACGACGTGGCAGCACAGGGCAGGAGACCCTAACATAAACCATGCAACCGAAAATGTTCCCGGACGAACAATAGAGCCAATTTGGGAGCTGTCGGCAGACCTGTGACCTGTCAATGGAACGAAGTGCGCCATCTTTGAAAAACGGTCGACAATCATCCAGATGGTATTGTAACCCTTGGAACAGGGCAACTCGGTAATGAAGTCCATGGAAATATGAGTCCAGGGTTTCATAGGAATGGACAGAGGACGAAGCAACCCGGCAGGAGGCAGACGAGGAGATTTATGCTGCGTACACTGTGGACAAGAATTAACGTAATCCTGTACATCCTTCCTCATGGTGTTCCACCAGTAAGATCTTTGCAGAAACTTGAGCATCTTCTGGATGCCGGGATGACCGGAGAACTATGCAGTATTTTCGGCCGGAATTTAGTTGGTACAGACATTCTCCCAGGGGGAGGACCCGGAGTAGTGGAAGCAGTGGAAACAGACATTGGATTCAGAATTAAACTCCGTTCAAAAGAATCCTCTTCATCTGTGGGAGTTTGTGAGCGAGAGAGCACGTCAGCTTTAGTGTTGAAAGTTCCGGCCCGGTACTTGATAACAAAAGAAAATCGAGTGAAGAAAAGCGCCCATCTAGCTTGACGAGGATTCAGACATTGTGCGGTTTTAATGTATAACAAATTTTTGTGATCGGTGTAAATAGTAATCACATGTTTGGCCCCTTCTAAAAGATACCTCCACTCCTCCAAAGCGGATTTTATTGCCAAGAGTTCTTGATCACCAATAGTATAATTCTATTCGGCCGGAGAGAACTTACGAGAGTGGAAGCCACACAGATGCAATTTCTTATCCGAGGAGTACTGGGAGAGAACGGCTCTGACTCCAACCGAGGACGCATCAACCTCCAGGAAAAAAGGTTCTTCGAAATTTAGTTGTTGAAGTACCGGGGCTGACATAAAAGCTGATTTCAAGAAGGTGAAAGCCTCCATGGCTTCGGGCGACCACAAACCCGGGTTGGAGCCCTTTCTGGTCAATGCGGTAATGGGTGCAACTATAGTGGAGAAACCCCTAATGAATTTCCTGTAATAATTCGCAAAGCCCAGGAATCTTTGTATTGCTTCCAAAGAGATGGGCTGAGTCCAGTCACGAATGAGAAGAGTTTCTCCGGGTCCATGCGAAGCTCCGTCCCCGAGATGATATAACCGAGGAACGGAATTGATGTTACTTCGAAGGTACATTTGGAGATCTTAGCATAGAGATGATTCTTTCGTAAACGGTGGAGCACCTCTTTGACCTGTGTCCTGTGTTCAGCAAGATCTTTGGAAAAAAATCAGTATGTCGTCTAAATATACCACAACACTTCGATATAACATGTCTCGGAAGATTTCGTTGACGAATCCCTGGAAGACGGCAGGGGCATTACTAAGGCCGAACGGCATCACCAGATATTCATAATGCCCATCCCTGGTATTAAAGGCGGTCTTCCATTCATCCCCTTCTCGGATCCGTATAAGATTATAGGCTCCCCTCAAATCGAGCTTGGAGAAAACGTGGGCGCCACGAACCCTATCAAATAACTCTGTGATTAGTGGCAAGGGGTATTTATTCTTGATGGTGATATCGTTTAGACCGCGGTAATCGATACATGGTCTCAACCCCGCGTCCTTCTTCTTCACGAAAAAGAAGCCCGCTCCAGCCAGGGAGATAGAGGGGCGAATGAATCCCTTGAGAAGATTGGACTTAATATAGTCCGACATAGCTTGAGTCTCAGGAAGTGACAGAGGATATGTGCGGCCACGGGGCGGCATCTTCCCTGGGATAAGGTCAATGGGGCAGTCCCAAGACCTATGGGGTGGTAACTGGTCAGCCGCCTGTTCTGAAAACACATCCTTGAACCCTTGATACGCCTCCGGAATAAGCTCTTCATCCGACTTAGAAGAGACACGGAGCGGACAGACAGGAGTGAGACAGTTAGCGTGACAAAAAGAACTCCAAGACAGAATTTGAGAAGACTTCCAATCAATGTGGGGATTATGAATTTTGAGCCAAGGCATTCCGAGGACCAGGTCGTGATGCATTTCCGGAATCACCAAGAATTCCAGACATTCTTGATGTAGAGCTCCGACCTGCAGCTTAACTGGCTCTGTGCACCACGTTATGAGACCCTTGGATATTCTAGTTCCATTGATAGCCGTCAAAGAAATAGGCCGCTCGATAGGCCATACCTTTAAATCCATGATTTGGACACAGAAACAAGAAACGAAGTTCCCCGCAGCTCTGGAATCCAACAGGGCCTCACAAGACTTGGAGACTGACTTGGTGATTAAAGACACAGGAAGCAAACAATCCAAAGTCGGAGAAGATTTGGTCGTGACCCCCAACTTGACTCCTCCGGAACAAGCTAGGCCTGCCCGTTTCCCGGACGGGATTTGCAGAATTTGATGAAGTGATCTGCGGCCCCGCAGTACAGACAGAGTTTGCCCTCACGACGACGCTGTCGTTCTTCCGGAGACAATCGGGACCGGTTAATCTGCATGGTTCGTCCGGACTTGGTACCACCGTTTGCCTAGAGGAAGGAAGCCGGAACCTGGAATGATCCGATCGACTACGTCCACCTCCACGTTCCTGCATCCGGAGATCCACCTTGACGCAGAGAGAGGTCAGTTCCTCCAACGAATCCGGGAGTTCCCTAGTGACCAACTCATCCTTCAGGCGATCAGAGAGACTGTTCCAGAAAGCAGCTCTCAGGGCGTCATTATTCCAGTGAAGTTCAGAAGCAATGGTCTGAAAATGGACCACATACTGGCCCACAGATCGGGAGCCCTGACGGATGCGTAGCAAGTCAGAAGAGGCCATGGTCATCCTGCCGGGCTCGTCGAAAATTCTTCGAAAAGACGTGATGAATTCAGTGTAATTGGAAACCAATGAATCAGATCGTTCCCATAGTGGAGACACCCAATCCAATGCAGATCCTTCAAGCAAAGAAATAATATATGCCACCTTGGACCAGTCTGTGGGAAAATTATGTGCGAGTAGCTCAAAATGAACTTCGCATTGATTTAAGAAACCTCGACAATTTTTGGGATTCCCATTATAACGGGAAGGAGTAGGAAGTTGAAGGCGCGGACTGATACCAGCCGATGGTTGAACATTGCTGGGAGCGGCAACTGGTGCGGCTACGGGAACTGGGGCCGGAATTACAGAAGCTAAGGATGCTTGAATCTGGTCCAAAAGACCGGACAATTCCTGGAGGTACTGCATCACCTGGCCCTGTGCTGCTTCCTGACTTTGCACGCGGGAAGCCAAATTCTGGATGGCACTTAAGTCCGTGTTCCGATCCCCCGGGTCCATGTGGCCTGAGTATACTATCACTGACCTGGTTTGGGAGTGTTGTGGACTTTGGGTTTCTTCCGGTGACCGGGAAGAGGAACCGCAACTGGGCCGCAGCAGAGATGGCCGAATGTAGGTTTTCCTCATGCAGGATTTGGTCGGCAGACAGGAGGCACGTGTGGACGCTGGAGGTCTCCTGAAAGACAAGACTTGAAAAGGCGCTGATGAATCGGTGAAGAGTACCGGACGCTGGAGGCACAAACTGCGCTTGGGAGCACTGGATGCTTGGATACACTGAGGTGCTTGGAGGCACTGAAGTGCTTGAAGGCACTGAGGTGCTTGGAGGCGCTGAAGTGCTTGGAGGCGCTGAAGTGTTTGGAGGTGCTGAAGTGCTTGGAGGCACTGAGGTGCTTGGAGGCGCTGAGGTGCTTGGAGGCACTGAAGTGCTTGGAGGCACTGAGGTGCTTGGAGGCGCTGAAGTGCTTAGAGGCACGGAGGTGCTTGGAGGCACGGAGGTGCTTGGAGACACGGAGGTGCTTGGAGGCACGGAGGTGCTTGGGGGCGCTGAAAATGCAGGAATACAAGAGCTCTGGAGATCACCACTTCTTAGACAGAATAGACGATACTCAGGCTCCGGAGCTCTGCCCGGCGTCTGAATTTAAACTTCCCGCCAGTGTCTGATTTGTGGGCCGTGTAGATGACATCACCCGCACCTTCAGTGGACGCCGAGCGTACCCGCGACGTCCACACTATGGTGTATTGTGACTGCGGTGTATTGTGACTAGCAGACACTACTGTGTGGTCTAACATGACTAGCGGACATTACTGTGCAGTGTAACGTGACTAGCGGACATTACTGTGCAGTGTAATGTGACTAGCGGACACTACTGTGTGATGTAATGTTACTAGTGGACACTAATGTGCAGTGTAATGTGACTAGTGGACACTAATGTGTGGTGTAACGTGACTAGCGGACATTACTGTGCGGTGTAACGTGACTAGCGGACATTACTGTGCGGTGTAATGTGACTAGCGGACAATACTGTGTGGTGTAATATGACTAGAGGACACTAATATGTGGTGTAATGTGACTAGCGGACACTAATGTGTGGTGTAACGTGACTAGCGGACATTACTGTGCGGTGTAATATGACTAGCGGACAATACTGTGTGGTGTAATATGACTAGAGGACACTAATATGTGGTGTAATGTGACTAACGGATACTACTGTGTGGTGGTGTAATGTGACTAGCAGACATTACTGTGCGGTGTAATGTGACTAGCGGATACTACTGTGCGGTGTAATGTGACTAGCGGACAATACTGTGCGGTGTAATGTGACTAGCAGATACTACTGTGCGGTGTAATGTGACTAGCAGATACTACTGTGCGGTGTAATGTGACTAGCGGATACTACTGTGCGGTGTAATGTGACTAGCGGATACTACTGTGCGGTGGTGTAAAGGTGGCACCAGTTCTCTTTCTGGCACAGGGCACCAAAAGGTCTAGTTACGGCTCTGAACATCATATTTTAGTGAAACGTTTGCCTGTTTGTGCCTCCTCAGTTTTCTGCCTCTCTTGTTGCCCCACTGGTACACATTTGGGTACGGGACGAGTGGCTGCATCCTGTAGATGCCTGTGTCACCTACCAGTGGTCTCCCATATTCATGAAGAGCTCCTGGGACTGGATTGGACTTTATAAGGTGAGACACGTTGGGAAATTTCTGAGCTCATCAGATCCCTTCCATAAGTTTTACACCTTGTTCTGTGTCAACTTCAGGTCGGATTTCGGCATCATAAAGATTATGTGTCTTATGTGTGGGTGAAAGCTGAAGATGATACAGATGGAGGACGACACAAGCACCAGGTACTTACCCTCATGTGTCAATATAGGGGTGTGCGATCAGCAGTAGCGGATCTTGCCACGGGCAAGCAGGACTTTTGCCCGGGGCGCCGCCTCCATGGCAAGATCCGCCACTGCTGTGCCCTCCGCTGCCCGCTGTGTCCCCTGTGAAGGGAACTAGACACTACGCATCTAGTTTCCCTTCGTGGAGAGGACCTTTGCTGAGCGGTGCGCGATGACGTCATCGCGCACCGCTCAGCATTTAAGCGGCGCTACTACTGTAAAGGGGGCGTAACTGACCACGCCCCCTGTATTAAGCCACGCCCCATTTCCTGCCCGGGGCGCAGAGAGGGCTCGAACCGGCCCTGGCGATCAGATATAAGCTGATTACAGTACAGTCTTCATGGTGTGACATCCAGTAGCTGCACCTATATCTGTAATTTCAGGTGATGTTCAGTGAAGAATCGCTTCCCAAGGGCACTGGAGAATATCTCCTAGCTTATTACAGCAACAATATGGGCACCTTAATTGGTGTTACTGAGCCCTTCCAAGTGAGTTTTATCTGATATACAATCATAAAGGTCTATTCACTTAGCCTTGGATGGAGATGAAGTGCACAGTGATAAAGTGCCAGTCAATCAGCTCCTAACTGCCATGTCACAGGCTGTGTTTGAAAAGTGACAGTTACAAGCTGATTGATTGGGACTTTATCTCCGTGCACTTTATATCCATCCAGAGCTTAGTAAATAGACCCCCTAGTTTGCTAAACTTCTAGATCCTCATATACAGTTGTATAAATTTGTCCAGCGAATATATGGAGAAAGCAAGGTAGTCATAGTTCTGACTTCTTTCAAGATTTGTCAGCCATTGTTCCACTTCTTTCCTGCAGCAGTCCAAATGGAAATGACGTGTAATCTGAACAGACGGGCAAGACTTTATATAATATAGCTGATATAATATAGTCGCATCGCTAATGAATTAAGTAGAGCTGAAGGGCTCAATATGCAAATAGCCAATCAGATGCTGCTAAATACTGTTGCTGGTGGTTGTCATCATGATCGCACTACAACAGCCCCACAAAAGATATGCCTCCTAAAACGTTTATATGTGGATGTGTACACATCTGATAATGTTGCACGTACAGTATGTGAATATGCCCTTACTGTACTTGGCATATGCTTGCCTACCTCTGTCCCATTCCACCACTACATGTGTAAAGTTGCATACACACTTGCAGAGAAAATGAGTGACGTCGCCCATTTTCACCCTTCCTGAGCAGCGTCGCTCATTTCCTCGGGAAGTGTGTATGCCGCCGCTGACCAGCGATGCGCGGCCCCGCCGGGTGTTAACAACCCTCGCTGTCGGCCATGCTGGCAGCTCAATCTGGACTGTCATACAAGAGCTGCCTGCACGGCCCGGCCACTGCATGACGTCATTGAGCGATATGAATGTCATATCGCTCAGTGCATATGCCCGCCTGGCCCGGGAGGGGGAAACACTAAGCGACTTCGCTCATAGAGCACATATCCTAGTATGTACCCACCTTAAGGGGTTGCTAGTCTACAATATACAAAGAATCTACATACAAATGTATTGTAGATATGCATGTGGGAATATAGGTTTTATGCAAACAAATTTCCTTTCCCCCATATTTGTACTGGACCATCTGCAGGGTGTTGTGGCGACATGAGGTATCAGATTATAGCATGGGTGTGCATGCATAGGTGATAGATTAAACATTACCATATGATCATGTTGAGTGTTGCGCTGCTGACACCCTACTCCTGTGTAAAATGGGGATATCTGCCTGCCGCACTTTGTAAAATGGGGACACCTGCCTGCCGTGCTGTGTAAAATGGGGACACCTGCCTGCCGCGCTGTGTAATATGGGGACACTTGCCTGCTGTAATGTGTAAAAAGGGGACTTTTTTATTTAAATTTTTTCCCCCCTGTGGTGGGTGTGATATCAGACGAGGCCACGCCCACTTTAATGAGACCACGCCCATTTTAATCAGGCCCCACACCCTTGTCGAGAGCACGTGCGCCTTCGGCGCGCGCATGCTTTTTCTTTTTATGGCTATATGGGGGGGGGGGGGGGGCACGCATTTTTTTTTAGAGCAATTGGGGGGGCGCATTTTGAAATCTCGCACTGGGAGCCAAATTGTCTAGAAACGGCCCTGACTAAAACATCTAACAAATTAGAGACAAAATGGGGAGATGTTGCCAATAGCAACCAATTGGATCTTAGCTATAGTTTTCTAGACTGTACTATATACTGTAAATGATAGCTATAATCTGATTGGTTGCTATGGGGAATTCTACTTTTTCTTTTTTTATTAATTAACTATACCCCAACATTATATGAGGTCCCGCTCTGTTCCAAGAAAAAAACAAGCACTAGGCATGTGTGTACAGAAACAACTAGTACATGGAGCCTATAGTTTGTGTGTCTTTCAAAAATGTTTCTCATCTTTTTTCACCTATCTTACAATTTCTTAATGTCCTTAAACTCAAACTATAGCAATTATTCTGTGTCCAACTATTTCTCTCTATGGGGGTAATTCTGAGTTGATCGCAGCAGGGATTTTGTTAGCAGTTGGGCAAAACCATGGCCCTCATTCCGAGTTGTTCGCTCGCTAGCTGCTTTTAGCAGCATTGCACACGTTAAGCCGCCGCCCTCTGGGAGTGAATCTTAGCTTTGCAGAATTGCGAACGAAAGATTTGCATAATTGCGAATAGAAATTTCTTAGCAGTTTCTGAGTAGCTCGGGACTTACTCTGCCACTGCAATCAGTTCAGTCAGTTTCGTTCCTGGTTTGACGTCACAAACACACCCAGCGTTCACCCAGACACTCCCCCGTTTCTCCAGCCACTCCCGCGTTTTTCCCAGAAACGGCAGCGTTTTTTCGCACACACCCATAAAACGGCCAGTTTCCGCCCAGAAACACCCACTTCCTGTCAATCACACTCCGATCACCAGAACAATGAAAAATCCTTGTTATGCCGTGAGTAAAATACCTAACTTTTGTGTAAAATAACTAAGTGCATGCGCTCTGCGAACCTTGCGCATGCGCAGTAAGCGACTAATCGCAATATAGCGAAACTCGGCAACGAGCGAACAACTCGGAATGAGGGCCCATGTGCACTGCAGGGGGGACAGATATAACATGTGCAGAGAGAGTTAGATTTGGGTGTGGTGAGTTCAATCTGCAATCTAAATTGCAGTGTAAAAATAAAGCAGCCAGTATTTACCCTGCACAGAAACAAAATAACCCACCCAAATCTAACTCTCTCTGCAAATGTTATATCTGCCCCCCCTGCAGTGCACATGGTTTTGCCCAACTGCTAACAAATTTCCTGCTGCGATCAACTTGGAATTACCCCCTATGTCTTTCCCTGCACCAGATCTCTCTGCCAGGTTCTGAAGCAGGCTCTTCGTCTGACAGCTCAGATTTCAGTTCAGAGGAAGATAACAGCACGCAAGTACTGCTCCGAGCCAAATCTCACAGCCCTAGCCCCAGCCGACGGAGCAGAAGCCCAGCCCTTGCACGTTTACACAACCTTAGTCTTCCCAGCTCATCCCGTCAGAAGAGTCACAGAAATCACCACTAGGTGTCATTCTAGACTCATTAAAATTGACATTTAATATAACCCACCTCTAAAAAATATAACTGTTGATTAATCTTAACACCATTTGTTCTATTGCTATAATATTACTATAATATTGTTTGTCTCAGGCTGATAATTTGGCTGTTTATTCAGGTGTTTAAAAGAGAAACCACTATTAAGCAGCAGGCAAGAGAACTATCCTTGACTTTCAATGAACGAAGCGTAAAGGGGGGTACGCACAATAGCGATGCGCGGCCCCGCGCATCACTATCACCGGTACTAGATTGGCCTGCAGCAGGCACAATCTAGCACATCGCTCATTTCACAGCTGGGTGAAATGAGCGGCCCACCCATTGATGTATCTATAATGGGTGCAGTGTGTGCGAGGCACACAGGCCCCGGAGTCCAGGGGGGCCCACCCCGCACACACTGCACCCATTTGCTTAATACTTACCTCTCTGAAGTCCCCCGTTGAAGCCATCCCTTTTTCGGCAGCGCAATAGAGTTTGAACACTAGGGGGAACAAACTCTATTGCTCCTGCTGAAAACCCCAGAGAGATGGCATGGCAGCCATTTTTCCGGAGTTTTGCGCATGCGCAGTAGCAAAATCTTCGGGAAAATGGCCGCTGCGCCGTGTTCCTGGAGGTTTGCGCATGCGCAATAGAGTCTGGTCTCAGACTCTATTGCTGCTGCGGAGAAGGATGGCACCACCGGGGGACCCAGGAGAGGTAAGTATTAAATGCTGCGCCTCGGTCAGAGAGGAGGGGGCCCCTGAAGCAGAAGGCTGCACACGGGCCTCCTCCTCTCTTAAAACGCCCCTGGCCCACCCGTCGTTGTGTCCCCCCCAGGGGCATCTCTAGAGAGGAGGGGACCCGTGTGCAGACTCCATGTGTGGGCCTCTCTTCTCCCGTAACCGTCACGCCGCTGCTAGCGCTCTCAGCGCACTAGACTCTGGCACAGTGCCAGAGTCTACAGCGCATGTGCAGGACTACGAAAAATGGCCACCGCACCATTTTTTCGGAGTCCTGCGCATGCGCTGTAGACTCTGGCACTGTGCCATAGTCTCTAGTGGTCAGTGCACTAGCAGCGGCGCAACAGCTACGAGAGAGGAGGGGGCCCAAACACAGTCAGCGATGGACTCCGGAAAGGTAAGTATTGAAGAAATGGGTGCAGTGTGTGCGGTGTGGGCCCCCCCGGGACTCGGGCCCGTGTGCACCACACCCATTATAGAAACGCCAATGGTGTCCCCATCCTCGCTCAGCACACATCGCGCTGTGTGATGAGCGGGGGAGAGATGTGTGCTAAGTGGTCTGTGCTAGATCGCTCAGCACACATCTCTCTAGTGTATACTGGACTTGAGGAGGAAATGTTGGGATGAAATGAGAAAAGCTATGCAAGGTGATATGTGATTCCACTGCTTTTTTTCAGCAGAAACTCAGTTCCTGAACCTCGCATTAAATATGACATATTCACTTCAGTCACTAGATTCCTGAACCTGTCCTGGGTCAAAAATGTGTTTTCCATAATATAAGTTTTATTTTTAAGTCCATTTTGAGTGTCTTCTTTTCTAGAAACAATCTATCATCTATCTGTCGGTTTGTCTAACTATCTATGTAAACACTATGTAACACACACATACTGATCAGGAGACATATGTTGTCTTACGTCCTAGAGGATGCTGGGGTCCATATTAGTACCATGGGGTATAGACGGGTCCACCAGGAGCCATTCGCATATTAAGAGTTCAACAGTGTGGGCTGGCCCCTCCCTCTATGCCCCTCCTACCAGACTCAGTTTAGAAAATGTGCCGGAGGAGGCGGTCACAGCTAGGGGAGCTCTACAGAGCATTTCTAGTTAAGTTTATTTTAGAGTTTATTTTTTTTACAGGAGGCTGCAGCGAGGGACTGAGGTGGAGAGCAGTGTCCGCCCTGTGGGGTCTGAGCCACTGTCTCTGCTGACTGGACATTGAGCTCCAGAGGGGATAGATCGCGCCCCGCCACAGGGGAACGCTCACCCCAGCAGCATGCCGCCACCCCCTTGCAGAGCTGAAGTGTGGCGAGTGAGTCACCGTCCCCCCTAACAAGCGGGGGGTCAGTGTGAAGATGGCGGCTTCAGGGTAGAAGCGCAGTATTAACTGCGCTCCTGGATGGCTCAGCGGTACATAGGTGTGGCGCTGTGAGGGGCGCCTTGACCCAGCGCCTGACCCTACACTGACCAATCCAGCATGTCGGGGGCTACGGATCTCAGCCAGCACACAAAAACTTCAGGCCAGTATAATCTTGAAGAGCGGGAGGACAGCGCCATTAAGGGGGCAGAGCTTCTCCTCAGAGCGGACCCAGCAGCGTTTCAGCGCTATTTTCCTGCCTGCAGTCGGATGCAAGTGGAAGATCAGTCCCTCCAGTGCAACTCCAGCTATCTGTACGGTACCAGGGGGTTGTAGAAGGGAGGGGAGGCTGTGTAAAGACTGTGTCACCTATTAAGGGACACAGTCAGCGCTGGTTTAGGGTCTCTCTATACCTGTAATAGCGCTGTGTGTGGGTTGGCTCCAATCTCTGTGTATCTCTGCCATTCTTGGGGGGGAAACTCTGTCTGCCCAGTACCCTGTGTGTGTGTGGGGTGAGAGGTGTGTATTAGCAAACATGTCCAGAGACTCTGTTTCATATGCTGCAGAGGATTTATCTTCTCAGGAAGATCCCATCCCATGTAATCAGGATTGCACTGTTGTAGCGCAGATCCCAGCTAGAGAACCGGAGTAGTTAGCCTGTCTTAGGGGGACTATTTCACAGATTTCTGAAAGGGTTGCAAGAACTGAGCATGCAACTCAGGTATTGCAATCCTCTATGGCTGTATAGTTTGATACTTTTCCCTCAGGGTCCCCTGCGGTACATTCTCACAAACGTGCACTTGGCAAAATTATGCAGGATGACACGGACACCGATTCTGACACTGCAGACGGTGACGGGGATGTGTCGAGGTGGACGGCATCACTTGCTAAAGGGGTGCAGTTGATGATTGAGGCCGTACGGGATGTGTTGCACATTTCTGACACAACTCCTGAGCAGGTTGAGGAGGAAAAAAGAGGATGAGTCTGTATTGTTGACGCACTGGAGGAAGATTTTGTTTAACATAAAATGTAACCTTTATTAGATATAATAAGATTTTAAACCTACCGGTAAATCTTTTTCTCCTAGTCGTAGAGGATGCTGGGGACTCCGTAAGGACCATGGGGTATAGACGGGCTCCGCAGGCGACATGGGCACTCTAAAGACTTTAGATGGGTGTGCACTGGCTCCTCCCTCTATGCCCCTCCTCCAGACCTCAGTTAAAGAACTGTGCCCAGAGGAGACGGACAGTACGAGGAAAGGATTTTTGTTAATCTAAGGGCAAGATACATACCAGCCCACACCATCCACACCGTACAACATGGAATATACTAACCAGTTAACAGTATGAAACAAAACAGCATCAGCCAGAGACTGATCAAACTGTAACATAACCCTTATGTAAGCAATAACTATATACAAGCCTTCCAGAATTTAGTCCGCACTGGGACGGGCGCCCAGCATCCTCTACGGACTAGGAGAAAAAGATTTACCGGTAGGTTTAAAATCTTATTTTCCCTTACTTCCTAGAGGATGCTGGGGACTCCGTAAGGACCATGGGGATACCAAAGCTCCAGACCGGGCGGGAGAGTGCGGATGACTCTGCAGCACCGATTGAGCAAACATGAGGTCCTCATCAGCCAAGGTATCAAACTTATAGAATTTAGCAAAGGTGTTTGAACCCGACCAAGTAGCTGCTCGGCAAAGTTGTAATGCCGAGACACCTCGGGCAGCCGCCCGAGAAGAGCCCACCTTCCTAGTGGAATGGGCCTTTACCGAATTTGGTAACTGCAATGCAGCCGTAGAATCGTGTTACAGATCCAGCGGGCAATAGTCTGCTTAGAAGCAGGAGCGCCAACCTTGTTGGCTGCATACAGGACAAACAGTGCCTCTGTTTTCCTAACCCGAGCCGTCCTGGCTACATAAACTTTTAAGGACCTGACTACATCAAGAGACTTGGAATCCTCCAAGTCACGCGTAGCCACAGGCACCACAATAGGTTGGTTCATATGAAACGATGAAACCACCTTAGGCAGAAATTGAGGACGAGTCCTCAACTCTGCTCTATCCACATTGAAAAGCAGATAGGGGCTTTTGTGAAACAAAGCCGCCAATTCGGACACCCGCCTCGCAGATGCCAAGGCCAACAACATGACCACTTTCCAAGTGAGAAATTTTAACTCAACTGTTTGAAGAGGTTCAAACCAGTGTGACTTAAGGAACTGTAACACCACGTTAAGGTCCCATGGCACCACTGGGGGCACAAAAGGAGGCTGGATGTGCAGCACTCCCTTTACAAAAGTCTGGACTTCTGGGATAGAAGCCAATTCCTTATGAAAGAATATTGACAGGGCCAAAATCTGCACCTTAATGGAGCCTAACTTTAGGCCCATATCCACTCCTGTCTGCAGAAAGTGGAGAAAACGGCCCAGGTGGAAATCTTCCGTAGGAGCATTCTTGGCTTCACACCAAGATACATATTTCCTCCAGATACGGTGATAATGTTTCGCCGTCACCTCCTTTCTAGCTTTTATCAGAGTAGGAATGACTTCCCCTGGAATACCTTTCCTAGCTAGGATTTGGCGTTCAACCGCCATGCCGTCAAACGTAACCGCGGTAAATCTTGGAACACGCAGGGCCCCTGCTGCAATAGGTCCTCCCTGGGAGGAAGAGGCCACGGATCTTCTGTGAGCATCTTCTGAAGATCTGAATACCAGGCCCTTCGAGGCCAATCCGGAACAATGAGTATTGTCTGGACTCTTTTTCGTCTTATGATTCTCAGTATTTTTGAGATGAGTGGAAGAGGAGGGAAGACATAGACCAACGGAAACACCCACGGTGTCACCAGGGCGTCTACCGCTACAGCCTGAGGGTCCCTTGACCTGGAACAATACCTCCGAAGTTTCTTGTTGAGGCGTGACGCCATCATGTCTATATGAGGAAGCTCCCAACGACTTGTTATCTCTGCAAAAACTTCTTGATGCAGACCCCACTCTCCTGGATGGAGATCGTGTCTGCTGAGGAAGTCTGATTCCCAGTTGTCCACTCCCAGAATGAAGACTGCTGACAGCGCGCTTACGTGATTATCCGCCCAGCGAAGAATCCTGGTGGCTTCCGCCATTGCCACTCTGCTCCTTGTCCCGCCTTGGCGGTTTACATGAGCCACTGCTGTGACGTTGTCCGATTGAATCAGAATAGGTAGGTCGCGAAGAAGAGTCTCCGTTTGTCGTAGGCCGCTGTATATGGCCCTTAATTCCAGCACGTTGATGTGTAGACAAGCCTCCTGGCTTGACTACAGTCCCTGAAAATTTCTTCCTTGTGTGACTGCTCCCCATCTTCGGAGGCTCGCGTCCGTGGTTACCAGAACCCAGTCTTGAATGCCGAACCTGCGACCCTCTAGAAGGTGAGCACTCTGCAGCCACCACAGCAGAGACACCCTGGCCCTGGGGGACAGGCTTATTTTCTGATGTATTTGTAGATGGGACCCCGACCACTTGTCCAGAAGGTCCCACTGAAATGTCCTCGCATGGAACCTGCCGAAGGGGATGGCCTCGTAGGCCGCCACCATCTTTCCCAGTACTCGAGTGAATTGATGAACTGACACTCTTTTTGGCTTTAACAGGTCTCTGACCATGCTCTGGAGTTCCTGGGCTTTTTCCGTTGGTAGAAAAACCCTCTTCTTTTCCGTGTCCAGAATTATGCCTAAAAAATAAGATTTTACTCACCGGTAAATCTATTTCTCGTAGTCCGTAGTGGATGCTGGGAACTCCGTAAGGACCATGGGGAATAGACGGGCTCCGCAGGAGACTGGGCACTCTAAAAGAAAGATTAGGTACTATCTGGTGTGCACTGGCTCCTCCCACTATGACCCTCCTCCAGACCTCAGTTAGGATACTGTGCCCGGAAGAGCTGACACAATAAGGAAGGATTTTGAATCCCGGGTAAGACTCATACCAGCCACACCAATCACACCGTATAACTCGTGATACTACACCCAGTTAACAGTATGAAATATAACTGAGCCTCTCAACAGATGGCTCAACAATAACCCTTAGTTAGGCAATAACTACATACAAGTATTGCAGACAATCCGCACTTGGGATGGGCGCCCAGCATCCACTACGGACTACGAGAAATAGATTTACCGGTGAGTAAAATCTTATTTTCTCTGACGTCCTAGTGGATGCTGGGAACTCCGTAAGGACCATGGGGATTATACCAAAGCTCCCAAACGGGCGGGAGAGTGCGGATGACTCTGCAGCACCGAATGAGAGAACTCAAGGTCCTCCTCAGCCAGGGTATCAATTTTGTAGAATTTAGCAAACGTGTTTGCCCCTGACCAAGTTGCAGCTCGGCAAAATTGTAAAGCCGAGACCCCTCGGGCAGCCGCCCAAGATGAGCCCACTTTCCTCGTGGAATGGGCTTTTACTGATTTAGGATGCGGCAATCCAGCCGCAGAATGCTCCAGCTGAATTGTGCTACAAATTCAGCGAGCAATAGTCTGCTTAGAAGCAGGAGCACCTATTTTGTTGGGTGCCTACAGGATAAAAAGCGAGTCAGTTTTCCTGACTCCAATATAATTTTTTAAGGCCCTCACTACGTCCAGTAACTTGGAATCTTCCAAGTCCCTAGTAGCCGCAGGCACTACAATAGGTTAGTTCAAGTGAAAAGCTGATACCACCTTAGGGAGAAACTGGGGACGAGTCCTCAATTCTGCCCTATCCATATGGAAAATCAGATAAGGGCTTTTACATGACAAAGCCGCCAATTCTGACACACGCCTGGCCGAAGCCAAGGCCAATAACATGACCACTTTCCACGTGAGATATTTCAAATCCACAGTTTTAAGTGGCTCAAACCAATGTGATTTTAAGAAACTCAACACCACGTTGAGATCCCAAGGTGCCACAAGAGGCACAAAAGGGGGCTGAATATGTAGCACTCCCTTTACAAATGTCTGAACTCCAGGCAGTGAAGCCAGTTCTTTCTGGAAGAAAATCGACAGAGCCGAAATCTGGACCTTAATGGAACCCAATTTTAGGCCCATACTCACCCCTGACTGTAGGAAGTGCAGAAAACGACCCAGCTGAAATTCCTCTGTTGGGGCCTTCCTGGCCTCACACCACCCAACATATTTTCGCCAAATACGGTGATAATGGTTTGCGGTTACTTCTTTCCTGGCTTTTATCAGCGTAGGAATGACTTCTTCCGGAATGCCCTTTTCCTTTAGGATCCGGAATTCAACCGCCATGCCGTCAAACGCAGCCACGGTAAGTCTTGGAACAGACAGGGCCCCTGCTGTAGCAGATCCTGTCTGAGCGGTAGAGGCCATGGGTCCTCTGATATCATTTCTTGAAGTTCTGGGTACCAAGCTCTTCTTGGCCCATCCGGAACCACGAGTATCGTTCTTACTCCTCGTTTTCTTATTATTCTCAGTACCTTTGGTATGAGAGGCAGAGGAGGGAATACATAAACTGACTGGTACACCCACGGTGTCACTAGAGCGTCCACAGCTATTGCCTGAGGGTCCCTTGACCTGGCGCAATATCTAGTTTTTTGTTTAGGCGGGACGCCATCATGTCCACCTGTGGCCTTTCCCAACGGTTTACCAACAGTTGGAAGACTTCTGGATGAAGTCCCCACTCTCCCGGGTGTAGGTCTTGTCTGCTGAGGAAGTCTGCTTCCCAGTTGTCCACTCCCGGAATGAACACTGCTGACAGTGCTAAGATGTGATTTTCCACCCATCGGAGAATCCTTGTGGCTTCTGCCATCGCCATCCTGCTTCTTGTGCCGCCCTGTCGGTTTACATGGGCGACTGCCGTGATGTTGTCTGATTGGATCAGTACCGGCTGGTTTTGAAGCAGAGGCCTTGCCAGACTTAGGGCATTGTAAATGGCCCTCAGTTCCAGAATATTTATGTGTAGGGACGACTCCTGACTTGACCAAAGTCCTTGGAAATTTCTTCCCTGTGTGACTGCCCCCCAGCCTCGAAGGCTGGCATCCGTGGTTACCAGGACCCAGTCCTGTATGCCGAATCTGCGGCCCTCTTGAAGATGAGCACTCTGCAGCCACCACAGTAGAGATACCCTGGTCCTTGGAGACAGGGTTATCAGCTGATGCATCTGAAGATGCGATCCCGACCACTTGTCCAAGAGGTCTCACTGAAAGGTTCTTGCATGGAACCTGCCGTATGGAATTTTGCTTCGTAAGAAGCTACCATTTTTCCCAGGACTCGTGTGCAGTGATGCACCGATACCTGTTTTGGTTTCAGGAGGTCTCTGACTAGAGATGACAGCTCCTTGGCTTTCTCCTGCGGGAGAAACACTTTTTTCTGTTCTGTGTCCAGAACCATCCCCAGGAACAGTAGGCGTGTGGTAGGAACCAGCTGTGACTTTGGAATGTATAGAATCCATCCGTGCTGTTGTAACACTTCCCGAGATAGTGCTACTCCGACCAACAACTGCTCCTTGGACCTCGCCTTTATAAGGAGGTCGTCCAAGTACGGGATAATTAAAACTCCCTTTTTTCGAAGGAGTATCATCATTTCTGCCATTACCTTGGTAAAGACCCTCGGTGCCGTGGACAGTCCAAACGGCAGTGTTTGGAATTGGTAATGGCAATCCTGTACCACAAATCTGAGGTACTCCTGGTGAGGATGGTAAATGGGGACATGTAGGTAAGCATCCTTGATGTCCAGGGATACCATGTAATCCCCCTCCTCCAGGCTTGCAATAACCGCCCTGAGCGATTCCATCTTGAACTTGAATTTTTTTATGTATGTGTTCAAGGATTTCAAATTTAAAATGGGTCTCACCGTACCGTCCGGTTTCGGTACCACAAACAGTGTGGAATAGTAACCCCGTCCTTGTTGAAGTAGGGGCACCTTGACTATCACCTGCTGGGAATACAGCTTGTGAGTTGCCTCTAGCACAGCCTCCCTGCCTGAGGGAGTTGTCGGCAAGGCAGATTTGAGGAAACGGCGGGGTGGAGACGCCTCGAATTCCAGCTTGTACCCCTGAGATACTACTTGAAGGATCCAGGGATCCACCTGTGAGCGAGCCCACTGATCGCTGAAATTTTTGAGGCGGCCCCCCACCGTACCTGGCTACGCCTGTGGAGCCCCTGCGTCATGCGGTGGACTCAGAGGAAGCGGGGGAAAAATTTTGATTCTGGGAACTGGCTGACTGGTGCAGCTTTTTCCCTCTTCCCTCGTCTCTGTGCAGAAAGGAAGCGCCTTTGACCCGCTTGCTTTTCTGAAGCCGAAAGGACTGTACCTGATAATACAGTGCTTTCTTAGGCTGTGAGGAAACCTGAGGTAAAAAATTTTCTTCCCAGCTGTTGCTGTGGATACGAGTTCCCAGAGACCATCCCCAAACAATTCCTCACCCTTATAAGGCTCTATGTGCCTTTTAAAGTCAGCATCACCTGTCCAGTGTCGGGTCTCTAATACCCTCCTGACAGAATGGACATTGCATTAATTCTGGATGCCAGCCGGCCACATATCCCTCTGTGCATCCCTCATATATAAGACGACGTCTTATGTTCGCAAAATAGTATCCCTGTTTGACAGGGTTACAGACCACGCTGCAGCAGCACTATCTGCAGGTCTCAGTCTAGTACCTGAGTGTGTAAATACAGACTTCAGGATAGCCTCCTGCTTTTTATCAGCAGGTACCTTCAAAGTGGCCGTATCCTAAGATGGCAGTGCCACCTTTTTTGACAAACGTGTGAGCGCCTTATCCACCCTAGGGGATATCTCCCAGCGTAACTTATCCTCTGGCGGGAAAGGGTACGCCATCAGTAACTTTTTAGAAATTACCAGTTTCTTATCGGGGGAACCCACGCTTTTTCACACTTCATTCACTCATTTGATGGGGGAACAAAACACTGCCTGCTTTTTCTCCCCAAACATAAAACCCTTTTTTAGTGGTACTTGGGTTAATGTCAGAAATGTGTAACACATTTTTTATTGCCGGGATCATGTAACGGATGTTCCTAGTGGATTGTGTATATGTCTCAACCTCGTCGACACTAGAGTCAGACTCCGTGTCGACATCTGTGTCTGCCATCTGAGGGAGCGGGCGTTTTTGAGCCCCTGATGGCCTTTGAGACGCCTGGGCAGGCGCGGCCTGAGAAGCCGGCTGTCCCATAGCTGTTACGTCATCCAGCCTTCTATGTAAGGAGTTGACACTGTCGGTTTATACCTTCCACCTATCCATCCACTCTGGTGTCGGCCCCACAGGGGGCGACATCACATTTATCGGCATCTGCTCTGCCATCACATAAGCCTCCTCATCAAACGTGTCGACACAGCCGTACCGACACACCGCACACACACACACACACAGGGAATGCTCTGACTGAGGACAGGACCCCACACAGCCCTTTGGGGAGACAGAGAGAGAGTATGCCAGCACACACCAGAGCGCTATATAATTTTGGGATTAACACTATATTGAGTGAATTTTTCCCAATAGCTGCTTGTATATACAATATTGCGCCTAAATTTTGTGCCCCCCCTCTCTTTTTAACCCTTTGAGCCTGAAAACTACAGGGGAGAGCCTGGGGAGCTGTCTTCCAGCTGCACTGTGAAGAGAAAATGGCGCCAGTGTGCTGAGGGAGAAGCCCCGCCCCTTTTTCAACTGACTTTCTCCCGCTTTTTCTGGAATACTGGCAGGGGTAATTTTACATCTATATAGCCTCTAGGACTATATATGATGTAGATTTGCCAGCCAAGGTGTCATATATTGCCCTCAGGGCGCCCCCCCAGCGCCCTGCACCCTCAGTGACCGGAGTGTGAAGTGTGCATGAGGAGCAATGGCGCACAGCTGCAGTGCTGTGCGCTACCTTGGTGAAGACCGAAGTCTTCTGCCGCCGATTTTCCGGACCTCTTCTTGCTTCTGGCTCTGTAAGGGGGACGGCGGCGCGGCTCCGGGAACGAACACCAAGGCCAGTTCCATGCGGTCGATCCCTCTGGAGCTAATGGTGTCCAGTAGCCTAAGAAGCCCAAGCTAGCTGCAAGCAGGTAGGTTCGCTTCTTCTCCCCTTAGTCCCTCGATGCAGTGAGCCTGTTGCCAGCAGGTCTCACTGTAAAATAAAAAACCTAAAATAAACTTTCTTTCTAGGAGCTCAGGAGAGCCCCTAGTGTGCATCCAGCTCGGCCGGGCACAGAAATCCAACTGAGGTCTGGAGGAGGGTCATAGTGGGAGGAGCCAGTGCACACCAGATAGTACCTAATCTTTCTTTTAGAGTGCCCAGTCTCCTGCAGAGCCCGTCTATTCCCCATGGTCCTTACGGAGTTCCCAGCATCCACTAGGACGTCAGAGAAATGATAGCCGAGTCGTTGGAATCAACTGCGACTTTGGCAGATTTAGGATCCAGCCGTGTTGCTGCAGCACTCTCAGGGAGAGTGACACACTTTTCAGCAACTGATCTCTCGATCTCGCGTTTATCAGGAGATCGTCCAAGAATGGGATAATTGTGACTCCTTGCCCGCGTAGGAGCACCATCATTTCCGCCATTACCTTGGTGAAAATCCTCGGGGCCGTGGACAGACCAAACGGCAACGTCTGAAACTGGTAATGACAGTCCTGTACAGCGAATCTCAGGTACGCCTGTTGAGGAGGATAAATGGGGACATGAAGGTATGCATCCTTTATGTCTAGTGATACCATAAAATCCCCCCCTTCCAGGCTGGAGATCACTGCCCGGAGAGATTCCATCTTGAATTTGAACCTCTTTAGATACAGGTTTAGGGATTTTAGATTCAGAATGGGTCTGACCGAGCCATCCGGTTTCGGGACCACAAATAGGGTTGAATAGTACCCTTTCCCGTGTTGTATTAGGGGAACCTTGATAATCACCTGCTGTCGACACAGCTTTTGTATTGCAGCTAAAACTATTTCCTTCTCTGGGGGAGAAGCTGGCAAAGCTGACTTGAAAAATCGGCGAGGAGGCACTTCTTCGAATTCCAGTTTGTAGCCTTGGGATACAATTTCTATCGCCCATGGATCCAAATCTGACAGAACCCAGACCTGGCTGAAGAGTCGAAGGCGTGCCCCCACCGGCGCGGACTCCCGCAGTGGAGCCCCAGCGTCATGCGGTGGATTTTGTAGAAGCCGGGGAGGACTTCTGTTCCTGTGAACTAGCCGTAGCAGGCATTCTTTTCCCTCTTCCATTACCTCTGGCGAGGAAGGACGAGCCCCGACCTCTTCTGGACTTATGCGACCAAAAGGACTGCATCTGATATTGAGGTGTTTTCTTTTGCTGTGGGGGAACATAAGGCAAAAAAGAAGATTTACCCGCGGTAGCTGTGGAAACCAGGTCCGCGAGGCCCTCCCCAAATAAAACCTCACCCTTGTAAGGCAAAGTTTCCATATGCCTCTTTGAATCGGCATCCCCCGTCCATTGCTATCCTTATCTAGGGTGTCAATGTCAGATGACAAGTTATCCGCCCATGCTGCTATTGCGCTACATACCCATGCCGACGCTACTGCCAGTCTGAGCAAGGCCCCCGTATGTGTATAAATTGATTTTAAGGTAGTCTCCTGTCTGCGATCAGCAGGATCCTTGAGGGCTGCCGTGTCTGGAGAAGGTAGCGCCACCTTTTTGGACAAGCACGTCAAAGCCATGTCCACCCTGGGCGAGGATTCCCACCGTAACTTGTCCTGTGTGGGGAAAGGATACGCCAGAAGAATTCTCTTGGGAATCTGCAGTTTCTTGTCTGGAGTTTCCCAAGCTTTTTCAAATAAAGCGTTCAGCTCATGAGATGGGGGAAAGGTTACCTCAGGTTTTTTCTCCTTAAACATGCATACCCTCGTGTCAGGCACCGAGGGGTCCTCTGTGATATGCAAAGCATCTTTTATTGCAATAATCATATAATGAATACTTTTGGCCACCCTTGGGTGTAACCTCACATCATCGTAGTCGACACTGGAGTCAGAATCCGTGTCGGTATCAGTGTCTGCTACCTGGGACAGGGGACGTTTATGAGACCCTAAAGGGCCTTGTGACACAGTCAAAGCCATGGATTGACTCCCTTCTTTTTCTCTGGACTCTGCTTTGTCCAATCTTTTATGTAATAAAGACACATTTGCATTTAAAACATTCCACATATCCATCCAATCAGGTGTCGACTGTGCCGACGGAGACACCACAATCATCTGCTCTTCCTCCTCCTTAGACGAGCCCTCCGCTTCAGACATGCCGACACACACGTACCGACACCCCCACACTCACTGGGATATATATATATATATGGAGACAGTCCCCCAATAAGGCCCTTTGGAAAGACAGAGAGAGAGAGTATGCCAGCACACACCCAGCGCCACTGGACACTGAGACAAAATCCCAGTCTGTACAGCGGTTTTATATATCAATAATACACTCACTGCGCCAAATAAATGTGCCCCCCCCCCTCCTTTTTGTCCTCTAGCAGGGGAGAGTCCGGGGAGCAGCTTCTCTGCAGCGTGCTGTGGAGAAAATGGCGCTGGTTAGTGCTGGAGGATCAAGCTCCACCCCCTCAATGGTGGGCTTTGGTCCCGCTCAAATTCTTTATACTGGCGGGGGTTTATTTAATATACTGCCTCCGCAGTATATATATGCAAGCCAGTGTCCCTTGAGGTTTATTATTGCTGCCCAGGGCGCCCCCCCTGCGCCCTGCACCCATACAGTGCCGTCAGTGTGTGAAGATCTGAAGTCTTCTGCCGCCTTTGAAGTCTTCTTTCTTCTTATACTCACCCGGCTTCTATCTTCCGGCTCTGTGAGGAGGACGACGGCGCTGCTCCGGGACAAACAGCGAGGATGAGACCTGCGTTCCAACCCTCTGGAGCTAATGTTGTCCAGTAGCCTAAGAAGCAGAGCCTATCAGTTAAGTAGGTCTGCTTCTCTCCCCTCAGTCCCACGATGCAGGGAGCCTGTTGCCAGCAGTGCTCCCTGAAAGTAAAAAACCTAACAAAAGTCTTTTTCAGAGAAACTCAGTAGAGCTCCCCTGCAGTGCATCCAGTCTCCTCTGGGCACAGGATCTAACTGAGGTCTGGAGGAGGGGCATAGAGGGAGGAGCCAGTGCACACCCATCTAAAGTCTTTAGAGTGCCCATGTCTCCTGCGGAGCCTGTGTATACCCCATGGTCCTTACGGAGTCCCCAGCATCCTCTAGGAGGTAAGAGAAAATAGGATATGACTAGGATATGACTAAAATTAATATCCCAGACTACAGTGAAACATAGAGGTTAAAATCACAAAGACTAACAAATATGTGAATACAAAGAATTGGAAAGGAATATGAATAAAAAATAGAGAACGTGTCCACGTGTGTTTATTGATACACGTCCACGTGTGTTTATTGATATAAATATCCGAGTGTTTTTGATATTGATTCACTCGTATATTAATATCTGAAAGCTGTCTTAGTTTATACTCAAATCGTCCCTCTATCCTGATTATCAATCTTTAGAGGTCGATCCTATCGCTACTACACCAGTTTACTTGACAGACTTTTTTACCACAGGGGAACCTTCCCTACTATGGGGGCAGTAGCGGATCTTGCCACGGGCAAGCAGGACTTTTGCCCGGGGCGCCGCCTTCCGGAGGGCGCCGCACCATGACAAGATCCGCCACTGTGCCCCCCGCAGTGCCCGCTGTGCCCCCCGCTTTGAAGGGAACCAGACGCGTAGCGTCTAGTTTCCCTTCATGGAGAGGACCTTTGCTGTGCGGTTTCGCGATGACATCATTGCGCACCGCACAGCATAGTGGCACAGACACTAGGGGTCATAATTGACCTCTAGTGTCTATGCTGTTCTATGGGAGAGGCGTAATAACGGAGGAGGTCTGCAGAGGTCTGGATCAGTAAGTATATATATATTTTTTTTCTTTCAGCGGCGCTACAGGGGGCACAAATGGGGGCGTAACTGACCACGCCCCCATTTGAAGCCACGCCCCTATACTTTGCCCGGGGCGCCACAAGGCCAAGAACCGGCCCTGGGGGCTACGAGTGTAGATAGATGCAAATGCATTAGTCTCCCAGTGAGAATTATGAAAGTCAAATATGTCTTTAATTATTATTACTGTATATCCTCTGTATGTATGATCCCAAGTTGGCTTTAATTAAGGAGTAGATCTCCAAATATCTCAAATGTCCCACATTAGCTGTTTGTTTTGTTATTGGGATGGTAGTAGATAATTCGACTGTGCATACGGATAAGGTTGCTTATGAGGGATATGGCAATCCCACTTATTAATATAAGGCAACCCACCTATGTCTTATATCTTTAGTGGTCCTAAAGTTCTAGTAGGGAATAGGTTACTTCTAAAGGGGGTGTGATAACCCCAATTTCACTGAGTGGCAACCCACATTACATATGTTTAGGAATGCCCATTGTGATTGTTGCTGTGTATTCCCTGTCTGTATAATTCCAAATCAGGTTCAACTGAGATATGCTACTACTGACTAATAGTATAGGTTGAGGAGGCCTTTTTCACGGCATCTAAGGAATTAAATGCTATCTTTGAAAAAGCCTTGGAAAATCCGGAGAAAAAATTCCAGATCCCTAAGTGGGTCTTGGTTGCTTTTCCCTTCCCAGAGGAAGATAGAAAGAAGTGAGAGTCTCCGCCGACAGTTGACGCCTCTGTCTCCAGGCTGTCAAAACAGGTGGTTTTACCAGTCCCGGGATCTACTGCGTTGAAGGACCCGGCAGATCGCAAGGTGGATGCTACGCTAAAATCCATTTACACGGCTTCAGGGGCTATACTGCGGCCTACTATTGCCTGTGCGTGGATTTCTAAAGCTATTGCCATGTGGTCAATCACTCTGCAGGAGGACTTGACTACGATGGATAAAGGTGACGTTGATTTATTGTTACGTAATATTCAGGATTCTGCAGGGTTCCTGGTAGATTCCATGAAGGACCTGGGTTCCATGGCTGCGGGGATCTCCTCCATGTCCGTCTCGGCTCTCAGGGGTCTCTGGCTGCGCCAATAGTCTGCGGACGCGGAATCCAGGAAGAGTGTGGAGGGCCTACCATATACAGGTCAGGCTCTCTTTGGGGAGGCGCTGGATGCGTGGATTGCCATGGCTACTGCGGGTAAGTCTCCTTTTCTCCCCTCAGCTGCACCGGCTACAAAGAAGCCTTTTACACCAGCCTTTCGACCCGCGAGGCCTAAAAAGAACAAGCCTTCTAACACCTTCTTCAGAGGTGGTCGTGCTAAAGGAAAGAAGCCTGCTCCCGCAGGTTCCCAAGACCAGAAGCCCGCTTCTGGTACCCCAAAGTCCTCTGCATGACGGTGGATAGCTCAGCCTGGAGGAAGGTCAGGTGGGTCAAGACTCCGGCATATCAGCCACGTCTGGATGTCGTCTGGCCTGGACCCTTGGGTACAGGATATAGGGGTATATGCAATTGCGGTTGAATTGCCGCAAAAGTCGAAAAACAGGGCATTTTCGACAAAAAAAACAAACATGTCGAATTGGATTCAACAATGCAATACAGTACTTTTCGTCAAAATACCTGCCGTTTCAGATTCGACTTTTTTCAAATCGAAATTTTCAAAATGCAACATGTCTGCAATGGTCAAAATGCGTCTTTTCGACAAAAGTATATTCAATTGAAGAATGTCGGTTCGACAACAGTGCTTTTCGACAGCAATTTCGTCAATTTCATCCCGCCTCACTTTGCTGGCGAGAGCTGATTAAAAAATTTTCAAAAATGTATTTTTTTTTGCTTTTTGCATTGCTAATAGCATATCTATTTATATTTGAAGGGATTGTCTACTTGGTTTGTCTTTTTTTGACTCAAGTATTATTTAATTGATTTTTAAAAAGAATATTTTTTTCTTCACTCTGCTGAGGGAAATGTACCCATGATTCCACAGTTTTACCCAGGATACACTTCTGCAAAGTCACTCCTCTATCCTCACTCCCGGTTTTGAGACTTCAGGGAGACGAGCAGCCATTACAGTCAGCTCTCTTGTGGAATCGTTTTTTTTAGGACAATCCCTGCATTTTAACACATTTATATCCTATTTTTGTACTGACTACAATAATGGAGCCTTTTTCTGACCAGATCGTGATGTTCATGCTGGCTGCAAGCATGGAGGAAGAAAGGGCTGCTGAACATCAGGATCAAAGTCAGCAAATTTCTGCATTGGGTGAGTCAGTATTGCGTGTTTCATTTCCACGTCCACGCAAGTATCGCACTAGGCGTGAACTGGAGGATCTCAGCGAGTTCGAGGTGATTCAAAATTATCGCTTATCGACTCGCGACATATATTCGCTGTACGATCTGTTGGAGGCTGACCTGGAACCTCGGGCACGGACCAATCGCGCAGTCAGCGGTTTCCAGAAACTGCTGGCTATGTTACATTTTTTGGCGTCAGGCACATTCCAGCCTACTTTGTCTCAAACATGTGGTTTTTCACAGTCGACACTGTCGCGCTGTATTACCCAGGTCATTAGGGCTTTCCGCAAATTGACGTTCCAGTTCATCAGATTTCCAGATACAGTCAGCGGATGGCGTGAGATCCAATTAGACTTTTTCACCGAACACAAATTTCCCAGTGTTCTGGGCGCGATTGACTGTACCCACGTGCAGATCAGACCGCCACGGAATTCGGAAGAATGTTTTCGGAACCGGAAACAATTCCATTCCATGAATATACAGGCGGTCTGTGATGTCAACATGAAATTTTTTAATATTTTTGTGGGATTTCCTGGATCGTCTCACGACTCCTTCATCCTAAGCCAGTCATCGCTGTTTGAGGATTTCGAAACAGGAAAAATGACAGGTGGCTGGCTGTTAGGTATTTATTTTTATTTTTTTTATTTTATTTTTTATTTTTATTTTTTATATTACCCACCATTTTTCCTATTTCCATAGGCGATGCGGGTTATCCCAACAAATCTTGGCTCTTGACCCCATTGTCTAATCCTGTTGGTGCTTCAGAAAAACGTTACTAAGAGACACACAAAGCATCGAGGGGAGTAATTGAGCGTGCCTTCGGTGTACTTAAAAGCCGGTTTAGATGTTTAGACACTTCCGGTGGTGCTCTTTTGTACTCACCGGTGAAGGTTTGCGGCATGGTAAATGCATGTTGTATTTTACACAACATATGTGTTGCAAACCGTTTGCCGGTGACTCTTCCTTTGTCGCAGGGCTTTCCGACGTGGGAACCGTTCTTCTGCTCAACCGGTGGGTATGGACGAAGGAGATGATTCTCGACGGACATTGATCCAAAACTTTTTTTCCACTGCCTGTGAGTATACTTTTAATATTTGTATTATCGTGTAAACTGAGATTGTAATATTCTAAAAAAAAAATGTATTTATGTATTTCAGAGTTTTACGTCCTGTTGACGCACCTTCCCAGCATTGTTTTCAATGTTTCGTCCTGTTGACAACCTGTTACCCGCTGTTTGTTCCTGTTGTTGGGTTGCCGCAAATATTGGACCCGTTTATCCCACTCTAGCATGGGCAACCTACTTGTGATGTGGACCTGAACCTCCGCCATGTAGCAGACAACCCCCCTCAGGTGAGATGTATTGCCCAAAACTCCCTCTTGTCGAAGTAACCCCGGCATGTCCAAAGTGCAGCCCTCCGGCATTTGCAAAACTGCACATCCAATCATGCCCTGACACACCAATGCTTACACTGTGTCAGGGAATGTTTGGATGTGTAGTTTCTCAAGTGCCGGAGGGTTGCATTTGGGACAAAGGCCGATGTAATCTGCTTGTGTCCAAGTGTTGCTTGTACCTTGTCTTTTCCTATTACCAATACCTGGAACCTCATACTATTCTCTTCCACAGGTCTTGCAGAGTATCCTTCCCAAGTTGCGTGGATGTGAAGAGACACGACAGTTCCCCTGATGTACCATGGGCGACCTACTTGTGATCTGGACCTGAACCTCCGCCATGTAGCAGACAACCCCCCTCAGGTGATCTGTATTGCCCAAAACTCCCTCTTGTCGAAGTAACCCTGGCATGTCCCAAGTACAGCCCTCCGGCATTTGCAAAACTGCACATCCAATCATGCCTTGACACACCAATGCTTACGCTGTGTCAGGGAATGTTTGGATGTGTAGTTTCTCAAGTGCCGGAGGGTTGCATTTGGGACAAAGGCCGATGTAATCTGCTTGTGTCCAAGTGTTGCTTGTACCTTGTCTTTTCCTATTACCACTACCTGGAACCTCATACTATTCTCTTCCACAGGTCTTGCGGAGTATCCTTCCCAAGTTGCGTGGATGTGAGACACGACAGTTCCCCTGATGTACCATGGGCGACCTACTTGTGATGTGGACCTGAACCTCCGCCATGTAGCAGACAACCCCCCTCAGGTGAGATGTATTACCCAAAACTCCCTCTTGTCCAAGTAACCCCGGCATGTCCAAGTGCAGCCCTCCGGCATTTGCAAAACTGCACATCCAATCATGCCCTGATACACCAATGCTTACGCTGTGTCAGGGAATGTTTGGATGTGTAGTTTCTCAAGTGCCGGAGGGTTGCATTTGGGACAAAGGCCGATGTAATCTGCTTGTGTCCAAGTGTTGCTTGTACCTTGTCTTTTCCTATTACCAATACCTGGAACCTCATACTATTCTCTTCCACAGGTCTTGCGGAGTATCCTTCCCAAGTTGCGTGGATGTGAAGAGACACGACAGTTCCCCTGATGTACCATGGGCGACCTACTTGTGATGTGGACCTGAACCTCCACCATGTAGCAGACAACCCCTCTCAGATGAGATGTATTGCCCAAAACTCCCTTTTGTCCAAGTAACCCCGGCATGTCCAAAGTGCAGCCTTCCGGCATTTGCAAAACTGCACATCTAATCATGCCCTGACACACCAATGCTTATGCTGTGTCAGGGAATGTTTGTATGTGTAGTTTCTCAAGTGCCGGAGGGTTGCATTTGGGACAAAGGCCGCTGTAACCTGCTTGTGTCAAAGTGTTGCTTGTACCTTGTCTTTTCCTATTACCAATACCTGGAACCTCATACTATTCTCTTCCACAGGTCTTGCGGAGTATCCTTCCCAAGTTGCGTGGACGTGAAGAGACGCGACAGTTCCCCTGATGTACCATGGGTGACCTACTTGTGATGTGGACCTGAACCTCCGCCATGTAGCAGACAACCCCTCTCAGGTGAGATGTATTGCCCAAAACTCCCTCTTGTCCAAGTAACCCCGGCATGTCCAAAGTGCAGCCCTCCGGCATTTACAAAACTGAACATCCAATCATGCCCTGACACACCAATGCTTACGCTGTGTCAGGGAATGTTTGGATGTGTAGTTTCTCAAGTGCCGGAGGGTTGCATTTGAGACAAAGGCCGATGTAACCTGCTTGTGTCCAAGTGTTGCTTGTACCTTGTCTTTTCCTAGAAGGGTGACACTATTACCAATATCTGGAACCTCATACTATTCTCTTCCACAGGTCTTGCAGAGTATCCTTCCCAAGTTGCGTGGATGTGAAGAGACGCGACAGTTCCCCTGATGTACCATGGGCGACCTACTTGTGATGTGGACCTGAACCTCCGCCATGTAGCAGACAACCCCTCTCAGGTGAGATGTATTGCCCAAAACTCCCTCTTGTCCAAGTAACCCCGGCATGTCCAAAGTGCAGCCCTCCGGCATTTGCAAAACTGAACATCCAATCATGCCCTGACACACCAATGCTTACGCTGTGTCAGGGAATGTTTGGATGTGTAGTTTCTCAAGTGCCGGAGGGTTGCATTTGGGACAAAGGCCGATGTAATCTGCTTGTGTCCAAGTGTTGCTTGTACCTTGTCTTTTCCTATTACCAATACCTGGAACCTCATACTATTCTCTTCCACAGGTCTTGCGGAGTATCCTTCCCAAGTTGCGTGGACGTGAAGAGACACGACAGTTCCCCTGATGTACCATGGGCGACCTACTTGTGATGTGGACCTGAACCTCCGCCATGTAGCAGACAACCCCCCTCAGGTGAGATGTATTGACCAAAACTCCCTCTTGTCCAAGTAAGCCCGGCATGTCCATAGTGAAGCCCTCCGGCATTTGCAAAACTGCACATCCAATCATGCCCTGACACACCAATGCTTACGCTGTGTCAGGGCATGCTTGGATGTGTAGTTTCTCAAGTGCCGGAGGGTTGCATTTGGGACAAAGGCCGATGTAACCTGCTTGTGTCCAAGTGTTGCTTGTACCTTGTCTTTTCCTAGAAGGGTGACACTATTACCAATACCTGGAACCTCATACTATTCTCTTCCACAGGTCTTGCGGAGTATCCTTCCTGATTTGCAGGAAACAGCATGGATGAAAAGGGACACGACAGTTCCCCTGCTGTACCATGGGCGACCTAACACAATACCACTGCATCTCTGAAATACCATATTTTACATTTTATTTACTAATAATTTAAAGAAAACACACAAAACTTCTCATTTAAAAAAATTATTGGAGAAATATAATTGTATTTAATTTTGGATTAAAAAATAAAATGTAATAAAACAAAAAAAGTAGTGTTTGTTCTTCTTTACATTCTTTTCTTGTGTAGATATCTGTGAGAATTTTTTTTTCCATATTAAGTAAAGACACTAATGATGTCATGTTCATTCCTTTCCCAAGAACATTTGTGGAACCACACAGTCCAGCATGACCCATTGCTGGACTGTGTTGTTCCCAGGGTCAGACGTTTCAAAGTGGCAGAGTCAAGACAGCGCTCAGCACTTTGACACGGCTGCACTTGTGGAACCATACAGTCCAGCATGACCCATTGCTGTACTGTGTTGTTCCCAGGGTCAGACGTTCCAAAGTGGCAGAGTCAAGACAGCGCTCAGCACTTTGACATGGCTGCACTTGTGGAACCACACAGTCCAGCATGACCCATTGCTGGACTGTGTTGTTACCAGGGTCAGACGTTCCAAAGTTTCTGGAATATATACTAGAATCATCGCTTTACTCACCTTGGTAGCACAACCCATCTACGCCATCAACTTCAAGTTTTCAACCAATCCTATGAAGAAGCAAAAAACAAAGACTAGTGAATAGTAAATTCACACTACAGTGAAAGCCTAATTTACACCAAATCACAACTGATTTGTTTGGTATAAAAAAGAAAAAAAGTGGTATCAGAATAGCTCTTTGGCCCATCATATATGTAACCACAAGGAGCTTTCATCAGTTACCACACGCGCCCGCATACATGCCCGCGCATGTATGCCTAGACATAGCTCCTTGGAGTATCCGGTTGGGGGCGGGGGAGCCCAATACAAAATTTAAAACAATAGTAAGGAAAAAAACAAACTAATGGGAGGGGGAGAAAGGGAAACATGAAAAACATAAATAGTAAATAATAAAACAATACGACCGGGCTTATGGTGGTTGTTGGCCGTCCGCATCCTCTTCTTCCTCCTGATGTGGCGTCGATGCCCTGGTCGGCTATGGGGTGTGTTGAATTGGCCTCGGTGGCCGTGCTGGTGTAGACGTGGCGGCCGGTGGTGGAGGCATCTGGTAGGTGGGGTACATCCCTGTATATCCTTGGTACAGCTGTGACCGTCCATACCAGGATCGTGGTGGAGCAAGGGCAGGAGGCGTCCGTGTGGCTTGTGTTGGCGGATGTGGTGGTTCACCAGCGTGTTGTTGATCTGGCTCTGGGAGCTTATCATAGATCATCTGTAGCGTTGTTGCGATGATCTGGTGGCTGGCTGCGGAATGTCGTTGGCTCTCCGACATGTTGTCAACGCTGTGTGCCAGGCATGATGTGTTATCCACCAGCCGGTTGCTGGATGTGGCCAGAACGTGAAGGATGTCCGTAGTCTCCCTGTGATCTTCTCGTCTGGTCTCTTGCGTTTCTGCCGTGCTGTCGGCAAGAGCCTTTTGCATGTCAACCAAACCGTTTGCCATCTTATCCATGCCGTCCAGTCTGGTTCCAACAACAACACGAAAACTATCCTGGCTGACATTCATCTCTGCTGCCAGGGTGTTTACCCTCTGAATATTTGAGGGATCCTGCCCTTGCTGTACGTCTGCCACCAATTGCATTTGTGAAGCTGAAAAAAAAAATTAGATATTAGTATACACATTCATACATTTGTTTGAAGGTTCACAATTTGATAATTACTCACACAGGGATGTAGAAACAGCGGACTGCTGCACTTCCACCTCGTCGTCCGACTCATCCAGTCCAAGATCCGGCCTGTAGTAGGGACCAATCCCCGACGCTAATCCGCTGCTGGTCTGCGGCACCTCTGTTTGCAAAAGAAGAAAAAAAAATAAAGTTAATAAACTATACAAAAATAAAAAATGGTGCCCCCCCCCCCCCCCCACAAAAAAATTAAAATAATAAACCTTCTCATTCCTGTGGTGCCGCTGCTCCAGGAGCTTCAAGGGTATGGCTGGATACGTCTTCACGGCTGTCTTCAAACCCAAGAAAAGTCTCGTCCGTTAACCCTGTTGACTCAAACAGTTCGGGTGATGGGTCCACAAGGGTAGTGTCTTGTTGAGGCTCTTCGGTCACAGTCCCAGAGCTCCTGGAGAGATGACGAGCTGGTGATGGCCTGCGCGCAGGAGATGTAGTTTGGCGCCCAGCTGGTGGTGTGGTTGCCGACGGTGTCTGGCACGCAGGTGACGTTCCGCGCGCTGATGTCTGGTGCGCAGGTGATGGTCTGCGCGCTGACGATGTCTGGCGCACAGGTGACTTTCTGCGCACTGATGTCTGGCGCGCAGGTGACTTTCTGCGCGCTGACGATGTGTGGCGCGCAAGTGATGATCTGCGCACTGCTGATGCTTGCTGCGCAGGTGATGGTCCGCACGCTGCTGCCAATGCCTGCTGCGCAGGTGATTGTCCGCGCGCAGGTGATGTCCTCTGGGCAGGCGTGTCTGGGTAAAAAGAACAAACACATTAGCAAATTTAAAAAAAAAAAAAAAAGATTTAGTACAGCTCATCTGAATGTATTCTTACCATCAGGCCTCCTTTTGGACTGCTTATCTCCCGCCGTCTTCCATCTTCTGGGCGGTTCTTCCTCCTCGGGAAAGCCAGCAGGGCGGCTGGAGTCCACACCTCCGCGAACTCCTTGGACCATGACAGGGTTCATGTGCCTTTTAATAATGTTCTCCCAGTGTAGCCACTTCAGATTGAGAGCCGGACCACCTCCCGTAGCTGTCTCATGTCGGCGCTGAATCCCCATCTTCTTCTTGGTCTGTCTACGGCAATCACTGTACCGCTTCATGCAGTTTCTGGTGCTCCGGCGGTTTCCAGATACTGCAGTGACTTGTGTCGCGATGGCATCCCAGATGTTTCGCTTGGTTTTAGCTGCTGTGGTCTGTGCCCTTGGTCCATACAGAACGTCGTAGGACCTGTCGACGCCATCCACTAGGGCACAGTTTTCCGCCTAAGTGTATCTGGGTCCACGCGGCTTCTTCTGTCCTGCGTCTTCACCAGAGGCTTCCTCCTCCGACTGATCCTCTGGCTGGCTTCTTGCCTTTAGGGATAAAAAAAAACATGCAATGAATATGATCGGTATGTACCTGTGAGTGTGTCAGTATCCCTGGCAGTGCGCAAAGATACCTGTAGGTGTGCATTGCAGTGCGCAAACTAGGGTGTGTCAAGTTGGATGCTATTGTGTCTGCAGGTGTTGTCAGTATTTACCTTTCTAGGCCGTTTCTTTTTCTTTTGCTTCTCCCTTTGGTCCCTTGACGATCGTGGCTGGTCACTGGATGCCTGGTCGGTCATATCCTCCTCCTGGGTCGGCTCCCACTCCTCATTGCTGTGCAGGGAAAATTCTTCTGAGGGGTGGGGGGAAGGGGGGGGGGGGGATCGGGGCCGCTTGTCCCTGGACATCTCTGTTGTAAAAATAACAATTATTTTTACAAATTTAACACATTACATAATTACATGCAATCACATGTCATGCTGCTGGGACCCCAGTTCTCAAGCAGGACCAAACACACATTAAAATTTTTTTTTTTAACTTAAAAAAAAAACTCAGCCAAACAAGCCAAAACCCCCGTACAAGCTTCCCTGCACATGCTGGAGGTCAACCAGTGCTAAAATAGGAGCAAAAAAACATGTTTTGGAAACAAACGACATCACATGTCAACCACATGGTTGATGCCAACACGCTCAAAGTCACCCCAAACAAGCCAAAAAGAACCTCCAGCATGTGCAGGGATGCACCAGTGCTAAAATAGGAGCAAAAAAACATGTTTTGGAAACAAACGACATCACATGTCGACCACATGGTTGATACCGATACACTCTAAAATCACCCCAAACAAGCCAAAAAGCATTCCTGCACATGCTGGAGGTCAACCAGTGCTAAAATAGGAGCAAAAAACCATGTTTTGGAAACAAACATCATCACATGTCGACCACATGGTTGATGCTAACACGCTCAAAGTCACCCCAAACAAGCCAAAAAGTACCTCCAGCATGTGCAGGGATGCACAAGTGCTAAAATAGGAGCAAAAAAACATGTTTTGGAAACAAACGACATCACATGTCGACCACATGGTTGATACCGACACGCTCTAAAATCACCCTAAACAAGCCAAAAAGCATTCCTGCACATGCTGGAGGTACACCAATGCAAAAGCATGACCCAAAAAAACATTTTATGAAAAAAAACCAACAACGTGAAAAACTACCCCCAAACACAAAACTCCAAAAAAACATGCAGCAATACAAGCAGGAGCTATATACACATAATTGCACACATATACATACCCCAAACACCCCAAAGCAATGCCACATGTACACCTCATGGCACCCCCCCACTACACAAACACATACATGCAACGCCAGACCACATGTGGTGCTTACCTACAAATGTAGAAATCGCTCCAAAAACGACCCTCCTCCGGGGTAACAGGTATCCTCCTGTCCGTCCTGGATTAAAGCCTGCTGGGTGTCCAAACAATACCACAGCAAACAACAACCAATTTGCTAGCTCTGCACCTAAACACCTCTCTGCAGGTTCACAAAATGGCTGCTGAGCACGCAGCAAACAAGCCCTATAAAGGGCTCCAAATGGCGGGAAGTCGAATCCAGGACGCCCACTACTCGACGATTGGTCCGTTATTCGACAAGGGGAGTGTCGAATGAGTTTTGTATTGAATATGTCGAATTCATGGTCCCGGGTGGAGGGTTTCGGCTGTCGAGTACAGTCGAATCCTAAAACGGTCGAAAAAAAGGCGCAATTCGTCCGGAATTGCATATACCTAATAGTGTTTAGGGGGTACAGGCTGGAGTTTCAATCTCTCCCACCTCACCATTTCTTCAAATCAGGCTTGCCAGTTCTGCCGGCAGACAGAACAATTCTTCTGGAAGCTATCCGAAAATTGGTGGCGTCCGAGGTCATTGTTCCAGTTCCGCCTCACCACTTACTATTTGAACCTTTTCATGGTACCGACGCCGGATGGTTCGGTACGGCCAATTCTGAACTTTAAATCTTTGAACCCTTATCTCCTGGAGTTCAAATTCAAGATGGAGTCTCTGAGAGCTGTCATCTCAGGACTGACGGAGGGGGAGTTCCTGGTGTCCCTGGACATCAAGGATGCATACCTCCACATTCCCATTTGGTCGCTGCATCAGGCATATCTCAGAATTGCACTGTTAGACGATCACTATCAGTTTCAGGCGCTGCCATTTGGCCTCTCCACAGCACCGAGGTTCTTCACCAAGGTGAATGCAGAGATGATGGTTCTCCGCAAACAAGGGGTGAACATTATTCCGTATCTGGACGATCTCCTGATCAAGACATCGTCCAGGGAGAAGTTGGTAAGATCCATTGCTCTCACGACACAACTGCTCAAGGAGCACGGTTGGATCCTGAACCTTCCAAAGTCTCATCTGGAGCCGACAAGGAGGCTGTCTTTCCTGGGGATGATCCTAGACACGGAAGTGCAGAGGGTGTTTCTACCGGTGGAGAAAGCATTGGTGATTCAAATAATGGTCCGGGATGTCTTGAAGCCTGCCCGGGTATCGGTTCATCAGTGCATCCGCCTTCTGGGGAAGATGGTTGCCTCCTACGAGGCTCTACAGTACGGAAGGTTTCATGCTCGATCCTTTCAGCTGGATCTCTTGGACCAGTGGTCGGGATCTCACATACATATGCACCAGAGGATACGTCTGTCGCTGAAAGCCAGGATTTCGCTCCTCTGGTGGCTACAACTACCACACCTTCTGGAAGGCCGAAGGTTCGGAGTTCAGAACTGGATCCTTCTAACCACAGATGCAAGTCTAAGAGGTTGGGGAGCAGTCGCCCAGGGGAAAACCTTTCAAGGAAGGTGGTCGAATCAAGAATCCCTTCTCCCAATAAACATCCTGGAGCTAAGAGCCATTTACAATGGTCTTCTACAAGCAGCACACCTACTACAGGATCAGGCTGTTCAGGTGCAGTCGGACAATGTGACCACAGTGGCCTACATAAACCGACAAGGCGGAACGAAGAGCAGGGCTGCAATGTCAGAGGTGTCAAGAATCCTCCTCGGGGCAGAAAGACACGCGGTGGTGATGTCAGCAATCTTCATTCTGGGAGTAGACAACTGGGAAGCAGACTTCCTCAGCAGACACGATCTCCATCCAGGAGAGTGGGGCCTCCACCCGGAGGTGTTCGAGGAGGTAACCGGTTGGTGGGAGGTTCCTCACATAAACATGATGGTCTCCCGCCTCAACAAGAAGCTGCGGAGGTACTGTTCCAGGTTGAGAGACCCGCAGGCAGTGGCGGTGGACGCACTGGTAACACTGTCGGTGTTCACGTCAGTGTATGTGTTCCCTCCACTTCCTCTGATACCAAAAGTTCTTCAACTGGTAAGAAGAACAAAGGTTCTGGCAATCCTCATTGCTCCGGAATGGCCAAGGAGGGCTTGGTACGCGGATCTGCTGGATCTTCTGCTGGAAGATCCAAGGCCCTTACCTCTTCGGGAGGATCTGCTACTGCAGGGCCCGTTCGCTTATCAAGACTTACCACGGCTACGTTTGACGGCATGGCGGTTGAACACCAGATCTTAGCTCGGAAGGGTATTCCGACTGAGGTTATTCCTACCCTGATACAGGCTAGGAAGGGGGTAACATCTAAACATTACCATCGAATTTGGAAAAAATATGTTTCTTGGTGTGGATCCAAGAAATTTCCTGCGGTGGAGTTTCATCTTGGACTTTTCTCCTTTTCCTGCAAGCAGGTGTGGATATGGGCCTGAGATTGGACTCCATCAAGGTCCAGATCTCAGCTTTGTCCATTTTCTTCCAAATACAATTGGCTGTCCTCCCTGAGGTTCAGACCTTTTGAAAGGAGTTCTTCACATCCAGCCTCCCTTTGTGGCACAGACGGCACCCTGGGATCTTGATGTGGTTGCAGTTCCTGCAGTCAGCTTGGTTTGAGCCTCTACAGGAGGCTGACATCAAGTTTCTCACGTGGCGGTCACTTTGTTGGCCTTAGCTTCTGCTCGACGCATGTCGGAATTGGGGGCTTTGTCTTGTAAAAGTCCCTATCTGATCTTCCATGAAGATAGGGCAGAACTTAGGACTCATCCGCAGTTCCTGCCTAAGGTTGTATCCGATTTTCATATCAACCAACCTATTGTGGTGCCAGTGGCTACTGACTCCTCAATTGCTTCAATGGCCTTGGATGTTGTGAGGGCTTTGAAGATTTATGTGAAGAGGACGGCTCGTCATAGAAAATCTGACTCTCTGTTTGTCCTCTATGATCCCAAGAAAATTGGGTGTCCTGCTTCTATGCAGTCTATTTCACGCTGGATCAGGTTCACCATCCAGCATGCATATTCTATGGCAGGATTGCCATGTCCAAAATCTGTAAAGGCCCACTCTACTCATAAGGTGGGCTCTTCCTGGGCGGCTGCCTGGGGTGTCTCGGCTGTACAGCTTTGCCGAGCAGCTACTTGGTCTGGGTCGAACACGTTTGCTAAGTTTTACAAGTTCGGTACTTTGGCCTCTGATGATCTCAAGTTTCGTCAAGCAGTCTTGCAGGAGCCTCCGCGCTCTCCCTCCCGTTCTGGGAGCTTTGGTACATCCCCATGGTACTAATATGGACCCCAGCATCCTCTAGGACGCAAGAGAAAATAGGATTTTAATTACCTACCGGTAAATCCTTTTCTCGTAGTCCGTAGAGGATGCTGGGCGCCCGCCCAGCGCTTCGTTTTCCTGCATTGGTTTATGGTTCAGTACTGCCTGGTTTCTAGGTAAGTTCTGCGTTATTTACTGTTTCAGTACTGTTCAGCTGTTGCTGAGTTTTCCGGCATGATGGCCAGATTTGCCTGTTGTGTGAGCTGGTATGAATCTCGCCACTATCTGTGTTAAATCCTTCTCTTGAAGTATGTTGTCTCCTCGGGCAGTTTCTAGACTGAGTCTGGTAGGAGGGGCATAGGGGGAGGAACCATCCCACACTGTTAAACTCTTAAAGTGCCAATGGCTCCTGGTGGACCCGTCTATACCCCATGGTACTAATATGGACCCCAGCATCCTCTACGAACTACGAGAAAAGGATTTACCGGTAGGTAATTAAAATCCTATTTTTTTAATCTCATTTTGAGAGGAACTTTGACCACAACCCCAAAATGCACTGATCCTTCCTAATCTGTGTGTTCAGAAATGACATGGAAAAATGTTAGAAACCAGAAGAAAGTCAGTCTCTTTTTGGGGCCTACGTCTATAATATAACCTTTGGTATATATGCATTCAAAATGGAGTCATCCAAGGGTGAATAAAAGGTCCACAATGAGAGAGAACCATAGTGGATATGAGAGAAGATTCTCTGTGAATATATAAGGGACAAGATACAGGTTGAGTATCACATATCCAAATATTCTGAAATACGGAATATACCGAAATACGGAATTTTTTTAAGTGAGACTGAGATAGTGAAACCTTTGTTTTCTGATGGCTCAATGTACACAAACTTTGATTAATACAAAAATTAAATATTGTATTAAATGACCTTCAGGCTGTGTGTATAAGGTGTATATGAAACATAAATGAATTGCGTGTATATATACAAACTTTGTTTAATGCACAAAGTTATTAAAACTGTTGTCTAGAATTAATGTACCTTCAGGCTGTGTGTATAAGGTGTATATGAATCATATATGCATTCTGTGCTTAGACTTAGGTCCCATCACCATGATATCTAATTCAGGGACGTGCAGTCAGGGGAGGCAGGGGAGGCAGTGCCTCCCCTGTCATCAATGATTAAAATAATACAAAAAGATACATATGACACATATTCAGTGTCATATGTATCTTCTTAATATATTCTATTCATTTTAGGTTATTAAACTAGTTTGGGAGGCACTGATAACTAGTGCCTCCCGCTGATAGTGGGAACGGGGACAGAGCGGGGGGCGGGGCCAAACACTGGGCTGTAAAAGCCCATTCAAAAAAATACTGAAAGCGGCACTTCTACAAGTGCCTCGCTGACAGGGAAAGCACGCCCCTGCCAGCGAGGCACATGTGATTGGACAGCGGATCCAGTGCTGGATCCGCTGGTCCAATCACACAGTGGGACAAGGAAGGGACTCAGAGCTCTCCCTTCCGCCACTGAGTACCGTGATCTGCAGCCAGAAGAACCGGCGCCCAGAGCCGGCCCTAGCTTCAGCTAGGTGCTGGCTCAGCAACCACTACTGCTCTGTGGGGCACCCGATGGTCAGCGCTGCTGGCGGCTCTGCTCTTGCATATCTGAGCAGAGCCGCCTGCTGTAGCCCAGAGAGGGAGTGGATTGTGTGTGCCGCGGGTAGCCGCCGCTGGAAGGTCCCTGCCGTCAACCACCGTAGGGTCGTGGGCTCCCTGACAGCCGGCCCTTTATCGCTACCGCTTCCTCCTCCTGCCATCCCAGAGCTGCCTGCTGAGACCATTCCGACAACAGCCTGCCAAGTTGGAACTGCCTGTAGCAGCACCCAGCCAGTGTCCAGATCACCCCCGTGTCCAGGTGAGATGTGAGCTGAGGGGGGAGAGCATCGGGAATAGGCCAGCACTATCACTCCTCTCTCCTGTCTCCTATGTCCTGTCCCTATCCACTCTGACCTTGCCCTGTCACCATATTGTGTTCCTGTCACTTCTCTCTCCTGTCCCTTCTGTTCTGTCCTGTCCCTGCCCCATCTGTCCTGGTGCTGACACATGTGTTCTAGCCCTGTCCATGTCACCTCTGTCCTGCCTTGCCTTTTGTTCAGCCATCACTGTCCAGTCCCTGTCACCTCTTTCCTGCCCTGTCACCTCTGCCGTGGTCCTGTCCCCTCTGTCCTGTCCCTGTCACCCCGCTCTCCTGTCCCCCTGTCCTGATCCTATGACCTCTGCCCTACCACTGTCCTGTTCCCTCAGTCCTATCACCTCTGTACTGTCCTCACTGTATTGTCCCAGTCCCCACTGTCATATCCCTGTCCCCTCTGTCTCAGCGCTATCACCTCTCTGCCCTGTCCCTATCCTCTCTGATCCTTGCCCTGTCACCTCTGTTGTGTTCCTGTCACTCCTCTCTCCTGCCCCATCTGTCCTGGTCCCTCTCCCAGTCGTCCACTATCTCCCTTGGGAGGAGGGGGGGGGGGGGGGGGGGCACCAGACAGAATCTTGCCTAGGGCATCAAATTGGCTAGGGCCGGCTTTGCCGGCGCCTCAAGTGTGGGACCCTTTCGGTAGCTCCTCGCCTCTCCCGAAGCTGGGTCAGTTGATGATCAGCGAGATAGTAAGCCATTTGCGGTTGCAGCGAGCATCGGCTCAGAGGCAGTAGCGGGCATTGGCTCGGCGGCGGTAGGGGTCATCGGCAGGATTCGGCGGACATTATGGCTGTAGTGCCTCACCAGCCACTGACCTCACCGCACGCCACTGATCTAATTATGGTATGCAATTATTCCAAAATACGGAAAAATCCAATATCCAAAATACTTCTGGTTCCAAGCATTTTGGATATGGGATACTAAACCTGTATAGCAATTAGACTACTATGACTCAATTAAACACCAAACAGCAGTCTTTCAGGTAGTGTAACATAGGGTCTATTTACTAAGCTGTAGATGGAGGTAAAGTGGACGGACATAAAGTACCAGCAAATCAGCTCCAAACTACCATGTCATAGGCTGTGATTGAAAAATGACAGTTAGGAGCTGGTTGGTTGGTACTTTATCTCCGTCCACCTGCTACTGAGTGGTAAATCTGCTTAGTTTATGTATATTCCAGGACTCCTATTAAAAAAATAAGATTTTACTCACCGGTAAATCTATTTCTCGTAGTCCGTAGTGGATGCTGGGACTCCGTAAGGACCATGGGGATTAGCGGCTCCGCAGGAGACTGGGCACAACTAAAGAAAGCTTTAGGACTACCTGGTGTGCACTGGCTCCTACCACTAAGACCCTCCTCCAGACCTCAGTTAGGATACTGTGCCCAGAAGAGCTGACACAAATAGGAAGGATTTTGAATCCCGGGTAAGACTCATACCAGCCACACCAATCACACCGTATAAGTCGTGATACTATACCCAGTTAACAGTATGAAATATAACAACTGAGCCTCTCAACAGATGGCTCAACAATAACCCTTTAGTTAGGCAATAACTATAAACAAGTATTGCAGACAATCCGCACTTGGGATGGGCGCCCAGCATCCACTACGGACTACGAGAAATAGATTTACCGGTGAGTAAAATCTTATTTCTCTAACGTCCTAAGTGGATGCTGGGGACTCCGTAAGGACCATGGGGAATAGCGGCTCCGCAGGAGACTGGGCACATCTAAAGAAAGCTTTAGGACTACCTGGTGTGCACTGGCTCCTCCCCCTATAACCCTCCTCCAAGCCTCAGTTAGATCTTTGTGCCCGAACGAGAAGGGTGCACACTAGGGGCTCTCCTGAGCTTCTTAGTGAAAGTTTTAGTTTAGGTTTTTTATTTTCAGTGAGACCTGCTGGCAACAGGCTCACTGCATCGAGGGACTAAGGGGAGAAGAAGCGAACTCACCTGCGTGCAGAGTGGATTGGGCTTCTTAGGCTACTGGACATTAGCTCCAGAGGGACGATCACAGGCCCAGCTTGGATGGGTCCCAGATAGAGATGAGCGGGTTCGGTTTCTCTGAATCCGAACCCGCCCGAACTTCATGGTTTTTTTCACGGGTCCGAGCAGACTCGGATCCTCCCGCCTTGCTCGGTTAACCCGAGCGCGCCCGAACGTCATCATGACGCTGTCGGATTCTCGCGAGACTCGGATTCTATATAAGGAGCCGCGCGTCGCCGCCATTTTCACACGTGCATTGAGATTGATAGTGAGAGGACGTGGCTGGCGTCCTCTCCATTTAGATTATAAGAGAGAGAGATTTACTGGAGCTTAGGACTAGGAGGAGTACTGTAGAAGTGTAGAGAGTGCAGAGAGTTTACTAGTGAGTGACCACCAGACAGTGCAGTTTATTTAATATATCCGTTCTCTGCCTGAAAAAAGCGATACACACAGTGACTCAGTCACATACCATATCTGTGTGCACTGCTCAGGCTCAGCCCAGTGTGCTGCATCATCTATATATATTATATATCTGTCTGACTGCTCAGCTCACACAGCTTATAATTGTGGGGGAGACTGGGGAGCACTGCAGTGCCAGTTATAGGTTATAGCAGGAGCCAGGAGTACATAATATTATATAGTGAGTGACCACCAGACAGTGCAGTTTATTTAATATATCCGTTCTATGCCTGAAAAAAGCGATACACACAGTGACTCAGTCACATACCATATCTGTGTGCACTGCTCAGGCTCAGCCCAGTGTGCTGCATCATCTATATATATTATATATCTGTCTGACTGCTCAGCTCACACAGCTTATAATTGTGGGGGAGACTGGGGAGCACTGCAGTGCCAGTTATAGGTTATAGCAGGAGCCAGGAGTACATAATATTATATTAAAATTAAACAGTGCACACTTTTGCTGCAGGAGTGCCACTGCCAGTGTGACTGACCAGTGACCTGACCACACTGACCACCAGTATAGTTAGTAGTATACTTATATTGTGATTGCCTGAAAAAGTTAAACACTCGTCGTGTGACTTCACTTGTGTGTTGTTGTTTTTTTTATTCTATAAAAATAAAACTCATTCTGCTGACAGACAGTGTCCAGCAGGTCCGTCATTATATAATATATAATATATACCTGTCCGGCTGCAGTAGTGATATATATATATTTTTTATATCATTTATCATCCAGTCGCAGCAGACACAGTACGGTAGTTCACGGCTGTGGCTACCTCTGTGTCTGCACTCGGCAGGCAGTCCGTCCATAATTGTATACCACCTAACCGTGGTTTTTTTTTCTTCTTTATACATACATACTACTACGACATCTCTTTATCAACCAGTCTATATTAGCAGCAGACACAGTACAGTACGGTAGTTCACGGCTGTGGCTACCTCTGTGTCTGCACTCGGCAGGCAGTCCGTCCATAATTGTATACCACCTAACCGTGGTTTTTTTTTCTTTCTTCTTTATACATACATAGTTACATAGACATCTCTTTATCAACCAGTCTATATTAGCAGCAGACACAGTACAGTACGGTAGTTCACGGCTGTGGCTACCTCTGTGTCTGCACTCGGCAGGCAGTCCATAATTGTATACTAGTATCCATCTCCATTGTTTACCTGAGGTGCCTTTTAGTTGTGCCTATTAAAATATGGAGAACAAAAATGTTGAGGTTCCAAAATTAGGGAAAGATCAAGATCCACTTCCACCTCGTGCTGAAGCTGCTGCCACTAGTCATGGCCGAGACGATGAAATGCCAGCAACGTCGTCTGCCAAGGCCGATGCCCAATGTCATAGTACAGAGCATGTCAAATCCAAAACACCAAATATCAGAAAAAAAAGGACTCCAAAACCTAAAATAAAATTGTCGGAGGAGAAGCGTAAACTTGCCAATATGCCATTTACGACACGGAGTGGCAAGGAACGGCTGAGGCCCTGGCCTATGTTCATGGCTAGTGGTTCAGCTTCACATGAGGATGGAAGCACTCAGCCTCTCGCTAGAAAAATGAAAAGACTCAAGCTGGCAAAAGCAGCACAGCAAAGAACTGTGCATTCTTCGAAATCCCAAATCCACAAGGAGAGTCCAATTGTGTCGGTTGCGATGCCTGACCTTCCCAACACTGGACGTGAAGAGCATGCGCCTTCCACCATTTGCACGCCCCCTGCAAGTGCTGGAAGGAGCACCCGCAGTCCAGTTCCTGATAGTCAGATTGAAGATGTCAGTGTTGAAGTACACCAGGATGAGGAGGATATGGGTGTTGCTGGCGCTGGGGAGGAAATTGACCAGGAGGATTCTGATGGTGAGGTGGTTTGTTTAAGTCAGGCACCCGGGGAGACACCTGTTGTCCGTGGGAGGAATATGGCCGTTGACATGCCAGGTGAAAATACCAAAAAAATCAGCTCTTCGGTGTGGAGGTATTTCAACAGAAATGCGGACAACAGGTGTCAAGCCGTGTGTTCCCTTTGTCAAGCTGTAATAAGTAGGGGTAAGGACGTTAACCACCTCGGAACATCCTCCCTTATACGTCACCTGCAGCGCATTCATAATAAATCAGTGACAAGTTCAAAAACTTTGGGTGACAGCGGAAGCAGTCCACTGACCAGTAAATCCCTTCCTCTTGTAACCAAGCTCACGCAAACCACCCCACCAACTCCCTCAGTGTCAATTTCCTCCTTCCCCAGGAATGCCAATAGTCCTGCAGGCCATGTCACTGGCAATTCTGACGATTCCTCTCCTGCCTGGGATTCCTCCGATGCATCCTTGCGTGTAACGCCTACTGCTGCTGGCGCTGCTGTTGTTGCTGCTGGGAGTCGATGGTCATCCCAGAGGGGAAGTCGTAAGCCCACTTGTACTACTTCCAGTAAGCAATTGACTGTTCAACAGTCCTTTGCGAGGAAGATGAAATATCACAGCAGTCATCCTGCTGCAAAGCGGATAACTGAGGCCTTGACAACTATGTTGGTGTTAGACGTGCGTCCGGTATCCGCCGTTAGTTCACAGGGAACTAGACAATTTATTGAGGCAGTGTGCCCCCGTTACCAAATACCATCTAGGTTCCACTTCTCTAGGCAGGCGATACCGAGAATGTACACGGACGTCAGAAAAAGACTCACCAGTGTCCTAAAAAATGCAGTTGTACCCAATGTCCACTTAACCACGGACATGTGGACAAGTGGAGCAGGGCAGGGTCAGGACTATATGACTGTGACAGCCCACTGGGTAGATGTATGGACTCCCGCCGCAAGAACAGCAGCGGCGGCACCAGTAGCAGCATCTCGCAAACGCCAACTCTTTCCTAGGCAGGCTACGCTTTGTATCACCGCTTTCCAGAATACGCACACAGCTGAAAACCTCTTACGGCAACTGAGGAAGATCATCGCGGAATGGCTTACCCCAATTGGACTCTCCTGTGGATTTGTGGCATCGGACAACGCCAGCAATATTGTGTGTGCATTAAATATGGGCAAATTCCAGCACATCCCATGTTTTGCACATACCTTGAATTTGGTGGTGCAGAATTTTTTAAAAAACGACAGGGGCGTGCAAGAGATGCTGTCGGTGGCCAGAAGAATTGCGGGACACTTTCGGCGTACAGGCACCACGTACAGAAGACTGGAGCACCACCAAAAACTACTGAACCTGCCCTGCCATCATCTGAAGCAAGAAGTGGTAACGAGGTGGAATTCAACCCTCTATATGCTTCAGAGGTTGGAGGAGCAGCAAAAGGCCATTCAAGCCTATACAATTGAGCACGATATAGTAGGTGGAATGCACCTGTCTCAAGCGCAGTGGAGAATGATTTCAACGTTGTGCAAGGTTCTGATGCCCTTTGAACTTGCCACACGTGAAGTCAGTTCAGACACTGCCAGCCTGAGTCAGGTCATTCCCCTCATCAGGCTTTTGCAGAAGAAGCTGGAGACATTGAAGGAGGAGCTAACACGGAGCGATTCCGCTAGGCATGTGGGACTTGTGGATGGAGCCCTTAATTCGCTTAACAAGGATTCACGGGTGGTCAATCTGTTGAAATCAGAGCACTACATTTTGGCCACCGTGCTCGATCCTAGATTTAAAGCCTACCTTGGATCTCTCTTTCCGGCAGACACAAGTCTGCTGGGGTTGAAAGACCTGCTGGTGACAAAATTGTCAAGTCAAGCGGAACGCGACCTGTCAACATCTCCTCCTTCACATTCTCCCGCAACTGGGGGTGCGAGGAAAAGGCTCAGAATTCCGAGCCCACCCGCTGGCGGTGATGCAGGGCAGTCTGGAGCGACTGCTGATGCTGACATCTGGTCCGGACTGAAGGACCTGACAACGATTACGGACATGTCGTCTACTGTCACTGCATATGATTCTCTCAACATTGATAGAATGGTGGAGGATTATATGAGTGACCGCATCCAAGTAGGCACGTCACACAGTCCGTACTTATACTGGCAGGAAAAAGAGGCAATTTGGAGGCCCTTGCACAAACTGGCTTTATTCTACCTAAGTTGCCCTCCCACAAGTGTGTACTCCGAAAGAGTGTTTAGTGCCGCCGCTCACCTTGTCAGCAATCGGCGTACGAGGTTACATCCAGAAAATGTGGAGAAGATGATGTTCATTAAAATGAATTATAATCAATTCCTCCGCGGAGACATTGACCAGCAGCAATTGCCTCCACAAAGTACACAGGGAGCTGAGATGGTGGATTCCAGTGGGGACGAATTGATAATCTGTGAGGAGGGGGATGTACACAGTGATATATCGGAGGGTGATGATGAGGTGGACATCTTGCCTCTGTAGAGCCAGTTTGTGCAAGGAGAGATTAATTGCTTCTTTTTTGGGGGGGGTCCAAACCAACCCGTCATATCAGTCACAGTCGTGTGGCAGACCCTGTCACTGAAATGATGGGTTGGTTAAAGTGTGCATGTCCTGTTTTGTTTATACAACATAAGGGTGGGTGGGAGGGCCCAAGGACAATTCCATCTTGCACCTCTTTTTTCTTTTCTTTTTCTTTGCATCATGTGCTGATTGGGGAGGGTTTTTTGGAAGGGACATCCTGCGTGACACTGCAGTGCCACTCCTAAATGGGCCCGGTGTTTGTGTCGGCCACTAGGGTCGCTAATCTTACTCACACAGTCAGCTACCTCATTGCGCCTCTTTTTTTCTTTGCGTCATGTGCTGTTTGGGGAGGGTTTTTTGGAAGGGACATCCTGCGTGACACTGCAGTGCCACTCCTAGATGGGCCCGGTGTTTGTGTCGGCCACTAGGGTCGCTAATCTTACTCACACAGCTACCTCATTGCGCCTCTTTTTTTCTTTGCGTCATGTGCTGTTTGGGGAGGGTTTTTTGGAAGGGACATCCTGCGTGACACTGCAGTGCCACTCCTAGATGGGCCCGGTGTTTGTGTCGGCCACTAGGGTCGCTAATCTTACTCACACAGCTACCTCATTGCGCCTCTTTTTTTCTTTGCGTCATGTGCTGTTTGGGGAGGGTTTTTTGGAAGGGCCATCCTGCGTGACACTGCAGTGCCACTCCTAGATGGGCCCGGTGTTTGTGTCGGCCACTAGGGTCGCTAATCTTACTCACACAGCTACCTCATTGCGCCTCTTTTTTTCTTTGCGTCATGTGCTGTTTGGGGAGGGTTTTTTGGAAGGGACATCCTGCGTGACACTGCAGTGCCACTCCTAGATGGGCCCGGTGTTTGTGTCGGCCACTAGGGTCGCTTATCTTACTCACACAGCGACCTCGGTGCAAATTTTAGGACTAAAAATAATATTGTGAGGTGTGAGGTATTCAGAATAGACTGAAAATGAGTGTAAATTATGGTTTTTGAGGTTAATAATACTTTGGGATCAAAATGACCCCCAAATTCTATGATTTAAGCTGTTTTTTAGTGTTTTTTGAAAAAAACACCCGAATCCAAAACACACCAGAATCCGACAAAAAAAATTCGGTGAGGTTTTGCCAAAACGCGTTCGAACCCAAAACACGGCCGCGGAACCGAACCCAAAACCAAAACACAAAACCCGAAAAATTTCAGGCGCTCATCTCTAGTCCCAGAGCCGCGCCGCCGGCCCCCTTACAGAGCCAGAAGGCAGAAGAGGTCCGGAAAATCGGCGGCAGAAGACGTCCTGTCTTCAACAAGGTAGCGCACAGCACTGCAGCTGTGCGCCATTGCTCTCAGCACACTTCACACTCCGGTCACTGAGGGTGCAGGGCGCTGGGGGGGGGCGCCCTGAGACGCAATAAAAACACCTTGGATGGCAAAAAAATGCATCACATATAGCTCCTGGGCTATATGGATGCATTTAACCCCTGCCAGAATACATAGAAAAACGGGAGATAAGGCCGCCGATAAGGGGGCGGAGCCTATCTCCTCAGCACACTGGCGCCATTTTCCCTCACAGCTCAGTTGGAGGGAAGCTCCCTGGCTCTCCCCTGCAGTCACTACACTACAGAAAGGGTTAAAAAAGAGAGGGGGGGCACTAATTACGCGCAGTATTAAATGATACAGCAGCTATAAGGGGAAAAACACTTATATAAGGTTATCCCTGTATATATATAGCGCTCTGGTGTGTGCTGGCAAACTCTCCCTCTGTCTCCCCAAAGGGCTAGTGGGGTCCTGTCCTCTATCAGAGCATTCCCTGTGTGTGTGCTGTATGTCGGTACTTTTGTGTCGACATGTATGAGGAGAAAAATGATGTGGAGACGGAGCAGATTGCCTGTAATAGTGATGTCACCCCCTAGGGGGTCGACACCTGAGTGGATGAACTGTTGGAAGAAATTACGTGACAGTGTCAGCTCTGTATAAAAGACAGTGGTTGACATGAGACAGCCGGCTACTCAGCTTGTGCCTGTCCAGACGTCTCATAGGCCGTCAGGGGCTCTAAAGCGCCCGTTACCTCAGATGGCAGCTATAGACGCCGACACGTATACTGACTCCAGTGTCGACGGTGAAGAGACAAATGTGACTTCCAGTAGGGCCACACGTAACATGATTGAGGCAATGAAAAATGTTTTACACATTTCTGATAATACGAGTACCACCAAAAAGGGGTATTATGTTCGGTGAGGAAAAACTACCTGTAGTTTTCCTGAATCTGAGAAATTAAATGAGGTGTGTGATGATGCGTGGGTTTCCCCCGATAACAACTGATAATTTCTAAAATGTTATTGGCATTATATCCTTTCCCGCCAGAGGTTAGGGTGCGTTGGGAAACACCCCCTAGGGTGGATAAAGCGCTCACACGCTTGTAAGGGCTCTACCCTCTCCTGAGATGGCCGCCCTTAAGGATCCTGCTGATAGAAAGCAGGAGGGTATCCTAAAATGTATTTACACACATACTGGTGTTATACTGCGACCAGCAATCGCCTCAGCCTGGATTTGCAGTGCTGGGTTGGCGTGGTCGGATTCCCTGACTGAAAATATTGATACCCTAGATAGGGACAGTATATTTTTGCCTATAGAGCATTTAAAAGATGCATTTCTATATATGCGTGATGCACAGCGGAATATTTGCCGACTGGCATCAAGTCTAAGTGCGTTGTCCATTTCTACCAGTAGAGGGTTATGGACACGTCAGTGGTCAGGTGATGCGTATTCCAAACGGCATTTGGAAGTATTGCCTTATTAAGGGGAGGAGTTATTTGGGGTCGGTCTTTCAGACCTGGTGGCCACGGCAACAGCTGGGAAATCCACGTTTGTACCCCAGGTCGCCTCTCAACATGAGAAGACGCCGTATTATCAGGCGCAGTCTTTTCGTGGACAAGCGGGCAAAAGGTTCCTCATTTCTGCCCCGTGACAGAGGGAGAGGAAAAAGGCTGCAGAAATCAGCCAGTTCCCAGGAACAGAAACCCTCTCCCGCCTCTGCCAAGCCCTCAGTATACGCTGGGGCTTTACAAGCAGAATCAGGCACGGTGGGGGGCCCGTCTCAATGAATTTCAGACTGGATCAGCACCGGCCGGTGTTGAAGCAGGGGTCTAGCCTGACTTAGGGCATTGTAAATGGCCCTTAGTTCCAGAATATTTATGTGTAGGGAAGTCTCCTGACTTTTCCATAGCCTTGGAAGTTTCTTCCCTGTGTGACTGCCCCCCAGCCTCGAAGGCTGGCATCCGTGGTCACCAGGACCCAGTCCTGTATGCCGAATCTGCGGCCCCCTAGAAGATGAGCACTCTGCAGCCACCACAACAGCGACACCCTGGCCCTTGGAGACAGGGTTATCCGCCGATGCATCTGAAGATGCGACCCGGACCACTTGTCCAACAGATCCCACTGGAAAATCCTTGCATGGGACCTGGCGAATGGAATTTCTTCGTAAGAAGCTACCATCCTTCCCAGGGCTCGCGTGCATTGATGCACCGACACCTGTATACGTATTAGGAGGTCTCTGTCTAGAGACGACAACTCCTTGGACTTCTACTCCGGGAGAAACCCTTTTTATCCTGTTCTGTGTCCAGAACCATACCCAGGAACAGTAGACGCGTTGTAGGAACCAGCTGCGACTTTGGAATATTCAGAATCCAGCCGTGCTGTTGTAGCACTTCCCGAGATAGTGCTACTCCGCCGAACAACTGCTCCCTGGACCTCGCCTTTATAAGGAGATCGTCCAAGTACGGGATAATTATTTCGGCCATTACCTTGGTAAATACCTCGGTGCCGGGGACAGACCAACGGCAATGTCTGGAATTGGTAATGACAATCCTGTACCACAATTTTGAGGTACTCCTGGTGAAGAGGGTAAATAGGGACATGCAGGTAAGCATCCTTGATGTCCAGTGATACCATGAAATTCTCCAGGCTTGCAATAATCGCCCTGAGCGATTCCATTTTGAACTTGAACCTTCGTATATAAGTGTTCAAGGCTTTCAATTTTAGAATGGGTCTCACCGAACCGTCTGGTTTCGGTACCACAACATTTTGGAATAGTAACCCCGGCCTTGTTGAAGGAGGGGTACCTTGATTTCACCTGCTGGAAGTACAGCTTGTGAATTGCCGCCAGTACTACCTTTCTCCGAGGGCAGCAGGCAAGGCTGATGTGAGGTAACGGCGAGGGGGAGTCGCCTCGAACTCCAGCCTGTATCCCTGTGATACTATTTGCAGAACCTAGGGATCCACCTGTGGGCAAGCCCACTGGTCCCTGAAGTTCCCGAGACGCGCCCCTACCGCACCTGTCTCCACCTGTGGAGCCCCAACGTCATGCGGTGGACTCAGAGGAAGCGGGGGAAGATTTTTGATCCTGGGAACTAGCTGCTGGTGCAGCTTTTTCCTTCTTCCCTTGTCTCTGTGCAGAAAGGAAGCGCCTTTGACCCGCTTGCTTTTCTGAAGCCGAAAGGACTGTACCTGAAAATACGGTGCTTTCTTAGGCTGTGAGGAAACCTGAGGTAAAAAAATTTCTTCCCAGCTGTTGCTGTGGATACGAGGTCCCAGAGACCATCCCCATACAATTCCTCACCCTTATAAGACAGAATCTCCATGTGCCTTTTATAGGCAGCATCACCTGTCCACTGCTGGGTTTCTAATACCCTCCTGGCAGAATGGACATTGCATTAATTCTGGATGCCAGCCGGCAAATATCCCTCTGTGCATCCTTTATATCTAAGACGACGTCTTTAATATGCTCTATGTTAGCAAACTATTATCCCTGTCTTAGAGTATTAATATTATCTGACTGGGTATTAGACCACGCTGCAGCAGCACTATTTATGCTGAGGCAATTGCAGGTCTCAGTATATAACCTGAGTGTGTATATACAGACTTCAGGATAGCCTCCTGCTTTTTATTAGCAGGCTCCTTCAAGGTGGCCGTATCCTAAGACGGCAGTGCCACCTTTTTTGACAAACGTGTGAGCGCCTTATCCACCCTAAGGGATATCTCCCAACGTGACCTATCCTCTGGCGGGAAAGGATACGCCATCAGTAACTTTTTAGAAATTACCAGTTTCTTATCGGGGGAACCCACGCTACTTTACACACTTCATTCATTCATCTGATGGGGGAACAAAACACTGGCTGCTTTTTCTCCCCAAAAATAAAACCCCTTTTATGTGGTACTTGGGTTCATGTCAGAAATGCGTAACACATTTTTCATTGCCGAGATCATGTAACGGATGTTCCTAGTGGATTGTGTATATGTGTCAACCTCGTCGACACTGGAGTCAGACTCCGTGTCGACATCTGTGTCTGCCATCTGAGGTAACGGGCGCTTTTTTGAGCCCCTGATGGCCTTTGAGACGCCTGGGCAGGCGCGGGCTGAGAAGCCGGCTGTCCCACAGCTGTTTTACGTCATCCAGCCTTCTATGTAAGGAGTTGACATTGTCGGTTAATACCTTCCACCTATCCATCCACTCTGGTGTCGGCCCCACAGGGGGCGACATCCCATTTATTGGCCTCTGCTCCACCTCCACGTAACCTTCCTCATCCCACATGTCGACACAGCCGTACCGACACACCGCACACACACAGGGAATGCTCTGACTGAGGACAGGACCCCACAAAGTCCTTTGGGGAGACAGAGAGAGAGTATGCCAGCACACACCAGAGCGCTATATAATGCAGGGATTAACACTATAACTGAGTGATTTTTCCCCCAATAGCTGCTTGTATAAACAATATTGCGCCTAAATTTAGTGCCCCCCCTCTCTTTTTAACCCTTTGAGCCTGAAAACTACAGGGGAGAGCCTGGGGAGCTGTCTTCCAGCTGCACTGTGAAGAGAAAATGGCGCCAGTGTGCTGAGGGAGATAGCTCCACCCCTTTTTCGCTGACTTTTCTCCCGCTTTTTTATGGATTCTGGCAGGGGTATTTATCACATATATAGCCTCTGGGGCTATATATTGTGATGATTTTGCCAGGCAAGGTGTTTATATTGCTGCTCAGGGCGCCCCCCCCCCCCCCAGCGCCCTGCCCCCATCAGTGACCGGAGTGTGAGGTGTGCATGAGGAGCAATGGCGCACAGCTGCAGTGCTGTGCGCTACCTTGGTGAAGACTGAAGTCTTCTGCCGCCGATTTTCCGGAACACTTCTTGCTTCTGGCTCTGTAAGGGGGCCGGCGGCGCGGCTCCGGGACCGAACATCAATGGCCGGTTCCATGCGGTCGATCCCTCTGGAGCTAATGGTGTCCAGTAGCCTAAGAAGCCCAAGCTACCACCAGTTAGGTAGGTTCGCTTCTTCTCCCCTTAGTCCCTCGCTGCAGTGAGTCTGTTGCCAGCAGATCTCACTGTAAAATAAAAAACCTAAAATATACTTTCTTTCTAGGAGCTCAGGAGAGCCCCTAGTGTGCATCCAGCTCAGCCGGGCACAAGAATCTAACTGAGGTCTGGAGGAGGGTCTTAGTGGGAGGAGCCAGTGCACACCAGGTAGTCCTAAAGCTTTCTTTAGTTGTGCCCAGTCTCCTGCGGAGCCGCTAATCCCCATGGTCCTTACGGAGTCCCAGCATCCACTTAGGACGTCAGAGAAACAATATTTTATGCCTGCACCAATATAAAGTAATGCCTTATGTCCCTTTTGTGCATGTCTGTCGACTGTTTATGTGCTACTCAAGTACGGTTGGTACAATCAGGTATCTAATATTTTATGATTGCTGGTCACATGAATATTAAATATATTAAATGCATAGCAAGCACAGTTATCAACAGACATTGGTGGTCATTCCGAGTTGATCGCTCGCTAGCCGTTTTTAGCAGCCATGCAAACGCTATGCCGCCTCCCACTGGGAATGTATGTTAGCTTATCAGCAATGCGAACGAAAGGATCGCAGAGCGGCTACAAAGTTTTTTTGTGCAATTTTAGAGTAGATCAAAACCTACTCAGCGCTTGCAATCATTTAAGACTGTTCAGTTCCTGTTTGACGTCACAAACACGCCCTGCGTTCGCCCAGCCACGCCTGCATTTTTTCCGAACACTCCCTGAAACCGGTCAGTTGACACCCAGAAACGCCCACTTCATGTCAATCACTCTGCGGCCAGCAGTGCGACCGAAAAGCTTCGCTAGACCCTGTGTGAAACTACATCGTTCATTGTAATAGTACGTTGCGCGTGCGCATTGCGCCGCATGCGCAGAAGTGCCTTTTTTTTGCCTCATCGCTGCACAACGAACGAATGTAGCTAGCGAACAACTCGGAAAGACCACCATTAGGTGGATTTACCGCTTAGTACTGGGTGGTTATATATGCTATACCAGTTGTAAGATTGCTAGGTGATATCTATGTGAGCTTTAATACTTGTAAACTACCCAATAAATTAATACCACACCTCATACCTTATTGACACTAGCACGACTTTTTATGAGCCACCTCTGCGACATTGTTGATCACCTTTCATGTTTTGTAAATGTGTTGGTGATGTGTTTGGGTATTAACCACTCTATGACTTCTGATTGTTTGAACATAAAATAGTGGTTTTTTATAGCAGTCGCCGGATTTACCGATCAGTAGCAGGTGGTTATGTATGTTACACTACCTCAAAAACGGCTGTTTTGTGCTTAACTGAGTCATAGTACTCTAATTGCTATATCTTGTCCTTTATAAATGAAAACATAACATTTTGTTCAGGAACTGACATCTGTGCACCATAGTAACAAAACAAGAAAAAAATAAAATGTTACAAAACCCAGAACGTAGTTTAGTATCAAAAAAGAATACAAAGCAGAGAGAGGAAAAACATAGCAGAAAATAGTATTAAGGAGAAGGGAAAGAAAATGAACAAGATAAGAGAAATAAGAGAAGAAAGAAGAAATAAAGAAAGGGAAAGAAAGCCTCACATCCTGGGGTAAAGGAAAGTCAAACTAGGGTGAAGGAATCCAGATTGTAGAAGTCCAGCCAGTCTAGTACTTCCAACTACCCAACACCTGTACAGTCGTGCAATTACTTATAATGGTCAAATTCCTCGACCAATACCCAGGGGTACCAAGTCCCAGTAAATTTCCGATTATGAGAGGACAAAGAGGATGTGAGATCATCCATAGTCATGGAATGGTCAATGTAAGTGCACCATTCAACCATGGTAGAGATAGAGACTGATCTCCAGTGTACTGGTATGACAGCCAAGTAGACACTACGAATATGTCTGAGCAGGGTCTTTTTATAGAGTGATTGAGGTCTACATAAGAGGTTCGGCAACCAAAAACATTTGGCCCACGGGTAAGTCTTCCTAGAGAATAAAACTAGCCATCTCTACCACTAGGGTGGCCAATCCCTGGATTGGCGGGATCCCGGGATTTAGGACAAAAATCAACCGGGATTCAATCCCGGGATTGAAAGCTCCAATCCTGGGGATTGCGGGATTAAGCAGCAGTTTAATGCTGGGCAGCGTTGAGCGTCCTCAGGATGCTCAACGCTGCCCGGCTCCCTCCTCTCCCTGCGCAGCGTGACCACTGCCCAGCTCCCTCCACTCCCTGTTCAGCATGAACTCTAACTCTGAGGTCACACTGCGTAGTCACCAGCCGCTGAGCCCCATGGGAACCCGCCCATCACCTGACATCGTTCCTGGATGAAGATTTCCACCGCCTGCCACGCCAGTTTTGGGAGTTATATGGGTGCTGCGGTGTGAGGTGATGCAGATGGGGAGAGGCAAGGCTGGCCATTGGGTAACGGGCGGACACGCATTAAAAAAGTCAATCCCGGGAATCCCAGAATTGACCATTTTTCAATCCCGATGCCCGGGATTGGCCACCCTGTCTACCACCTTATGCCAGAAAGGTTGAAGGCAAGGACAGTCCCACCATATTGTGTTGTGGAGTGTCAACCTCCGCCATGCATCTCCAACAAGAGTTAGAGACTCCAGGATACATTTTAGCAAGCAGGCTAGGGCAGCGATACCAGCGGGAGAGTACTTTAAATTGAGTTTACACCACCAACACGTTCGATGAACTATAAAACATATTACAAAGTATTTCTAGCCAATAGTCCTCACCCACCAGACCCTGTAGGTCCGATTCCCAATCATGCATATATTTAAGCTTAGCAGAGAAAACGTGGTCAATCAGATACTTGTAGATATAGATAAGGGAAAGGTGGTGGGACAGGTAAGATTGAGAGAGGCACATATTTTCAAATGGAGTAGTCTCACGCCTAATTTCGACCGATGAACATAAACCCATAAAGAAATAATACGATTTTTACTCACCGGTAAATCTATTTCTCGTAGTCCGTAGTGGATGCTGGGACTCCGTAAGGACCATGGGGATTAGCGGCTCCGCAGGAGACTGGGCACAACTAAAGAAAGCTTTAGGACTACCTGGTGTGCACTGGCTCCTCCCACTAAGACCCTCCTCCAGACCTCAGTTAGGATACTGTGCCCGGAAGAGCTGACACAATAAGGAAGGATTTTGAATCCCGGGTAAGACTCATACCAGCCACACCAATCACACCGTATAACTCGTGATACCATACCCAGTTAACAGTATGAAATATAACTGAGCCTCTCAACAGATGGCTCAACAATAACCCTTTAGTTAGGCAATAACTATAAACAAGTATTGCAGACAATCCGCACTTGGGATGGGCGCCCAGCATCCACTACGGACTACGAGAAATAGATTTACCGGTGAGTAAAATCTTATTTTCTCTGACGTCCTAAGTGGATGCTGGGACTCCGTAAGGACCATGGGGATTATACCAAAGCTCCCAAACGGGCGGGAGAGTGCGGATGACTCTGCAGCACCGAATGAGCAAACTCTAGGTCCTCCTCAGCCAGGGTATCAAACTTGTAGACTCTTACAAAAATGTTTTAACCCGACCAAGTAACAGCTCGGCAAAGTTGTAAAGCCGAGACCCCTCGGGCAGCCGCCCAAGAAGAGCCCACTTTCCTCGTGGAATGGGCTTTTACAGATTTAGGGTGCGGCAGTCCAGCCGCAGAATGTGCAAGTTGAATCGTGCTACAGATCCAGCGAGCAATCGTCTGCTTAGAAGCAGGAGCACCCACCTTGTTGGGTGCATACAGGATAAATAGCGAGTCAGTTTTTCTGACTCCAGCTGTCCTGGAAACATATACTTTTCAGGGCCCTGACTACGTCCAGTAACTTGGAATCCTCCAAGTCCCAAGTAGCCGCAGGCACCACAATAGGTTGGTTCACATGAAAACTGATACCACCTTAGGAAGGAATTGGGATCGAGTCCTCAATTCCGCCTTATCCATATAAAATACAGATAAGGGCTTATGTATGACAAACCGCCAATTCTGATACACGCCTGGCCGACGCCAAGGCCCACAGAATGACCACTTTCCACGTGAGGTATTCTAGCTCCACGGATTTAAGTGGCTCAACCCAATGCGACTTCAGGAAATCCAACACCACGTTGAGATCCCACGGTGCCACTGGAGGCACAAACGGGGGCTGACTATGCAGCACTCCCTTAACAAAAGTCTGAACTTCAGGCAGTGAAGCCAGTTCAATTTTGGAAGAAAATCGATAGAGCCGAAATCTGGACCTTAATGGAACCCAATTTTAGGCCCATAGTCACCTCTGACTGTAGGAAGTGCAGAAATCGACCTAGCTGAAATTTCTCCTTTGGGGCCTTCCTAGCCTCACAGTACGCAACATATTTCCGCCATATGTGGTGATAAAGGTTTGCGTTCACTTCTTTCCTAGCTTTAAATAGCGTAGGGATAACTTCCTCCGGAATTCCCTTTTCCTTCAGGATCCGGCGTTCAACCGCCATGCCGTCCAACGCAGCCGCGGTACGTCTTGGAACAGACAGGCCCCCTGCTGCAGCAGGTCCTGTCTGAGCGGCAGTGGCCATGGGTCCTCTGAGATAATTTCTTGGAGTTCTGGTTACCAAGCTCTTCTTGGCCAACCCGGAACAATGAGTATAGTTCTTACTCCTCTCCTTCTTATTATTCTCATTACCCTGGGTAAGAGAGGCAGAGAAGGGAACACATACACCGACTGGTACACCCACGGTGTTACCAGAGCGTCCACAGCTATCGCCTGAGGGTCCTTGACCTGGCACAATATCTTTGTAACCTTTAGTTGAGGCGGGACGCCATCATGTCCACCTGTGGCCTTTCCCAACGGTGTACAATCATTTTGAAGACTTCTGGATGAAGTCCCCACTCTCCCGGGTGGAGGTCGTGTCTTCTGAAAAAGTCTGCTTCGCAGTTGTCCACTCCGGGAATGAACACTGCTGACAGTGCTAACACATGATTTTCCGCCCATCGGAGAATCCTTGTGGCTTCTGCCATCGCCATCCTGCTTCTTGTGCCGCCATGTCGGTTTACATGAGCGACCGCCGTGATGTTGTCTGACTGGATCAGCACCGGCCGGTGTTGAAGCAGGGGTCTAGCCTGACTTAGGGCATTGTAAATGGCCCTTAGTTCCAGAATATTTATGTGTAGAGAAGTCTCCTGACTTTTCCATAGCCTTGGAAGTTTCTTCCCTGTGTGACTGCCCCCCAGCCTCGAAGGCTGGCATCCGTTGTCACCAGGACCCAGTCCTGTATGCCGAATCTGCGGCCCCCTAGAAGATGAGCACTCTGCAGCCACCACAACAGCGACACCCTGGCCCTTGGAGACAGGGTTATCCGCCGATGCATCTGAAGATGCGACCCGGACCACATGTCCAACAGATCCCACTGGAAAATCCTTGCATGGGACCTGGCGAATGGAATTTCTTCGTAAGAAGCTACCATCTTTCCCAGGGCTCGCGTGCATTGATGCACCGACACCTGTATACGTATTAGGAGGTCTCTGTCTAGAAACGACAACTCCTTGGACTTCTCCTCCGGGAGAAACCCTTTTTATCCTGTTCTGTGTCCAGAACCATACCCAGGAACAGTAGACGCATCGTAGGAACCAGCTGCGACTTTGGAATATTCAGAATCCAGCCGTGCTGTTGTAGCACTTCCCGAGATAGTGCTACTCCGACGAACAACTGCTCCCTGGACCTCGCCTTTATAAGGAGATCGTCCAAGTATGGGATAATTATTTCGGCCATTACCTTGGTAAATACCTCGGTGCCGGGGACAGACCAACGGCAACGTCTGGAATTGGTAATGACAATCCAGTACCACAATTTTGAGGTACTCCTGGTGAAGAGGGTAAATAGGGACATGCAGGTAAGCATCCTTGATGTCCAGTGATACCATGAAATTCTCCAGGCTTGCAATAATCGCCCTGAGCGATTCCATTTTGAACTTGAACCTTCGTATATAAGTGTTCAAGGCTTTCAATTTTAGAATGGGTCTCACCGAACCGTCTGGTTTCGGTACCACAACATTTTGGAATAGTAACCCCGGCTTTGTTGAAGGAGGGGTACCTTGATTTCACCTGCTGGAAGTACAGCTTGTGAATTGCCGCCAGTACTACCTTTCTCCGAGGGCAGCAGGCAAGGCTGATGTGAGGTAACGGCGAGGGGGAGTCGCCTCGAACTTGATACTATTTGCAGAACCTAGGGATCCACCTGTAAGCAAGCCCACTGGTCCCTGAAGTTCCCGAGACGCGCCCCTACCGCACCTGTCTCCACCTGTGGAGCCCCAGTGTCATGCGGTGGACTCAGAGGAAGCGGGGGAAGATTTTTGATCCTGGGAACTGGTTGCTGGTGCAGCTTTTTCATTCTTCCCTTGTCTCTGTGCAGAAAGGAAGCGCCTTTGACCCGCTTGCTTTTCTGAAGCCGAAAGGACTGTACCTGAAAATACGGTGCTTTCTTAGGCTGTGAGGAAACCTGAGGTAAAATTTTTTCTTCCCAGCTGTTGCTGTGGATACGAGGTCCCAGAGACCATCCCCAAACAATTCCTCACCCTTATAAGGCAGAATCTCCATGTGCCTTTTACAGGCAGCATCACCTGTCCACTGCCGGGTTTCTAATACCCTCCTGGCAGAATGGACATTGCATTAATTCTGGATGCCAGCCGGCAAATATCCCTCTGTGCATCCTTTATATATAAGACGACGTCTTTAATATGCTCTATGTTAGCAAACTATTATCCCTGTCTTAGAGTATTAATATTATCTGACAGGGTATCAGACCACACTGCAGCAGCACTATTTATGCTGAGGCAATTGCAGGTCTCAGTATATAACCTGAGTGTGTATATACAGACTTCAGGACAGCCTCCTGCTTTTTATCAGCAGGCTCCTTCAAGGTGGCCGTATCCTAAGACGGCAGTGCCACCTTTTTTGACAAACGTGTGAGCGCCTTATCCACCCTAAGGGATATCTCCCAACGTGACCTATCCTCTGGCGGGAAAGGGTACGCCATCAGTAACTTTTTAGAAATTACCAGTTTCTTATCGGGGGAACCCACGCTACTTTACACACTTCATTCATTCATCTGATGGGGGAACAAAACACTGGCTGCTTTTTCTCCCCAAAAATAAAACCCCTTTTATGTGGTACTTGGGTTCATGTCAGAAATGCGTAACACATTTTTCATTGCCGAGATCATGTAACGGATGTTCCTAGTGGATTGTGTATATGTCTCAACCTCGTCGACACTGGAGTCAGACTCCGTGTCGACATCTGTGTCTGCCATCTGAGGTAACGGGCGTTTTTTGAGCCCCTGATGGCCTTTGAGACGCCTGGGCAGGCGCGGGCTGAGAAGCTGGCTGTCCCACAGCTGTTACGTCATCCAGCCTTTTATGTAAGGAGTTGACATTGTCGGTTAATACCTTCCACCTATCCATCCACTCTGGTGTCGGCCCCACAGGGGGCGACATCCCATTTATCGGCCTCTGCTCCACCTCCACGTAACCTTCCTCATCCAACATGTCGACACAGCCGTACCGACACACCGCACACACACAGGGAATGCTCTGACTGAGGACAGGACCCCACAAAGTCCTTTGGGGAGACAGAGAGAGAGTATGCCAGCACACACCAGAGCGCTATATAATGCAGGGATTAACACTATAACTGAGTGATTTTTCCCCCAATAGCTGCTTGTATACATATATTGCGCCTAAATTTAGTGCCCCCCCTCTCTTTTTAACCCTTTGAGCCTGAAAACTACAGGGGAGAGCCTGGGGAGCTGTCTTCCAGCTGCACTGTGAAGAAAAAATGGCGCCAGTGTGCTGAGGGAGAAGCCCCGCCCCTTTTTCGGCTGACTTTTCTCCCGCTTTTTTATGGATTCTGGCAGGGGTAATTTATCACATATATAGCCCTGGGACTATATATTGTGATGATTTGCCAGCCAAGGTGTCTTATATTGCCCTCAGGGCGCCCCCCCCAGCGCCCTGCACCCATCAGTGACCGGAGTGTGAGGTGTACATGAGGAGCAATGGCGCACAGCTGCAGTGCTGTGCGCTACCTTGGTGAAGACCGAAGTCTTCTGCCGCCGATTTTCTGGACTCTTCATGCTTCTGGCTCTGTAAGGGGGACGGCGGCGCGGCTCCGGGAACGAACACCAAGGTCGGGTCCTGCGGTCGATCCCTCTGGAGCTAATGGTGTCCAGTAGCCTAAGAAGCCCAAACTACCACCTGTTAGGTAGGTTCGCTTCTTCTCCCCTTAGTCCCTCGCTGCAGTGAGTCTGTTGCCAGCAGATCTCACTGTAAAATAAAAAACCTAAATATACTTTCTTTCTAGGAGCTCAGGAGAGCCCCTAGTGTGCATCCAGCTCAGCCGGGCACAAGAATCTAACTGAGGTCTGGAGGAGGGTCTTAGTGGGAGGAGCCAGTGCACACCAGGTAGTCCTAAAGCTTTCTTTAGTTGTGCCCAGTCTCCTGCGGAGCCGCTAATCCCCATGGTCCTTACGGAGTCCCAGCATCCACTTAGGACGTCAGAGAAATATATATATATATATATATATATATTTGTTTTTTTAAACATATTTTTATTGAAGCAATATGCTATACATTCCACAATGTACAATACAGAGAAAAAGTTTGTACAAAAATATCATAAAACATTAAAGTTACATTCATAAGGTATTGTTGTTGAGTTCTTGTGTCTTCTATGGAGACTAGAGGTCCCAAACGTCGCCAAAATTAACACTGGATTTTAGAGATGAGCGCCTGAAATTTTTCGGGTTTTGTGTTTTGGTTTTGGGTTCGGTTCCGCGGCCGTGTTTTGGGTTCGAACGCGTTTTGGCAAAACCTCACCGAATTTTTTTTGTCGGATTCGGGTGTGTTTTGGATTCGGGTGTTTTTTTCAAAAAACACTAAAAAACAGCTTAAATCATAGAATTTGGGGGTCATTTTGATCCCAAAGTATTATTAACCTCAAAAACCATAATTTACACTCATTTTCAGTCTATTCTGAATACCTCACACCTCACAATATTATTTTAGTCCTAAAATTTGCACCGAGGTCGCTGTGTGAGTAAGATAAGCGACCCTAGTGGCCGACACAAACACCGGGCCCATCTAGGAGTGGCACTGCAGTGTCACGCAGGATGTCCCTTCCAAAAAACCCTCCCCAAACAGCACATGACGCAAAGAAAAAAAGAGGCGCAATGAGGTAGCTGTGTGAGTAAGATTAGCGACCCTAGTGGCCGACACAAACACCGGGCCCATCTAGGAGTGGCACTGCAGTGTCACGCAGGATGGCCCTTCCAAAAAACCCTCCCCAAACAGCACATGACGCAAAGAAAAAAAGAGGCGCAATGAGGTAGCTGTGTGAGTAAGATTAGCGACCCTAGTGGCCGACACAAACACCGGGCCCATCTAGGAGTGGCACTGCAGTGTCACGCAGGATGTCCCTTCCAAAAAACCCTCCCCAAACAGCACATGACGCAAAGAAAAAAAGAGGCGCAATGAGGTAGCTGTGTGAGTAAGATTAGCGACCCTAGTGGCCGACACAAACACCGGGCCCATCTAGGAGTGGCACTGCAGTGTCACGCAGGATGTCCCTTCCAAAAAAACCCTCCCCAAACAGCACATGACGCAAAGAAAAAAAGAGGCGCAATGAGGTAGCTGACTGTGTGAGTAAGATTAGCGACCCTAGTGGCCGACACAAACACCGGGCCCATCTAGGAGTGGCACTGCAGTGTCACGCAGGATGTCCCTTCCAAAAAACCCTCCCCAAACAGCACATGACGCAAAGAAAAAAAGAGGCGCAATGAGGTAGCTGACTGTGTGAGTAAGATTAGCGACCCTAGTGGCCGACACAAACACCGGGCCCATCTAGGAGTGGCACTGCAGTGTCACGCAGGATGTCCCTTCCAAAAAACCCTCCCCAATCAGCACATGATGCAAAGAAAAAGAAAAGAAAAAAGAGGTGCAAGATGGAATTGTCCTTGGGCCCTCCCACCCACCCTTATGTTGTATAAACAAAACAGGACATGCACACTTTAACCAACCCATCATTTCAGTGACAGGGTCTGCCACACGACTGTGACTGATATGACGGGTTGGTTTGGACCCCCCCCAAAAAAGAAGCAATTAATCTCTCCTTGCACAAACTGGCTCTACAGAGGCAAGATGTCCACCTCATCTTCACCCTCCGATATATCACCGTGTACATCCCCCTCCTCACAGATTATCAATTCGTCCCCACTGGAATCCACCATCTCAGCTCCCTGTGTACTTTGTGGAGGCAATTGCTGCTGGTCAATGTCTCCGCGGAGGAATTGATTATAATTCATTTTAATGAACATCATCTTCTCCACATTTTCTGGATGTAACCTCGTACGCCGATTGCTGACAAGGTGAGCGGCGGCACTAAACACTCTTTCGGAGTACACACTTGTGGGAGGGCAACTTAGGTAGAATAAAGCCAGTTTGTGCAAGGGCCTCCAAATTGCCTCTTTTTCCTGCGAGTATAAGTACGGACTGTGTGACGTGCCTACTTGGATGCGGTCACTCATATAATCCTCCACCATTCTATCAATGTTGAGAGAATCATATGCAGTGACAGTAGACGACATGTCCGTAATCGTTGTCAGGTCCTTCAGTCCGGACCAGATGTCAGCATCAGCAGTCGCTCCAGACTGCCCTGCATCACCGCCAGCGGGTGGGCTCGGAATTCTGAGCCTTTTCCTCGCACCCCCAGTTGCGGGAGAATGTGAAGGAGGAGATGTTGACAGGTCGCGTTCCGCTTGACTTGACAATTTTGTCACCAGCAGGTCTTTCAACCCCAGCAGACCTGTGTCTGCCGGAAAGAGAGATCCAAGGTAGGCTTTAAATCTAGGATCGAGCACGGTGGCCAAAATGTAGTGCTCTGATTTCAACAGATTGACCACCCGTGAATCCTTGTTAAGCGAATTAAGGGCTGCATCCACAAGTCCCACATGCCTAGCGGAATCGCTCCCTTTTAGCTCCTTCTTCAATGCCTCCAGCTTCTTCTGCAAAAGCCTGATGAGGGGAATGACCTGACTCAGGCTGGCAGTGTCTGAACTGACTTCACGTGTGGCAAGTTCAAAGGGCATCAGAACCTTGCACAACGTTGAAATCATTCTCCACTGCACTTGAGACAGGTGCATTCCACCTACTATATCGTGCTCAATTGTATAGGCTTGAATGGCCTTTTGCTGCTCCTCCAACCTCTGAAGCATATAGAGGGTTGAATTCCACCTCGTTACCACTTCTTGCTTCAGATGATGGCAGGGCAGGTTCAGTAGTTTTTGGTGGTGCTCCAGTCTTCTGTACGTGGTGCCTGTACGCCGAAAGTGTCCCGCAATTTTTCTGGCCACCGACAGCATCTCTTGCACGCCCCTGTCGTTTTTAAAAAATTCTGCACCACCAAATTCAAGGTATGTGCAAAACATGGGACGTGCTGGAATTTGCCCATATTTAATGCACACACAATATTGCTGGCGTTGTCCGATGCCACAAATCCACAGGAGAGTCCAATTGGGGTAAGCCATTCCGCGATGATCTTCCTCAGTTGCCGTAAGAGGTTTTCAGCTGTGTGCGTATTCTGGAAAGCGGTGATACAAAGCGTAGCCTGCCTAGGAAAGAGTTGGCGTTTGCGAGATGCTGCTACTGGTGCCGCCGCTGCTGTTCTTGCGGCGGGAGTCCATACATCTACCCAGTGGGCTGTCACAGTCATATAGTCCTGACCCTGCCCTGCTCCACTTGTCCACATGTCCGTGGTTAAGTGGACATTGGGTACAACTGCATTTTTTAGGACACTGGTGAGTCTTTTTCTGACGTCCGTGTACATTCTCGGTATCGCCTGCCTAGAGAAGTGGAACCTAGATGGTATTTGGTAACGGGGGCACACTGCCTCAATAAATTGTCTAGTTCCCTGTGAACTAACGGCGGATACCGGACGCACGTCTAATACCAACATAGTTGTCAAGGACTCAGTTATCCGCTTTGCAGTAGGATGACTGCTGTGATATTTCATCTTCCTCGCAAAGGACTGTTGAACAGTCAATTGCTTACTGGAAGTAGTACAAGTGGGCTTACGACTTCCCCTCTGGGATGACCATCGACTCCCAGCGGCAACAACAGCAGCGCCAGCAGCAGTAGACGTTACACGCAAGGATGCATCGGAGGAATCCCAGGCAGGAGAGGACTCGTCAGAATTGCCAGTGACATGGCCTGCAGGACTATTGGCATTCCTGGGGAAGGAGGAAATTGACACTGAGGGAGTTGGTGGGGTGGTTTGCGTGAGCTTGGTTACAAGAGGAAGGGATTTACTGGTCAGTGGACTGCTTCCGCTGTCACCCAAAGTTTTTGAACTTGTCACTGACTTATTATGAATGCGCTGCAGGTGACGTATAAGGGAGGATGTTCCGAGGTGGTTAACGTCCTTACCCCTACTTATTACAGCTTGACAAAGGGAACACACGGCTTGACACCTGTTGTCCGCATTTCTGGTGAAATACCTCCACACCGAAGAGCTGATTTTTTTGGTATTTTCACCTGGCATGTCAACGGCCATATTCCTCCCACGGACAACAGGTGTCTCCCCGGGTGCCTGACTTAAACAAACCACCTCACCATCAGAATCCTCCTGGTCAATTTCCTCCCCAGCGCCAGCAACACCCATATCCTCCTCATCCTGGTGTACTTCAACACTGACATCTTCAATCTGACTATCAGGAACTGGACTGCGGGTGCTCCTTCCAGCACTTGCAGGGGGCGTGCAAATGGTGGAAGGCGCATGCTCTTCACGTCCAGTGTTGGGAAGGTCAGGCATCGCAACCGACACAATTGGACTCTCCTTGTGGATTTGGGATTTCAAAGAACGCACAGTTCTTTGCGGTGCTTTTGCCAGCTTGAGTCTTTTCAGTTTTCTAGCGAGAGGCTGAGTGCTTCCATCCTCATGTGAAGCTGAACCACTAGCCATGAACATAGGCCAGGGCCTCAGCCGTTCCTTGCCACTCCGTGTGGTAAATGGCATATTGGCAAGTTTACGCTTCTCCTCCGACAATTTTATTTTAGGTTTTGGAGTCCTTTTTTTACTGATATTTGGTGTTTTGGTTTTGACATGCTCTGTACTATGCCATTGGGCATCGGCCTTGGCAGACGACGTTGCTGGCATTTCATCGTCTCGGCCATGACTAGTGGCAGCAGCTTCAGCACGAGGTGGAAGTGGATCTTGATCTTTCCCTAATTTTGGAACCTCAACATTTTTGTTCTCCATATTTTAATAGGCACAACTAAAAGGCACCTCAGGTAAACAATGGAGATGGATGGATTGGATACTAGTATACAATTATGGACGGGCTGCCGAGTGCCGACACAGAGGTAGCCACAGCCGTGAACTACCGCACTGTACTGTGTCTGCTGCTAATATATAGACTGGTTGATAAAGAGATAGTATACTCGTAACTAGTATGTATGTATAAAGAAAGAAAAAAAAACCACGGTTAGGTGGTATATACAATTATGGACGGGCTGCCGAGTGCCGACACAGAGGTAGCCACAGCCGTGAACTACCGCACTGTACTGTGTCTGCTGCTAATATATAGACTGGTTGATAAAGAGATAGTATACTCGTAACTAGTATGTATGTATAAAGAAAGAAAAAAAAACCACGGTTAGGTGGTATATACAATTATGGACGGGCTGCCGAGTGCCGACACAGAGGTAGCCACAGCCGTGAACTACCGCACTGTACTGTGTCTGCTGCTAATATATAGACTGGTTGATAAAGAGATAGTATACTCGTAACTAGTATGTATGTATAAAGAAAGAAAAAAAAACCACGGTTAGGTGGTATATACAATTATGGACGGGCTGCCGAGTGCCGACACAGAGGTAGCCACAGCCGTGAACTACCGCACTGTACTGTGTCTGCTGCTAATATATAGACTGGTTGATAAAGAGATAGTATACTCGTAACTAGTATGTATGTATAAAGAAAGAAAAAAAAACCACGGTTAGGTGGTATATACAATTATGGACGGGCTGCCGAGTGCCGACACAGAGGTAGCCACAGCCGTGAACTACCGCACTGTACTGTGTCTGCTGCTAATATATAGACTGGTTGATAAAGAGATAGTATACTCGTAACTAGTATGTATGTATAAAGAAAGAAAAAAAAACCACGGTTAGGTGGTATATACAATTATGGACGGGCTGCCGAGTGCCGACACAGAGGTAGCCACAGCCGTGAACTACCGCACTGTACTGTGTCTGCTGCTAATATATAGACTGGTTGATAAAGAGATAGTATACTCGTAACTAGTATGTATGTATAAAGAAAGAAAAAAAAACCACGGTTAGGTGGTATATACAATTATGGACGGGCTGCCGAGTGCCGACACAGAGGTAGCCACAGCCGTGAACTACCGCACTGTACTGTGTCTGCTGCTAATATATAGACTGGTTGATAAAGAGATAGTATACTCGTAACTAGTATGTATGTATAAAGAAAGAAAAAAAAACCACGGTTAGGTGGTATATACAATTATGGACGGGCTGCCGAGTGCCGACACAGAGGTAGCCACAGCCGTGAACTACCGCACTGTACTGTGTCTGCTGCTAATATAGACTGGTTGATAAAGAGATAGTATACTACTAATATTATATATACTGGTGGTCAGGTCACTGGTCACTAGTCACACTGGCAGTGGCACTCCTGCAGCAAAAGTGTGCACTGTTTTAATATAATATTATGTACTCCTGGCTCCTGCTATAACCTATAACTGGCACTGCAGTAGTGCTCCCCAGTCTCCCCCACAATTATAAGCTGTGTGAGCTGAGCAGTCAGACAGATATATAATATATATAGATGATGCAGCACACTGGCCTGAGCCTGAGCAGTGCACACAGATATGGTATGTGACTGACTGAGTCACTGTGTGTATCGCTTTTTTCAGGCAGAGAACGGATATATTAAATAAACTGCACTGTGTGTCTGGTGGTCACTCACTATATAATATATTATGTACTCCTGGCTCCTGCTATAACCTATAACTGGCACTGCAGTAGTGCTCCCCAGTCTCCCCCACAATTATAAGCTGTGTGAGCTGAGCAGTCAGACAGATAATCAGATATATATAATATTATATATAGATAATAGATGATGCAGCACACTGGCCTGAGCCTGAGCAGTGCACACAGATATGGTATGTGACTGAGTCACTGTGTGCTGTGTATCGCTTTTTTCAGGCAGAGAACGGATTATAAATAAAACTGGTGGTCACTATCAGCAAAACTCTGCACTGTACTGAGTACTCCTAATGCTCCCCAAAATTAGTAAATCAAGTGTCTCTCTAATCTATTCTAAACGGAGAGGACGCCAGCCACGTCCTCTCCCTATCAATCTCAATGCACGTGTGAAAATGGCGGCGACGCGCGGCTCCTTATATAGAATCCGAGTCTCGCGATAGAATCCGAGCCTCGCGAGAATCCGACAGCGTCATGATGACGTTCGGGCGCGCTCGGGTTAACCGAGCAAGGCGGGAAGATCCGAGTCGCTCGGACCCGTGAAAAAAAACATGAAGTTCGTGCGGGTTCGGATTCAGAGAAACCGAACCCGCTCATCTCTACTGGATTTACTATATAGAAATACCGCAAAGCATTAAACAATCAGCGTATTGATTCTGCGCACACAAAAAATCCACAACCTACAAAAACACATCAGAATTACACAAATACATAAAATACCAAAATCAGTAAAGAAAAATAAGAGGGTTGTCTGCGCCCGTACTCCCATTTCCCCCGAGACTGTACGAGAAGAAACTTTACAATGTAATTGGTGGGTCTCCTCCCATTGTCCTGGTCACATACCACAAAGTATCAGTCAGAGAATTATGTATTTGCGATCTTATGGGGGTGGAAAGTGTGGCCTCATAGTTCTCCCACACCTCAAAAATAAATTCTACTTTTTTGTCTTTTTCAAGCATGACTCCCACCCATTCCATTCTAAATAAGTAGAACAATTTTGCCTTAAATAACGGGATTGAAGGAGGCTCCGGGTGGATCCATACTTGCAGTATGGTTTTACGAGCAGCAGCGCTCACTGCTAAGAGCAGCTTTTTGCTACCTCTTGACATATTCAGACTTTTAGGAAAAAAGCCAAAGAGAGCCCATTCAGGTGTTAAGGATAAGTAATTACCAGATGATCAGTGACATATTTGTGGATTTTAACCCAGAAGCTTCTAATGAGTGGGCAGTGCCAAAGACAGTGAAAAAGAGCAGCGTGAGATTCCCCACATTTCCAGCAAGCATGCGAAGATGAAAGACCAATTAAAAATCTTTTATGTGGAGATAAATTTGTTTTGTGAAGTATGTTTAAGAACGTTTCCCTATATCTTGAGGAAGAAAGTGTCTTACACGCGTGAGGATGAGCTTTCAATAAATCCTCTAACCGCATGTGAGGAATATGGATTAGCCATGTCATTTACCCTCTGATCTAGTGGAGTAGTTCAAGTCTGTCTGAAAATGTTTAGAACCTATTGATATAGCATTTTTGTATAATGGTTCCTGCTTCAGCATATCATCTACCACATTTTGCAAATCATCTGGAGAAAAATACCTGGTAAAAGATCTAATATAGTGTTTGACCAATAAAAAGGTGATTGGGTATGGTTCCACCACTGGAAATTGCCTCCTGGAACGTTAGCGGCCGTCGATGTCTTTAGTCGAGCAAGCTCCCTACATTAACAATTCCACCCACTCTCCGTATGTTAAACGGATGGTAAGCCCGCCCATCCTGAAACTCAGGATTGTTAATAAAGGGAAGAAATATAGATATGTGAGTGTTAACATTGCATTTATGTCTCATTCCCACCCACAATTTTTTAACGTGCCATAAGAGTGGGTTATCCTTGATGTGCAAGGGGACTTCTTGTTCATGCATATGTAAGAAGCTTACTAAGTCACCACCCTGCAAAAATTCCCTTTCTAAATCAGTGTTGGCATAGATTTCCTGGTTGTGAATCCAATCCTCAGTTGGGCTGCTTGAGAATACCATTGGACGTTAGGGAAGTTCAGCACCCCATTAGTAGTTGCTTGTTGCAATTTAATTAAGCTTATATGTGGCTTCTTGCCTTGCCATATGAATTTACGAAATAAAAAATGCAGATATTGGGTGTCTTTAGGTGTAATTACATTAGGAAGGGTTTGAACAATATACATAAGACGTGGAAAGGAAACCATTTTTATTAAATTGACCCTACACAGATAAGATAATTGTAACGATTTCCATCTCTCAAGCTCAGCTGCAATTGTATTGGTCACCGATGTATAATTTAAGTTGTAGAGATTCTTTAGATTCCTAGGGATTAGTATACCTAAGTAAGTCATATGGTCAGAAGTCCAAGTTAAAGGTAGATTCTCCAACCCTACACACGGATAATTATTAGTACCCAAACAGAGCGCTACTGATTTTAACCAATTAATACAATAACCAGAAACATATCCAAAGGATTGTAAAAGATAAAAGATGTGGGTCAAAGAGTTTGAAGGGTCATCAATATATAATAGGATATCATCGGCAAACGCCGTTAATTTTATTTCTCTCCTTCCAATAATAATCCCTTTGAATTGAGTATCATTTTGCAAAATACAAATCAGCGGGTCTATCGTCTATCGCTAAATTAAAAAGAAGGGGGGACAAGGGGCAACCCTGACGGGTCCCTCTCTGCATGACAATAGAATCGCTACAGAAGCCGTTAATCAAAAGCGTAGTGATGGCAATGTATACAGGTACTTAATGGTCTTAATAAAATCTTGATGAAAGTTCCAAATTAGTAAAGTGGAATATAAATGAGGCCAAAGTACCGTGTCAAACGCCTTTGTAGTGTCTAAGCTCAGTAAAACATTTTGCGAGTTTGGCAATTGAGCCGAAAACACAGTTGCTGCAATAGCTGCTCTGACCCCTTTGAGAGAGTGTTTGTTTTTCACAAAACCTAATTGATGGGAAGTTAAGGCATGAGGAAGAATAAGTTGTAACCTTTCTGATAGAATTTTAGCCAATAATTTGATGTCAGTATTCAATAGAGTTAGGGGTCTATAAGATCCAACCAGCTGAGGGTCCTGATTCGGTTTTGGAATCAGAATAGTATGTGCAGTATTAAAGTGATGAAAAGGAGTGTGATGTCATGGTGATTGGTTATATCAATGAATCTGCTTGAGTAGTAGTTAGGGAGGGTATGATTGCCTCCCTCATCAATAGTTCATGTGCCCCTCTGTCAAAGGGAAGGTCAGAGTACAGGTCAGTAAAATACGACTCAAAATGGTTCACAATTGCGCGAGTGTCAGTGATTAGCTGGCCAGACTGTCTATGTTTCAGAGCCGTTATAAATCTCTTAGAGTGCTTTCTCCTCACCATAGGCGCTAGAAGACGGCCTGTCTTGTTTCCCCACTGATAATACTTGTATCGGGAAAACATCAGATCCCTTTTAGCTTGAGACAATAGAAAATCATTTAGTAACTGTTTAGCCTCAATATATTTGTTCAAGGAAGCATCACTAGAGAGCGTAAAATGTTCCTGAAGAGCAGTAGTCATAGAGTCATACAGAGAGCGATAAGTGGCTGTCAACTTCCTTTTTTGTCTAGTGACATATTTAATTATCTGACCCCTTAGTACTGATTTTGCTGTGCCCCAAAAATAGTGGGTCTTTCCCAATATTCCAAGTTATCGTACAGATTATTTAACCAATGGTTAGTTAAAAATAGTCGAAAGTCATCTGATTGGTAGAGGTAACTGGGGAATCTCCATAACCTAGTACCACCCGAATGTATGATTCGTTCCAGAATCAGCGAGGTAGGGGCATGGTCAGAAATCAGCACACTGTGAATATCAGCGTGCTTCACTCTGGAAACGAGCAAGTCAGCAATTAGGAAGGAATCTTTATGAGACCATAAGTGGTGAACATTGGAATAAAAAGTAAATGACCTCTCTGTCGGGTTCAATAGTCGCCAAATATCAGTGAGCTGGAGAGATGACCTCATTGATTGTATTAGTTTCCACAAATGTGAGTTTGGCTTATTCGGAGGAGGTCTTTTAGCAATATTAGGATCAGCTACTGAGTTAAAATCTCCACCCAACACTAACGCAAAGTTTTCACGCTGCAGAAGAATATTAGAGAGATTCTGCAGAAATTCAGACGTCCCTACGTTCTAAACATATACATTTACCAATGTATATTTAGCACCCCACACTTCTACATCTAGAATTAGATGCCTGCCGTTCTGGTCAGGAGTTTAGATTCTGACTAGCCAATACCTAAGCGAGGGAGGGTATATAGACTGATATTACAGACTAGAGACGCCCACTCTTTGTCCCAGCGAGCAAGGAGTGCAGGGCTGGATTCCAAAAATGATGGAATAAGTCTCCTACTTGGGGGGAGGGAGACGGAACACAGACAGCAAAAAATATACAAAAAGAGTACAACACATTGCTTCAAACACCATTTTCTATCATTTTCCTTAAATAGGTGAAACCTTACAAGCGTCATTGTGAGAAATAACGCTTGACACGAACTTAGAAGCAAAAAATGAAGTAGTTGATGAACTAAGCAAGTAGCTCCAACATATAACATATAACCTTATAGATTGCAAAAAGTAAAGCACACTAAGGCAAGTGTAGTACTGAATATTAGTGATCAGCTGGGCTTCTAGAGCCTAACATCTTTGTCACATGGGTTTTAGCTGTACTGGAATCAGTAAAATAGAAGGTTCTGCCATTATCTTGAATGCGTAATTTTGCCGGGTACATGAGGACGAAATGGGCATTATTGTCATAAAGTAGTTTGCAGACATTGGAGAACTCCCTACGTCTCTGCGACACTGAAGCCGAAAAATCCTGAAAGATGAGGATCTTATAGTACCTCACATTCAGTTGGGAGCTTCTGCGATACGAACGCAGAATCCACTCCTTCATGCGGAATCACTTCAGACTGTTCAGTTCCGGATTTGATGTCACAAACATGCCCTGCATTCGTCCAGCAACGCCTGCATTTTTCCTGGCACGCCTGCGTTTTTTTTTACCACTCCCTGAAAACGGTCAGTTGACACCCAGAAACGCCCACTTCATGTCAATCACTCTGCGGCCAGCAGTGCGACTGAAAAGCTTCGCTAGACCTTGTGTAAAACTTCATCGGCCGTTGTGAAAGTACATTGAGCGTGCGCATTGCGCCGCATACGCATGTGCAGAAGTGCCTTTTTTTGCATCATCGCTGTGCAGCGAACATTTTCAGCTAGCGATCAACTCGGAATGACCCCCACTGTACGTGATCTTCCGTGTCACTCACCCTCTGTTCCACCTCAGTAAGCCTAGTAGAATGTGTTTCCAACTTGGCCAATGTCGTGTCTAGTGCAGTCTGAATCTGTTCAAGCTTTTTATCAATAAATTGAATGTTGTCTTTATAAATAAATTGAATATTGTCAAGTTTGTTATCTATTATTATTATTATTATTATTATTATTATCCTTTATTAATATGGTGCCACAAGGGATCCGCAGCACCCATTACACAGTACATAATCAAATGAGCAAACAAGAAAAAAGCACTTAAAGTTCAAGGCAATATAGGACAGGTATAGAAAACCCGGGGTTAGGTGCCATCAAAGGGAGTATATAGTATAAGATAGTGTAAGTAAGAAAAGAAAAGGCACATGAGGAAAGAAGTCCCTGCTCTTGCGATCTAAAAGGTGAGGGGCTAACAGACCAGAGTAACACAGAAAGGGTAGACAGTAAGCATAGACAAGAGGGTTAGGAGGAGAGTTGGCTGGGTTTGGTGAAGAAGTGTGTCTTGAGAGCCCGTTTGAAGCTTTGTAGAGAGGTGGAGAGTCAGATGGGGAAAGGTAGAGCATTCCAGAGATAGGGAGCAGCACATGCAAAATCTTGTAGGTAGGACTAGGAGGAGGTAATCAGTTGGCAGGAGAGATGACATGCATTAGCAGAGCGAAGAGGACAGGTGGGAATGTAAAGAGAGATCAGGTCAGAGATGTAAGAGGGAGAACAGTGGGTGAGTGCTTTGTAGGTGAGTGTGAGAAGCTTGAATTGGATTCTGAATGGGAATGGTAGCCAGTAGAGGTCCTGCAAGAGAAGGGATGTGAATGTAGCACGTTTGGTGAGAAAGATGAGACGGGCAGCAGCATTGAGGATAGATTGAAGTGGAGAGAGGCATTTTTGAGGGAGGCCAGATAGGAGGATATTGCAGTAGTCCAATCTGGAGATGACCAGTGAGTGGATGAGAGTCTTAGTAGCATCCTGGGTGAGAAAGGGTCTGATCCTGGAGAAGTTTTTGAGATGGAAATTTCAGGTTTTTGAGAGGTACTGAATGTGTGCTTTGAAGAAGAGGAAGGAGTCAAAGGATTACTCCAAGACATCGCACTTGGGGGCTAGAGGAGATAGTTGTGCCATCAATGGATAACAAAATTGTGGGAGGTGAGGTTATGCAGGAGGGAGGGAAGATGATCAGCTCAGTCTTAGGTTACGTTTAAGAAAGCGCTGGGACATCTAGGAGGAGATAGCAGAGAGACAGTTGGAGATACGAGTGAGGAGAGCAGGGGAGAGGTCAGGGGAGGAAAGGTAGATTTGAGTATCATCAGCGTAGAGATGATATTTTAAGTCAAAAGAGATAATGAGATCACCTAATGAGGATATGTAGAGAGAAAAGGAGAGGGCCAAGAACAGAACCTTGTGGGACACCTACTGGTAGAGGAAGTGGGGAGGTGGAATCATGAGAGGTGACAGAGAAGGAACAGTCAGAAAGGTAGGAGGACAGCCTGGAGAGAGCAGTATTATGCAAACCAAGGGAGTAAGGGATTTGCAGGAGGAGTGCCCAAAGCAGCAGAGAGGTCAAGAAGAATAAGCAGAGAGTAGTGGCCCCTAGATTTAGCAGCAAGGAGGTCATTGCAGAGGCATCTATGTGAGGCATCAAAATTTTAGCCAACTCCTGAGCCATTTGGGATAGGGAGGAGTGACCCGAGGGAACGTCGGTGTCAGACATTCTATCCGAGGAGAAATGGTTCTAAATTGCAAGACAGGAAGAGACAAAGCAATTATCCAAACCCAGACATGTGAGGCATAGAGAAAGAACAAAACAAAAGAGAGAAACGAGAGGCAGTGAGATACGTATAGACAAGAATATGAGCAGTACATAGGATAAATGGAGAGAGAACAGAAAACCGTTGCTGGGCTGCACTGTGGTAAAAAAAACAGTTCCACCACTATGTCTGGGACCACAGAGTGCTGATGGTCTGAACAAATCAGCTATAAGTAAAGGGCATACCGTTTGAATCCCCATAACATGAAACAAAGAGATTACACCAATTGCATAGAAACCCAGTGGGTTAAATTAACTGTAGTCATGTCCCCCACAAAGAGCTACTGCCAATCTCTGGTTTCAAAACATAAAAGAGCTAAACACAATCAGAGCTGCTAAAGAGGGACTGAAAGTTGGGCACAATGGGGAAAAAGACTTGAGAGTGTCTAGCTGGAAGGTCATACTCGTGTGGACCAGTCTGGAGGGCGTTGAGGACCTAGACTGGCATCCCGAGGAAAGTTTCTGAACCAGTCCAGGGTAGGACCATGACTAAGGTAAGGCAAATGTCACATGGGCGCCTCCAATAAAGCAGATTACCTGAGAAAGTAGAAATGGTGAGAAACGACCTTGTGTTCACTTTGATGCATTCAGAGAGGCAGATGAAGAAGACGATGAAGGGCGGTGTTATCTCCAAAACTCAGAGGAAGCTCCAGCATCCTGAAAAGGAGGTTCACAAGGGGGAGACCTGGGTGGAAGAAGTCGTGAGGGACTGCCATTCAGGGATCCGTACCTGGGCAATTTCTTATGCAGAGCAAGAGGGGACGATGTCATCCAGGGTTCATAAAGTGGCCATCTTCCCTCCATTGTGGCCACTAGGCTAAATGAATAACCCCATCTGTACTTTATTACTGATATTGCGTGTTTGTAAGACATCAGTCAGGGACTTCAAATGATGTCTCGCAAGGTATGCCATGATAGATCCTGGAATACTTGAATGGGTTGGCCATTGAACTCGAGCCCCTCAGAACCTTGGAGCCTGTGAAGTATCTCATCTTTCTGGGCAAAGTAATGTAGGCGGCATAGGACATCACATGGATGCTCAGACTGTAGGTCATAGTGCCCTGTGGGCTCTAACAAAAGTGATTAAGTCACTGGAGCCATGTCCTAGAACCTCAATGAACAGCTTGGTAAGGACATCCTGCAGATTCTGGTGTGGAATGTCCGCAAGAATGCCATGTATTCTCAAAGTATTTCTTTGGCCTCTGTTGTCGAGATCATCTAAATAGTCCCAGAGGTTCTGAATTTCTGCACCCTATAACTTCACAGTGTCAACCAACGCTTGGTGAAAAAAAAAAAAATCAGTCTCTTCAACCCGTGTCTCCAATGTGATAATGCGAGTTCCTAAATGAGTCAGCTCTGCTTTAAGAGTGGAAACTTCTGAGTGTACCACCTCTCGCAATTTACTTTCCAAAGAAGCAAAATTGGCCTTAGTTGGGATATCAGCTTTGCAGTACTGTCTTCATATCATGTTTCTAAACAGAGCCTGAACTACTCTGAGGTTCCCCCATCTCCACTTAAGCCTCAGAGGATGTCGATTGAGCAGGCGAAGCTGTTGACTCCATTTTTAATTAATTTCTACTAAAGGTTATATTATAGACATAGGCCCCAAAAAGAGACTTTTCTTTCTTTCTTATAGTTTCTACTATATTTTGTGCTCTCAGGGTGTACCTCCACCTAAATACTGTGACCTTTCATACCTTCATAGGTGGTCAAGATATCATTTGGATGTGGATTGTCCTATGTCAGCAATGTTTCTGACATTGTTTGTCAGCAAGTCCTATACTCATTAACTGTTGACGCTAGTAAAATGGAAAAAATGTTGTGATAGTCATAATGCCAGTGAATGTCCAGAAGAAGAATATCTACAGTCCATATTAGTGTTGCGGGGTAGGGCTACAATCACTATGATAAAATGCCAACTGTCTGCATTTACAATGTCAATATTCTGGCAATGCAGACATTGTGAATGTTGACAATGTCTACATAATGTCCATGTCAAAATTCTGAATGTTGATATTTGGTACTACACCCATCTAAAGACAATCCAATACTGCAACACAGTTTTATTCTCAGCCGCTGCCTGATGAATGATATATGCAGCCAGACTCAGACATGTGTTCCTATCCTCCAGGGTAGTGTTTCAACTTATGTGTCAATAAATAATTGTTATGCTAGAACATACAGAAAATGTAGCATTGTGCTTGATATTGTGCTCTGAGGGCTCATGCTCCCTGGTGTTTAAATGCATTTTATGGGCCTGATACTAGAACTCAGTTTATCTAGTGGCACCGTTACAGTTTCGGCAAGAGACTTCTTCCCTATTCTGCATTAGCCACATGTAAATTATTGGGTAGTGAGCTCTAAATGCATCTCAAACATGTTGGTATAGGAATGTATTTTTCTTAATATAATGTAGTGACTATCAGCAGGTCCAAAACTAGGATTTTCGTCACCCGGGGCAAGGCAGTAAATGCCCCCACAGTGCCTGCCAGATATGCCCCCAGTACCAGATACAGAAATGCCCCCACAGTGCCTACCAGATATGCCCCCAGTGCCAGATACATATATGCCCCCAGTGCCAGATATTCCGTCAGTGCCAGATACAGAAATGCCCCCACAGTGCCTGACAGCTATGCCCCCAGTGCCAGATAAATAAATGTCCCCACAGTGCCTGCCAGATATGCCCCCAGTGCCAGGTACATATATGCCCCCAGTGCCAGATACAGAAATGCCCCCACAGTGCCTGCCAGATATGCCCCCAGTGCCAGATATGCCCCCCTGTGCCAGATACAGAAATGCCCCCCCCCCCCCCCTTCAAAGAATAATCCCTTACCTTTTATATTATATTGCCAGCCCCGGGTCCCATTCTCACAAACACACAGTCACAGACATACTTACGGTACCTTTCCAAATCCGTCCTTTCTGCTCTCTCTCTCCCACGCTGTCTGCTGCTGGCCTCCTACTGTCCCTAACTCTTCAGCACCTCTGCTCTTCTTCACCCATCGCGGCGTGACGTCATGATGTCACACTGCATCACATCCGGTTAAAAAAAAACTTTATTACACAGCAAGCTGCTGCTTGCTGTGATCAGCAGCGGGCGGCGGGCTATGAAGGGGCTATGAAGGCTGCCGCCGCTGGAAATAGCCACGGCTGGCTGTTTGTGTAGCCCGGGCTCTCCACTCTGTCAGAGTGGCCGGGCCCGGGACAACTGTACACAGGGCACCCCCTTGATGGCGGCCCTGCCCCTGTGTGTCCCCATACATTGCACTATATTACTGCACTATATTATAACACTTCATCACTGCACTACATTCCCCTATCCACTGCACTACATCACTATACTACATCTCCTACACGCTGAACTACATCACTACACTACATGCCCCTATGCACTGCACTACATACCCTATATGCTACACTACATCACTACACTACATCCCCTTATATGTTACACCACATTAGTGCACTACATGCCCCTATATACTGCAATACATTACTACACTACATACCCTATATGGTACACTACATCACTGCACTACGCCCCCCTATAAGCTACACCAAATCCCCCTATCTAGGAGGCAAAGCGGAGGTTGATACTGCTACCTGGGAGCACAGTGCGCTTCTATAGCTTGCATGGTGCATCACACGCTAGTCGCAGCACTGCATGGCAAAGAAAAGAGAGTTTAAGACAGTAGCCGACATAGGAGAGATCCCAGGTACTGGAGCTCACTCGCACAGCGTCGGAGCCAGCTGCGGGCAGACAGGTGGGTCAGATACATTGTCCTTGGAGCTGTCTGCTGTCTCAAATGGAGCAGCACAGCACTGACGGTAAAAAAAAATCAAAAACACCGCTCCTCTGTAACTCCTTGGCGCCCCCTCAAATCCTGCACCCCCCCTAGTTACGGCCCTGCTATCAGGTTAAGGAAACTCCCCTTGGTTCAGAAATATCTCACTATGATAAGCAATTCAATATATTCAACTTGTCATCAGAATGTTGTCTAGTTTTTATCATTATGTCATGCCTATATTACCACCAGAAACATTTCTGTCATATGGGTGTAGTATGAGTGGCCAGCGGGTGGGATCCCGGCGCCGAGCATACAGGTGCCGGGATCCCGACCGCCAGCATGCCGGCAGCTGGGCAAGCGCAAATGAGCTCCTTGCAGGCACGGTGCATGCAATTTATTCTCCCTCCAGGATGGTTGTGGACCCCCAAGAGGGAGAATAGTTATCGGTATGCCAGGTGTCGCTGGTATATGTCGAGATTCCGGCGCCGGTATACTGACCGCTGGGATCCCAACAGCCGGCATACTAAGTAAATACCACACCTGTCAGTTCCAAAACTGGTCCTCCTCCCCCCAACAGTTCATGTTTTCAGGATCTCTGACTGTGGATCTTTATAGGCGTAGAAGACTAAAAACAAAAGCATTACAATATGATCTGTGTAGATACATAGTAATAGATTTCTTATATAGGAAGATACATGGCTGTCTGTTCAGGAGTAAGCATTTATTAGAGGCACTAAGCAGCTTCTTATGATTGCTCCAGAAAAGTGCTATAAAGTATTACTTGAACATGGCCACATATGTGCTGCTAGCCTGCTACAGCTACAACTATGTACTTGCTCACAAGCCAACTACTGTAATAATCATTTTGTATAATGAGGTCTGTGGGGGTTGATAATAAGTCTGCAAGAAACGCAGTTATTGCACAGGTTACTAGCTGGTCAGCCCTGTTCTGGGCCATGTCACATATTGTAGGTTGTCCAGCTGTGCTTTCCATTTTAATCCATATATCTCAGTCGGCCTCTTCTCTAAGTACCTGTCTGCTCCTGTTGTTTTCTGAATATTTTTTATTGACTCAGAATAGGGAAAGCAATACAAAGTCTTCAAAATAAACAACTAGATATTGTTAATTAAGTATACATAAAAAGAGAAAGGCAGCACATGAGGGTAACAAATCATCACTCTTATTAATCTACCAGGAGTCAGATGTGTGTAGCAAACTCATGTAGCAATGCAAATGTGTAAATATAATAATTGACATATCACAGTAGATCAATTCAAAGATATGACATAAGTAATGTGATATGATAAAATCAATCAAAACTAGAAATGTGTACCTAAAACAACTAAATTATACCATGTATGTGGCAAGGTGAAAGCAATGATTGTTTGTCCTTTTTTAAAAACAGAGTATCCTATTACTTCTGTCCCCTGGGTTTCTTCTGCTTTATAACTCTCCTCCGTCATTCCTCCACTCGCTCTTTCACACTTTCTTTGTACCTTCCCCAGTTCCTCTGCAGTTTTCTTTTCTTAGCATTGCTTAAGGATGGTGAGACGGATGTGACGGATGGAAGTTTGCTTGAGGGTGCAGGGTACTTTAGTGGGTGGCTAGTTGTGCGAGGCAAGGGAGTTGACTTGTAATTGCCTTCAGGATTGGTATAGTTAAAAATGTCTGGTTTCTGAAATTCTGCTTTAGGTGCCATGCCATTTCTTTTACAACTGGAAAAAAAATATATATAAAAAAACATAAAATATACAGCGCCATACTAACACTGCTACACACCAAGGACTTTTTGTGATCTAAGCACTTAAAAGCACTATAGCTGCAGAGCAGGGACCAGACCAAGCTGACTGCTTTCATTGTGTACTGAATACAGAGCTGGCCTTGGGATCATTGTTATACACAGCACTCAGGGGATGGTACACACTTACCCGCCAAACCAGTGCCACTCTACACACTGTTCCTCCTCTCTTAGGCTGAAGCATGGCACTTCCAAAATGTGGAAATACATGATGCCGACAAATGTGGAAATTGCATCATTGATAGCTTGAAGGCAGAGCCTAAAACTAGAGGGGTAATACCGAAAACAAGATTAAGTTGGTAAGCAGTTTATGGACATTGAATAATAGACCTGAAGGAGATAGTTGGCTAATTGGCAAACCACCTTGCCAATGACACAATAGGTTATCTGAGCTCAGCAGCTGCATAAAATAGCATCTTCCAGGTTTTATTTATGGGTAGCATTAATAACTCTAAGGGTCATTTGCAAACTTTGGAAATAATAAGATTTTACTCACCGGTAAATCTATTTCTCGTAGTCCGTAGTGGAAGCTGGGGACTCCGTAAGGACCATGGGGAATAGACGGGCTCCGCAGGAGACTGGGCACTCTAAGAAAGAATTAGGACTACTGGTGTGCACTGGCTCCTCCCTCTATGCCCCTCCTCCAGACCTCAGTTAAGGAAACTGTGCCCGGAAGAGCTGACATTACAAGGAAAGGATTTTGGAATCCAGGGTAAGACTCATACCAGCCACACCAATCACACCGTATAACTTGTGATAACATACCCAGTTAACAGTATGAACAACAACAGAGCATCAACAAACGGATGCCAACATAACATAACCCTTAAAATAAACAATAACTATATACAAGTATTGCAGAAGAAATCCGCACTTGGGACGGGCGCCCAGCATCCACTACGGACTACGAGAAATAGATTTACCGGTGAGTAAAATCTTATTTTCTCTAACGTCCTAGTGGATGCTGGGGACTCCGTAAGGACCAGGGGGATTATACCAAAGCTCCCAAACGGGCGGGAGAGTGCGAATGACTCTGCAGCACCGAATGGGCAAACACAAGGTCCTCCTCAGCCAGGGTATCAAACTTGTAGAATTTTGCAAAAGTGTTTGAACCCGACCAAGTAGCTGCTCGGCAAAGCTGTAATGCCGAGACCCCTCGGGCAGCCGCCCAAGAAGAGCCCACCTTCCTTGTGGAATGGGCTTTTACCGATTTTGGATGCGGCAATCCAGCCGCAGAATGAGCCTGCTGAATCGTGTTACAGATCCAGCGAGCAATAGTTTGCTTTGAAGCAGGAGCACCCAGCTTGTTGGATGCATACAGGATAAACAAAGATTCTGTTTTCCTGACCCTAGCCGTTCTGGCTACATAAACCTTCAAAGCCCTGACTACATCTAGTAGCCTGGAATCCTCCAAGTCACGAGTAGCCGCAGGCACCACAATAGGTTGGTTCAAATGAAAAGATGACACCACCTTCGGCAGAAATTGCGGACGATTCCGTAATCCTGCCCTGTCCATATGGAAAACCAGATAGGGGCTTTTACATGACAAAGCCGACAATTCTCACACACGCCTAGCCAAAGCTAAGGCCAATAGCATGACCACTTTCCACGTGAGATATTTTAACTCCACGGTCTTAAGTGGCTCAAACCAGTGAGATTTTAGGAAACTCAACACCACGTTAAGATCCCAAGGTGCCACTGGTGGCACAAAAGGGGGCTGAATATGCAGCACTCCCTAAACAACATCTGGACTTCAGGAAGAGAAGTCAGTTCTTTTTGAAAGAAAATGGATAGGGCCGAAACCTGGACCCTAATGGAACCCAATTTCAGGCCCAATGTCACTCCCGACTGTAGGAAGTGAAGGAAACGGCCCAGCTGGAATTCCTCCGTAGGGGCATTCCTGGCCTCACACCAAGCCACATTTTTTTTTTTTATATGGTGATAATGTTTAGCCATCACCTCCTTCCTAGCCTTTATCAGTGTAGGAATAACCTCATCCGGAATGCCTTTTTCTGCCAGGATCCGGCGTTCAACCGCCATGCCAACAAACGCAGCCGCGGTAAGTCTTGGAACAGACAGGGCCCCTGCTGCAACAAGTCCTGTCTGAGAGGCAGAGGCTATGGGTCCTCTGTGAGCATTTCTTGCAGATCTGGATACCAAGTCCTTCTTGGCCAATCCGGAACAATGAGTATTGTTCTCACTCCTCCTTTTCCTATGATTCTCATCACCTTGGGTATGAGAGGAAGAGGAGGAAACACATAAACCGACTGGAACATCCACAGTGTCACCAGTGCGTCTACAGCTATCGCCTGAGGGTCTCTTGACCTGCCGCAATATTTTGTTGAGGCGGGATGCCATCATGTCCACCTGTGGCAGTTCCCACCGACCTACCATCTGCGCGAAGACTTCTTGATGAAGTCCCCACTCTCCCGGGTGGAGGTCGTGTCTGCTGAGGAAGTCTGCTTCCCAGTTGTCCACTCCCGGAATGAACACTGCTGACAGTGCTCGTACGTGATTCTCCGCCCATCGAAGAATTCTGGTGGCTTCCGCCATCGCCACCCTGCTCCTTGTGCCGCCTTGGCGTTTTACATGAGCCACTGCGGTGATGTTGTCTGATTGAATCAGCACCGATTAGTTGCGAAGCAGGGTCTCCACTTGACTTAGGGCGTTGTATATGGCCCTTAATTTCAGGATATTGATGTGAAGGCAAGTCTCCTGACTTGACCACAGCCCTTGAAAATTTCTTCCCTATGTGACTGCCCCCCACCCTCGGAGGCTTGCATCCGTGGTCACCAGGACCCAGTCCTGAATGCCGAATCTGCGACCTTCGAGAAGGTGAGCACTCTGCAGCCACCACAGGAGAGACACCCTGGCCCCGGGGGATAGGGTGATTAACCGATGCATCTAAAGATGTGATCCGGACCACTTGTTCAGTAAGTCCCATTAGAAGGTCCTCTCATGGAACCTGCCGAAAGGAATGGCCTCGTATGATGCCACCATCCTTCCCAGGACTCGAGTGCAGTGATGCACTGACACCTGTTTTGGTTTTAATAGATTCCTGACCAGTGTCACGAGCTCCTGAGCTCTCTCTATCGGGAGATAAGCCCTTTTCTGGTCTGTGTCTAGGATCATGCCTAGGAGAGGCAGATGAGCTGTAGGAACCAACTGCGACTTTGGAATATATATAGAATCCAGCCGTGTTGCCGTTACACTTCCAAAGAAAGTGATACGCTGTTCAGCCACTGCTCTCTTGATCTCGCTTTTATGAGGAGATCGTCCAAGTACGTGATAATAGTGACACCTTGCTTCCGCAGGAGCACCATCATTTCCGCCATTACCTTGGTGAATATTCTCGGGGCCGTGGAGAGACCAAACGGCAACGTCTGAAATTGGTAATGACAATCCCGTACCGCAATTCTGAGGTACGCCTGATGAGGTGGATAAATGGGGACATGAAGGTATGCCTCCCTTATGTCCCGAGTCACGATAAAATCTCCCCCTTTCAGGTTTGTAACGACCGCTCTTAGCGATTCCACCTTGAACTTGAACCTTTTCAGGTATATGTTCAGGGATTTTAAATTCAATATGGGTCTGACCGAACCGTCTGGTTTCGGGACTACCACATGGTCGAATAATAACCCCCTCCTTGTCGAAGGAGGGGAACCTTGACCACCACCTGTTGAAGACACAATTTGTAAATTGCAGTTAACCCTGTTTCCCTCTCGTGGGGGGAAGCCGGCAGGGCCGTCAGTGAGGAGGCATCTTCTCAAAGTCCAGCTTGTATCCCTGAGACACAATATCTATTGCCCAGGGATCTAACAGGGAGTGAACCCACTTGTTGCAGAACTTACGAAAGCGTGCCCCCACCGGGCCTAGCTCCGTCTGTGGAGCCCCAGCGACATGCGGTGGATTTTCATAGAGGCCGGGGAGGATTTCTGTTCATGGGAACTAGCTGTGTTGTGCAGCTTCTTTCCTCTGGCCCCGCCTCTGGCAAGAAAGGACGCACCTCGGACTTTCTTGTTTCTTTGTTCGAAAAGCTGCATTTGATAATGACGTGCTTTCCTAGGCTGTGCAGGAATATAAGGCAAAATATCAGAATTACCAGCTATAGCCGTGGAGACCAGGTCCGAGAACCCTTCTCCACACAATCCTCAGCCTTCCATATGCCACTTAAGTTGGCATCATCTGTCCATTGCATATTCTACAGGACACGTCAAGCAGAAATCGACATAGCTTTGACTCTAGGACCCAGTATACTCATGTCTCTTTGGGCATGTTTGATTATATATATCTCTTAAGACAGCATCTTTAATATATATACATATCTCTCTATATACATATACATATATATACATATATATATATATATATATATATATATATACACATACTAGGGTCTCAATTTCTGCTAAGGTACCTGTCCACGCCGCCCCAGCGCTATAAACCCATGCCGACACAATCGCCGGTCTGAGTAGTGTACCAGAATGTGCACGCTATCTGCAGGATCCCTGAGAATAGCTAGGGCTACCTTCTGGGCAAACGTGACACCCTAGGGGAAGATTCCCATCACATCCTGGCCCTAGTGGGGAAAGGATACTGCCTGAGAATTCTTTGTGGGAAGCTGCAGTCTCTTGTCTGGAGATTCCCGCTCTTTTTCCTCATGAGAGGAGGGAAATTTACCTCAGCTTTCTTCCCCTTAAACATGTGTACCCTTGTGTCAGGGACAATGAATCATCTTTTATTACAATAATCATATATTGAATACTTTTCTGCCATTTTGGCTGTAACTTTGCATTATCGTAGTCGACACTGGAGTCAAACTCCGTGTCGATATCAGTGTTTATTATTTTGGATAGTGAGCATTGTGAGACTCTGAAGGTCTCTGCGCCATAGGGACAGACATGAGTAGATTTCCTGTCTGTTCTCTAATCTTTTGTGCAATAAATTCACCTTAGCACTTACACATATCCAAACAGGTGTCGGCGTTGTCGACGGAGACACCCTCTCACACACATATTAGCTCCATCTCCTCCTTAGGGGAGCCTTTTCTCAGACATGTCGACACACACGTACCGACACACCACACACACAGGGGATGCTCTATTTGAAGACAGTTCCCCCACAAGGCCCTTTGGAGAGACAGAGAGAGAGTATGCCAGCACACACCCCAGCGCTATATGACCCAGGAATCACACAGTAACTTAGTGTTAACCCAGTAGCTGCTGTATGTATTGTTTTTACGCCAAATTTATGTGCCCCCCCTCTCTTTTTCACCCTCTTCTATCGTGCTTCTGCAGGGGAGAGCCTGGGGAGCTTCCTCTCAGCGGAGCTGTGGAGAGAAAATGGCGCTGGTGAGTGCTGAGGAAGAAGCCCCGCCCCCTCAGCGGCGGGCTTCTGTCCCGCGATTTTGTGTAAAAATAATGGCGGGGCTCATGCATATTACAGTGCCCAGCTGTATATATGCCCTATTTTGCCAGGAGGTACTCAATTGCTGCCCAGGGCGCCCCCCCTGCGCCCTACAGTGACCGGAGTGTGTGGGTTAGTGTGGGAGCAATGGCGCACAGCTGCAGTGCTGTGCACTACCTCATATGAAGACAGGAGTCTTCTGCCGCCGATTTTGACGTCTTCTTGCTTCACCCGCCGGCTTCTGTCTTCTGGCTCTGCGAGGGGGACGGCGGCGCGGCTCCGGGAACGGACGACCAAGGTTAAGTTCCTGTGTTCGATCCCTCTGGAGCTAATGGTGTCCAGTAGCCTAAGAAGCGCAACCTAGCCGCAGTTAGTAGGTTTGCTTCTCTCCCCTCAGTCCTACGTAGCAGAGAGTCTGTTGCCAGCAGAAGCTCTCTGAAAATAAAAAACCTAACTAAAATACTTTCTTATTAGCAAGCTCAGGAGAGCTCACTAAAATGCACCCAGCTCCGTCCGGGCACAGATTCTAACTGAGGTCTGGAGGAGGGGCATAGAGGGAGGAGCCAGTGCACACCAGTAGTCCTAATTCTTTCTTAGAGTGCCCAGTCTCCTGCGGAGCCCGTCTATTCCCCATGGTCCTTACGGAGTCCCCAGCATCCACTAGGACGTTAGAGAAATAGGGCTATATTTATTAAAGAGAATGTTGACATAAGTGGAGACTCTGCCCATAGCAAACAATTAGATTCTAGATATAATTTATCTAGCACCTTCTAGAAGATAATAGGTAGAATCTGATTGGTTGCTATAGCAACATCTCCGTCTTCTATAAAACCGCACTTTAGTAAATATACCCCATAATGCTTCATGATGTGTGCCAACTTGCCCGCGGAGTGCATTTCAAGTAGTATATTGTTACACAGTCTTCACAGATAACTTTTTATAATGACTGGGGATTGCTCACATTCAGAGCCATCTTAACAGCAGTGTAGGCCCCTGGGCACAGCAATGCACTGGGCCCCCTACCCATCTTCCAGCAGTAGGGGTGGGGGTGCTATAAGCGGCAGCTTTGATGTCCCGCGGGCGGTAGGGGGCGTTCTATCTTCCGCTCAGCATGTAGGACCTGGAGCAGTAATTTCTGCTAATTACTCCTTTACTGCACAGATGGAACTAAACTGTAGAAGGGGGCATTGGGCTGAATGAAGAAGCCCTGGTACATGACTTCTAGGGTGGTAGGGGGTGTTTAATACATAGGGGAGGGGTGGATAGTGGAGTGGGCTTAATATTTATCATTTTCCAGTGGGAGGGCAGCTTGCTTGACTGCATATATCTCAAGTTCCTGAAAATATATTTCTTAGCTTTGAATGGGATAAAAAACTAGAGAGTCCCACCTTTAAGAACGTTCTGGGGACTTTGGGATCAGAGTTCAGGAGCCAGAGCAATTCACCAACGAAAATATAAAACTGCATACCAGGAGTGTGGATCTGGAGCAGGGACCAGCTGCTTGAAAGCTGATATCTCTGGTTCTGGGCATAGTAGAGACAAGCTTCCAGTGTCCACCAAAGGGGGAGAGTCACAGCTTTTGGTTTATATCTTCAGACATATTTTAAGTCAGACAGAACCCGAGATATCAGGCTGGGAAGAGCAATTAACAGGCTTGGATGGGGACCACTGCTTTCAAGTCGGATATCTCCGGTTCCCCAGGGCCGATTTAAAAAAATCTGGTACCCCTGGAAAGAGGGGACCCTCAGCTATCAGCCTAGGGCCCTTATACTCCTGGGGCCCTTGGGCAAGAGCCCATTGAGCCCATACGAAAAGACGGCCCTGCTCACATTACCCTTATCCACATGCCATGCATAGATAAACATTGGGGTGCTCAAGCTGGCTCATTTTTGGAAACACCACAGTAAGGGCTATTTGTCCCCTAATTTTGCATATAACCTGTAAAATATGTGGGATGAAAACACTAAATGTCACATCAAAGTCTAACCTATTACCTCTCCCAGAAAATACTTACATATAATAATCTTGTCCTGCACCTCACCATGCCTCATCTGCACAGAGCAAGGAATGAGATCTTGACTCACCCAACTCTTCCCTTTGGCCATTGTAAACTCTTGCACCCTCAGCTACGCTGCTGTTTCACTGTTTCAGTGGGGACACTTGTGAACTAAGCACGTGATATCTCAAAAATTATTTTCACTGAGGTTTTGCATACGTGCAGTTCTGAAAGTACCCCGTAATGCCTTGTCCACTCACTATCCCCCATTTTAAACATTGAAGACACTATGACAGGTAAACCAAATGGCACAATGACACACACTGTATTAATGCCAACTTTATTAGTTAATATGTTCCAGATACTGCCTATTAAATGTATAGTATATGTCTCATGGCCTGGGGCATACTTACCCCTTGACCAGGATGGCACTTGCCAGGAGCGCTGGCAGAAGAGGGGCACCGTCCACCGTTGCCACCAGCAGCCAAGGGGTAGAATTACTGTAAATAGTAGAGGCAGTAATTGTGTAACACAGCTGTCATCAGCCTCTGTGACTGGAGGCTGGAGTCCAGCGCTGTGGTTGCTCTACAGTGAAGAAACTGTAAATAAACTAAGGGCTGCTGGGAACTGTAGTTTATTTTGCGTTTCCTCACTGTCGAGTGGCTGCCGCTCCAGTTCTAGTCTAGTCTTACAGTATAATATATATATATATATATATATATATATATACACACACACACACACACACACACACACGTACATATATATGCACACACAGGTCGCACTCTCATCAATTCAGTATTCAGCTACTGGGGTGTCACTTGCGACGTCCAATTAGGAAGTCCACGTATAGAGAAGCAGAGAAGTGCACTCACCAAACAAATTATCAACAATCGAGTATCAAAGTTTTATTCCTCACTTAGCAGCATAGTTGTGGATCAACGTTTCTGTATAATCCGGACCATCGTCAGGACAAACAGCTCCACATCAGATACAGCATATGTTAATGGGGGTAATTCAGACCTGATCGCTAGGCTGCGTTTTCTCACAGACTGCGATCAGGTCCGAACTGTGCATGTGTATACATCGCAATGCGCAGGCGTGACGGACTGCAGCAATGGGGATCGGTACATAGCGATGGGATGGTGCAAAAAAAGCGATCGCACGGGCGACCGCAAGGTGACTGTCAGGAAGAGGGTGTTTGTGGGTGGCAACTGAGCGTTTTCAGGGAGTGTCTGGAAAAACGCAGGCATATCCAAGCATTGGAAGGGAGGGTGTCTCGGTCCCGGACAGGCTGAAGTGATCGCAGCGGCTAAGTAAGTCCTAGGCTGCGCAGAGACTGCACAAAATCAGTTTCTGCAGCTCTGCTACACAGGCGTTTGCACACTTGCACAGCTAAAATACACTCCCCCAGTAGGCGGCGACTATCTGATCGCAGGGCTGCAAAAATCGCTGCCCAGCGATCAGGTCTGAATTAGGCCCTATGCTCCATGTCAGACCAGCAGCAACCAAACAATGCCTGACAATATGCTTGATGTTGGGTGGATACCTATTATTTGGTGGCTATGCACCCAAGCATATTTCACTCTATGGGCGGTATTCAATTCTTTTCACCCCCTTCCAAACCCGTTCTGTTTCTGCTGATGGGCATGGTATAATCATTTCAGCTCGCTATCCCTGCAAAACCTGATTACTATGGGCACGATATGTGCTTTAACGGGGGTTACTTTAGAAAGGAGATTGGGCGTGATAAATCATTTGAATACCGCCCTATTTGTGTACTTACAATTTATTATGTTATCCAGTGTCGGACTGGGATATGAAAGGCCCACCGGTGGAATGCAGTGATAGCGGCCCATACTTATGGGTGTGACCAGCCTACAGAGGTGGTGTGGCCAGCCTCCACAGAGACTTGAAATGCACAATAGTCTAGTGCAGTGTAATGCAACATACATACTATGTATAATACAAGTGCACAGTCTGAAACCTGATCCCTAGAGGAAGGAGTGGGCCCTCAGGCAGTGGGGCCCACCGGTGGTTCCCCCTGTACCCCTGTGGGCCAGTCTGACCCTGATGTTATCTTTGTATTCATTGACTGGGAGTTCTAGTACACTCTGTTATAATGACCCCACTAGGCTCAGCCAATTGTGGCTTGCTTTATATTTATTATATATTATATATTTCATATGCGCTTACAGGCTTGGAGATACGGGCGGCACATTATGTCCTACTGATTACTAGTGTTTCCATGGACACCGGACAGTGTATCCAGAAGTGTATATGACGCGGTGCGTTCCACATGTCACTGGTATATATGTGTGTGTGTGTGTGTGTGTGTGTGTATGTGTGTGTGTGTGTGTGTGTGTATTAAATTAGTGTAGATCTCCTCCATTAGTATAAACTTTTTAAAATGCCTGTTCCATGAGGGGTCATTAACTGGTCTTTAAGCTTAGTGGTGGACAGCTTGTGTTATCAAAGAGAAATTGGTCCCAAGCTTAAGTTCCTCACTTTCCTTGCTCTTGCAAGTAAGTTCTTTCTCCTGATCCGTGCAGTCCTGGTGTCAGATAGACAATGACAATTATTTAAACACACGCCTCTTTCACTTAAACACACACACATGCCTCTTTCACTTACACACACACACATACACCTTTCACTTACACAACACACACACACACACACACACACACACACACACACACACACCTCTCACTTAAACTTAAACACATATGCCTCTGACTTACACACACACACACACACACACACACACACACACACACACACACGCCACTTGCACTTAAACACACACACACACACACACACACACACTAATTCAGTTAGCCCCTATGCAGTGGCGTAAGTTCGTCACAGTTGCCCGGAGGCAAGATAAATATTGGTGCCCCCCTATTTCCTATATTAAGATAAATATAAGTATGTATGTGTGCGTGTGTGTATATATATTATATGTGTGTGTGTGTGTGTGTGTATGTATGTATGTATGGAGTGTTCTTAAAATTTTTTATATACTGTACTTATACATTTAATTGTCTTTTATTTTAAATCACACATTTCTTAGCAGTCATACCCAGGATTAGAACCCATGACCTGTTACACTAACAGCAGACACTTTACTGATAGAGTTATTTGCTCCTGTAGCGGAAGCATGAGAATTCTAACTATACGAAGTTACGTGTAATTGTCAGAGAAGTATCTTCATATAGTTAAAACTCTCATATTTCCTATACAGGAGCAACAGCTTCATCAGTAAGGTGTCTGCTTCCAGTGTAATAGGTTGTGGTTTCTAATCCTGGATGTGATACTTGTAACAGGTGTATATTCAGTATAATAAAAAGGGTGTGATTTGTAAGGTGCAGGGACCAGTGAGGAAGTCGGCCACTGAAAAGACAGCGACAGCTATCAATTAACTTAATTCAATGGTGTCACAGAATGGGAGGAGAGGTGCCCGCCTTCAGAGCAGGAGCCCGGCGGCAGATGACTCCGTTGCCTCCCAGAGTTCTGCCTCTGCCCCTATGTGTGCATGGTGCATACATGCGCAAGGTCTTAAATCACCGCAGGGAGTAGGGTGGTTGTGGGCATCGACGTACCATTTGGGGGCGCGGTCCAGACAACGCAGGCGTGTCCGGACTGTTTGCAGGGCGGACCGAGGTAGCTGCGTGACATCATATGCACCAGCTGCGACCTAAAAGATGTATGCCATCATACTGCCTTCACAGGGGGCAACCTTAATTATCAGGTATTCCCCTGTGTGCACTGAGTGCATTCTACTCTGAGAGCTACTTTAACAAATATATATATTTTTAAGACTCTGTGATAGTGTAGGACCTGTATGAAGGTGGGGTACCTTGAAAATCGGTATGCAGGCTTCCGTGCATTGGCCAATCCACCAACTAAACCCCCATCATTTATTTATTGAATTGTTGAGGATAAGTGAGTTTACTTTGGTGAGTGCTGGGTTCTTTGTTTGTATTATATATATATATATATATATATATATATATATATATATATATTGATCCCAGAGAAAGCCTATGCTATGATGTCCCTTCCTATATATATATATATATTAGAGATGTGCACCGGAAATTTTTCAGGTTTTGTGTTTTGGTTTTGGATTCGGTTCCGCGACCGTGTTATGGATTCGGACGCGTTTTGGCAAAACCTCCCTTAAAATTTTTTGTCGGATTCTGGTGTGTTTTTTTTTCCAAAAACCCCTCAAAAACAGCTTAAATCATAGAATTTGGGGGTAATTTTGATCCTATAGTATTATTAACCTCAATAACCATAATTTCCACTCATTTCCAGTCTATTCTGCATACCTCACACCTCACAATACTATTTTTAGTCCTAAAATTTGCACCAAGGTCGCTAGATGACTAAGCTAAGCGACCCAAGAGGGCGGCACAAACACCTGGCCCATCTAGGAGTGGCACTGCAGTGTCAGACAGGATGGCACTTAAAAAAATTGGCCCCAAACAGCACATGATGCAAAGAAAAGAGAAAAAGAGGTGCACTGTGGTCGCTGGACGGCTAAGCTAAGCTAAGCGACACAAACACCTCAATATCACATGAATTATTTGTTCTAATCAATGGTATTATTGGTCCAAATCACTGGAAGAAAATGACAAAATCACAGGAATTATTCGTTCTAATCAATGGTATTATTGGTCCAAATCACTGGAAGAAAATGACAAAATCACAGGAATTATTTGTTCTAATCAATGGTATTATTGGTCCAAATCACTGGAAGAAAATGACAAAATCACTGGAATTAAATGGCAATAATGTCTGGAATTATGTCAAATGGCAGTACCACTGGACATATACGGAAGTGTCAGACAGGATGGCACTTAAAAAAATAGTCCCCAAACAGCACATGATGCAAAGAAAAGAGAAAAAGAGGTGCACTGCGGTCGCTGGATGGCTAAGCTAAGCGACACAAACACCTCAATATCACATGAATTATTTGTTCTAATTAATGGTATTATTGGTCCAAATCACTGGAAGAAAATGTCAAAATCACTGGAATCATTTGGCAAGATCACTGTAATTAATAATTAATTATAAATCACTGATATTAATTGGTAAAATCTCGCTATCGCCTGCCTAGTGAAGTGGAATCTAGATGGGATTTTGTACAGGGGACACAATAACTTCATCAATTGTCTAAATCCCAATGCAGTAATGGCGGAAAATGGGCGCACATCTAACAGCGCACTGATTATACTGAGAACTGATTATACTTATCAATCACTGATTATACTGAGCACTGATTTTACTGAGCACTGATGATACTACGGAGAACTGACACTGAGCAGCGAGAACAGCACTGGACTATTGTACTGTAGCATACTGGTCACCACTGTGAAGATACGGATTCTCTGATCACTCAGGTAAACAGTTTAGTAAAGTGGCAACTGCCCTTTATTGTAAATATACAAACACAGTACACTAAAACAGTAACTATTACATGCCAGGATGGTATCTTACTTACTAAGTCCCCACAGTAGTTTAGAATTACAGTCTCCTGCCAGCCTGCCAGCCTGCCAGCAGTAGTTCTGAGTCCCCTGGTCTGGGATACCAGCTCACACAGTGCCCTTTGCCACTGATGGCACCGCAATGCCTAGTCAGTGTCTCCACTACAGAGGTACATCCACTCTCTCTGTCCTTCTGTGTAGATCTCACCCTCAGTGCACGTCCAGTAGCCTCTTGAAACCAGCAGATCCCAATGATGCTTCTAGGCCTCAGCACACTGGCAGCACTATCTTACCAGTAGCTTTCAGAAGCCAAACACATCACTCCTCTCAGGCCAGGAACTTCCGTGCACTCTCTGTTTCAATAGCCTCTGTTATCCTCAAACCTTTCTATGTCCTACCATAAGGCGACACCTTCTGGCTCTGGATTGGGTGGGTTACATTAAAGGGGCTGACTACAGAACACTTTCAGATAGACCTACTTTAACATGCCCAGGCATGTCCTCTAGCACACAATAGATGTTAATTAAATGAACCTTAATTAATCTGATTGTGTGGCCTGGAATCCATTGTCTGGGGAAGAATGAGGGGGGTGTATGGACTGACATCTGAGACTGGCTGTATCTCCAACAGCAAACAAACAGGTTATCAAAGCAGTCACATGGGGGGGAGGGGACACACACATTATTTTACAAACTATAATACAATAACCAGTACATTCATATATATACATCTTCATATGCATTCTGTACAAAATATCAGGCTAGACATATTATTCCCTGATAAGCACAAACACATATAACAGGGGGATAATGTTTCACAATAATATGTGATGTCCAGTTCTATTGTGAATCCAGGCAGCATGCTGTATAGGTGATAACCAAGTTCTGTCCTGTCTCTTTACACTAACGCACTGAATCCAGAAACAGGCTGGCAAAAAGTACTCCTCATGAGCCAGCTGGGCTGCGTCCGTTACAGACCTCCCCTACTTTTTCCAGCCGCTGCGATTCAGTAACAAGAGTAACCCATTTGGGATGGGCAGACATCACATCTGGACCGCCTGGGTCAAACAAGTGTGGGCTTACGTTTCCATCTGGCGGTAGAGGGTCTGGGCTCAGCAGTTCACAGTTTTTAAGACCCCCTCCAGTATCCCAGGCACTGTGTTTAAACAGCCTGATTGGTGGTGGGTAACCCCTATCATCAGAGGTGCTTCCCTCGCCACCCTCCTTTTTGGGTGACAACACTCCCTTTATCTTTGGTGCATCAGAGAGGAGAGTGAGCTGCATCAACAAAATCTGGTCTCTGGGGTCCTCACTCTCCCTCCCCCACACTATATTCCCTGGGAACTCCACCTCCATCACCTCTGGTGCATCTGGACAGTGGTTTGCCTCCCCCTCCCCCATTTTGAGTGACATTACTCCCTCTACTTCTGAGGTATCACAGGGTAGCACAATCTGCATCACCAGCCTTGCATCAGGAAACCTGGCAGGGATAGTCAGTGGCTGGGGCCCTTCTTCTGTACTTAACCACTGGGATGAATTTGGCTGCAGGGGAGCAGCGAGTATCTGTAATTCTTCTCCACGTGCTCCCCCCTCAAAAGCCTCTACCCCCTCCCTTGGGTCTGAAATGTCTTCTACGTCCTCAAATGATAATTTCTGGGCCTCCACTAGCATAGCAAACTGGACAACTGGTTCAGGTGCCACTGACAGACTAGACCTCACCTGCAGCGGTGAGTCCTCGGCCCTTATCAGCTCCTTGGTACCCTTGACACCAACATCTTCTTGGTACTGGCATTCATTCACCAGTTCCTCATCTTCCATCTCTGAAAATGGAAAGCTTGGAAGCTGCACTTCTCCCAGGTCTATTGCTGTATCAAGCAGATCCTCACTCTGTGTCTTGTCCTCTGTGTGTGGGGTATCGAGCCCTCCCACCACAGGCACCTTAGCTGACTGGTTAGTACTTTGTAAAGGAATGCTATAACTCAGCTGTTCCTCAGATATTTCTTGCATAGAATAGCACAGGGTAGCATTCACTGCACTTACCCGCACAGTATGGTCCAGACTCCATGTACGCCTTTCTGGGGATAACTGCCTCCTGGAGTGATCCAACACACCTTGCTCCCTGGTCTGTTCATGCCACCTTAGAGTGGATTCCATCAGCCGACTGCTCGAGCTCTCCATCCTCTGACCAAGTCGCTGGTTTGGCAAATCTCCTCTGTATGAAACTTCAGGCGCCAGGTTGCGTCGCTGACAACTTCTCAGGGGCACATCCTGATGGGACAGGGCAGTCTGTAGAATGGTGGCTGCTGGTGCAAGAGTCCGCACTGTAGGACTGTCTTCTGGTAATCCCAGCACCTCCTTTATTACCCGCATCCGATCCTCGGGTGTCGCGCCATCTCCCAGTGCTTCTAGACGGGCCTGTAATAACTCTGGTGTCTTTTCAAACTTTTCCCCAACCTTCCCCTCTCCAAGGGCTTTCAGACGGGGTTGTACTAACCCTCGGGATCCCATCTCCGATCCTCCGCTCTCCCTGCGGTTACTGGCATCGAATGTCCCGGCTGAAGGTCTCAACCATTCCGTCACTTGTTCCTCGTCGTCCGACTCCTCAGAGTCCTCCTCCTCATTATCAGGGTGTTCTCGATCCCATAGAACCAATCTTGCAATTAGGGATTCCTTTACATCCGTTACGGTCACCTTAATACCGCGCGCTCGACAGACCATATGCAGGAATCTGTTGTTGAGGTTTTTGTACACCTCTGTTTCTGCCTCCATACTGCTGACTTTCCAAACGTACTAACAACTTTTCAGCAAGATACCTGGCTACTGTGTGCCAAACTGTTTACAAGGCTCTTAGGTGCCCTCCGCTGACACCTCTCGCAGCCTTACCCAGGGTAAACTGGGACTGAGTGACCCCACTGCTTGCCACCAATTGTGAAGATACGGATTCTCTGATCACTCAGGTAAACAGTTTAGTAAAGTGGCAACTGCCCTTTATTGTAAATATACAAACACAGTACACTAAAACAGTAACTATTACATGCCAGGATGGTATCTTACTTACTAAGTCCCCACAGTAGTTTAGAATTACAGTCTCCTGCCAGCCTGCCAGCAGTAGTTCTGAGTCCCCTGGTCTGGGATACCAGCTCACACAGTGCCCTTTGCCACTGATGGCACCGCAATGCCTAGTTAGTGTCTCCACTACAGAGGTACATCCACTCTCTCTGTCCTTCTGTGTAGATCTCACCCTCAGTGCACGTCCAGTAGCCTCTTGAAACCAGCAGATCCCAATGATGCTTCTAGGCCTCAGCACACTGGCAGCACTATCTTACCAGTAGCTTTCAGAAGCCAAACACATCACTCCTCTCAGGCCAGGAACTTCCGTGCACTCTCTGTTTCAATAGCCTCTGTTATCCTTAAACCTTTCTATGTCCTACCATAAGGCGACACCTTCTGGCTCTGGATTGGGTGGGTTACATTAAAGGGGCTGACTACAGAACACTTTCAGATAGACCTACTTTAACATGCCCAGGCATGTCCTCTAGCACACAATAGATGTTAATTAAATGAACCTTAATTAATCTGATTGTGTGGCCTGGAATCCATTGTCTGGGGAAGAATGAGGGGGGTGTATGGACTGACATCTGAGACTGACTGTATCTCCAACAGCAAACAAACAGGTTATCAAAGCAGTCACATGGGGGGGAGGGGACACACACATTATTTTACAAACTATAATACAATAACCAGTACATTCATATATATACATCTTCATATGCATTCTGTACAAAATATCAGGCTAGACATATTATTCCCTGATAAGCACAAACACATATAACAGGGGGATAATGTTTCACAATAATATGTGATGTCCAGTTCTATTGTGAATCCAGGCAGCATGCTGTATAGGTGATAACCAAGTTCTGTCCTGTCTCTTTACACTAACGCACTGAATCCAGAAACAGGCTGGCAAAAAGTACTCCTCATGAGCCAGCTGGGCTGCGTCCGTTACAACCACAATGCTGCACTGTACTACAGGTTGAGTATCCCATATCCAAATATTCAGAAATACGGAATATTCCGAAATACGGACTTTTTTGAGTGAGAGTGAGATAGTAAAACCTTTGTTTTTTGATGGCTCAATGAACACAAACTTTGTTTAATACACAAAGTTATTAAAAATATTGTATTAAATGTACTTCAGGCTGTGTGTATATGGTGTATATGAAACAAAAATGAATTGTGTGAATGTACACACACTTTGTTTAATGCACAAAGTTATAAAAAATATTGGCTAAAATGACCTTCAGGCTGTGTGTTTAAGGTGTATATGAAACATAAATGCATCCTGTGCTTAGATTTAGGTCCCATCACCATGATATCTCATTATGGTATGCAATTATTCCAAAATATGGAAAAATCCGATATCCAAAATACCTCTGGTCCCAAGCATTTTGGATAAGGGATACTCAACCTGTACTATATATACTGCTCACAACAATGCAGCACAGATATGGATACTTGCAGTGACACAGAGCTGCAAGATACAGCAATGGCCTACTGTACTGTACAACTATATACTGTTGGTCACCAAAATGCTTCACTGTACTACTATATATACTGCTCACAACAATGCAGCACAGATATGGATACTTGAAGTGACACGGAGCTGCAAGATACAGCAATGACCTACTGTACTGTACAACTATATACTGTTGGTCACCAAAATGCGGCACTGTACTACTATATACTGCTCACAACAATGCAGCACAAATATGGATACTTGAAGTGTCACGGAGCTGCAAGATACAGCAATGGCCTACTGTACTGTACAGCTATATAATGTTGGGCACCAACATGCTGCACTGTACTACTATATATACTGCTCACAACAATGCAGCACAGATATGGATACTTGTAGTAACACAGAGCTGCAGGATACAGCAATGGCCTACTGTACTGTACAACTATATACTGTTGGTCACCAAAATGCTGCACTGTACTACTATATATACTGCTCACAACAATGCAGCACCGATATGGATACTTGAAGTGACACTGAGCTGCAAGATACAGCAATGGCCTACTGTACTGTACAGCTATATACTGTTGGTCACCAAAATGCTGCACTGTACTTCTATATATACTGCTCACAACAATGCATCACAGATATGGATACTTGCAGTGACACGGAGCTGCAAGATACAGCAATGGCCTACTGTACTGTACAACTATATACTGTTGGTCACCAAAATGCTGCACTGTACTACTATATACTGCTCACAACAATGCAGCACAGATATGGATACTTGAAGTGACACTGAGCTGCAAGATACAGCAATGGCCTACTGTACTGTACAACTATATACTGTTGGTCACCAAAATGCTGCACTGTACTACTACTATATATATATAGTATATACTGGTCACACAACAATGCAGCAGATATTGAGCACTGATCAGGATACTGTCTAGAACTGAGTCTGACACGGAGCTGCAAGATACAGCAATGGCCTACTGTACTGTACTAATATAATATACTGGTGGTCCCCACAATGCAGCACACTGAGCACAGATATTTGCAGCCACTGAGCACAGATATTTGCAGCACACTAAGCACAGATATGGAGCTTTTCAGGGAGAGAACGTAGCCACGTCCTCTCCGTTCAATCTCCAATGCATGAGTGAAAATGGCGGCGACATGCGGCTCTTTATATGGAATACGAATCTCGCGAGAATCCGCACATTTATAGAACACTGCAAGAAAATGGTTTTGGCCACAAATTCTCTTTATGCCACATTCATGCCCTCAACCCAAGAGCTTGCCACCATTCAGTCACAATACCCCTCATTAAATAACACATTTCAATATACTGACGCACCCAGGACTCAAACCCACAACAAACACCCCACCCACCGAGCCACTTGATCCCGCATAAAAACTATAAGGTTTCTAACCATGTGAAGCTCCCTGTACCCCGTAAAATAATAACCAGCACCATAATTGAGCAAATCCATGCAGTGTGCAGCCACACATCCAATCCCTTGCAGCCACACACTACATAGATCTGCCCACTGCAACGCTGATCACCCCTTCACAAAGTACAAGGTAAGCTTCAAATAGTTAAAACTCTCCAGCTTGGAATTCTGTAACTTTCCATGCAAGGGCAGATAGCTCAATGAATAGAGTGTCCAATTGCAATGTCTTAGTCAACAGGTTAGAATCCTGGGCATATCAGCATCCTGAAATGTAATAAAAGACAGTGCGACTGAACAACAAAGAGCTCTCAAGTCCATGAATGCTGTATAGGTATTAGTGTCAAAATGGGTGGGGGTAGGAGACAGGAGAGGTCAGGAAATGCTGAGCTTCAAAAAGGGCAAAGCTGCAATTGAAAGTAATGAAATAATGCATAATTGACAAGTGTTGCCAACAGCGCCCTCTACCCTGCAGTGCTATGTGCGGAGCACACTCCGCACACACCTAGTTACTGCGCTGCTTGTGGGGGAGCACTTTGTTCTCCCACAGGCACTGAACTCCATTCATCTAGACTGTGTCAGACTTTACAAACAATCTTAAGTCCTCAGACATATTTAGGGGTGTGGCCAGCCATCAAATTGGTTTTGCAACTATTTCTAGCACCTGATATAGGGGGTCATTCCGAGTTGATCGCTAGCTGAAAATGTTCGCTGCGCTGCGATTAAGTAAAAAAACAGCACTTATGCGCATGCGTATGCGGCGCAGTGCGCACGCGCAACGTACTTTCACAACGAGCGATGTACTTTCACACAAGGTCTAGCGAAGCTTTTCAGTCGCAGTGGCCGCCGCAGAGTGATTGACATGAAGTGGGCATTTCTAGGTGTCAACTGACCGTTTTCAGGGAGTGTTTGAAAAAATGCAGGCATGCCAGCAAAAACGCAGGCGTGGCTGGGCGAACGCAGGACGTGTTTGTGACGTCAAATCCGGAACTGAATGGTCTGAAGTGATCGCAAGCGCTGAGTAGGTCTGAAGCTACTCAGAAACTGCACAATATTTTTTTGTAGCCGTTCTGCGATGCATTCGTTCGTACTTCTGCTAAGCGGAATATACACTCCCAGAGGGCGGCGGCTTAGCGTTTGCGCGGCTGCTGAAAACTGCTAGCGGCGATCAACTTGGAATGACCCCCATAATTATCTCCAGGAATGATAGAGCAACTGCCATTGTTTGTCTGCATGTGTGAGAAAGGCATTGAATGGGAGCAGTATTTGGAAGGCATGCTGTTCCTTGTAGTGCTAATGGGAGATCCTGGGGGTGGCTCTCGTCTGCTGTTTGTCAGTGACCCCTCCCCCTTTCTATTACCTGATACTAGAGCAACTGCCGTTGTTTGGCTGCATAAATATATTTAGTGAATACTGTTAGTGCATACATGATAATGTAGCAGATTAATAACAGCTATGCACTGTAGACAATAAACCATGTGCAGTATTGGGTAACATATGTATAATGTATAATTTGAGAACATAGCTTGGAACCTGATCCCTAGAGGTGGAGTTTTTTTTTTTTTTTGGGGGGGGGGGGGGGTCTGGGCCATGGGGCCCACCGGGGCTTGGCCCTGTGGGCCAGTCCAATCCTGCCCCCCATGTCTCCATCTCTCCATGTCTCTTCCTCCCACGTCTCTCTCTGTCCTTTCCTCCCATGTCTCTCTCTCCTTCCCCATGTCTCTCTCTCCCTCCCCATGTCTGTCTGTCTCTCTTTCTTCGCATGTCCCCTCCATTTCTCCATTGTGTGTGTGTGTGTGTGTGTGTGTGTGTATACAGTATATACACACACATACATTTGCAGTGGGTTCCTTATATTTGCAATAAACACACACATTTACGTATACAGTATATAAATGTATCTCTCTCTCTATCTATGTATATATATATATATATATATATATATATATTACAGTGGTCGAAGTGGGGCGGTATACGGCGGTATGGTATACCGCCACTTCTTCCACTAACCCGGAAATGAGCCCAGAAAGTGCAGCAGGAGGCGAGGGAAGTGGCCATCCTGCTGCACATGGTGCTCCCCGTCCCTGCACGGCGGCCGGCGGCTGTGTAGAGCGCTGTATTAGCTCACGGCCGCTCCCCGCCGCCAGACACCCGCGCACACCGCTCACCATCCGCCCGCTCACCAGCCGGCCCCACTCACCAGCCGCCCGCCGCTTTCAGTCACCAGCCGGCCGCCGGCCCCGCTTCCGCTCACCAGACGGCCGCCGGCCCCGCTCGCCAGCCGCCCGCCGCTTCCACTCACCAGCCGGCCGCCGGCCCCGCTCACCAGCCGCCCGGCGCCAGCTCACTGCTGCCAGCAACAACATAAGGTAATGTTCCCCCGCTGTCACCTCTCTCCCTGCTGTTCCTGTCGTCACCCTCCCTGTCGTCACCCTCCCTGTCGTCACTCTCCCTGTCGTCACAGTCGTCACTCTCCGTGTTGTCACTCTCCCTGTCATCACTGTCGTCACTCTCCCTGTCGTCACTCTCCCTGTCATTACTGTCGTCACTGTCGTCATTCTCCCTCTGTCGTCACTCTCCCTCTGTGTCACTCTCTCCATGTCGTCACTCTCTCTCCCCCTGTCTCTCCCCCTGCCTCTCTCTCTGTCGTCACTGTCTCTCTCTGTTGTCACTCTCTCCCTGTCGTCACTCTCCCTGTCGTCACTCTCTCCCTGTCGTCACTGTTGTCACTCTCTCCCTGTCGTCACTGTCATCACTCTCTCCGTCGTCACTGTCGTCACTCTCTCCGTCGTCACTCTCTCCGTCGTCACTGTCGTCACTTTCTCCCTGTCGTCACTCTCTCCCTGTCGTCACTCTCTCTCTATCGTCACTGTCGTCACTCTCCCTGTCGTCACTCTCTCTCCCCGTCTCTCTCTCTTTGTCGTCACTGTCTGTCCCTGTTGTCACTCTCTCTCCCTGTCGTCACTCTCTCTGTCGTCACTGTCGTCACTCTCTCCCCCCCTGTCGTCACTCTCCCTGTCGTCACTCTCCCTGTCGTCACTCTCTCCCTGTCGTCACTCTCCCTGTCGTCACTCTCCCTGTCGTCACTGTCGTCACTCTCTCCCTGTCGTCACTCTCTCTCCCTGTCGTCACTGTCGTCAATCTCTCCGTCGTCACTCTCTCCGTTGTCACTGTCGTCACTCTCTCCCTGTCGTCACTCTCTCCCTGTCGTCACTCTCTCTCCCTGTCGTCACTGTCCCTGTCGTCACTCTCTCCCTGTTGTCACTGTCGTCACTCTCTCCCTGTTGTCTCTGTCGTCACTCTCTCCTTGTCGTCACTCTCTCCCTGTCGTCACTCTCTTCCTGTCGTCACTGTCGTCACTCTCTCCCTGTCGTCACTCTCTCTCCCCGTCTCTCTCTCCCCGTCTCTCTCTCCCCATCACTCTCTCCCCGTCACTCTCTCCCCGTCGTCACTCTCTCTGTCGTCACTCTCTCTGTCGTCACTCTCTCTCCTTGTCGTCACTCTCCCTGTCGTCGCTCTCGTCACTCTCCCTGTCGTCACTCTCCCTGTTGTCACTCTCTCCCTGTCGTCACTCTCTCCCCGTCTCTCCCCCTGTCGTCACTGTCTCTCCATCGTCACTCTCCCTGTCGTCACTCTCTCTCCCTGTCTCTCTCTATGTCGTCACTGTCTCTCTCCCTGTCGTCACTGTCTCTCTCCATGTCGTCACTGTCTCTCTCCATGTCGTCACTCTGGCTGTCCCTGCTGTCACAATTTCAGCTCATTCAGTGTGCTACAATGTGAATTTCGGCTCATTCAGTGTGCTACAAGGTGAATTTTGGCTCATTCAGTGTGCTACAAGGTGAATTTCGGCTCATTCAGTGTGCTACAATGTGAATTTCAGCTCATTCAGTGTGCTATAATGTGAATTTCGGTTCATTCAGTGTGCTATAATGTGAATTTCGGCTCATTCAGTGTGCTACAATGTGAATTTCGGCTCATTCAGTGTGCTATAATGTGAATTTTGGCTCATTCAGTGTGCTATAATGTGAATTTCAGCTCATTCAGTGTGCTATAATGTGAATTTCGGCTCATTCAGTGTGCTACAAGGTGAATTTCGGCTCATTCAGTGTGCTACAAGGTGAATTTCGGCTCATTCAGTGTGTTACAAGGTGAATTTCGGCTCATTCAGTGTGCTACAATGTGAAATTTCAGCTCATTCAGTGTGCTATAATGTGAATTTCGGTTCATTCAGTGTGCTATAATGTGAATTTCGGCTCATTCAGTGTGCTATAATGTGAATTTCGGCTCATTCAGTGTGCTATAATGTGAATTTCGGCTCATTCAGTGTGCTATAATGTGAATTTCAGCTCATTCAGTGTGCTATAATGTGAATTTCGGCTCATTCAGTGTGCTATAATGTGAATTTCGGCTCATTCAGTGTGCTATAATGTGAATTTCGGCTCATTCAGTGTGCTACAATGTGAATTTCGGCTCATTCAGTGTGCTATAATGTGAATTTTCGGCTCATACTGTGTGCTACAATGTAAATTTCGGGTGGTCTTCAGTATGCCGGCGGTCGGCCTCCCGGCGACCAGCATACCGGCGCCGGGAGCCCGACAGCCGGCATACCGACACTTATTCTCCCTCGTGGGGGTCCACGACCCCCCTGGAGGGAGACTAAAATAGTGTGGCGCGTGTAGTGCGCCACCGTGCCCGTAGCGCTCGCCACACTGTCGGTAAGCCGGCGGTCGGGCTCCCGGCGCCGGTATGCTGGTCGTCGGGAGCCCGACCGCCGGCATATCGTAGTGAACCCGTAAATTTCAGCTCATTCAGTGTGCTACAATGTGAATTTCAGCTTATTCAGTGTGCTACAATGTGAATTTCAGCTCATTCAGTGTGCTACAATGTGAATTTCAGCTCATTCAGTGTGCTACAATGTGAATTTCGAATTTCGGCTTATTCAGTGTGCTACAATGTGAATTTCGGCTCATTCAGTGTGCTACAATGTGAATTTCGGCTCATTCAGTGTGCTACAATGTGAATTTCAGCTCATTCAGTGTGCTACAATGTGAATTTCGGCTCATTCAGTGTGCTACAATTTGAATTTCGGCTTATTCAGTGTGCTACAATGTGAATTTCGGCTCATTCAGTGTGCTACAATGTGAATTTCGGCTCATTCAGTGTGCTACAATGTGAAAGGGGCACCAGTACTAGATAGTATAAGGGGTACTACTACATGGGACACGCCCTATTGGGTGACCACGCCCCTTTTGAGTGACCACGCCCCCTTTTGAGTGACCACACCCCCTTTTCTGGAGCGCACGCATAATTACATCCTTGACTTTTGCGTACCCCCACTTCAAAATTTCCACTTCGACCACTGTATATATATATATATATATATATATATATATATATATATATATACACATACATATATATAAATCACATCCCTGGAACCCCCGCCCCCTAAAAATCTTTCCCCTGATTACTCTGTGTGGTTTAAAAGGGGCATTGCAGTGTTTGGCATAATGTGTAAGGGACATTATTGTATGGTGCATAATGTTTAAGGGGCATTACGATGTGTGGCATAATGTGTATGGGGCATTATGGTGTATGGCATACTGTGTAAGGGGCATTACAGTGTGTCGCATAATGTGTAAGGGGCATTACGGTGTGGGCCAAAATGTGTAAGGGGCATTACGGTGTGTAGCATAATGTGTAAGGGGCATTACGATGTGTGCCATAATGTGTAGGGGGCAGTACGGTGTGTGGCGTAATGTACTGTATAAGGGGCATTGCTATAGGGAGGTAAAATGCTGTAATAATGTAAGGGGCATGAATCAGCAGCGAAAATACAGTATAGTGCTATGAATTGTTTGAGGGAGGGTGCCCAAAACCAGTATCTTGTCTAGGGCCTTATGAAGTCTAAATCCGTCTCTGAGCAGGCCAGATATCAGCATGATAAGGGTGGGTAAGCCACTCATGGCTTTATATGATTCTTGTGTCTGTTGTATAAGTCTGTTGTGTGGGATCTGTGCTGTAATTATTTATTTATTTATTTATTTGCCTCAGCATCCAGCTAATATACTTGGGAGCCAGTGACGTGCGGTGGGGTGAGGCAGGTGAGGCAGAGCCTTTCCTGTCATACCTACGTTTGTACCAGAGTCCAGGAGTTTATTATGCTGCACCTGTGCATAATGCCCAGATGTACCCTTTGGCTCATATTTTGTGTGTAAATCTGGCTCTGGTGCTAGCTAGTGCCTCCTTAGCCTTTTAGCTCACCGCACGTCCCTGTTGGGAGCATGGTTCATCTTTCTAATGTAGATGTTGTCTCTCACCATCAGGAAAATCTTCTCATACAACAAACATTAAGGTCACGGCAAGTTAACGGCTGTATGTTAAGCATATTAACATAACTGCTAATGTAACTGCAAGCATTGGAGTGGTATGTAACCTTGGAGTCAGCTCTGTGAGTGCTCAGGCACCACTAGCGGATCTTGCTAGGGGCATGCAGGATTTTTGCCCGGGGTGCCACCTTCTGGAGGGCGCCGCCACCGTGGCAAGATCCGCTACTGGTGCCCCCTAGTGCTCGGTAGATGCGGTGCTGTGCGAAGCGCGATGAAGTCATTGCGCACCGCACTGCATTGTGGGAGCGGCACATAGACACTAGGGGTCATAATTGACCTCTAGTGTCTATGCGGTGCTATGGGAGAGATGTCATGACATCTGTCCATAGATCAGATGAGCAGCGCTGGTTGCCGGAGACGGAGGGCAGCAGAGGTCGGGAAGCAGGAGCGGGGATTGTAAGTATTAATTTTTTTCTTTTTTTTAAGCGGCGCAACTAGGGGGCACAACTCAACAGGGGGCACGGCGCAACTAGGGGGCACAACTCTACTGGGTGCACAGTACTGGAGGCATGGCGCAACTAAGAGGCACAACTCTACAGGGGGCATAACTGACCACGCCCCTTCTCCGTGAAGCAACGCCCCTATTTTTTCGCCCGGGGCACCACAAAGTCTAGATCCGGCCCTGTCAGGGACCTACAGTTTTAGTTCTGCCTTGCATCCCCAAGCATTTTAAAAAGTTGTCTCCCATGGTATGTAGCACTCACCTGTCGTCACAGTCACAGTGTTTAACCGTGTGTAACCGGTAATTTCGAATCCCATACTGATATTCAAATGCTTTGATTTGTGGGAAACAATGGTCGTGTTCTCTGCAGCAAAGATCCACCCCACGGAACAGACCTAGAAGCAGAAAAATGACAATGTGAATCTGTGTAATATGTATACTGGTGGTGTGAGAAGGACTTCTTGTGTGAATATGTATCAGAATGAAGTAGCACTAGGAATGGGATATGATTGTACAAAACACTGGGAGATTTGTCAAAGCTTGGAGAGAGAAAAAGTGGAAAGATATAAAGTACCAACCAATCCACTCCTACCTGCTGAGTTTGAAGAATTATGGTAGCTGATCGTTTGGTACTTGAGTACAGTGACAGAGCTGTGCAAATTATTAGACTCAAACAAGGGGGTTTATTTACTAATATTCGTGTTTGTGCTGTTTTTAAGGGAGTTTGATCTCGAATGGTATCGGGTGCATTTTACTGCAACTTTTTGAATCCTGATACGGTAATTTACTAAGCTGCTGAGTTTTCAACATTCGTATTTTCCGATGTCGATGTGATTCTTAATGTCAGGCAGTGTTTTACGTGAGTGATTAGTAAAACACTGCCTGACAAAACACAAGGAATCCCGGCTGGATCTGTGAGATCCATGCAGGGCTTCATTGTGCGCATTCTGAGAAGTGCAGAATGGGTTAAAAAAATAAAAAAAAATTGGCATGGGGTCCCCCCTCCTAAGCATAACCAACCTCGGGCTCTTTGAGCCGGTCCTGGTTGTAGAAATACAGGGAAAAAACTGACTGAGGTTCCCCCATATTTAAACAACCAGCACCGGGCTCTGCGCCTGGTGCCAAAAATACGGGGGACAAAAAACGTAGGGGTCCCCCGCATTTTTACCACCAGCACTGGGCTCCACTAGTCAGAGAGATAATGCCACAGCCGGGGGACACTTTTATATAGGTCCCGGCGGCCCTGTCATTAAATCCCCAACTAGTCACCCCTGGCCGGGGTACCCTGGAGGAGTGGGGACCCCTTAAATCAAGGGGTCTTCCCCTCCAGCCACCTAAGGACCAGGGGTGAAGCCCGAGGCTGTCCCCCCCATCCGTGGGCGGTGGATGGGAGGCTGATAGCCTTTTGTGTAAAAAAATAATATTGTTCTTTGTAGCAGAACTACAACTCCCAGCAAGCCTCCCCCACAAGCTGTTACTTGGAGAACCACAAGTTCCAGCATGCGGGGGGAGGAATGGGCCCGTTGGTACCTGTAGTTCTACTACAAAAAAATACCCAAATAAAAATAACACACAGACACCGTGGAAGTAAAAGTTTAATGCACATACATGCACACTTACATACATACATACTTACCTATGTTGACACAAAGCACTCGGCCCTCTTGTCCAGTAGAATCCCGGGGTACCTGTAAATAAAATTATACTTACAAAGAATCCGGGGTAGATTGGTCCTCTTCTTAAAAGTTATAATCCACGTACTTGGCAAAAAAACAAAACGCTCACCCGACCCACGAACTGAAAGGGGATCCATGTTTACACATGGATCCCCTTTCCCCGAATGTCGGGACTCCCCGTGACTCCTGTCAAAGAGGGTCCCTTCAGCCAATCAGGGAATGCCACGTCATGGCACTCTCCTGATTGGCTGTGCGCTCCTGCACTGTCAGTCAGGTGGAGCACTGTGGATACAATGTAGCGTACAATGGTGGGAACTTTGCGGTCTGTGGTAGACCGCAAGGTTAATTGGGGTCACTCTTGTGGGTGACTAGTTTGGGATTTAATGCCAGGGCCGCCGGGACCAATATAAAAGTGTCCCCCGGCTGTGGCATTATCTCTCTGACTAGTGGAGCCCGGTGCTGGTGGTAAAAATACGGGGGACCCCTACGTTTTTTGTCCCCCGTATTTTTGGCACCAGGACCAGGCACAGAGCCTGGTGCTGGTTGTTTAAATACGGGGGGAACCCCAGTCAGTTTTTTACCTGTATTTTTACAACCAGGACCGGCTCAAAGAGCCTGAGGCTGGTTATGCTTAGGACCCCACGCAATTTTTTTTTAAAAATTTTTATACTAAACAGACCCTTTCCCATAGATAACCATGCACAGATCTCACTGATCCGTGCATGATTATCCAAACTCGCCAGGAAAAAGCAGGTCTATTTTTTTGCTGCTTTTTTTAATGAATCGCAAAAAAATACACCCGCTATTGAGCATTCAGACACTAACACCCAAATACGAATGAATAGTAAATTCCCATGTTGTATGAACAAACAGCCGCGTTTGACCAATGGTCTATCCATTCGTATTTCTGAACTTTGTCTTCAAAACCATTACGAATAGCCCCAACACTGCCGAGATTTGTGCTTAGTAAATTCCCGTGTTGCCACTTAGAAAAAAAAATAAAAAATTAGACAAAATCGGGACTTTAGTAAATAAACCCCAAGGACTTTAAAGGTGGTTTTTTTTTTTGCAATATGACATTGAGAATATTTCTGTTTTATCAACAAGCACTCCACCAAAGCTTTCTTCCTTGGTAATAGGTTTGCCGACTTTCCCATAAGCTCACTTTGCACGAACTAGAACACAGATAGTAGCATAGCACAAATGGCTTAAATAAAACAAAGAAAAAAATAGATGGAGTAAGAACCTATTCGCCTTAGTTTGAAAACTAATTTCAGGGAGATTCTAGTTTGTATTAGTATGCGCTGCGTGAAGAATGCCGTTGAGGGGGTGTCTCATACTCTTTCCAATGGGAACGTGTCAACAGCCATGGGCGTATCTATTGTCACTCAGGGTTTTTTAGTGTATTATGTTGGTTGTATCTCTGACTTTACAGTAATGCTATTAAAAGCTTTCCCCCGGTGAACAAGCATGCGTCTGAATACACAAGGGCTGGTAAGTGCATTGTTAGTGCCTTTAGTCGCAACCATCGTACGTACACACCACCAGGACTTTGACCAGCCCCATGCTAGGTGCAGAATCTGTCACAGTATGGTCCCCTAAGTGCAAGGATAGGCGTCTGAGTCCGCACCTATGCCTGTTACACTACAGAATGCTCATCAGACTGAATATCTTTATGTGTCTATTTAGTCATCTCCCAAGAGTGCCCAATGCCTTCTAAGGCCAGTGCGCACACACTATGAGACGTATTCACCATACAACTTTTTAGAGATATACATGTGCAGTTGCAAAAAACCCCACCCAAAAACGCAAATTTATGTGATGATTGGCACTGCGTGCGACCCAGCATGTGTCACTGGTTTATTCAACCAAAATATGTCCTCTGACAACTTTTAAACCCTGCATTGTTTGGGCGGGTGTGGTATGGAAGGTAGATAGTAACTAGATTGACAGTGTCTAGGTCGACCACTATAGGTCGACAATAACTAGGTCGACAGGGATGCTAGGTCAACAGGGTCACTCTCTACGTCCAGATGTTCTAGGTCGACAGGTCAAAATGTTGACATGAGTTTTTTATGTTTTTTTGTGTCGTTTTCTTTGTAGAGTGACCGGGAACCCCAATTAGTGCACTGTGTCCCCTCGCATGGCTTGACATGCTTCGGGCAAGGTGCCTCGCTCCGCTGCCGCTGCACTCGGCACGGGTTACCATTCCCAATTCTAGTCCACGTGGATCGTTAAGTATGAAAAGATTAAAAAAAAATTGTGAAAAACTCATGTCGACCTTTTCACCTGTCGACTAGAACATGTCGACCTAGAAATCCTGTCGACCTAGTTACTGTTGACCAATAGTGGTCGACTTAGATAGTGTCGACCTAGGTACTGTTGACCTAGAGACTGGATCCCGTTTGGGCTGTGTAAGTTATTAAGAAATGTTAAACACTGAGCAATGGGGGTCATTCCGAGTTGATCGCACATAGCAACATTTTACTGCTCGTGCGATCAACTAGACGCCACCTATGGGGGAGTGTATTTTAGCATAGCAAGGCTGCGTTCGCTTGTGCAGCCCTGCTATGCTAAAAAAGTTTTGTGCAGAACAAGACTAGCCCTGCAGTTACTTACCCTGTGCGATGGTTCCAGCAATGAAGGTCCCGGGATTAACGTCAGACAACCGCCCTCCAAACGCCTGGACACGCCTGCGTTCGGATCTCCATGCCCGGAAAACGGTGAGTATCCACCCCGGAATGCCTCCCCGCTGTCAAGCTTCTTGCGATCGCGCTAGCGATCACTTTCTTCTGGTCATTGCCCGGCGACAGCTGTCGCTGGGCAACGACCCGTGTGCGCATGCGCAGTTCCGTCCCGTTTGCACTGCAGCAATGAACCGCAGCGTGCGAACGGGTCGGAATGACCCCCTATGTGCATACAATTTGGGAGAGGGTACTGAGAAACTGCAGACTGCAGAGTATTGATAAATGCAATGACATTCCAGCACAATGACACAGAAATAGCAGTACAGAGAGTATATGGGCAGTATGCACACTATGCATGTACCTTGTTTTGCCATGGGCTGGCTGTAGGCAGCTCTCCCAGTCCCAGTATCCCGAAGCACAGCATGTCCTGCACTGCTGCCTGTCGCTGACATTGATTAGGACTAGCTAGACTTGCACCAGTACCCTGGGGACGTGAAAGGTAGAGTAGTGACTGAATGATGATGTGCCTGCCTGTGACGGGATCCCCGTGTGGATTTCTTTCTATAACGCTGCAGTAAGAGTAATGTGACATATGTCTCCCTCAGCCTTCCCTTTTCAGCATTTTGCGATGGACAGCTTTTTCTGGTTACTGATGATCTGACAGTGGAGTAGAGGACGCTGCCTAGCTGCTGCAAGCCGCTCAGTTTTTGCTTCGGCACTGCTGGGAGATGCGGCCACAGCTGTCCACAAGTCTGGGGTGACAGGATTCCTCATCAGTCTGGATGACTTCCTTTCATCCTAGCTGCTCCCCCCGATGGGGCAGTGGGGAATGTGGTAGATTTCCTTAACTTTCTGGGGCAACGGGAGACTCTCCCCATAACTGGGAGACACCCGCAGAATGTGGGAGGGTAGGCTACTATAGGGTCTATTTACTAAGCCTTGGATGGAGATGTTGGTGGTAATTCAGAGTTGATCGCAGCAGCAAATTTGAAAGCAGTTGGGCAAAACCATGTGCACTGCAGGTGGGGCAGATATAAAATTTTCAGAGAGTTAGATGTGGGTGGGTTATTTTGTTTCTGTGCAGGGTAAATACTGGCTGCTTTATTTTTACACTGCAATTTAGATTTCAGTGTGAACACACCCCACCCAAAGCTAACTCTGCAATGACAATCTGCAACAGTATTGGAGTACTCCGATGTCCTGCTGCGCATGTGCCACCACTGCCGATATCGCCGATTCTGCCAGGTCGACACCCCCCTCCCGTCGCATCTACCCCCCACCCCTGCGCTGCGGACCCCCCCTTCGGTGATCGCTGCTTCTGCAGGGCTGCCGGGTGCCGGATCCTGTGCGCTGCTGTGACTCCCGGTGCTGTAAAGTGAGCTGCCGTTTTGCAGCATCAATTTACTGCAGCGGGGGTCACAGTGCAGCAAATGGAGGTCCCGATAACTGTCAGCCTGCATCAGAACACCGATCACTGGCTCTCTGGACTGGTAAGTATGGGTTCCCCCCCCCCCCCCATTTCTTTTTAACCAACAGTGTCCATCGGACACACAGAGCTAATCACACTGGTCGGGTCCCTCACAGCTTTCTGCTACCCTGTGATTTCGGTGTTTTTTTTCCATTTTTGTTTATGAAAATTCGGCCACATCGCATTTCCCATTATAAGTATGGGAAATGCGATGTGGATTACAAAAAAATTACAATTGAACGGTTTAGAGCAGTTTTTCACGAAAACTGCTCCAAAAGTCCTTTAATACATTTTTGTGATACTAAAATAATGTGAAAAGTGTGTAAAAACACCCTTTTTCACATTTTTATAGTAAAAATAATGTTAATAAATAAGCACTATATGAACGGGTGTGGTTCATAGGGTCGACCACACTTAGGTTGACAGTGTACAGGTCGACCACTATTGGTCGACAGGAACTAAGTCGACACCCAAAATAGGAAGACACAAGTATTAGGTCGCAGAGGTGGATTCAGACCTCATGGGGCCCTAAGCAAGACACCGATTTGGGGCCCCCCTTCCTCAAACAATTCTCAGTGTGCCCCCCTGCCACTAATTGCAGCAGACAGGTCCCTGCTCATTATGCTGCCCCCTCCCCCCCAGTCAGTGTTTGCTCCCCAATCTGCCCCCAGCCAATTATAGCAGGCAGATGGTAGTTGTACTAGTGTATTGATTATTATTTACCACAGTTATCAATATAGCACATACATATTTGGCAGCGCATTACACAGAACATTTGGCCATTCACATCAGTCCCTTCCCCAGCGGAGCTTATAACGTATATTCTCTCCCACAGTGCTGTAACTAGACATTTCAACTAGACATTTTAGTGCTGTGTGCAAGAAACAGTATTGGCTCACCCCCCCCATCATATTTAAAACAGGACCAGTGCGCGCCGTAGGCGCGTGCCAAAAATGTAGGGGTGTGGCTTCATGGGGAAGAAGTGTGGCCACAAAATAATACCAATGCATATTATACCACACAGTAGTGCCACTTACACACATTACAGATGGCAGAGTCCCCCTTTTACACATTAAGGCAGTATAGGTCCCCCTTTACACATTATGGCAGGCAGAGAACCCCTTTTACACAGAACGGCAGGCAGAGTCCCCCTTTTGCACATTAAGACAGGATAGGTCCCCTTTTACACATTATGGCAGGCAGAGCCCCCTTTTACATGTTACGGCAGAGAGAGACCCCCTTTTACACATTACAGCAGGCAGAGTCCCCTTTTTACAAATTAAGGCAGTATAGGTTCCACTTTTACACATTATGGCAGGCAGAGACCCCCTTTTACACAGAACGGCAGGCAGAGTCCCCCTTTTGCACATTAAGACAGGATAGGTCCCCTTTTACACATTATGGCAGGCAGAGCCCCCTTTTACATGTTACGGCAGAGAGAGACCCCCTTTTACACATTACAGCAGCCAGAGTCCCCCTTTTACACATTAAGGCAGTATAGGTTCCACTTTTACACATTATGGCAGGCAGAGACCCCCTTTTACACAGTACGGCAGGCAGAGTCCCCCTTTTACACATTATGGTAGGCAGAGTACCCCTTTTACATAGTACGGCAGGCAGATTCCCCCTTACACCCCCCTACCCTTAGAGTGTAGTGTAGTGTAGTGTACTGTAGTGAAGCGTACTGTAGTGTAGTATAGTGTAGTGTAGTATAGTGTAATGTAGTGTACTGTAGTGAAGTGTAGTCTAATATAGTGTAGTGTCTGTGAAGGCACTTACATGATGTGTACGTTCTTCCAGCGCTGTTTCCGGCTTCTGACTCCTCTGCACAGTTTGTCCACTTCACAGGCAGAGAGGGGGCGGCGTTATGGGCGGACTCCACCCATAACGCCGCTAACAGGTTCAGGTGGACCTTAAAGACATCAGCCATGCCGCGCCAACATCACCACTCAAGCCGCTTCAAAGCACTGCACGGGAGACGGGAGGCAAATTCCCCCTCCAGCTTACATTTCTGAGCGTGAGAACTTGGTCCGCAATTTGGTGAGCATCCCGTATATCGGCTGCATTGTGCAAGTATTACTATATAGACTGTTTCAGGCACTGCACGGGGGACGGAGAGCCAGCTCCCCTCCAGCTTGCACACACGACTACAATTCACCCATTCACCACGGGACCCGTTATACACAAATATACTCAGCGGCTCTAATTTTCTGACCACAAACACGGTCCTAACATTGGGGGTAATTCCAAGTTGATCGCAGCAGGAAATTTTTTAGCAGTTGGGTAAAACCATGGGGGTAATTCCAAGTTGATCGCAGCAGGAAATTTTTTAGCAGTTGGGCAAAACCATGTGCACTGCAGGGGAGGCAGATATAACATGTGCAGAGAGAGATAGATTTGGGTGTGGTGTGTTCAAACTGAAATCTAAATTGCAGTGTAAAAAAAAAGCAGCCAGTATTTACCCTGCACAGAAACAAAATAACCCACCCAAATCTAACTCTCTCTGCAAATGTTATATCTGCCCCCCCCCCCCCCTGCAGTGCACATGGTTTTGCCCAACTGCTAAAAAATATCCTGCTGCGATCAACTTGGAATTACCCCCCATGTGCACTGCAGGGGGGGCAGATACAACATTTGCAGAGAGAGTTAGATTTGGGTGGGTTATTTTGTTTCTGTGCAGGGTAAATACTGGCTGCTTTATTTTTACACTGCAATTTAGATTTCAGTTTGAACTCACCACACCCAAATCTATCTCTCTCTGCACATGTTATATCTGTCCCCCCTGCAGTGCACATGGTTTTGGCCAATTGCTAACAAACTTGCTGCTGCGATCAACTCAGAATTAGGCCCTTTGTGTATACTAACAGCGCTGATCTCTTGGGCTAATAATCTGCAGGACATAGTTGCACACACCTGTGGGGAGATTTATATCAAGCTTATTGCAGTTCCCCAAACATCAGAATAACGGATCACTTTTCTGCAGTCTATGGGGGTAATTCTGAGTTGATCGCAGCAGGATTTTTTGTTAGCAGTTGGGCAAAACCATGTGCACTGCAGGGGAGGCAGATATAACATGTGCAGAGAGAGTTAGATTTGGGTGTGGTGTGTTCAATCTGCAATCTAAATTGCAGTGTAAAAATAAAGCAGCCAGTATTTACCCTGCACAGAAACAAAATAACCCACCCAAATCTAACTCTTTCTGCACATGTTATATCTGCCTCCCCTGCAGTGCACATGGTTTTGCCCAACTGCTAAAAAATTTCCTGCTGCGATCAACTTGGAATTACCCCCATGGTTTTGCACATTAGCTAACAAATTTGCTGCTGCGATCAGATCAGAATTAGGCCCTGAATCCCCTGCTGTATGTGCAAGTATGTGTGCAGGTCACAATGTGTATATCTGTCACTGAAGCTGTCCAGTGTATGCATGCTGTGTATTTAGCTCACCTAGGTTGGTAAAGTTTTCCGCCATGTCCCCAGCTCCACACCACAGTGTCCCGGGCATCATCCAGCTGCGTTTATGCCTGGACTGGTATTTCTCTCCACTTACACTATATAAAGCAGACAGGTAAAGCAATGCCACTAGCCAGTAGGTTCTCTGCAGCATGGTTCTAGCCAAATGTGTGACACTGGAGATCCACAGACCCTATGTACACTGCACAGACAAGGATCTCCGGAATAGACATATACAGCAATGCTGGTATAAACTGTAGATGATGCTTTTATAGTAGTTTAAGAAATATGAGGTCATGTGTAAGATAGTGGTTTCCCTGCCCACAACACCACCCTGGTGTGTGTGGTTTTTTTTATTTTTTAAATCAAATTAACTGTTTCTGTCCTGGACAGTGTCAGACTGGGGCATGAAGGTCCCACTGGTGAAATGCAGTGGTAAGGTTTCATGCTTTGGGGCTTGGCTAACCATTAGTGCATGGTCTGGGCCCCTTGATAAATATATATAGTAAATACTGCTAAGCATGCATGATAATGTACCACATTAATAACAGCAATACACTGTAGAAAATACACCATAGTCCTGTATAATTCAAGTGCACAATCTGTAACTAGAAGTTTGTGGGCACCATAGCAAAATTTTGAAAGGTCCCCCACGCTGTTGTCACTGAAATGTCCCTTAGGGGGTGTAGTATGGTAAGTCGGCGGGCCGGGCTCCCGGCGGCCAGCATACAGGGGCCAGAATCCCGACCGCAGGCATACCGACAGCTGGGGCGAGCGCAAATGAGCGCCTTGTGGGCTCGCTGTGCTCACCACGCTGTGGGCACGGTGGCGCGCTACGCGCACCACGCTATCTATTCTCCCTCCAGGGGGGTCGTGGACCCCCAAGAGGAAGAAAAGGTGTCGGTATGCCGGGTGTCGGGATTCCAGCGCTGGTATACTGTGCGCCGGAGAGGAGCAGGAAGAGAAGGGGGGGTCAGGGAGAGAGAAACGGAGAGGGTTTCATGGAAAAAGAGGGAATTAGAGAAAAAGTGGAGAGAGAGAGAGGGTGTAAGGGAGGAATAGTGAAAGGGATGAGAGGGGAGAGAGAGAGGACATCAGTGAGAGAGACGGTGTCGGAGAGAGAGAAAAAGTGTGTCAGAGAGATGGGAGAGGAGCAAGATAGGGAGTGAGAAAGATATAGGGAGTGAGAAAGATAGAGAGGGAGAGAGAAAGAGAGTGGAGCAAGAGAGAGTAAGAGAGAGTGTCGGGGAGAAACAGAGAGGGAGAAAGAGAACAAGAGAGTGTCAGGGAGAGAGACAATGTTAGGTAGAGAGAGACAGTGTCAGGGAGAGAGAAAGGAGAGACAGTGTCAGAGAGAGAGAGAGAGTGTCAGGGAGAGAGAGAGACGTGTAAGGGAGAGAGACACAGTGTCTACAGCACTACCTGTCTCCAGCAGAGCTCTCTGATGGGGGCGGGCACTTCCCGACATTAGGCCTTGCCCCCTAAATACCCGTGAATTGTGGGACTCTGAGCCGGCCGGGTATCCCCTCCACCTCCCCTTTCCTGCATGCTCTGTGCAGCTGCTCTGTCTGGGGGGAACGGGGCTTTATGACATCAGCGCAGCAGTGGCCGTTCTTAGCAGGAGTGAATGGGAGCTACGGACCCTTGCAGGTGCAGGGGGAGCAGCGGGCCCTGGAAGATGCTTGTGCCTCATAGCAGCTGCACCCCCTGCACCCTCGGTAGTAACATAGTAACATAGTTAATGAGGTTGAAAAGAGGCAAAATGCCCATCAGGTTCAACCTGTAATCTGTCTTAAGCCGAGTTCATTATAATGTCCCAATTGAAATAATGTTTTATGTTAAGTTATCAACTGTAAATCATGTTTCTCCCAGATTAACAATGTCAATATTTTAAATGCTATAACCTTGGATATCTTTTTCAGTCAGAAATTAATCCAATCCGTTTTTAAATGCATATATAGAGTCCGCCATTACCATCTTCTCTGGCAGGGAATTCCAGATCCTTATTGCCCTAACAGTGAAGAACCCTTTCCTACGTTGCGTATGGAGTTTTCTCTCCTCTAGCCTCAGCGATTGACCTCGTGTCTTATACGGAGTTCTTTTAATAAACAATAACTCTTTGTAATTTCCCTTTATATATTTGAAGAAATTTATTAATTTCTCCTCTTAGACGCCTCTTTTCTAGTGTATACAAATTCAACCTAGTGAGCGTTTCCTTGTACTTCAGTCCTTCTAGTCCTTAAATCAATTTAGTAGCTACCCTTTGAACCCTTTCGAGTTTACAGATATCTTTTTTATAATGTGGTGCCCAAAACTGAACACTATATTACAGGTGCGGACGTACCAATGATTTGTACAGCGGCAGAATTACATCCTCATCCCTTATCTCAATTCCCCGTTTTATGCACGCTAGCACCTTACTTGTTTTCTTTGCTGCACTTTGACATTGTATATGGTTATTAAACCTATTATCAATGAGTACCCCCAAATCTTTTTCCAATACTGTTACCCCTAGATTTTATCCATTTAATATGTAAATTGCAAGTTTTTTTAGTCCTGAAGTGCATTACTTTGCATTTTTCTATATTGGATCAAATTTTCCATTTAGACGCCCAGATTTCAAGTTTAGATAAGTCATTCTGTAGAGACTCCACATCTATTTCCGAATTAATTACCTTACACAGTTTAGTATCATCTGCAAAGATTGACACTGTGCTTTCCAGGCCTATTTCCAGGTCATTGATAAATATGTTGAACAGTAGTGGCCCGAGTACGGATCCTTGTGGTATTCCGCTGACTACTGGAGCCCAGCTGGAGGACATCCCATTGACCACTACTCGCTGTACCCTGTTATCCAGCCAATTACTTATCCATGTACAAATAGTTTTCCCTAGGCCAAGCTCCTTTAATTTGATGATCAGTCTCCTGTGAGACATTGTAGCGAAGGCTTTTGCAAACTCTAAGTACTGTATACCACATCCACTGCTTTTCCCTGGTCAAGATTGTTGCTCACTTCCTCATAGAAGCTAACTAATTTAGTTTGACATCATTGGTCCCTCACAAACCTATGCTGGTTCTTGCTAATAAACTTAGAGGCATGCAGATACTCCTGTATGCTATCCCTTAAAATTCCCTCCAATAATTTCCCCACTATAGATGTCAAACTAACTGGCCTGTAGTAGTGATGAGCGGGTTCGGTTCGTCGGAATCCGAACCCCCCCGAACTTCACCCTTTTAACACGGGTCCGAGGCAGACTCGGATCCTCCCGCCTTGCTCGGTTAACCCGAGCGCGCCCGAACGTCATCATCCCGCGGTGGGATTCTCGCGAGATTCGTATTCTATATAAGGAGCCGCGCGTCGCCGCCATTTTACACTTGTGCATTGGAAATGATAGTGAGAGGACGTGGCTGGCATCCTCTCAGTTTTATTCAGGTGGCTGCAAATATCTGTGCTCACTGCTTTATTGTGGGGACTGGGGACCAGCAGTATTATATAGGAGGAGTACAGTGCAGAGTTTTGCTGACCAGTGACCACCAGTATTATACGTTCTCTGCCTGAAAAACGCTCCATATCTGTGCTCAGTGTGCTGCATATATCTGTGCTCACACTGCTTTATTGTGGGGACTGGGGACCACCAGTATTATATAGGAGGAGTACAGTGCAGAGTTTTGCTGACCAGTGACCACCAGTATTATACGTTCTCTGCCTTAAAAACGCTCCATATCTGTGCTCAGTGTGCTGCAGTGCATATATCTGTGCTCACACTGCTTTATTGTGGGGACTGGGGACCAGCAGTATTATATAGGAGGAGTACAGTGCAGAGTTTTGCTGACCAGTGACCACCAGTATTATACGTTCTCTGCCTGCAAAACGCTCCATATCTGTGCTCAGTGTGCTGCATATATCTGTGCTCACACTGCTTAATTGTGGGGACTGGGGACCACCAGTATTATATAGGAGGAGTACAGTGCAGAGTTTTGCTGACCAGTGACCACCAGTATTATACGTTCTCTGCCTGAAAAATGCTCCATATCTGTGCTCAGTGTGCTGCATATATCTGTGCTCACACTGCTTTATTGTGGGGACTGGGGACCACCAGTATTATATAGGAGGAGTACAGTGCTGAGTTTTGCTGACCAGTGACCACCAGTATTATACGTTCTCTGCCTAAAAAATGCTCCATATCTGTGCTCAGTGTGTTGCATATATCTGTGCTCACACTGCTTTATTGTGGGGACTGGGTACCACCAGTATTATATAGGAGGAGTACAGTGCAGAGTTTTGCTGACCAGTGACCACCAGTATTATACGTTCTCTGCCTGAAAAACGCTCCATATCTGTGCTCAGTGTGCTGCATATATCTGTGCTCACACTGCTTTATTGTGGGGACTGGGGACCACCAGTATTATATAGGAGGAGTACAGTGCAGAGTTTTGCTGACCAGTGACCACCAGTATTATACGTTCTCTGCCTGAAAAATGCTCCATATCTGTGCTCAGTGTGCTGCATATATCTGTGCTCACACTGCTTTATTGTGGGGACTGGGGACCACCACTATTATATAGGAGGAGTACAGTGCTGAGTTTTGCTGACCAGTGACCACCAGTATTATACGTTCTCTGCCTAAAAAACGCTCCATATCTGTGCTCAGTGTGTTGCATATATCTGTGCTCACACTGCTTTATTGTGGGGACTGGGTACCACCAGTATTATATAGGAGGAGTACAGTGCAGAGTTTTGCTGACCAGTGACCACCAGTATTATACGTTCTCTGCCTGAAAAACGAAAACGCTCCATATCTGTGCTCAGTGTGCTGCATATATCTGTGCTCACACTGCTTTATTGTGGGGACTGGGGACCACCAGTATTATATAGGAGGAGTACAGTGCAGAGTTTTGCTAACCAGTAACCACCAGTATTACACGTTCTCTGCCTGAAAAACGCTCCATATCTGTGCTCAGTGTGCTGCATATATCTGTGCTCACACTGCTTTATTGTGGGGACTGGGTACCACCAGTATTATATAGGAGGAGTACAGTGCAGAGTTTTGCTGACCAGTGACCACCAGTATTATACGTTCTCTGCCTTAAAAACGCTCCATATCTGTGCTCAGTGTGCTGCATATATCTGTGCTCACACTGCTTTATTGTGGGGACTGGGGACCACCAGTATTATATAGGAGGAGTACAGTGCAGAGTTTTGCTGACCAGTGACCACCAGTATTATACGTTCTCTGCCTGAAAAACGCTCCATATCTGTGCTGCATTGTAGTATATAGTAGGAGTACAGTGCATAATTTAGCTGACCACCAGTGTATAATATATAGCAGTACGGTACAGTAGGCTACTGCTCTACCTACCTCTGTGTCGTCAAGTATACTATCCATCCATACCTGTGGTGCATTTCAGTTTTGCACAGTTTGCTGACCACCAGTGTATAATATATAGCAGTACGGTACAGTAGGCCACTGCTCTACCTACCTCTGTGTTGTCAAGTATACTATCCATCCATACCTGTGGTGCATTTCAGTTGTACGCAGTATATATAGTAGTAGGCCATTGCTATTGATACTGGCATATAATTCCACGCATTAAAAAATGGAAAACAAAAATGTGGAGGGTAAAATAGGGAAAGATCAAGATCCACTTCCACCTCGTGCTGAAGCTGCTGCCACTAGTCATGGCCGAGATGATGAAATGCCATCAACGTCGTCTGCCAAGGTCGATGCCCAATGTCATAGTAGAGAGCATGTAAAATCCAAAAAAGAAAAGTTCAGTAAAATGACCCAAAAATCTAAATTAAAAGCGTCTGAGGATTAGCGTAAACTTGCCAATATGCCATTTACGACACGGAGTGGCAAGGAACGGCTGAGGCCCTGGCCTATGTTCATGGCTAGTGGTTCAGCTTTACATGAGGATGGAAGCACTCATCCTCTCGCTAGAAAACTGCAGTGCCACTCCTAGATGGGCCAGGTGTTTGTGTCGGCCACTTGGGTCGCTTAGCTTAGTCACACAGCTACCTCATTGCGCCTCTTTTTTTCTTTGCAGCATGTGCTGTTTGGGGACTATTTTTTTGAAGTGCCATCCTGTCTGACACTGCAGTGCCACTCCTAGATGGGCCAGGTGTTTGTGTCGGCCACTTGGGTCGCTTAGCTTAGTCACACAGCTACCTCATTGCGCCTCTTTTTTTCTTTGCATCATGTGCTGTTTGGGGACTATTTTTTTGAAGTGCCATCCTGTCTGACACTGCAGTGCCACTCCTAGATGGGCCAGGTGTTTGTGTCAGCCACTTGGGTCACTTAGCTTAGTCACACAGCTACCTCATTGCGCCTATTTTTTTTCTTTTTTGCATCATGTGCTGTTTGGGGACTATTTTTTTGAAGTGCCATCCTGTCTGACACTGCAGTGCCACTCCTAGATGGGCCAGGTGTTTGTGTCGGCCACTTGGGTCGCTTAGCTTAGTCACACAGCTACCTCATTGCGCCTCTTTTTTTCTTTGCATCATGTGCTGTTTGGGGACTATTTTTTTGAAGTGCCATCCTGTCTGACACTGCAGTGCCACTCCTAGATGGGCCAGGTGTTTGTGTCAGCCACTTGGGTCACTTAGCTTAGTCACACAGCTACCTTATTGCGCCTCTTTTTTTCTTTGCATCATGTGCTGTTTGGGGACTATTTTTTTGAAGTGCCATCCTGTCTGACACTGCAGTGCCACTCCTAGATGGGCCAGGTGTTTGTGTCGGCCACTTGGGTCGCTTAGCTTAGTCACACAGCTACCTCATTGCGCCTCTTTTTTTCTTTGCATCATGTGCTGTTTGGGGACTATTTTTTTGAAGTGCCATCCTGTCTGACACTGCAGTGCCACTCCTAGATGGGCCAGGTGTTTGTGTCGGCCACTTGGGTCGCTTAGCTTAGTCACACAGCTACCTCATTGCGCCTCTTTTTTTCTTTGCATCATGTGCTGTTTGGGGACTATTTTTTTGAAGTGCCATCCTGTCTGACACTGCAGTGCCACTCCTAGATGGGCCAGGTGTTTGTGTCGGCCACTTGGGTCGCTTAGCTTAGTCACACAGCTACCTCATTGCGCCTATTTTTTTCTTTGCATCATGTGCTGTTTGGGGACTATTTTTTTGAAGTGCCATCCTGTCTGACACTGCAGTGCCACTCCTAGATGGGCCAAGTGTTTGTGTCGGTCACTTGGGTCGCTTAGCTTAGTCATCCAGCGACCTCGGTGCAAATTTTAGGACTAAAAATAATATTGTGAGGTGTGAGGTGTTCAGAATATACTGAAAATGAGTGGAAATTATGGTTATTGAGGTTAATAATACTATGGTATCAAAATGACCCCCAAATTCTATGATTTAAGCTGTTTTTTAGGGTTTTTTGTAAAAAAACACCCGAATCCAAAACACACCCGAATCCGACAAAAAAATTTCAGGGAGGTTTTGCCAAAACGCGTCCGAATCCAAAACACGGCCACGGAACCGAATCCAAAACCAAAACACAAAACCCGAAAAATTTCCGGTGCACATCACTAGCCTGTAGTTACTCGGATTATTTTTAGATCTTTTTTTAAATAATGGCACTACCTCAGCTATACGCCAGTCCATTGGTACCATGCCTGATCTAATTGAACTATTGAAAATCAAGTATAGGGGTCTTGCTAGTTGTGACCTAAGCTCCATAAGAACCCTCGGGTGAAGTCCATCTGGGCAAGGTGATTTATTAATCTTAATTTTGCTTAGTCTCTCCTGGACTATTTCTTCACTTAAACAAGTATCTAGCCACAAATCATTGCTGTCACTATCGTTATGCACTACTCCCACCGTCAGTTCTACTCTGGTGAACACTGATGAAAAAAATTTGTTCAGTAGTTCCGCTTTTGTTTCGTCATCATTTATCAATACTCCAAATTCATCATTTATTGGACCTACGTTCTCCTTTTTTAACCTTTTACTCTTTATGTATTTAAAAAACTTTTTAGGATTGGTTTTGCTCTCTATAGCGATTTGCTTTTCGTTTTCAATTTTAGCTGCTCTTATTGCTTTTTTTTTTTTAAAGCCGTGATTTTCTCCATCGTGGAGATGTACCATATTATGGACAACATCATGCTCATAGGGGGGGCAGTGGACTTTTTCCAACATTTAGCTATCACACATCTGGCGGCATGAAGGATTTGGAGTACAAGGTTATTTACAGTACTACTGATATCAGGCAAATGAAGGCCCAGCAAAGCCGTCCAAGGGCCCAATGTTACCTGCGAGCAAAGGATAGAACCAATAAGGCTAGAGGCGGATTTTGAGGCAGGACCACCAAATGTGTTTAATATCTCCAATTTGACCACATTCATGCCAACACAATGGGGAAGACCCAGGGAAAATTCTATGAAGTGTCGCTGGTACTAGATACCACCTGGTGTATACTTTATAGGAGTTTTCCTTTATCAGAGAGGAAATCGAGGACTGAGCGACATTTTGTCTTATGATTTCCCAAGAGTCTTCCCCAGGTGGAGAGCCCAAGTCCTGCTCCCATTTACTTTCTTTTTTTTTTTTTTTTAAACACATTTTATTGAGTGGATCATGAAATAGGTACAATGATAACATAACAGAGCACCCGAACATTTTGGGTGCTTAAAATACAAATGTAGGTACAGTAAATTGTTGCTACAACAGCATGGATCCTTTTTTTTTTGTTTTTGTGTTTTCCCGTGTTTAGAGATTCAAGTTAGAGCATAAAAAGTGGGAAACTCTCGGCAACGGAGTGGCCTTCCGTCAAGAGAGTCAGCAAAGGAAATGAAAAAAAGAGAGTGCTCGGAGAGCGATCAGAAGGGGACAGAAAAGCATAGGAGGCTGGGCACCTCCGGTTGAAGAAAAGAGGGGGGGGGAGTAGAGAGAGGGCAAAGAGGTGGAGGGGTAGCCTTCGGGGGCAAGAGGTGGATAGGACCTTGGCATGCCGTGTCAGATTATGAATGGGGAGGAAGCCTGTTGTAGGTTTAGCCATGGGGACCATACTTTATCGAATTGCTTCGCAGTATTGCGAATAACTGCGGTCATGTATTCCATTTTGTGGACATACCATATCCGAGAAATTATCCCCTGTATTGGTGAGGGGGTCGGGCTCTTCCAGTCTGTGGCAATTTGGCATGTCATTGCCGAGACTATATGTCGGAATAGTTTGTTTTGATGTCTGTTGAGGGTAGGAAGAGTCATGGGGAGCAAAAAGTATTGGGGGTCGGAGGGGATGGAGGTGTCGAATAAACGCGAAAGCATGGTGATGAGTTCACCCCATATTGTGTAGATTTTAGGGCAGGCCCACCATATGTGTAAGAATGAACCGATGTCCGTACAGCCCCTCCAGCATCTATCTGGAGTATCGGGGAACATAGTATGTAGACGGGACGGGACATAGTACCATCGGTAGAGTAATTTATAAATATTTTCTTTAATTCTTACACATATGGAGCTGGAAGCCGCATTGTCCCATATATCTACCCAGTCCTCATTGTCTATAGTGAATCCCAATTCCTTTTCCCATGCCACTTCATGAGGGGCCCGGGATGTTGTGGGGAGGTCGTCCAGGAGGGTGTAGATGTCTGATATGAGGCCTTTAGTGTTGGTGCGTTTCCAGCTAATGTGTTCAAAGGGGGATAAATGTCTGTGGAGAAGGGTGGTGGTGATGGTGGAGTGGAAATGTCTAATTTGTAGATAGCGGAAGAAGTCCGATGAGGGGATTACTGTTCCTTCACGGATATCTGCGAATTGTGGGAACGTAGCTGTGGAGGTGATATCATTAACATAGAAAATACCACTCATGCGCCAAGATGTGTGCGTGGCTCTGCTCATACCTGGTGGGAAGGCTGGGTTGTTAAATAACGGAATTAGCGGGGATGGGTATGGGGCCAAACTGAACCGTCTATTTGTCAGGTCCCATGTTGCCAGGGAGCGACTTACTACAGGGTGCAATAGGGCCGCACGGGGACGCTGGTTCCGGTGAAGCCACAGTAGGGAGGATAGTGTAGCTAGGCCCGTCTCCTCCGCCTCTATCCCCACCCAGACCTTCCGCGTCCCGCCTTCGTTGCACCATTGTGCACATTGAGCGAGTTGCGCGGCATAAAAGTATTTCTTAAAATCCGGGATACCCAGACCGCCGCCTCTGGAGGGGCGTTGAAGCAGTTTAAGTCTGACTCGAGGGCGTTTGTGATTCCAAATAAAGAGGGAAGATTGGCGTTGTAGGGTCTTGAAGACGTAGGTAGGGACGTAGATCGGGAGGGTCTGAAATAAGTACAGGAGTCGGGGGAGCACGCTCATCTTGACAGAGTTAATTCTGCCTATCCATGATATAAAATAACTGGACCAGTCCACCAAGTCCTCCTTAATTGTCTGTAATAAACGGGGATAATTTGCTTGGAAAAGTTGGTGGTGATGGTGGGTCAAGTACACACCAAGGTATTTAATTTTCTTGGTTTGCCAGTTACAGGGGAGAATAGTTTGAAGTTCTTGTTTGAGAGCTGCCGGGATATAAAAGTTAAGGACCTCTGTTTTGCTCACGTTTATTTTATAACCTGAGAGCTGTGAGTATGAGCTAATCTCAGATAAAAGCGCGGGGAGAGATTGGGCTGGGTCAGTGAGGGAGATCAGGACGTCGTCGGCATATAGCGCTATCTTGTGTTCAGATAGGCCTGTGGATATTCCATGGATAGCACTGTTATTCCGGATCCTTGCTGCTAGGGGCTCCATGACTAGGGCAAAGATTAAAGGGGAGAGGGGGCATCCCTGCCTGGTACCATTGGTGATCCCGAAACTGGAGGAGGAGACACCGTTAACCATAACCTGGGCCGACGGAGAGTGGTAGAGTGCTTTAATTCCCTCTAGAAAGTTTCCGGAGAATCCCATTTTGTCAAGGACTGCAAAGGCAAAAGACCACGATATGCGGTCGAAGGCCTTCTCCGCGTCAAGAGCCAAAATGAGAGAGGGAGGTTTCCGTTTTTGGATTGAGTATATTAGATCTATTGCCCTTCTAGTGTTGTCGGACGCCTGGCGTCCAGGAATGAAGCCGACCTGATCCGGGTGGACCAGGCCGGGCATCAGGGGACCCAGACGGTTAGCTAGTATTTTCGCGTATATTTTCAAGTCAACATTCAATAATGAGATTGGTCTGTAATTTAAGCAGCTAGTCGGATCTTTGTCAGGCTTTGGTATTACCACTATATCGGCCCGAGTCGTCTCCGGCAGGAAGGAGGCTCCCTCGAGGATACCGTTAAATAGGGAGGCTAGGTGTGGGGCCAGTTCCTTCGCGAAGAGTTTATAATATTGGGCTGTGAAACCGTCCGGACCCGGGGCAGCCGACGAGCGCATCGATCGTATGGCAGCTATTGTCTCCTCCTCCGAGATTCGACTATTTAGGGCTTCCAATTGATTGTCGGATAGGGTTGGGAGGGGGGTATCGGATAAATATGAGCGCACTCCCCCGGATCCGTCAGGAGACAGCAGGGGCGAGTCAGGTAAGTTATAGAGGGAGCTATAAAACAGGCGGAAATCTTCAGCCATCAATTCAGGGTCATATGTATAGGTTCCCCTTTGTGGCGAGTACAGTTTATCTATTGCACCCAACGCTTGCTTACGACGTAGTTTGTTGGCTAGTAGGGTATCTATTTTATCCATTTTGTCGTAAAAGCGTTGTTGCAACTTCCGAAGAATTGTTGCCGCGCGGGTGGATAGGAGAGTGTTGAGTTGTCCTCGGAGGGAGTCTATCTGGGTGAGTAAAGAGGGGTCGGGGGATGCTTTGTGTTTGGGTAGTAAGGTGGCTATTTCTGATTCGAGGGAGGCTATTTCCTGTGCGGCTTTTTTCTTGATTGCCGACGATTTTGCTAATAAGGTACCGCGAATCGTGGCTTTGTGGGCTTCCCAAAGGATATTAAGTGGAATATCGGGAGATATATTTTCAGTGAAGTATTGTGTAATCGCTAGTCTAGTTTCCTCTAGTGCAGAGGGGTGTTGTAGAAGCGAGTCATCAAGACGCCATTTAAATTTCCTATGAGGCGAGCGGTATATATCTATGAGGAGGTAGACCCCAGCGTGGTCCGTCCAAGTCAGTGGTGTAATGCCCGTGTCCGAGATCAGTGGCACTAGGGCAGTGGTGATGTGGATCATGTCAATCCTGGAATAGTGTTGATGTGGAGCTGAGAAGTGCGTAAAATCTTTGGTGTGGGGGTGTTGGGAACGCCAAGTGTCACAGAGACCGTGGAGTTTCATGGTGGCGGTAAGTGTGCGGGAAGCCCGAGGGAGGGTCGTCATGGAAGCATGAGGCGGAGGACCAGATCTATCCAGCAAGGGGTCTATTATGGTATTAAAGTCACCACCCATGATAATGCTTCCCTGTGCTTCTCGTGATAGGCGTTTGGAGAGAGAATCAAAAAACAAAGATTGGTCTTGGTTGGGGGCGTAGACGGAGACCAGGGTGAAAGCCTTAGAGCGGAGGGTACCCATTACCATGAGGAACCGTCCGTCTGGGTCTGTCACCGTCCTGGAGTGAATAAACGGGATATTACGGTGAACTAAGATGGCCACACCCCGTTTTTTGCAGTCTGCTGAGGCAAAGTAGGACTGGGAGAACCATTTGCCCGTAAGCCGAGTGTGGGGACCGGTGAGATGTGTTTCCTGCAGGAATGCTATGTCAACTTTCTCACGTCTGCAAGCACTCAGGAACACGGTACGCTTCCTAGGGGAATTCAGGCCATTTACATTGACCGAGAATATTTTAAGAGACATGATTATTTACGTGGGGGAGTACGGCATATTGCCAGGTATGGTCCAGCGAGGTACAATTTGTGCCAGGCAAAGGCCACCCCTCCAGGCCAAGCAAGAGAAGGAGCAGGAAAGTCAAGCAGAGGCCACAAGAAAAGAGAGAAAAGAAAGAACATAGAAAAGAAGAAGAAGAAGTACCCCAAACGGGGAAACATCCCTGAGTTTGTGGGTCCCGTTTAGGGGCCGCTAGGAAAAAGCATCGAGTTAGTAACATTATAAACAACAGTAAGGGATTGTAGGGGGGTAACTGAGCTACCATGTGGGAGGGTGAGCGTCACCCGGGCCATGAAGGCTGGGAATGGCTATGACCTTTTTACATTTATAGCAAACATAATATAATATAGGACATTGAGAACTGTGTCCATACAACAAAAATGCAAGCATGAAAACAAAAAAGAGAGAGAAAAAAATAAAAATTGGGGAGGGAGAAAGAAGGGAAGGGGAGGAGGGGGGTTGGAAGAAAGGGAGGGAGGAGGGGGGGGGGGGATTCAAACAGTTATAACTTGTTTATAACAGCATTAACCAAGGATAGTTACGATACTGGTAGTTGAACTGAGGTCGAATCTTCCACTGTTCACACTCGTTTCGAGTCGTGGAGAAGTTGCACCGACAGTTCATGCACTATACACATCGGGGGGTTTCCCCAGGTCAGGGAGGGTCCTTGTCCACATTGCGCTGTCGGGTCACCCGTGTCCAGTCGGGAAGAGGGGACTGAGGATGTGGCGGTTGGGATGATGAGGCCGCCATGTCTTCTACTGCTGATGTTGGGAGGAGATCTAGCTTTGCCAGCAGTTCCTGTCCTTGGGGTAAGGTCTTGACCGAGTGAACAGAGTTATTGACCGAAACATGTAAGTGGAAGGGGAATCCCCATCTGTATCTGATCTGGTGTTGTCGTAGGATCCGGGTGACCGGTTGGAGGTCTCGCCGTTTTTGGATGGTGGAGGGTGCAAGATCCTGAAAGATCTGCAGCTGTGTGCCTTTAAACAGGATCTCCGATGTGTCTCGAACGGAGGACATGATTTTCTCCTTCGAACGGAAATAATGGAAACGGACAATAACATCCCTGGGCGGTTGGGCGGGAGATGGTTTTGCCCGGAGTGCTCTATGTGCCCTGTCGCAAAGGCATTCTTCGACTGTGAGGTCTGGTACCAAGTGTATGAAGAATTCTCTCAAGAATGTTGGTAGTGATGGGCCGAGGACCGTTTCTGGAACGCCACGTATGCGCAGATTATTTCTACGCGAGCGATTTTCTTGGTCCTCTTGTCGCTCCTTGAGGGACTCCATTTCCTCGTGCAATCTAGCGAGTTCACTGTCAATGCGGTGTTGGGAGCGGCAGAGATCGTCCGTCTTTGTTTCCAGTGCATCCGTCCGGTTACCGAGATCTGTAAGGTCCGATTTAAATTCGGCTATAGCGTTCGAGAGTTCTTGCTTGAACGCGGACTGCACTCCCTCCAATAGGCTCGACATAACCGCCTGTATCTGGGGATCGATACCCACTTCCGACGAACATGGAGAGCGGGGGGAGCTTGCGGCCATGGTGGGGTTCTGTGAGCCCTTGGACTTTGACCCAAAGAAGTTAGTCGGAGCTTGCGATGCTTTTTTGTTTTTGGACATAGTGGCTTATATCCATAAGAGGTAGGGTAGGAGTGGGGGTAAAAAAGAAAAAGGAAGGAAAAATTATTGCTGGGGGGACACAGGCCCGAGTCCGTTTAATGAACAGGTAATCCGGTCAGATCCGATCCTCCAACCGCGGAGCTGGGGGGGTAGGGTGCCAGAGTATTATATATGGGGTCTGATCATTTGGCTATGGCACATGTAGTATTTTATTATTTTGCGTTAAATCATCTTGAGAGTCATCTTAAGGTTAGGTCTGGGATGTGCGGATCCGAATATCATAACGCTGAGGCCATGACTCTTCCAGGCGCCAACTCCGACGTCGGGGCAGATCGCGGTTCGATCCCCTATTCAGTGGCCCGGGCGCACTTGGGTGGTATTAAAGCACTTCCATAGCCTTCGCCGATACTGGCGGTAGTGTAAATAGAATCTGTACTCCTGCGGGGGTGAGGAGTGTGTGGTATAGTGCGGGTTATCTTTACCCTGGCTGAGTGCCAGAAAGTAAAATGGTGACTCTGGGTTCCTGTCGTGGGCTTCTATGGAGCAGGGGTGCAAATGAGAAATGAGTGCTGTGGCAGCAGCAGGCACTCACAATATTCCAGGATGGTTGGGTGCTAAAGGTAATGCAGCCTTTTTGGATGTGCTGTAGAGATTCCTAGAGCTGCAGGTGTGCTCAGCCTTCTCCAGCTAAATCTCCAGGAATCCAAGATGGCCACCGCAGCACTTATAGGGCTGCTCCTTTCCCCTCTTTTATCCCTTGTGGGGCTGCTTGTGGCACAGAGGCTCTTTGGAGGTGCTTAAGAGTGTCCAGCCTCGCATGTGGGGGTGATCCGGGGTGTCGGGGAGCCCGTCGCGGCCGCGTTCCGATCCCGGAGCTCACGGCCGGGTCTTCCCCGAACTCGAGGTCCCGGCTTCTGGGCGCGTGTTAGGCCGCGGCGGCCGGAGGTAGCAGGGGGGCCGCAGGCCCGCTTCAGCTGCTGCACAGCTCCGCCGGAGGGGTCCGCAGGAGGGATGAGGCCACCACAAGCCGCTGCCAACGGTCCGGAGGGGAGGAGATGAGGGTCCCAAGTCCCGCGAGTAGCTCCGGAGCCCGGCCCCGCGAGGCGGCGAAATCGAGGCCCCGGTTTCACAGGAGGGGGAAGGCCACAATCCGCAAGGGCAGCCAAGGCCGCCCTCCGACTCCGCAGCACGCTTCCCCTGGTCGGGTTGATGTAGGCAGAGGCAGTGGGGTAAGTGCAGGGGGCACCAGGATACTAAATAGAGTTGTTTTTTTTATTTATGTTGGCCAGTTTGCAGGAGCTCCTAGGGAGTGCTTCCTCTCCCATTGCCAGCCAGGCCACGCCCCAGTGCGGGTGATTTTCAATTGGGAGAGTCGTCTTCTCGGGTCTCCTTTAACAGGAGCTCTAGCAGTGGCACAACTTCTCCCTTCTACGTCCCGCTCCCATTTACTTTCATGGGGCAGGGTATCAGTCGATTTCAATGAGCGTAATAGACCGTAAAGTATGGAGATAATACCCTGTCACATAGGAGAATAAATACAGAGTCATTCAAAAACAACCTTAGAGTTTGGGAGGGAACTTAAGAAAGAGTGGAGTTGTAAATACTCGTACATTACAGGTTGGGTGATACCATATTTGTCACTTAAAGAATCTAAAGAACGCCAGGAACTGCCTTCAATAAAACCGAAGACCAGTCCCGGTCGCGGGTTCAGATGAAACCACGAGTGTGATCGTAAAGTGGAGTTAGGAGGGAAATCCCAGTTATCCCAAATAGAGGTGATGGGAGACGGGAATGTAGAGAGTCCATAGTGCCGAATGCAGGAAAACCACAGGGAACAGGTGAATTTTGTGGTAGGAGCGCACGTTTGCGCCTTCTGATTAGGTTGAACAGGTGTAAGCAGGGATACCAAAGTGGAGGTCTTAGCTAACAGGAGTTCGATTTGTATCCAGGGTAAGTGGGGTGATTGAGAAAACCAGGCGAGAGCCTGGCTTAAGTGAGTTGCATGATAGTATTTTCGAATATCTGGTAGACCTCTGCCTCCAGCAACTGGGTCCCTTATTAGAGTGGAGGTCTTAATTCTAGGGGGTTTATTAGACCATATGAATTTCAGTAAAAGTTTCTGCATTCGACACAAAGCCTCTGCTGGGATGCGCACCGGAATTGTTTGAATCAGATATAAAAGCCTGGGCAAGATGTTCATTTTTACTGAGACTATACGTCCAAACCAAGCTATGATTTGCTTGTCCCATGCTCGTAAATCGGACTCAATACAATTGAAAAGAGTTGGGAATTTTTCAGAATACTGTACAAGAACCCATAGGAATTAGAGAGCCTGGATGCCCTGGAGTAGGCTTCCTCCCAGGCCGAACCTACGCAAGGTAGCAAACATAAAAGCCAATAAAATTCTATCAAAAGCCTTCTCTGCATCAAGCGAGAGAAGGATAGAAGGCAATTTAGATTTATTAATCGAATGAACTAGATTGATAGTTCTTCGGGTATTGTCTCTAGCTTGTCGGCCTGGGATGAAGCCCACCTGGTCAGCATGTATTCTCTTATTGCTTTTTTGAATCTTTTATTGCATTCCTTGTAGTACTGAAACAACTCCTCCGTTCCATTAGATTTAAATTCTTTGAAAGCACACTTCTTATTATCCATTTCTTCCTTGACCTTCTTATTAAGCCACATCAGTTTGAGTTTGGTACTCCTGCGTTTGCTGCCCATGGGATAAATTTGTGAATATTGCTATCTAGCAACCCTTTTAACGCATCCCAGATTTCCGTAGTGTTCTTGCCATGAAACAAATCGTCCCAGTCAATGTCGTTTAGTACACTTCTCATCATACTGAAGTTAGCCTTTCTAAAGTTATATGTTTTGGTTGATCCCTTATAGCTATGTTTCTTGAAACTAATTTCGAATGTGATCATATAGTGATCACTGTTCCCCAAAGTCTCCCCAACTTTAGTGTTTGATATGATGTCCACATTATTAGTAATTACTAGATCCAGAGTAGTGTTACCTCTAGTTGGATCCTCGACTAGTTGAGACATGTAGTGATCCTTTAACGTATTTAAGAACCTGTTTCCCCTAGCATTACCACATGAATCGTTACTCCAGTTTATATCAGGGTAATTAAAATCCCCAATCACCAGGATGTCCCGCAATTCCGCAGCCTTTTCAGTTTGCTGCAAGAGTTGTTCTTCCTCATGTATGCTAATATCCGGCTGCTTGTAGCATATGCCTATGATGACTAGTTTCTTTGCGTCAATACCCCCACTTGAGATTTCTACACAAATTGACTCCACATTATCTCCAATGCCCTTGTAGATAACCTCCTTTAAGTATGGTTTAAGAGATGGCTTAATATAAAGACATACACCTCCTCCTCTTTTGTTAGCCCTGTCTCTCCTGAAAAGAGAATACCCCTCCAAGTTTGCCACCCAGTCGTGACAGTCGTCCCACCATGTTTCCGTAATACCTATAATACCATACTCAGCTTTTGATGCTATGAATTCCAATTCCCCCATTTTAACTGCTAGGCTTCTTGAATTCGCAAGCATACATTTTAGTTTAGAGTTTCCCTTCTCTGTTTTTTTAAGGGCATCCTATCATTGTTTACATGTGACTCCCTAGAGTTACTCTTACTGACAGTTCTTCTGCTCCCTCCCTCATCACCCCCCTCATACTTACCATTCTCTTTGATCAACTTATTTAGTCCCTCTAAACTCTCGACATAAATATTCATTATAAATATAAATTAAATTATATATAAATATAATGAAGACCCACAATTGTTGTTAGCTAAGGTTTTGGCAATACCTTTGGTAATACCCTTTTTAGTACCCTTGTAAGTACACTTGCTGGCTGTTCTTTCCCTCCCCCCTTCTCTACCCCCACTTCGTTCACTACCACCATCCTTGCTATTCTCACTGCATGACCCGTAGTTTCTAACTAAACCCTCCCCCCAGGTTCCTACTTTAAAAGCTCCTCCAACCTACAAACCATCCTACCCCCCAGCACAGCAGGCCCCTCATCATTCAGGTGCAATCCATCGCGACAAAAAAGATGGCGCCTGACCGAGAAGTCCGCCCAGTGTTCCAGGAACACAAACCCCTCCTTCCTACACAAGTCTCTAAGCCACACATATCTCTGCCTTCCTGGGCTAGCGCGTGGCACGGTTAATATTTTAGAGAATATTACCCTAGATGTCCTTTCCTTAAGTTTACGGCCTAAGTAAAACTTAAGGAAAGGACACTGATCTGGAGCCTGATCCCTAGGAGGCAGTAGGCCCCCCAGGCAGTGAAGCCCACTGGGGATTTCCCCTGTTCCCCTGTGGGCTAGTCAGACCCTGGTCCTGGATGATGATATTCGGGCAGTTGATTAGCAGGTGCTCTCTTATTTTAATTTGCACTTAAAATGAAAGAAGAATCACACCCACAACATAAATCTAGTATTCAACAGTATTTAACTCTGTTAATTAGAAATATTGTTATTTGGGATCTCTGATACACCATTCTCCATATGTGTCACTAAAGATACAATGAGTGGTTGGTGAGGAATGCACAGCACATATGTGCCCCTAGTGTATTATATACCCCCGCATACATATAAAATATACTTATGGATTTGCCCCTCATATTAGACATTATTCACAGCCAGAGGCATTTTTAAGTGAGATGGGGACCTGCGTGCAGCCGCCGTTGCATGCCCCCTCCTCTCTGGCAGCTAGTAGACTCTGGCATAATGCCAGAGTCTACTGCGCATGCACAGGTCTCTGGGAACATGTCTTCCTCGTCTTGTTGCAGGGGATATCTCCAGTGCGCAAATCACTTGGAAATGGCCATGGCTGCCATTTTCAAAGTGATTTGTGCCCGCACTGCAGGGCCATTGTCACGGGACTCCGGAGGGGTAAGTATACTATATGGGTGCAGTGTGTGCGGTGTGGGGTTCACAGTCTGCGATTTTCTACAGCATTTAATCACTGCATTTCTCTGACTACATCACACACCTGCTGCCATTAGGACAGGGCTTAAAAAAATCTTTTCTAAAATCTAGGAACTATCTTAAAGTTATAGAAGCCGGATCATTATCCCCAACCACATTTCTATAGACCACAACAAATGCCCCTTCAATGCCCATCAGACCAAGCCACATTCCTATCTCTTGCATCCAGTTTATAGTAAAGATGAGCGGGTTCGGTTCGCCGAGAACCGAATCCTACCGAACTCCACGTGTCAAACACGGTTCCGAGCCCGGCTCGGATATTCCGGCCTGACTCGGAAAACCTGAACGAGGCAAAACGTCATCATCCCGCTGTTGGATTCTCGCGGGATTCGAATTCCATATAAAGAGCCGTGGGTCGCCGCCATTTTTACTCGGGCATTGTCGAGAGTACAGAGAGGACGTGGCTACGTTCTCTCAATGTCAGTTCTCAGTATCAGTGCTCAGTATCAGTGCTCATTGTCTTGTGCTGCATTGTGCTGCTCAGTAATACTAATACTAGTACAGTGTCTTGTGCTGCATCTTGCTGCTGTAGGGTGCTGTGGTAGTAGTGTCCTGTGACTGTGCATCGGTCATCATCATTCCAGTCACAGTGGTATCTGGGGGGTGACAATTCCAGAGTGCTTTTGTGCTGCTCACTAATACTAATACTAGTACAGTGTCTTGTGCTGCATCGTGCTGCTCAGTTTCAGTTCTCAGTAGTATCATCAGTGCTCAGTATCACTGCTCAGTAGTATCATCAGTGCTCAGTATCACTGGACAGTGCTCAGTGTCTTGTGCTGCATCGTGCTGCTCAGTGTCAGTTCTCAGTAGTGTCAGTTCTCAGTATCACTGCCCAGTAGTATCATCAGTGCTCAGTATCACTGGTCAGTGCTCAGTGTCTTTTGCTGCATCGTGCTGCTCAGTGTCAGTTCTCAGTAGTGTCAGTTCTCAGTATCACTGCTCAGTAGTATTATCAGTGCTCAGTATCACTGGTCAGTGCTCAGTGTCTTGTGCTGCATCGTGCTGCTCAGTTTCAGTTCTCAGTAGTGTCAGTTCTCAGTATCACTGCTCAGTAGTATTATCAGTGCTCAGTATCACTGGTCAGTGTCATGTCAGAACAACATTTTTGGAGGTTGTGGAGGTGTCTTCCTCAGAGGAGTCTGTACCAGGTACTCAGGATTGCCTTGAGTGGTTTCATCCCATTAGGATGGAGACAGAATGGCTGGATAGCCTAGGAAATAAGATTCCTCAGAGTTCATTAGGGCATACTCTATTAAGTTGCTGGAAAAAAGGTACGAAGAATGCTCTAGATATGGATCAGTTAATTTCATCTAGGACCCCCTCAGCTCCTGATACACAGGTCTTGCAGGCCAATGCGGACATCGATGCCGACACAGGGATCGACACAGAAGTTAGAGGGGGGGCACTATGATAGATTGGAATATAAAATTCAGTAATTTATCAATGCCATTAGGGATGTGTTAGAAATAGTGATGAGCGGGTTCGGTTCCTCGGAAACCGAACCCCCCCCGAACTTCACCCATTTTACACGGGTCCGAGGCATACTCGGATTCTCCCGTATGGCTCGGTTAACCCGAGCGCGCCCGAACGTCATCATCCCGCTGTCGGATTCTCGCGAGATTCGTATTCTATATAAGCAGCCGCGCGTCGCCGCCATTTTCACTCGTGCATTGGAAATGTTAGGGAGAGGACGTGGCTGGCTTCCTCTCCGTTTATTAATAACATTTGTGCTTATTGCTTAATTGTGGGGAATGGGGAGCAGCTGTATTATATAAGAGGAGTACAGTGCAGAGTTTTGCTGACAGTGACCACCAGTATACGTTGTCTGCCTGAAAAACACTCCATATCTGTGCTCAGTGTGCTGCATATATCTGTGCTCACACTGCTTTATTGTGGGGACTGGGGAGCAGCTGTATTATATAGGAGGAGTACAGTGCAGAGTTTTGCTGACCAGTGACCAGCAGTATACGTTGTCTGCCTGAAAAACACTCCATATCTGTGCTCAGTGTGCTGCATATATCTGTGCTCACACTGCTTTATTGTGGGGACTGGGGACCACCAGTATATTATATAGGAGGAGTACAGTGCAGAGTTTTGCTGACCAGTGACCACCAGTATACGTTGTCTGCCTGAAAAACACTCCATATCTGTGCTCAGTGTGCTGCATATATCTGTGCTCACACTGCTTAATTGTGGGGACTGGGGAGCAGCTGTATTATATAGGAGGAGTACAGTGCAGAGTTTTGCTGACAGTGACCACCAGTATACGTTGTCTGCCTGAAAAACACTCCATATCTGTGCTCAGTGTGCTGCATATATCTGTGCTCACACTGCTTTATTGTGGGCACTGGGGACCACCAGCATATTATATAGGAGGAGTACAGTGCAGAGTTTTGCTGACCAGTGACCACCAGTATACGTTGTCTGCCTGAAAAACACTCCATATCTGTGCTCAGTGTGCTGCATATATCTGTGCTCACACTGCTTTATTGTGGGGACTGGGGACCACCAGTATATTATATAGGAGGAGTACAGTGCAGAGCTTTGCTGACCAGTGACCACCAGTATACGTTGTCTGCCTGAAAAACACTCCATATCTGTGCTCAGTGTGCTGCATATATCTGTGCTCACACTGCTTTATTGTGGGGACTGGGGACCACCAGTATATTATATAGGAGGAGTACAGTGCAGAGTTTTGCTGACAGTGACCACCAGTATATATAGCAGTACGGTACGGAAGGCCACTGCTCTACCTACCTCTGTGTCGTCAAGTATACTATCCATCCATACCTGTGGTGCATTTCAGTTGTGCGCAGTATATATAGTAGTAGGCCATTGCTATTGATACTGGCATATAATTCCACACATTAAAAAATGGAGAACAAAAATGTGGAGGTTAAAATAGGGAAAGATCAAGATCCACTTCCACCTAGTGCTGAAGCTGCTGCCACTAGTCATGGCCGAGACGATGAAATGCCATCAACGTCGTCTGCCAAGGCCGATGCCCAATGTTATAGTAGAGAGCATGTAAAATCCAAAAAAACAAAAGTTCAGTAAAATGACCCAAAAATCAAAATTGAAAGCGTCTGATGAGAAGTGTAAACTTGCCAATATGCAATTTACGACACGGAGTGGCAAGGAACGGCTGAGGCCCTGGCCTATGTTCATGGCTAGTGGTTCAGATTCACATGAGGATGGAAGCACTCATCCTCTCGCTAGAAAAATGAAAAGACTTAAGCTGGCAAAAGCACAGCAAAGAACTGTGCGTTCTTCTAAATCACAAATCCCCAAGGAGAGTCCAATTGTGTTGGTTGCGAAGCCTGACCTTCCCAACACTGGACGGGAAGAGCTTGCGCCTTCCACCATTTGCACGCCCCCTGCAAGTGCTGGAAGGAGCACCCGCAGTCCAGTTCCTGATAGTCAAATTGAAGATGTCACTGTTGAAGTACACCAGGATGAGGATATGGGTGTTGCTGGCGCTGGGGAGGAAATTGACAAGGAGGATTCTGATGGTGAGGTGGTTTGTTTAAGTCAGGCACCCGGGGAGACACCTGTTGTCCGTGGGAGGAATAGGGCCATTGACATGCCTGGTGAAAATACCAAAAAAATCAGCTCTTCGGTGTGGAATTATTTCAACACAAATGCGGACAACAGGTGTCAAGCCGTGTGTTGCCTTTGTCAAGCTGTAATAAGTAGGGGTAAGGACGTTAACCACCTAGGAACATCCTCCCTTATACGTCACCTGGTCCGCATTCATCAGAAGTCAGTGACAAGTTCAAAAACTTTGGATGACAGCGGAAGCAGTCCACTGACCACTAAATCCCTTCTTCTTGTAACCAAGCTCCTGCAAACCACACCACCAACTCCCTCAGTGTCAATTTCCACCTTACACAGGAAAGCCAATAGTCCTGCAGGCCATGTCACTGGCAAGTCTGACGAGTCCTCTCTTGCCTGGGATTCCTCCGATGCATCCTTGAGTGTAACGCCTACTGCTGCTGGCGCTGCTGTTGTTGCTGCTGGGAGTCGATCGTCATCCCAGAGGGGAAGTCGGAAGACCACTTGTACTACTTCCAGTAAGCAATTCACTGTCCAACAGTCCTTTGCGAGGAAGATGAAATATCACAGCAGTCATCCTGCTGCAAAGCGGATAACTCAGGTCTTGTCAGCTTGGGTGGTGAGAAACGTGGTTCCGGAATCCACCGTTAATTCAGAGGCAACTAGAGACTTGTTTGAGGTACTGTGTCCCCGGTACCAAATACCATCTAGGTTCTATTTCTCTAGGCAGGCGATACCGAAAATGTACACAGACCTCAGAAAAAGAGTCACCAGTGTCCTAAAAAATGCAGTTGTACCCAATGTCCACTTAACCACGGACATGTGGACAAGTGGAGCAGGGCAGACTCAGGACTATATGACTGTGACAGCCCACTGGGTATATGTATTGCCTCCCGCAGCAAGAACAGCAGCGGCGGCACCAGTAGCAGCATCTCGCAAACGCCAACTCGTTCCTAGGCAGGCTACGCTTTGTATCACCGCTTTCCATAAGAGGCACACAGCTGACAACCTCTTACGGAAACTGAGGAACATCATCGCAGAATGGCTTACCCCAATTGGACTCTCCTGGGGATTTGTGACATCGGACAACGCCATCAATATTGTGCGTGCATTACATCTGGGCAAATTCCAGCACGTCCCATGTTTTGCACATACATTGAATTTGGTGGTGCAGAATTATTTAAAAAACGACAGGGGCGTGCAAGAGATGCTGTCGGTGGCCCGAAGAATTGCGGGCCACTTTCGGCATTCAGCCACCGCGTGCCAAAGACTGGAGCACCAACAAACAGTCCTGAACCTTCCCTGCCATCATCTGAAGCAAGAGGTGGTAACGAGGTGGAATTCAACCCTCTATATGCATCAGAGGATGGAGGAGCAGCAAAAGGCCATTCAAGCCTATACATCTGCCCACGATATAGCAAAGGAGGGGGAATGCACCTGACTCAAGCGCAGTGGAGAATGATTTCAACGTTGTGCAAGGTTCTGCAACCCTTTGAACTTGCCACACGTGAGTCAGTTCAGACACTGCCAGCCTGAGTCAGGTCGTTCCCCTCATCAGGCTTTTGCAGAAGAAGCTGGAGACATTGAAGGAGGAGCTAAAACAGAGCGATTCCGCTAGGCATGTGGGACTTGTGGATGGAGCCCTTAATTCGCTTAACCAGGATTCACGGGTGGTCAATCTGTTGAAATCAGAGCACTACATTTTGGCCACCGTGCTCGATCCTAGATTTAAAACCTACGTTGTATCTCTCTTTCCGGCAGACACAAGTCTGCAGAGGTTCAAAGACCTGCTGGTGAGAAAATTGTCAAGTCAAGCGGAACGTGACCGGTCAACAGCTCCTCCTTCACATTCTCCCGCAACTGGGGGTGCGAGGAAAAGGCTAAGAATTCCGAGCCCACCCGCTGGCGGTGATGCAGGGCAGTCTGGAGCGAGTGCTGACATCTGGTCCGGACTGAAGGACCTGACAACGATTACTGACATGTCGACTACCGTCACTGCATATGATTCTGTCACCATTGAAAGAATGGTGGAGGATTATATGAGTAACCGCATCCAAGTAGGCACGTCAGACAGTCCGTACATATACTGGCAGGAAAAAGAGGCAATTTGGAGGCCCTTGCAGAAACTGGCTTTATTCTACCTAAGTTGCCCTCCCTCCAGTGTGTACTCCGAAAGAGTGTTTAGTGCAGCTGCTCACCTTGTCAGCAATCGGCGTACGAGGTTACTTCCAGAAAATGTGGAGAAGATGATGTTCATCAAAATGAATTATAATCAATTCCTCCGTGGAGACATTCACCAGCAATTGCCTCCAGAAAGTACACAGGGATCTGAGATGGTGGATTCCAGTGGGGACGAATTAATAATCTGTGAGGAGGGGGATGTACACAGTGAAAGGGGTGAGGAATCGGAGGATGATGATGAGGTGGACATCTTGCCTCTGTAGAGCCAGTTTGTGCAAGGAGAGATTGATTGCTTCTTTTTTGGTGGGGGCCCAAACCAACCAGTCATTTCAGTCACAGTCGTGTGGCAGACCCGGTCGCTGAAATGATGGGTTCGTTAAAGTGTGCATGTCCTGTTTATACAACATAAGGGTGGGTGGGAGGGCCCAAGGACAATTCCATCTTGCACCTCTTTTTTCTTTCATTTTTCTTTGCATCATGTGCTGTTTGGGGACAATTTTTTTGAAGTGCCATCCTGCCTGACACTGCAGTGCCACTTCTAGATGGGCCAGGTGTTTGTGTCGGCCACTTGTGTCGCTTAGCTTAGTCACACAGCGACCTTGGTGCGCCTCTTTTTTTCTTTGCATCATGTGCTGTTTGGGGACTATTTTTTTGAAGTGCCATCCTGTCTGACACTGCAGTGCCACTCCTAGATGGGCCAGGTGTTTGTGTCGGCTACTTGTGTCGCTTAGCTTAGTCACACAGCGACCTTGGTGCGCCTCTTTTTTTCTTTGCATCATGTGCTGTTTGGGGACAATTTTTTTGAAGTGGCATCCTGCCTGACACTGCAGTGCCACTCCTAGATGGGCCAGGTGTTTGTGTCGGCCACTTGTGTCGCTTAGCTTAGTCACACAGCGACCTTGGTGCGCCTCTTTTTTTCTTTGCATCATGTGCTGTTTGGGGACAATTTTTTTGAAGTGCCATCCTGTCTGACACTGCAGTGCCACTCCTAGATGGGCCAGGTGTTTGTGTCGGCCACTTGTGTCTTTTTGAAGTGCCATCCTACCTGACACTGCAGTGCCACTCCTAGATGGGCCAGGTGTTTGTGTCGGCCACTTGTGTCGCTTAGCTTAGTCACACAGCGACCTTGGTGCGCCTCTTTTTTTCTTTGCATCATGTGCTGTTTGGGGACAATTTTTTTGAAGTGCTATCCTGTCTGACACTGCAGTGCCACTCCTAGATGGGCCAGGTGTTTGTGACGGCCACTTGTGTCGCTTAGCTTAGTCACACAGCAACCTTGGTGCGCCTCTTTTTTTCTTTGCATCATGTGCTGTTTGGGGACAATTTTTTTGAAGTGCCATCCTGCCTGACACTGCAGTGCCACTCCTAGATGGGCCAGGTGTTTGTGTCGGCCACTTGTGTCGCTTAGCTTAGTCACACATCGACCTTGGTGCGCCTCTTTTTTTCTTTGCATCATGTGCTGTTTGGGGACAATTTTTTTGAAGTGCCATCCTGTCTGACACTGCAGTGCCACTCCTAGATGGGCCAGGTGTTTGTGTCGGCCACTTGTGTCGCTTAGCTTAGTCACACATCGACCTTGGTGCAAATTTTAGGACTAAAAATAATATTGTGAGGTGTTCAGAATAGACTGAAAATGAGTGGAAATTATGGTTATTGAGGTTAATAATACTATTGGATCAAAATGACCCCCAAATTCTATGATTTAAGCTGTTTTTGAGGGTTTTTTGTACAAAAAACACCCGAATCCAAAACACACCCGAATCCGACAAAAAAATTTCAGGGAGGTTTTGCCAAAACGCGTCCGAATCCAAAACACGGCTGCGGAACCGAATCCAAAACCAAAACACAAAACCCGAAAAATTTCCGGTGCACATCACTAGTTAGAAATACCTATACAAATAGAGGAAAATTCTTGTATGCTAACTGCAAAATCATTAGTGACATTCCCGGTTTCGGAAGAGTTGAATACCCTATTTGAATGATCCTGGTTAAACCCAGAAGAGTTTTTTCACATCCCCAATAAAATACTTAAGACATATCCCTTTCCTGAGGAGGATAGAAGGAGATGGGAGATTCCTCCCATAATGGACATTTCGGTGTCCATGCATCAGGGGTAATTACATTACCTGTACCAGGCTCGGCCTCGTAAAAGAAGCCGACTGACCGCAAGATAGAGACAACTCTAAAATCCATTTACACGGCTACTGGAGCCGCCCTTAGGCCCACTATTGCATGCACTTGGGTAGCTAGGGCTATATCAAAATGGTCAGACAATTTAATAGAAGACCTTGATACAATCCATAGGGATGATATTGTCTTGAGTCTAGGTCACATAAAGGATTCGGCTAAATTAATGGTGAAAGCCATGAGGGACATTGGGCTGATGAATTCTAGAGCATCCTCCATGGCAGTAGCGGCTCACAGAGGTCTCTGGATCCACCAATGGAACGCAGACGCCGAATCCAAGAGGTACCTCCCCTTCGCAGGTAAGACACCACTTAGGGACACTCTGAATACAAAGGCTACTTTGGGTAAGTCAGCTTTGCTTCCTTCCACAGCACCACCTGTGAGAAGACGTAACTCTGCTTCTCTGATGCAATCCCCTTGGGCTGCCAGATCGAGAACATTCGGGAGGGCCTACTTCTGCACGAGGCTAGGCCATAGAAAGTCTGCACCCACTACAGGTGCACGGGTTCAGAGGTTGGATTCTACTCCCTTAGCGTCCTCAGCGTGACGCGAAAGGACTCCCAAGTGGGGGTCCACTGGGGGGGATCTCATCTACATCACTACAGGGGAGCCTTGGTGATTATTATTATATCCCGGGTAATACAAATTGTTCCCCAGGGTTACAAACTGGATTCAGGAGTTTCCCCCTGGCTGTTTGTTTAATCAGCCCTGCCAATTGTTAGGAAAGTGGGTTTGTCCCATGCCATCCTATCAGACACTGCAGTGCCACTCCTAGATGGGCCAGGTGTTTGTGCCGCACACTTGTGTCGCTTAGCTTAGTCATAGAACTACCTCATTGCCCTCTTACTTCTTGGTACATATGGGACAGCTACTTCTTGGCATGATGTGCTATTTGGGGACTATTTATTTTTTTAAAAGTGCCATCCTGTCTGACACTTCCGTATATGTCCGGTGGTACTGCCATTTGATATAATTCCCGTGATACTGGCTTGTAATTCTAGTGACTTTGTAATTTTCCTTCAGTGATTTGGACCAATAAATAATACCATTGATTAGAATGAATAATTCCTGTGATATTGAGGTGTTTGTGTCGCTTAGCTTAGCCATCCAGCGACCTTGGTGCACCTCTTTTTTTCTTTGCATCACTCAATAGTATTTATGCTCCACAGTGGTCTTTCGTGACATATGTATATATTATATGTGTACATAAATGATTTGTAATAATTATTGTATATTTATTTATTTGTACATGCATGAATTTCATGATGTGAACAAGTAACCAATGCCTGCATATTCGGGGGCATAGAGTGGCATGCGAGGGACGGAGAGGTTGAGCTGGAGGCTCCCCGTGCACAAGGGTAACTGCCTGGGGGGTGAGCTGAGACTGACTCACGGGGAAGAGAAAAAGACAGTTGCTCGTGTGAGGTCGTCAGTTGGTGGTGCAGGGAGGAGAGACAGAGCAGCAGCGGAGGTGTGAGCACCGGACGATAAAGGAGAGGTGAACTTACGGAAAGATTTGAGGGAGTGTATCCACGAAGCTCCCTGCCACCCGCATTGATCGATCCGCTGTAAGCCGAACAGAGGCGGGTGGATCTCGTCTAAGACCCGTCAGAAGCCGCATTTAAGTCCGCCTCCTAAGTGAGTGGGCGGTACGTACTGGCAAGGCAGAGAGCTAGGAGGGAGGTGCGGCTGGGATACTAAGAGCGACGCGACCCTCCGGAGCTGCTGGATAGAGGACACAGCCTCATAGAGACTGAAGGGCAGCTGTCCTGGCCAATAATTGAGTTGGGAGGAGGAGTCGAGGGAGAGGCATTCCCCTTTCAGGCTGACAGATGAATACGTAAGTGTTTAATACAGCCACACTGCACACAGGTATAGCACCTATCTGAGTTCATGATGTAAAGGTGACAGGACTAGAAACTGTCAGGAGGAAGCTATTATTGCCAAACATATTTAACACTCCTATTAGGTACCAAGAGTATAATCTGCTGTTCCCTGCTGTTCTCACATGACTGCCATAGAGTGCTGGTAATCATCTGTAGACTACTAAACCATTAAAATCAGATGAGGAGTGCCCAAAACAGTAGAATCATAATACACCAGACTATTTGAACTATATTCGAGAAATTTTAATTTCTACAATTATACTACTACTTAACGAGATGGTGAGAGGAGGAGGAATCTGCGCTACTCAGTGATGTTGCCTGAACCTGAATACCTTAACAGTCAATATTTATGGATACTGTCCGTGCATATAACCCACTAGTGGATAGTGCATAGGGTCCTATTGCGTATAACCAGGGTCATTACTGGTTAACCAAAGTCTAGCTCCAGAAAACAAGATATCTTCAGTAATAGTACAGCTCTGATGAGGACTCAGAGAAAGAGTTGAGTATAAAAGACTAGGAACACAGAGTACCACTGAAGGACTCCCTGAATGCGGGTCTGTATTATTCAATTAAATACCCTTCAAGCCAGCCCAATAGCAGAAGGAAGGAGGACCAGCCAAATTTAAAGGGAAAGCCACTTCAATTGCACAGGAGTAACAATAGGAGCGGTGAACCCATTAGACTTCTAATATAATTTGCAGCTTGGAAAGTATACTGTCTAACAGACCTATATTTAATGATACAATTCTATCATAATCGTAATGAACTGCAGTGTGCACACTACAACCGTGGGCCCAAGTAACTGAGTATATATATAATTCATGTATGAGTACCCGGGTCACTCTAGGTAAAAAATGTTGGTTTCACCCACAGTTTTTATGTCTTGCATGCATTACTGATTGTATAGGCGGAATATTTTTTTCAGTATATGTATTATATGTTATGTTGTGAGTACCATCAATATAACCCTAATTGTTGTAAAATTAAACCTGTTGGTAATAAAATAACCTTAAGAATACTTACCGGTGACGTTGTTTCCACATCCAAGGAAGAACCTGCAACGAAGAAATAGAAGGTGTAAAAGGTAACGCCGTGATATGAGGTACTTTATTATTAAGCAATTCATCATATTAAAACACTATTCACTCCTCCTGTAGAGGGTGTACTGGGGTAATTGGATTGGTGTACTGGGTGGAAATTACTCCAACACAATCACAAACGGCAGTCCTAAACTAGCCGGGGAGATATACCAAAATCCCAAATAGTTTAGGTGGAGGCGCTGGGCGGTGATACAGGGTACCCCTGGGTGAATAGAGGGGTTACAATCATGTGTTGTTTGGGGACTATTTTTTTAAGTGCCTTCCTGTCTGACACTGCAGTGCCACTCCTAGATGAGCCAGGTGTTTGTGCCGCCCACTTGGGTCGCTTAGCTTAGCCATCCAGCGACCTCGGTGCAAATTTTAGGACTAAAAATAATATTGTGAGGGGTGAGGAATAGACTGGAAATGAGTGGAAATTATTGGTATTGAGGTTAATAATACTATAGGATCAAAATTACCCCCAAAGTCTATGATTTTAGCTGTTCTTGAGGTTTTTAAAAAAATCACCCGAATCCAAAACACATCAGAATCCAAAACCCGAAAGGGTGGTTATGCCAAAACGCATCCGAATCCAAAACACGACCACGGACCCGAATCCAAAACCAAAACACAAAACACGAAAAATGCCCGCTGCATATCTCTAATACAACGATACAACATTTCACTCTTCAGATTGTCATCAGGTTACAACAAAAGAAATCACCACAGTCTTGCCTTATATCTGTACCCTTCACCCCCCCCCCCCCCCCCCGACAGGCAAAATAGGGTTAGTGCTTGTAAGTGCTAAGGTGCGTGTAAAAAAAATAGGGGTGTGGCCACAGAATAGTATCGATTCACAATACACCGCACAGTAGTGTCTGTCAGTCACATTACACCACACAGTAGTGTCTGTCAGTCACATTACACCACACAGTAGTACCCCTGTTACCATGTTAGAGCCCATTACACCATTACACACACTACACCACATTAGAGCACATTAGAGCAGAGCCCCTTACACACATTGCACCAGGTAGACCCTTTTACACATTGCACCAGGTAGACCATTATACACACTGTGACAGGTAGCCCCTTATACACATTGCACCAGGTAGACCCTTATACACATAGCACTTATTAAGTGCCCCCTATGCAATGCCCTCATTAGTAGTGCCCCCAATAGTAATGCCCCCAGTGGTAATGCCCCCATGTAGTATTGCCCCCTGTAGTTATGCCCCCAGTAGTTATGCCCCCATAGTTATGCCCCCTGTAGATATGCCCCCAGTAGATATGCCACCTGTAGATATACCCCCGTAGTTATGCTCCCTGTAGTTATGCCCCTGTAGATATGCTCCCAGTAGTTATGCCCCCATTAGATATGCCCCCTATAGTTGTGCCACCAGTGGATTTTTCCCCAGTAGATGTGCCCCCATTAGAAATGCCCCCAGTAGTTGTGCCCCCAGTAGTTGTGCCCCCAGTAGATGTGCCCCCAGTAAAGATGCCCCTGTAGTTATGCCCCCTAGTAGCGCTGCTTACACACAAACCCCCCCCCAAAAAATACTCACCAGCCCCGCTACTGATTCCCGACCGCCGCTGCCCTCCGTCTCTGGCCGCCCGCTCCTCGGATCCATGGGAGAGATGTCATGACGTCTCTCCCATAGTGCCGCACAGACACTAGAGGTCAATCAGGAACTCTAGCGTCTAACAATGGCGCCAGCTGCAGCAGGCGCTGTGGGCTGTGTGGGCGCCCGCTGCAGCCGGCGCCATTGTCAGACGCTAGAGGTCCTGATTAACCTCTAGTGTCTGTGCGGCACTATGGGAGAGACGTCATGACGTCTCTCCAATAGATCCGAGGAGCGGGCGGCCAGAGACAGAGGGCAGCGGCCGGAGAGCTGGGTGTGGGTGGGCATCTGCGGGGTGACTGCGGCCGCACCTGCAGGCCGCAGCGCCCAGGGCACCCACCGGCTTGCTCTTGCCTAGATCCACTACTGCCATGTGTGTACAGTCCATCACAGGAACCCTCCCCGGCGTTGGCACCTGTGCGATGCACGTTCACCAGCACATCATCTAGGTAATGGGATATAATGTAGTGTATACTAATAATACAGTATGTAAATAGTAATACATATGTACATAGTGCATGTGTCAGTTACACAGGGGACTAGACAGCAGTATAATTAGACAAACATACTAATTAGATAAAAGTTATTAACTAGATAGTCAGGACAGACAAAATCAGCAGGCTCAACTGGAATGTACTCGTATAACAAACTTAATGCTATATGGTGCCCTTGAATGGGTTGGGAATGGGGGACCAGCGGACGGGATCCCGGCGGTCAGCATACCGACGCTGGGATCCCAGCTGCCAGAATTCTGATAGGGGGGGCGCTAGACATTTTCTAGCAGTTAGACACGGTCTCGCTAGATTGAAATACTGTATGATAGATCACATCTTCCGGCTCAGACGGGGTGGCGACAGAGGTAGTTTATTAATTTAAAAAAAGAAATGAATGGATAATTAGTATAGACATAATGACACCGAGGTGCCCTAATGATAAGCTCTCATTGGGAGCTTTATTATAAGAGATATAGGGTGTAATTCAGAGTTGATCGCAGCAGCAAATTTGTTAGCAGTTGGGCAAAACCATGGCCCTCATTCCGAGTTGATCGCTCGCTAGCTGTTTTTAGCAGCTGTGCAAACGTATAGTCACCGCCCACGGAGGAGTGTATTTTCGCTTTGCAAGTGTGCGAACGCCTGTACAACCGAGCTCTGCAAAAACATTTTGTGCAGTTTCAGAGTAGGTCTGAACTTACTCAACCCTTGCGATCACTTCAGTCTTTTTGGTGCCGGAATTGACGTCACACACCCACCCTCCAAACACCCAGACACGCCTGCGTGTTCCCTACCACTCCCAGAAAATGGTCAGTTGACACCCATAAACGCCCTCTTTCTGTCAATCTTCTTGCGATCGGCTGTGCGTATGGATTCTTCGTTAAATCCATAGCCCAGCAACGATTGCATTGTACCAGTACGACGCGTGTGCGCATTACGGTGCATATGCATGCGCAGTAGAGACCTGATCGCAGTGCAGCGAAAATCGGCAGTGTGCGATCAACTCGGAATGACCTCCCATGTGCACTGCAGGTGGGGCAGATTTAACATGTGCAGAGAGAGTTAGATTTGGGTGGGTTATTTTGTTTCTGTGTTGGGTAAATACTGGCTGCTTTCTTTTTACACTGCAATTTAGATTTCAGTTTGAACACACCACACCGCACATGTTATATCTGCCCCCCTGCAGTGCACATGGTTTTGCCCAACTCCTAACAAATTTACTGCTGCGATCAACTCTGAATTAGGCCCATAGTTTTGTCTACCTTAGTGCACCCTTTGTATCTTTATTATATAGTGACTATAAGGCTGACAAAGCAAGTAATTCCGTGGTTGGCTTAGTAATAATAATTACAGTTTAGTTACAGTATTTATATATATGTTGCAATTCTCTTACTGTAACTGATCTAGCATAAGTATCTTTATTTTTAACATAATTGCGTAATTCAAGGCAGAGTTCTATTAAGAATAGCAGCTCCCAATTTGGTGCAGTTATTCATTGGCACTAAATAGCCAGTGAATAACTGTTGCAGTCCGTAGATTTTGTATACACTGCCGTACTCAGCTTGCTGTCTTTTAAGCTCACTTGGACGTCCAAGTAGTGGATTGTGGTTGGATCATATTGATAAGTAAATTTGATATAAGGAGAGTTTTGGTTAATATTTTCCATTAAGGCAACAAATGCTGTTTCTCCTCCCAACCATAGCAGGAACACATCATCAATAAATCTTGCGTATGATAAAATGTTCTTAAAGATTAGAGGCATAGGCGTGCGCAGGGGGGGTGCCTGGTGCGCACAGGTACCCAGTAATGTCTGGCACCCCGATCTCACATACCTGATGCAGCGATTGCCGAGGAGGCTGATTACTGTCCCCTCTGCGCTGCACCCTGTCAGGACTGCATTACTGACTGGACGCCTGGGTTAATCAAGAGTGCCACTGCCACCGGCTTTCAAACTCCCGGCTCCACCTTCATGTACAAAAACAGCGTGATGTGATGTGATTACGTCATGCTGCTCGCACGCCCACCCGTCACACGGAAAGAGAGGGGGAGCCAGACCAGGCTGAGGAGGAGCAGTGTAATTGCAGTGAGTGCCATCAGGGGTGTTTGTTTGGTGCACACCACAACATCTGACAATGTATCTGCATTATTAGGATTGGTACAAGGGTGGATATTTATATTGTGTTGATCGTCAATAGATGGTGCTAGACATACCCAAAAGGCGGTGCTATGCACACCATTCCGACGGTGCACCCCCTAATAAAATGTGGTGCGAACGCCTATGATTAGAGGGTCTTTAAAAAACAAGTTCTCTTCTTCCTTGAACATATAAATGTTGGCGTAGGATGGTGCCACATTACTTCCCATGGTGCAACCCGTATGCTGCTGGTAAAAACGGCCATCACGTGTGTCTTCACATTTCCAAACTCTAGTTTTCCTTTTTCACAGGCATATTCAGATGTTGCATATACACAGAACACACTTCATTTGCAGCTAACACCACAGTATCTTACCACAGTATCTTATACACCTCTACCTAGTACCACCTCTACCACATATTCAGTCACTTTAGTATACTTTTTTTTTAAATAGAGTAATTTTTATTCAACAGCATGTTAAAGATACAGACATTTCAGTATACATTGGGAAGCACAGTTGGAATATCACAATATTCTGAGTCATTCTTTTTTTATTTTAAATGGTATACATATATGAATGACATACCCCGCGTTACTATTCCCGTGCGGTCTTCCCGCAATATGCATATTATTTGAAGTCTGTAAGCAGGGCATGATTCACATACTTAACATTTTAAATATTTTCTCCCCGCATCTTTAGTGTAATTACCCCGTCTAGTGGGCCATATATAGCCCACAACCCCACTACCCCCGAACTAAACCCTCTGAAACAAACTCAAGCCTAGTCAAGTTAAGGTCTGTATGGTGTGGTGTGGCAGCTAGATAGTCAACCAGCTGCATTAAAGGGGAGATAAAAGGCTCGGCCCAACGCCCCGGGGCCCAAATAGCGCCCTCGCAGCGAGAGCCAGTGCCCTCTAAGTTTGAAGGGCAAGGGAGGAGTATGTGGAAGCGATCCAGGGAGACCATATCTTCTCGTATCTGTTAAGGGCATTATATTTCATATATACATATCGTTCTTTTAGTAGGGTATCGTTTACCAGACTTTTGAAAGCAGTTATCGTGGGGGACGCGGGGCCATCCATGTCCGCGCGATACACACTTTTGCAAGCGCGCACACACTGCGGGCATACATGCTTTCCCATCGGGACCCAGAGTCAGAGTCGCCCACCCCCAGAATACAAAATCTCGGAGTCAGCAATCCTCTCGGCATTCCCGTATGTTCCAGAATCGACCCGACCCCAGCCCAGAACACTTGCAGCAACGGGCATTCCCATATGAGGTGCCAGAATGTGCCTCCGGCAGCCCCGCACTTGGGACAAACATCAGCACTATCAGACCTAAATCTGGCCAGCCTGCTCGGTGTCATGTACGATCTATGCAGAATGAAAAGCTGTATCTGCTGAAACCGCAGCGATTTGGTGACCTGGCTCGGATTGCTCAGAGCGCCCTCCCAGTCTTCCCCGTCTATGGGACCCAAGTCACACTCCCAGTTCTCCCGAAGATTCGAGAGTGGGTCTGCATGCATTGTTTGAAGAAGGTACGAGTAGGTGAAGGAGATCACCTTGACTCGACCCAGTGAATGTAGAAATGTTTTTATGGGAAAGGGGAGGAGCGCCGGGGGGGAATCTCCGAATTGCGCCTGCAAGGCATGCCGGAGCTGTAAAAATCTGTAAAAGTGAGAGTTCGGGAGTCCAAACTCCTCCTTTAATTGCTGAAATGATTTCAGTAAACCGTCACCGTATAACTGGGACAGCGAGTCTATCGAATATGGAGCCCATACCTCCTCGCCCTCTAGAGACCTCAGTTCATTAAGCAATGTGGAGTGCCATAGGGGAGTATCTGGGTCCATACCCTCATACCCGAGCAGGCCCTTCAATGCCAACCATATCTTCATTGCCTGAAAGACAATAGGAGGTGAGAATCTAGAAGGGTTTCCCCCCACCAGGACCTGTGCCGGAGAAAGATCCGGGTAATAGCACCGAAGGAACGCCCGACCCAGCTCCGCCCCCTCCCTTCCTTGAAGCCACATACCGATATGTGATAGCTGGGCAGCATAGTAATACAGTTGGAAGTGGGGCAAGGCCAGGCCGCCATCCCTTTTTTGTCTAGTGAGGGTGGTTAATTTTATTTTAGATCGTTTATTGGCCCATATCAAGGACGTCAGAACGCTATTTAATTTCCTGAAGAAGGCTGGAAAGATGTATACAAGGGACTGCAATAGAACATATAATAGTTTAGGCAAAACTACCATTTTAATGAGGCCGACCCTGCCCGTCATTGTCAGTGGTAGCTTACACCAAGCTCTCGATTTGCGCACTATTGTCTGTACAAGAGGGTCAAGGTTTAAGGGCACAAAGTCTGATGGGTCGTTGGTAATTAGAATCCCGAGGTACTTACACTTTGGTATACTTTAACACACACGTAGTCACACTATTACAGCTCTTGATTTTTTGATTAATGCATTGCATACTAATATTTTTTTCCAGTTCTAGAGTTTCTGATGCACATGCACAGTTCAGACCTGATCACCCGCTGTGCGAAAATGCACAGCAGCGATCAGGTCCGAATTAGCCCCTGAATCCAGTAAAGTAATCATAATACCCAGGGACGGTGCTAGGGTGTTCTGCGCCTCTCTGCAAATTATAAATTTGCGCCCTCGCATACTTTGCAGAGGGATGGTACGCAATGAAAAAGGGTGTGTGGTCTCACAAGGAAGGGGCATGGCCACACAATAGTACCCCCATTTCAAATTACTCCACACAGTAGGACAATCTTATTGACATTACACCGCACGCAGTAGCGCCACATACGCATAGTGCCCCCAGCAGTAGCGCCGATTACACACATAGTGACCCCAGTAGTAGCGTTGCGTACATGCATAGTGCCCTGAGTAGTAGCGCCGATTGCATGCATAGTGCCCCCAGTAGTAGCGCCGCTTATACGCATAGTACCCCAATTAGGAGTGCCGCTGTCACGCATAGTGCCCCCAGTAGTAGATTATGTCTGTCTCCAGGCTGTACCGGCAGCAGCATCTCTCCTAGCAGCAGTGAAAGCTTATGGGAGAGCTGATGCTGCTGGCGACAGACAAAATCATCCCCGACTCCTGCAAACTATGTTTGACACTGACTCTGAAGTGTGTTACCGCAGCAGCAGTGGCGGCGCTGCTTGCTCTTCTCCTCCGTCAGCGCTATTGACTAGTAAATGCTGACAGTGCTGTGCAGCTGACCCTGGGGGAAGAAGGTGACGAGCAGGTGACTGGAGTCAGAATTTGAATCTGCTGTAGGGGTAGAAAATCATTAAATATAATTTAAAAGGTAGCGCTGAGAGGTTAATTAAATATATAAAGGGTGTGCATGAGGGGGGTGAACTTTAAATAGTTAAGGGGTAGGGGGCTTATTAAACAGCTAAGGGTTGGGGTGAGGAGGTATCATGAAATATTTAAGGAAGAGTGAGGGGGTCATTAAATTTGTAAGGGGCGGGGGATCTTTAAATATATTATACAGTATGAGGGGTACATATATGGATAGATAGATAGATAGATAGATAGATAGATAGATAGATAGATAGATAGATAGATAGATAGATAGATAGATAGAAAGAACCTGCACTGGGGGAGGAGACAGCCAGCACAGCCACACACGCGCACACACACACACTCATTCTTTCCCTCCACTTACCCAAGTCTATCTGGCCTGATCAGGAGCAGCATCCTCTCCCTCTTCACAGTTCACACACAGCAGCTTGGTGGTTCCATGTAGCTCCGCCCCCTCCATCCGTTTTAGCTTCGCACCCTTTTCTCATCAACAACACTGCTATTTTGAAGTTTGACAGGGAGAGAGGGGACGGACTCTTCAAGCTGCTGGCGCCGCTGCCTGTGTCTGTAGTGTGACAAGCGCAGCGGCAGCCGGCAGCAGCAGCAGGGACCTCAGCACAGGGATGCAGAGCAGGGAGGGCACCTCGCCATCCTGGCGCCTACCTGCTTTGCATCCCTTTGCTGAGCGGGTAGCGCCGGGCCTGATAATACCCCAACCCAAACCCCTAACCAAAACCTAATACTTTAGCCTCTAATCCTAAAAGGCAGACTGGGTGGGCCATGTGGTTCTTATCTGCCATCAAATTCCATTGGTGCAGCACTAACTTACATTTATTAGGAGATGGCTGTGAAACCTAAGCCGGGTATACACTAGGCTTTACGCTCCATGAGCGATATCACCTAGAGTTTTCCCTACCCTCCTGTGCGACCGATATAGTATGTACACACTGAACAATATCGCTAACGATATAGTTCAGTCACCCCTCCACCAGCCCGAACATGCCGTTTTGGCTGGCATAGCCAAAATTGAGCTGCATGCACAGATGACAACTATATCGTTAACGACCCACGGGAGCACACCTCGTTAACGATAAAGTGTGAACACACTGGGCGATATTACAAACGATATTGCTTAAAAGGGTGAAAATAAGCGATATTGTTTAAAATATTTGTACCAAGCTTTATAAGATGCCAACCCTGCACTTTTCACCTGAAGGGCTGGGTATTTTTTTGGGGGGGAGAGGGGGGTTTGAGGTGTGCAGCATAGAGTTGCCTAGGGTGCTGAATAACCTTGCACAAGCCCTGTTTGTCAAGTGATAATTTTTAGCTCTTTACTCCATTACCTCAGCTACGGTATGTGCGGTAACAATAGAACATCTGCCCCAGCTTTACTGTACATACTTCAGTTGTTTTCCCCCTTACTTAAAGGATTTTTCAGCTAAGCTTCCGATAACTCATAGATAGACAACAGAGCTTCACTAAATTGGGAAAGTCCCTTCTGTTAATAGCTACACAGCTGGCTACTACTTCATGTGGTTCTCTTTATCTACTTTTAGAACTTGTTCTCTTTATCTTACTTTTAGGCCAACTTTCAACAGAAATATAGAAAATTCTGAAGGGTTCACAAACTTTCAAGCACCACTGTATGTGACTGTATATAGTTCCTGATCACTGACCATTTTAAACATCAGTTTTAACTCCATCATGATCTGTAGACTTACAAATCTGACTTGCAGGCTCGCTAGAAATCGCTGATAATAAATATGAATTAATTAGGCTGCTGCGAGGCAAGGCTACACAATTAACATAAACTATTGAATGCACGGTCACATACAGTATATCTTTTAAAAAAGATAAATATTTTAAGGGGGATGTAGATAAAATGCTGGTTGTCGGGATCCCGGCGTTGAGGATACCAACGCCGAAATCCCGCCAGCCAACAATGCTTTCAACCAGAATACCGGCGCACCAGGGCTATTCCAACTTATGGTTGCCCGCAAGGGCACTCTTAGCGCTTGCCCCGCTGCTGGCATTCTGGCGGCCGGGATGCTGCTGTTGGGATATTGATAGCCGGCATCCCGTCCGTTTCATTTTAAGGAATGTGCCAGCAATACAAGAGGAATAGAGCATGACATGCAACAACCTTTGTAGGGATCAGAAAGCATTAAAGATGTATATGGTATACTGTATTTTATATCATTTATAAACTTAACTACACAGTGCTACCCTTATTTTTAGTATAAGTCATTTGCTAAACATTTAGAACATTATTTACGTGCCTAGCTCACAGACACATATTTAGCTAAATTATTAATGCTTGAGTGGGTAAAAGACACTTGCACAGAATAGAATCACCATAATAGGTACTGCGAGCAAATTTCGTTTCATGTTTATTCTGTACTAATTTTAGGGTGTAGTATGGTATGCCGGCGGCCGGGCACCCGGTGGCCAGTATACCGGCGCCGGAATCCCGACCGCCGGCATACCGACTGCTGGGTGAGCGCAAATGAGCCCCTTGCGGGCCCGCTGCACTCGCCACGCTGCAGACACGGTGGCACACGCTATCTATTCTCCCTCCAGGGGGGGTCGTGTACCCCCAAGAGGGAGAAAAGGTGTCGGTATGCCGGGTGTCGGGATTATGGTGCCGGTATACTGTGCGCCAGGATCCCAACAGCCGGCATACTGAATACCACCCCTAATGTTATATAGGAGCAGGATATTTATATTTCACCTTAGCCAGTTTTACAACTACTATATGAATTCCTGGTGAATATATAAATTCGTATTTCTGCTAACGAATATAGATGCGTGTAATGTGTAAATAGCAAAAATTGGAGGTAAACAACATAGTACTTATGCTGCTCCCTCAAATTTGCTCCTCTAGACATATAGGGGCATATGTAAAAGGGTCCAAGTTTGCCAGAGTTACAGGATACCTGCTGATCTCAGATGTTTGTATAAAAGCGGCAGCCATTTACAAGGCAAAACCATGCGTTGTAATGATTGTGCAATGGAATATGCTGTGCTATATAAGAAACTATTCATTAAGAAAAGAAATAATAAATAAATTGGCGCTTTACAAAATAGTCCAAGATCCGCCGGCATACCACACCTCCGGCATACTCAGACTCTATTACATATGCCCCGTACGGCCTGATTCGGATTTTGCAGCAAGGCAGAAAAAGCATGTTAACTCTCAGGATTTGCTGTGGATGGATTTCATACCTTGCGGTCGGGCCGTGTGATGTTGGGTTTGAGGTAGAGATGTGCGGCGGGCACTTTTCGTGTTTTGGTTTTGGTTCTAATTCCACTTTCGTGCTTTGGTTTTGGCTTAGTTTTGCCAAAACCACCCTTTCGTGTTTTGGTTTTGGATCTGGATGATTTTTAAAAAAAAGATAAAAACAGCTAAAATCACAGAATTTGGGGGTAATTTTGCTCCTACGGTATTATTAATCTCAATAACAATCATTTCCACTCATTTCCAGTCTAGTCTGAACACCTCATACCTCACAATATTGTTTTTAGGCCAAAAGGTTGCACCGAGGTTGCTGGATGACTAAGCTAAGTGTTATACAGGATGGCACTTTTCAAAACCTAGGCCCCAAACAGCACCTCATGCAAAGATGTCGAAGAGGTGCAATGAGGTAGCTATATGACTAAGCCAAGCGACACAAACATTTCCAACTGGAATTATACGTCCAAATCACTGAAATTTATTGGCAAGATCACTGTAATTAATAATTATAAATCACTGAAATTAATTGGCAAAATCACTGTTATTATACTTCCAAATCACTGGAATTAAATGGCAAAATCACTGTAATTAATATTTATAAATCACTGGAATTAATTGGCAAGATCACGGTAATTAATAATTATAAATCACTGAAATTAATTGGCAAAATCACTGTAATTATACGTCCAAATCACTGGAATTAAATGGCAAAATCACTGTAATTAATATTTATAAATCACTGGAATTAATTGGCAAGATCACGGTAATTAATAATTATAAATCACTGAAATTAATTGGCAAAATCACTGTAATTATACGTCCAAATCACTGGAATTAAATGGCAAGATCACTGTAATTAATAATTATAAATAACTGGAATTAATTGGCAAGATCACAGTAATTAATAATTATAAATCACTGAAATTAATTGGCAAAATCACTGTAATTATACGTCCAAATCACTGGAATTAAATGGCAAAATCTCCCTATCACCTGCCTAGTGAAGTGGAATCTAGATGGGATTTGGTACCACCGGGGACACAATACCTCTATCAATTGTCTAAATCCCACTGCACTAATGGCGGATACCGGACGCACGTCTAACACCAACATAAGTGTCAAGGCCTCAGTTATGAGGGCTTCCATCGTCATGTGAAGCTAAACCACTAGTCATGAACATAGGCTCAGCCACTCCGTGTCGTAAATGGCATATTGGCAAGTTTACGTTTCTCCTCAGACCATTTCAATTTCTTTTTCTGGTTCTTTTTACTGTACTTTGGCTTTTTGGATTTTACATGCCCTCTACTATCACATTGGGCATCGAGCTTGGCAGACAACGTTGATGGCATTTCATCATCTATGTCATGGCTAGTGGCAGCAGCTTCAGCACTAGGAGGAAGTGGTTCTTCTTGATCTTTCCCTATTTTATCCTCAACATTTTTGTTCTCCATTATTTTTTGGGAGTTATATGAGACAATATGCAGCACAGGAATAACTGGAATGACTGATGAGACAGGACACTACCGCTGGTCTGATGCAGCACAACACAACAATACTGTAAGGGACTCGTGGTTGTTATAATTATTATACGGCAGCAGTGGACATATAGCAGCAGCATATATCATCACTGGAATGACTGATGAACAGGACACTACCACTGGTCTGATGCAGCACAACACAACAACACTATAAGGGACTTGTGGTTGTTGTTATTATTATACGGCAGCAGTGGACATATAGCAGCAGCGTATATCGTCACTGGAATGACTGATGAGACAGGACACTACCACTGGTCTGATGCAGCACAACACAACAACACTTTATACAGCTACACTGGCAGGAGAGGACACCAACACTGTGACTGACTGGACTGATGCAGCACAATACACTGTGACTACACTGGACTGGACTGAGCAGCACAACACAGCACAAGACTTGCCACCCCACTTTCATGCCCCCACACAGACACTGGAGGACGGAGACATGTCCTCTCACTACACTCTCCGAGACTGGAGTGAAAATGGAGAGGACACGCGGCTCCTTATATGGAATCCAAATCCCGTGAGAATTCGACAGCGGGATGATCACATTTTGCCGCGTTCGGGTTTCCGCGTCAGGCGGGAAAACCTGAGCCTGACTCGGATCCGGGCTCGGAAGGCAAAGTTCGGTAGGGTTCAGTTCTCTGAAAACTGAACCCGCTCATTTCTCTGACGTCCTAAGTGGATGCTGGGGACTCCGTCAGGAACATAGGGAATAGCGGCTCCGCAGGAGACAGGGCACAAAAGTAAAAGCTTTAGGATCAGGTGGTGTGCACTGGCTCCTCCCCCTATGACCCTCCTCCAAGCCTCAGTTAGATCTTTGTGCCCGGCCGAGAAGGGTGCAATCTAGGTGGCTCTCCTAAAGAGCTGCTTAGAGTAAAAGTTTTGTTAGGTTTTTTATTTTCAGTGAGTCCTGCTGGCAACAGGCTCACTGCATCGAGGGACTTAGGGGAGAAGAAGTGAACTCACCTGCGTGCAGGATGGATTGGCTTCTTAGGCTACTGGACACTAGCTCCAGAGGGACGATCACAGGTACAGCCTTGATGGGTCACCGGAGCCGCGCCGCCGACCCCCTTGCAGATGCTGAAGAGAGAAGAGGTCCAGAAATCGGCGGCTGAAGACTTCCCAGTCTTCTTAAGGTAGCGCACAGCACTGCAGCTGTGCGCCATTGCTCTCAGCACACTTCACACCAACGGTCACTGAGGGTGCAGGGCGCTGGGGGGCGCCCTGAGCAGCAATGAAAGTACCTATGCTGGCTAAAAATACATCACATATAGCCCCTGGGGCTATATGGATGTATTTAACCCCTGCCAGGTTGTCAGAAAAACGGGAGAAGAAGCCCGCCGAAAAGGGGGCGGGGCCTATTCTCCTCAGCACACAGCGCCATTTTCCCTCACAGAACTGCTGGTGGGAAGGCTCCCAGGCTCTCCCCTGCACTGCATAAAACAGAGAGGGGGGGGGGCATTTTTGTGGCGATATTATTACATATTAAGATGCTATAAGGGAAAACACTTATATAAGGTTGTCCCTGTAAAATTATAGCGTTTTGGTGTGTGCTGGCAAACTCTCCCTCTGTCTCCCCAAAGGGCTAGTGGGGTCCTGTCCTCTATCAGAGCATTCCCTGTGTGTGTGCTGTGTGTCGGTACGTGTGTGTCGACATGTATGAGGACGATGTTGGTGAGGAGGCGGAGCAATTGCCTGTAATGGTGATGTCACTCTCTAGGGAGTCGACACCGGAATGGATGGCTTATTTAGGGAATTACGTGATAATGTCAACAAGCTGCAAGGTCGGTTGACGACATGAGACGGCCGGCAAACCAATTAGTACCTGTCCAGGCGTCTCAAACACCGTCAGGGGCTTTAAAACGCCCATTACCTCAGTCGGTCGACACAGACACAGACACGGACACTGACTCCAGTGTCGACGGTGAAGAAACAAACGTATTTTCCATTAGGGCCACACGTTACATGTTAAGGGCAATGAAGGAGGTGTTACATATTTCTGATACTACAAGTACCACAAAAAAAAAAGGGTATTATGTGGGGTGTGAAAAAACTACCTGTAGTTTTTCCTGAATCAGATAAATTAAATGAAGTGTGTGATGATGCGTGGGTCTCCCCCGATAGAAAATTAAAGGCGCTCACACGCTTATCAAAACAAGTGGCGTTACCGTCTCCAGATACGGCCGCCGTCAAGGAGCCAGCTAATAGGAGGCTGGAAAATATCCTAAAAAGTATATACACACATACTGGTGTTATACTGCGACCAGCGATCGCCTCAGCCTGGATGTGCAGCGCTGGGGTGGCTTGGTCGGATTCCCTGACTGAAAATATTGATACCCTTGACAGGGACAGTATTTTATTGACTATAGAGCATTTAAAGGATGCATTTCTATATATGCGAGATGCACAGAGGGATATTTGCACTCTGGCATCAAGAGTAAGTGCGATGTCCATGTCTGCCAGAAGATGTTTATGGACACGACAGTGGTCAGGTGATGCAGATTCCAAACGGCAGTATTGCCGTATAAAGGGGAGGAGTTATTTGGGGTCGGTCCATCGGACCTGGTGGCCACGGCAACAGCTGGAAAATCCACCTTTTTACCCCAAGTCACATCTCAGCAGAAAAAGACACCGTCTTTTCAGCCTCAGTCCTTTCGTCCCCATAAGGGCAAGCGGGCAAAAGGCCAGTCATATCTGACCAGGGGTAGAGGAACGGAAGAAGACTGCAGCAGGCAGCCCCTTCCCAGGAACAGAAGCCCTCCACCGCTTCTGCCAAGTCCTCAGCATGACGCTGGGGCCGTACAAGCGGACTCAGGTGCGGTGGGGGGGGGTCGTCTCAAGAGTTTCAGCGCGCAGTGGGCTCACTCGCAAGTGGACCCCTGGATCCTACAAGTAGTATCCCAGGGGTACAGATTGGAAATTCGAGACGTCTCCCCCTCGCAGGTTCCTGAAATCTGCTTTACCAACGTCTCCCTCCGACAGGGAGGCAGTATTGGAAACAATTCACAAGCTGTATTCCCAGCAGGTGATAATCAAAGTACCCCTCCTACAACAAGGAAAGGGGTATTATTCCACACTATTTGTGGTACTGAAGCCAGACGGCTCAGTGAGATTTATTCTAAATCTGAAATCTTTGAACACTTACATACAAAGGTTCAAATCAAGATGGAGTCACTCAGAGCAGTGATAGCGAACCAGGAAGAAGGGGACTATATGGTGTCCCTGGACATCAAGGATGCTTACCTCCATGTCCCAAATTGCCCTTCTCACCAAGGGTACCTCAGGTTCGTGGTACAGAACTGTCACTATCAGTTTCAGACGCTGCCGGTTGGATTGTCCACGGCACCCCGGGTCTTTACCAAGGTAATGGCCGAAATTATGATTCTTCTTCAAAGAAAAGGCGTCTGTCACGATCCGGGTATCTGGACGCCATTTCTTACCCATCAGATGCCTCCTAAGGCTGGCTCAGCGCTCCAGGACCGGATCCCATCTGTTATCCTAATGTTCACATTCCTGCATCCTCTCCTGTCTCTCTGAGACGCTGTCACAGTAACGCCTTATTACATCTGGCATGGCGTCTCCCGCGGCCTCCGCCGCCGTCCCTGAGCTTCTGCATGCAGAGTGTCAGAGTGGCGATTACGTCAGCCGCGGCCTCCGCTGTGTCCGCGTGGTTGGATGTGCACTTGTCAGCCTGGCGTCTCCTGTCTCCAGTGGCCGGCGCCGCCATTACTGTTTTCATTACCACATGGATTACAAACCAAACTTCCCTCCAAGTGTCTGCATGGGCGCAGCCATCTTGGATTCTGTCAGCTGATCATTTCCTCCAATCTGTTGTCAGTATTGTTAATCTGCATAATTGCCTAGCCAATCCCTTCCTTGCTGCAGGTATAAATACACTGTGCCTGAGCAAGGAAGGCGTCAGTGCTTTGGTTGTCAAACCTAGTTCCTGTTTGTCTCTCTCCTGTGATTGTCTTCCAGGTTCCAGCTCCCGTCTCAAGACTTCCACCATAGAGACCCGCACCAGCATTCCACCTGCGGTGTAGCCTGACTCTCCAATCCATTGTGGATTCATCTGTTTCCAGCTACAACATTACCTGCTTCCAGCTCAGCTTCCAGCAGAGTACAGCTTCCCTTAAAGGGCCGGTGTCCTTTCTACACTTTACCACTCTCCACCGGTATTATTATTTCTCCGCTCTCAAGTTCTACATTTCAGTTCATATTTCATCGCTCCCAAGTTCATTTATTATTTAACTGGTTCCGTGCTAACAACAGTCTGGTTCCAGCCAGTATCCACAGCAGCTGTTTTATCTTCAGCAACCCAGCTTTTCCTGGAACACCAGCTGGCACAATCCTGGGTTATCTCCATTGCTACAGTCGGGCCTGGTAAGGACTTTCCATCTAGAAGATCATAAGAACTATCTCACACTACCAGTGCCCTGTGGCTCCTGCCATCCTGTAGTACCCAGGAACTGTATTTATTCTTTGCTGACTTTTACGTTTTCTTTTACTGCTGCTGTGTTGCGGAGTTGTCATAATAAACATCATTGACTTTTATCCAAGTTGTCGTGGTCACGCCTTCGGGCAGTTATTATTCATGTTACTTACATGTCCAGGGGTCTGATACAACCTCCCAGGTTCCGGTACATCTCAGCCCCCACAACTGAGGCTGCCTCCCGTCAGCTCAGGCCCTCAGTTGTGACAGTAAGCACTGACCTAATGAATCCAGCCGGAGACCAGGATCAAGCGGCCAGGCCAATGCAAGAACTGGCAGCCCGACTAGAACATCAGGAGGCTGCACAGGGCCACATCATCCGCTGTCTCCAGGATCTCTCTACTCGGCTGGATGGGATTCAGACAACTCTCCGTGGATCAGGCGCGTCTGGTGCGTCAACCACAGTGACTCCAGCTATAACCCCACCCACCTTACCCATTTCTGCTCCACGTCTTCATCTTCCAACGCCAGCAAAATTTGACGGATCTCCAAGATTCTGCAGGGGATTTCTCAACCAGTGTGAGATTCAGTTTGAGCTACAACCTGGCAATTTTCCCAGTGACCGTACAAAAATTGCCTACATTATTTCTCTTCTCAGTGGCTCATCCCTTGATTGGGCATCACCGTTATGGGAGAGGTCCGACACCCTGCTATCTTCCGACACTGCCTTCGTGTCAACATTCAGGCGCATCTTCGACGAGCCAGGCCGGGTAACCTCAGCTTCATCCGAGATTCTCCGTTTACGCCAGGGGTCACGTACTGTAGGACAATATCTGATACAGTTCCAGATCCTGGCATCCGAACTGGCATGGAACGACGAGGCCCTGTATGCTGCATTCTGGCATGGCTTATCTGAGCGTATTAAAGATGAGTTAGCTACCAGAGACTTACCTTCTAAGTTAGATGAGCTAATCTCACTCTGCACGAAAGTTGATTTACGTTTCAGAGAGAGAGCAACTGAGCGTGGAAGATCATCTGCTCCAAAATCTTCTGCTCCTCCTCCTCCTCGTCAACTGTCACCATCTAAAGATGAGCCCATGCAACTTGGCCGTTCCCGTTTAACTCCTGCTGAGCGCCGAAGACGTCTCTCCGAGTTTCTCTGTCTCTATTGTGCAGCTCCGTCTCACACCATTAATGCCTGTCCCAAACGTCCGGGAAACTCCAAATCCTAGCTCGCCAAGGAGAGGGCCGGCTAGGAGTAATGATCTCCTCTCCATCTCCTCAAGATTGTAATCTCCCAGTCTCGCTTCAAGTTGCTCAATGTTATCGGAACGTCATTGCCCTCCTTGATTCCGGAGCAGCTGGGAACTTTATTACCGAAGCCTATGTTAAACGGTGGTCCCTACCCACCGAGAGACTTCCTTCGTCTATTTCTTTAACTGCCGTGGATGGCAGCAAAATTTTTGATGCAGTCATTTCTTTAAGGACTCTACCAGTTCGTCTGAGAGTGGGAGTTCTTCATTCCGAACTTATTTCTTTTTTAGTGATTCCAAGAGCCACACATCCTGTGGTCCTGGGCCTTCCATGGCTCCGTCTTCACAATCCTACAATTGATTGGACGACTACGCAAATCCTGGCATGGGGTTCCTCCTGTGCTGAGACATGTTTGTTTAAAGTATTGCCTGTCTGTTCTTCCTCCCCCAGGTCGTCTGATGTTCCACCTCCTCCATATCAAGATTTCACGGATGTGTTCAGTAAAGCTTCTGCTGATATCCTTCCTCCTCATAGAGAATGGGACTGTCCGATTGATCTCGTTCCAGGGAAGGTTCCACCTCGAGGCCGAACTTATCCGTTGTCTCTGCCTGAGACGCATTCTATGGAGGAATATATTAAAGAGAACCTAGCAAAGGGGTTCATTCGACCTTCTTCTTCTCCAGCCGGCGCAGGCTTCTTTTTTGTAAAAAAGAAAGATGGTGGTCTGCGGCCGTGCATCGACTACAGAGGTTTGAACGACATTACCATCAAGAACCGTTATCCTTTACCCCTGATTACTGAGCTCTTTGACAGAGTTAGCGGAGCTACCATCTTTACAAAGCTGGACTTGCGAGGTGCATACAATCTCATCCGGATCCGTGAGGGTGACGAGTGGAAGACCGCCTTTAACACCCGTGACGGACATTATGAGTACCTCGTCATGCCCTTCGGATTGAGCAATGCTCCAGCTGTCTTCCAGCATTTTGTCAATGAGATCTTCAGAGACATTCTATATCGTCATGTCGTGGTCTATCTAGACGATATCCTCATTTTTGCCAACGATTTAGAGGAACATCGTTTTTGGGTTAAAGAGGTTCTGTCCCGTCTCCGTGTCAATCATCTCTATTGCAAATTAGAAAAATGCGTCTTTGAAGTCAAGTCCATTCCGTTTCTAGGGTACATTGTGTCCGGTTTCGGACTAGAGATGGATCCTGAGAAACTACAAGCAATCCAAAATTGGCCGGTACCCTTAACCCTCAAAGGGGTCCAGAGGTTCTTAGGGTTCGCCAACTATTACCGAAAGTTTATACGAGACTTTTCCACCATTGTGGCGCCTATTACTGCTTTCACTAAGAAGGGTGCTAACCCGTCCAAGTGGTCTGAAGAAGCCATGCAAGCATTTCATCTTTTAAAACAAAGGTTCATCTCTGCGCCTGTTCTGAAACAGCCTGACATCGACTCTCCTTTCATCTTAGAGGTGGATGCCTCCTCCGTTGGAGTAGGAGCGGTGTTATCTCAGAGGGCTAAAGATGGCCATTTACACCCTTGCAGTTTCTTCTCCCGGAAGTTCTCCCCAGCTGAGCGCAACTATGCCATTGGCGACCAGGAGTTGCTAGCCATCAAGCTCGCTCTAGAAGAGTGGAGGTATCTGTTGGAGGGAGCTTCTCATTCAATCACCATACTTACAGACCACAAGAACCTTTTATACCTGAAGGGCGCACAATGTCTCAACCCTCGTCAGGCCAGATGGGCACTTTTCTTTTCCAGGTTCGACTTTAAACTCCAGTTCTGTCCGGGCTCTCAGAATCGCAAGGCCGATGCCCTTTCCCGCTCATGAGAGCAAGAAAATGAGTCAGAGTCTTCAGACAAGCATCCTATTATAAATCCGTTGGCATTCTCCACGGTAGGGATGGACTCTACGCCCCCATCAGGGAAAAGTTTTGTGAAGCCGATGCTAAGGAAGAAGCTCATGCATTGGGCTCATGCTTCCCGTTTTGCCGGACATACAGGTATCCAAAAAACCCTGGAGTTTATCTCTAGGTCCTATTGGTGGCCAACTCTGAAAAAGGACGTCTTGGAGTTTATTGCATCTTGCCCAAAGTGTGCCCAACATAAAGTATCCCGCCAGTCGCCTGCGGGGCAACTGGTTCCACTATCCGTTCCCCGTCGACCATGGACCCACTTGTCGATGGATTTCATTACAGACTTACCCATGTGCAACAAGTTCAATACCATCTGGGTGGTAGTTGACCGATTCACCAAGATGGCACACTTCATTCCTCTCACCGGTCTTCCGTCAGCTTCCAAGTTGGCTCAAGTATTCATACAAGAGATCTTCCGACTCCACGGTCTTCCTGAAGAAATTATCTCAGATCGAGGAGTTCAATTCACAGCCAAATTCTGGCGAAGTTTATGTCAAGTCCTCCAAGTCAAGCTAAAGTTTTCCACGGCTTACCATCCTCAGACCAATGGTCAAACCGAGAGGGTGAATCAGGACTTGGAGGCCTTCCTCCGCATCTATGTGTCCTCCTCTCAAGATGACTGGGTTCAATTACTTCCCTGGGCCGAGTTCTGTCATAACAACCAGTATCATTCTTCATCTGCTTCAACACCATTCTTCACTAACTTTGGATTCCACCCTAAAGTTCCTGAGTTCCAACCGCTTCCAGCAACTTCTGTTCCCGCAGTGGATATCACCTTGCATCAGTTTGCCAATATCTGGAAGAGCGTACGATCAGCTCTGCTCAAGGCATCGTTCAGGTACAAGAAGTTTGCGGATAAGAAGCGTCGAGCAGTTCCTGCTCTCAAGGTGGGTGATCGGGTATGGTTATCCACGAAGAATTTGAGGTTAAGAGTTCCCAGTATGAAGTTTGCACCTCGCTATATCGGTCCTTTCAAGATTGAACAAGTCATCAATCCTGTTGCTTACAGACTCCAGTTGCCTCCCTTCTTAAAAATACCCAGGACATTCCATGTTTCCCTGTTGAAACCGCTGATCTTGAATCGGTTTCATTCCTCACTTCCTCCAACTCCGAAAGTCCAAACTCAACGAGGCGTTGAGTATGAAGTGGCCAAGATCCTGGACTCACGTCACCGTTACGGTCAACTACAGTATCTTATTGACTGGAAGGGTTACGGCCCTGAGGAACGTTCATGGACCAATGCTTCTGATGTCCATGCTCCTGCCTTGGTCCGGAGATTCCATTCCAAGTTTCCTCAAAAGCCAAAGAAGTGTCCTGGGGCCACTCCTAAAGGGGGGGTGCTGTCACGATCCGGGTATCTGGACGCCATTTCTTACCCATCAGATGCCTCCTAAGGCTGGCTCAGCGCTCCAGGACCGGATCCCATCTGTTATCCTAATGTTCACATTCCTGCATCCTCTCCTGTCTCTCTGAGACGCTGTCACAGTAACGCCTTATTACATCTGGCATGGCGTCTCCCGCGGCCTCCGCCGCCGTCCCTGAGCTTCTGCATGCAGAGTGTCAGAGTGGCGATTACGTCAGCCGCGGCCTCCGCTGTGTCCGCGTGGTTGGATGTGCACTTGTCAGCCTGGCGTCTCCTGTCTCCAGTGGCCGGCGCCGCCATTACTGTTTTCATTACCACATGGATTACAAACCAAACTTCCCTCCAAGTGTCTGCATGGGCGCAGCCATCTTGGATTCTGTCAGCTGATCATTTCCTCCAATCTGTTGTCAGTATTGTTAATCTGCATAATTGCCTAGCCAATCCCTTCCTTGCTGCAGGTATAAATACACTGTGCCTGAGCAAGGAAGGCGTCAGTGCTTTGGTTGTCAAACCTAGTTCCTGTTTGTCTCTCTCCTGTGATTGTCTTCCAGGTTCCAGCTCCTGTCTCAAGACTTCCACCATAGAGACCCGCACCAGCATTCCACCTGCGGTGTAGCCTGACTCTCCAATCCATTGTGGATTCATCTGTTTCCAGCTACAACATTACCTGCTTCCAGCTCAGCTTCCAGCAGAGTACAGCTTCCCTTAAAGGGCCGGTGTCCTTTCTACACTTTACCACTCTCCACCGGTATTATTATTTCTCCGCTCTCAAGTTCTACATTTCAGTTCATATTTCATCGCTCCCAAGTTCATTTATTATTTAACTGGTTCCAGCCAGTATCCACTCCGTGCTATCAACAGTCTGGTTCCAGCCAGTATCCACAGCAGCTGTTTTATCTTCAGCAACCCAGCTTTTCCTGGAACACCAGCTGGCACAATCCTGGGTTATCTCCATTGCTACAGTCGGGCCTGGTAAGGACTTTCCATCTAGAAGATCATAAGAACTATCTCACACTACCAGTGCCCTGTGGCTCCTGCCATCCTTTAGTACCCAGGAACTGTATTTATTCTTTGCTGACTTTTACGTTTTCTTTTACTGCTGCTGTGTTGCGGAGTTGTCATAATAAACATCATTGACTTTTATCCAAGTTGTCGTGGTCACGCCTTCGGGCAGTTATTATTCATGTTACTTACATGTCCAGGGGTCTGATACAACCTCCCAGGTTCCGGTACATCTCAGCCCCCACAACTGAGGCTGCCTCCCGTCAGCTCAGGCCCTCAGTTGTGACAGCGTCTTAATTATCCCTTACTTGGACGATCTCCTGATAAGGGCAAGGTCCAGAGAACAGTTGGAGGTCGGAGTAGCACTATCTCAAGTAGTTCTACGACAGCACGGGTGGATTCTAAATATTCCAAAATCGCAGCTGATTCCGACGACACGTCTGCTGTTACTAGGGATGATTCTGGACACAGTCCAGAAAAAGGTGTTTCTCCCGGAGGAGAAAGCCTGGGAGTTATCCGAGCTAGTTAGGAACCTCCTAGAACCAGGCCAAGTGTCAGTGCATCAATGCACAAGAGTCCTGGGAAAAATGGTGGCTTCTTACGAAGCGATTCCATTCGGCAGATTTCACGAAAGAATTTTTCAGTGGAATCTGCTGGACGAATGGTCCGGATCGCATCTTCAGATGCATCAGCGGATAATCCTGTCTCCAAGGACAAGGGTGTCTCTTCTGTGGTGGCTGCAGAGTGCTCATCTACTAGAGGGCAGCAGATTCGGCATTCAGGACTGGGTCCTGGTGACCACGGATGCCAGCCTGAGAGGCTGGGGAGCAGTCACACAGGGAAGAAATTTCCAAGGAGTGTGGTCAAGTCTGGAGACTTCTCTCCACATAAATATACTGGAGCTAAGGGCAATTTACAATGCTCTGTGCCTAGGAAGACCTCTGCTTCAAAGTCAACCGGTGCTGATCCAGTCGGACAACATAACAGCAGTCGCCCACGTAAACAGACAGGGCGACACAAGAAGCAGAAGGGCAATGGCAGAAGCTGCAAGGATTCTTCTCTGGGCGGAAAATCATGTGATAGCACTGTCAGCAGTGTTCATTCCGGGAGTGGACAACTGGGAAGCAGACTTCCTCAGCAGGCACGACCTCCACCCGGGAGAGTGGGGACTTCACACGGAAGTCTTCCACGTGATTGTGAACCATTGGGAAAAACCAAAGGTGGACATGATGGTGTCCCGCCTGAACAAAAAACTGGACAGGTATTGCGCCAGGTCAAGAGACCCTCAGGCAATAGCTGTGGACGTTCTGGTAACACCGTGGGTGTACCAGTCGGTGTATGTGTTCCCTCCTCTGCTTCTCATACCTAAGGTACTGAGAATTATAAGACGTAGAGGAGTAAGAACTATACTCGTGGCTCCGGATTGGCCAAGAAGGACTTGGTACCCGGAACTTCAAGAGATGCTCACAGAGGACTCATGGCCTCTGCCGCTAAGAAGGGACTTGCTTCAGCAAGTACCATGTCTGTTCCAAGACTTACCGCGGCTGCGTTTGACGGCATGGCGGTTGAACACCGGATCCTAAGGGAAAAAGGCATTCCGGAAGAGGTCATTCCTACCCTGGTCAAAGCCAGGAAGGAGGTGACCGCACAACATTATCACCACATGTGGCGAAAATATGTTGCGTGGTGTGAGGCCAGGAAGGCCCCACGAAGAAATTTCAACTCGGTCGATTCCTGCATTTCCTGCAAACAGGAGTGTCTATGGGCCTCAAATTGGGATCCATTAAGGTTCAAATTTCGGCCCTGTCGATTTTCTTCCAGAAAGAATTGGCTTCAGTTCCTGAAGTCCAGAAGTTTGTCAAGGGAGTACTGCATATACAACCCCCTTTTGTGCCTCCAGTGGCACTGTGGGATCTCAACGTAGTTCTGGGATTCCTCAAATCACATTGGTTTCACAGGCGTGCGCAGAGACTGACTGGAGGGTGCCGCTCCGGACTCCCCCCCCCTCCACGGCATTATAGTGATCTCTCGCCTCCCCTGTCCTGGATATAGACTGCTCACCTGGTCCGCTCACCTGGGCCGCCCAGGTGAGCAGTTTATATCCAGGACAGGGGAGGTGAGAGAACACTATAATGCCGTGGAGGGGGGGAAGTCCGGAGCGGCACCCGCCAGTCAGTCTCTGCGCACGCCTGTGATTGGTTTAAACCGCTCAAATCTGTGGATTTGAAATATCTCACATGGAAAGTGACCATGATGTTGGCCCTGGCCTCGGCCAGGCGAGTGTCAGAATTGGCGGCTTTGTCTCACAAAAGCCCATATCTGATTGTCCATTCGGACAGGGCAGAGCTGCGGACTCGTCCCCAGTTTCTCCCTAAGGTGGTGTCAGCGTTTCACCTGAACCAGCTTATTGTGGTACCTGCGGCTACTAGGGACTTGGAGGACTCCAAGTTGCTAGATGTTGTCAGGGCCCTGAAAATATAGGTTTCCAGGACGGCTGGAGTCAGGAAAACTGACTTGCTGTTATCCTGTATGCACCCAACAAACTGGGTGCTCTTGCTTCTAAGCAGACGATTGCTAGTTGGATGTGTAGTACAATTCAGCTTGCACATTCTGTGGCAGGCCTGCCACAGCCAAAATATGTAAATGCCCATTCCACAAGGAAGGTGGGCTCATCTTGGGCGGCTGCCCGAGGGGTCTCGGCTTTACAACTTTGCCGAGCTGCTACTTGGTCAGGGGCACACCCTGGCTGAGGAGGACCTGGAGTTCTCTCACTCGGTGCTGCAGAGTCATCCGCACTCTCCCGCCCGTTTGGGAGCTTTGGTATAATCCCCATGGTCCTGACGGAGTCCCCAGCATCCACTTAGGACGTCAGAGAAAATAAGAATTTACTTACCGATAATTCTATTTCTCGTAGTCCGTAGTGGATGCTGGGCGCCCATCCCAAGTGCGGATTGTCTGCAATACTTGTACATAGTTATTGTTACAAAAATCGGGTTATTATTGTTGTGAGCCATCTTTTCAGAGGCTCCGCTGTTATCATGCTGTTAACTGGGTTCAGATCACAGGTTGTACAGTGTGATTGGTGTGGCTGGTATGAGTCTTACCCGGGATTCAAAATCCTTCCTTATTGTGTACGCTCGTCCGGGCACAGTATCCTAACTGAGGCTTGGAGGAGGGTCATAGGGGGAGGAGCCAGTGCACACCACCTGATCCTAAAGCTTTTACTTTTGTGCCCTGTCTCCTGCGGAGCCGCTATTCCCCATGGTCCTGACGGAGTCCCCAGCATCCACTACGGACTACGAGAAATAGAATTATCGGTAAGTAAATTCTTATTTTCTAGTTTGAGGATGGTGTGAAGTTAGGAGGCTAAATATATATTTCATCCCCATAAGAGACTGAAATAGTAGTATTAGTATATAAACTAACACCAGGTAGTTGACTAAGACCCAAAACGGGGGCGCAAAGTCTTACCCCATTGGTGGTATTCACCAGGGATCCCCGCAAGGGAATTTGGGCTTAGCTTCGCCCGACGAGTCGGTTGCGAGCCCCTATGAGGGTCAACTGGGTTAGCACTAGAGAGGAATGGTATAGAAACCGGTCTTGCCCAGATGGTAGAGAATATTGGATTGCATCAATGATTAAGAATATCAGACTTTTACCAATGGTTGAGAATATTGGACTTGCACTGAGAGTTGAGAATATCAAACTTGCACCGATGGTTAATTTCAGACTTGCAATGATGGTTGAGAATATCGGTATTGCACCAATGGTTGTGAATATCGGACTTTGGGGGTAATTCAGACCTGATCGGTAGGGTGCGTTTTTTGCATCCCTGCGATCAGGTAGTCACTGCTTACAGGGGAGGGTATTGTGTGTGTGCAGGTGTGCAATCGCATTTGTTGCAGAACTGCACAAACATAAGTTTGTGAAGTTTCTGCTCAGCCCAGGACTTACTCAGCCGCTGCAATGATTGGGGCCAGAGCTGATGTCAGAACACCTCCCTCCAAACGCCTGGTCCCTCCTGTATTTTCCCGGACAGTCCTTAAAAATAGTCAGTTGCCACCCACAAACGCCCTCTTCTTCTCAATCTCCTTGCGATCACCGGTGCGTTCGGATTTTTCGCACCATCCCATCGCTGACCGGCGATCCCTGTTGCTGCGGTCCATCGTGCCTGCGCATTGCGGTGCATACGCATGCGCAGTTCAGACCTGATCACCCGCTGTGCGAAAAAACACAGCAGCGATCAGGTCTGAATTAGCTCCTTAAACCGATAGTTGAGAATATTCAATTTGCACTGATGGTTGAGAATATCAGACTTGCACCGATGGTAGAAAATATTGGACTTGCACTGATAATTGAGAATATCGGACTTGCACCGAAGGCAGAGAATTGGACTTGCACTGATAGTTGAGAATATCAGACTTGCACCGATGGTAGAGAATATTGGACTTGCACTAATAGTTGAGAATATTGGACTTGCCACAGGCAGTGGAGATGCCTACCTGCGTGTGGCATCTGCATGTACAGCAGCACCTGAAGTGGCACCTGCATGTATAGCAGCACCTGTGGTTCACAGCAGGACCAAAGTGTGACCGCTGCTCTTCCAATGAAGCTCTGCTGTGCACTCGCTGCTGCAGACTTCATCGGTTCTGTCCCAGGAGCCCTGCTAACACCTTCAATAGGGGACAGGATGGCTCCCTCCTGGTACCACTCAGCCTGCGCTGCAACAAGTGACAGTGCACCTGCCCCTGTTGCTGGACTGTGAGATGGGACATGCTGGTGAATGCTGATTCTGAATGCTGCAGACAGCTGAATTTCATGAGTCTGACCCTGACCCACCCGCCGTTGTCACACAGCGCAATTTAGATTTCAGCTTGGACAAACCCCACCAAAATCTAAATCTCTCTGCACATGTTAAATCTGCTTGCTCTTTGTTTTGCTTCCAAATCCAAATCAGGCCCATTGAGTTTCATGACAGTGGCTGTATTACATAGAAAGGCATAAAGCAGTCTTTATTTGCTCTTGTTGTTTCACAATAGATAAGAAATTAAATTAGGCAATGACAGTGAATACCATTTGCTTTATAAAATGTAAGCTAGTCTAGTATAGAGACTTATAGGGAAATTTACTAAGTGCCCATTCAAGAATGCATTCACTGCATAGTTACCGACATTCTGGCTGCTTTTTGCGGGAGAGAGCAGCCAGGTCGGCTCACAGGGCGGGCAGGGGAGGCTGTGACGAAGAGGAGGGGTGGGCCGGAGGCGGAGCAAGGGTGGGTGGGGGCGGATCAAGGGCGGGGTCACGATGACACCTCCTTTAAGCCACGCTCCGCTCTGTAATGCCGCGATCACCGGCATTACACTGCAGGGGGCGTGGCTATGATGACGCGATTCAGCAAGAATCGCGTCATCGACTGCCCGGACCGCCCACTTTACACACTAAGTGGGCGGACGGGCAGGGGGGACCCCCGCGAATCGGGAGACTTGCCTGCTCTTCCATGGGGGCCGGGAGGGTCACACGATTTTCGGGAGCCTCCCGGCCATTCCGGGAGAGTAGGCAAGTATGATTCACTGCTGTAGAATGCATCTTGGTAATTTACTAAACAGCAAACATGGCAGAGTTTCACCAATTTCATCCAGTTTCACACGGCCGTCCACACATGTATGAACAAATAGACCATCGGCCGAACACAGTTGATTTTTCACATACGCCGTCGCCTCATAGAACATGGGAATTTACCAAGTATTCGTATTCTCAATCACTGCCGACAATACAGAAACACTGCCGCAAAAGCATGGAATTTGTACAGAAATAGAACTTTCAGATAAAACTGCCTTTGGCTGGCAGTGAGATCCGTGCAGTGATTAACTGTGACGTGTGCATTAAAGATTTAAAAATAAAGACAAAAAAATGTGTGAGCCCCCCCTCTCCCTCCTAAACATAACTGGCCCCAGGCTCTTTGATCCGGTCTTGGTTCTAAAAATACTGGGGGAAAAGTGCATGGGGGTCCCCCAGTATTTTAAGAACCAGTTCCGGGAAGTTGGACCAGTCCTGGTTCCAAAAATATGAGAGAAAAAGGCGGTAGTTGGTCACTCGTATTTTTTAAACCAACAGCGGGCTATACTAGTCGAGGAGATAATTCCATAGCCGGGGACACATTTATACAGGTCACTGCAGCCGCAGCATTACCGGCTCAACTAGTCAGACGTGGTTGGGGTTCCCTGTGGGAGTGGGGATCCCCTAATAAAGGGGTGCCCCATCCAGGGCCCCCAAAGGCCAGGGCTGAAGCCTGGGGTTATCCCTGCCATCCGTGTGCTTTCTATACATATGGGAGATAACAATATAGTTAGTACATAACTGATATGAACCTTTTATGAACTAGAATTTAACAATTTGCAACTTTTGCCTAGGATAACAACCACACTTAAAAAATAAATAAATCATAAACTATTCTAAAATAGAAAAATAAAAGTTATTTAACCACTTGCCTGGCATGGTCGCATCAGATACGACCATGCCTGCAAGTGCTTTATCTGACCTGGTCACACAGGATGCAACTAGTCAGATAAACTGTGTTAGCAGCGGCAGGAAAAAGAAACTTCCCTCCACTGCTGCTGTCAGAGGGACCTTCCGGTTCCTCTGCCTCCCTGCACTCTCCCCTACTGATTGCCATGCTGCCGATCACTGCTTATCGGTCAGCACAGCAGGACCCCCCCTCCAGTGGCTGCAGACAATAGCAGCCACTGGGGAAGTGTAAATTAAACCCCCCAAGCCCCCCCTGTGTACAAGGAGGCTGTCCCGGCTTTCAAAATGAAAGCCGCGATGATCGTGATGTTTTGATGGTTGCAATGTTCCTGATTGATGTTTCAGTGTTTGGAAAAATATATATTTTTAAAAATATATTTCTTTTTTCTTTTTTTAACTAAAATCATTTTGGATTAAATTCATGTTCTTCACCTAATTCACTCATTAAAAAAATGACAATTTCTGAGCAGTTTTAAAGAAAAAAATAGTAAAGTGGTTAACAATGGAAAAAATGCTTTATTTTTCCACATCATTCCTCACTTTCCTGAGATGAGCGACAGTGATCGGAGGATGGCGGCCATATGAGTACTACAGCTACACTTGTAAAATTGACGATATCAAGTTTAAGCATGCAAAGTGCGTGGAAGCTGTCGCTGGACAGGGCTAACACCAACGATACTCGATGATAGCTGGAGGCTGCAATAGATCTTGACAAATAGCATGAACAAATTGAATAAACCAGAGGGTCTCAAATGCAGTCCTCAAGGCACCCCAACGGTCCATGTTTTAAGTATATCCATGCTTGGCCGCAAGTGACTTAATTAGTACCTCATTCATTTTGATTTAACCATCTGTGCTGAGCCATGGATACACTTAAAACTGGACAAATGGGCAGAGCCATAACTAGACATTTTGATGACCTGTGCCAGAAAGAGAATTGGTGCACTCCCCATATTTAAATTAGGGACAGCGCGAGCCGAAGACGTGTGATAAAAACTGCACAGTACTGTCCGTTAGTCACATTACACTGCACAGTAGTACCCCTTATACACGTTACACCACAGAAGAGTCCCTTATACACATTATGCCAGGTAGAACCCCTACACCTCATTCCTCCTTATCATTTCTCTCCCCCACCGAGGAGAGGGAGAGGGGTAGAGAGAGGTGGGGGGGTGTCCCCATCCCGGGGGGGGGGGTCCCCATCCCATCCCATCTCCTAACCACCGATCTATGACTCACATAATGGCTAAATTCTCCTTTACAGCAGCTGTCATATAGAAAGCAGCCAGCACTGCAGCTGTCAGCTATTCCACACACGGCCATTCAGGGTTGGTGCAGACAGGGGCAAAATGCACGGTGCACAAGGCACCATCTGCACTACCCTAGTTACGGCCCTGGTACACTCAAAGGCGCTGTTGCCATAGAGACGTACAGTATCTGAGAAAAAGTGATGGGCATTCTTGGGTAGTGACTGTGAGGCGACTTAGCGCACGCAGTAGGATGGTCTGTCTTATGGGCAAGTTATGGGAGTGGATAAGGGATGTCCATGAAAGTTGCAGCATACATAGATGCCCACGCAGGAGGCCATACTCAGACATAGAATAATGCTCCTGCTGTAGGGCTGGTGCAAGGTTCAAATAGTGAGACCAAAGGTGGTGTCTAAAGATGCACCAATAGGTATTTCAGTGCTTTCGGATGCGGACACTGGGTGTCTCAGTCCTTGCACATGTGGCTGCACAGCTGTACACCAGGGAAGGGCTTTGCAGCGGCATTTGCAGAAAGTCACTGACGGGCATTCGCCAATAGTTACTGCTGTGGCCGCCTCTGAGTCAGCACCAATGACTTTGTATATCGTGGTGCTTTTGAATAAGTAACTGGAGTAAATTCTTTACAAAGAAATTTTCCCTTTTAAATGTTACTCCAAATGGGAAGATGCTATTACTCCAGGAGACACTTGGAAAGATACTTCTTCCATCTCTGAAGGTCATTCCAGTCACTAGTTATAGCACTGCTAGATACTTACCTGCTTTGCAAGGATGCATATGCATAGACTACTCTGTGCAGGCAGGGGTGCAGATGGCTGCTAGCTGTACACTGAGACTGATGTCTCTGGAACAGAGCTGCCAGCAGAATCCTGTAGCAGGAAGTAGCTCTTAAGGTTTGGTGATGGTCAGACTAAGGGGTCAGTGCGAGAGGCGGAAGAAGTGTGCTCTTACCTCTTGCACTAGGTTAAATTGAACACAATTCCCATATTTATATACAGTATCTGTATGTGTTATGGGGACTGTGAAATTATGATGGACCTTGTGACATACAGGGTTCTGACCTTCAGTTCTTCAGCCAAGCTGCCCATATAGTTACGCTGAATGTACCTTCCCATTCCTGCCTATCTCACCTACATACTAGCTGCTTTCTATATAATCTGTTTTCTTCCTTATAAACTCTGCCATTGCTGTTAGTCCTGGCAGTGCCATAACTAGACATTTTGGTGCCCAGAAAAATAATTGGTGTCCCCTTTCCCACCACATTTAAAATAGGAACAGTGTACACCTATAGGGGCGTGTCTTTATAGGGAAGTACTGCATATGGCCACAGAATAGTACCATATTCACATTACATGGCACATTACATTACACCACACCATACAGTAGTACCCCTTACACATATTACACTACAGTAGACCCCCTGATACACATTATGCCAGGGAGAGCCCCTCATACGCATTATGCCAGAAAGAGCCCACATTACACCTGGTAGAGCCCTCATGCCAAGCAGAACCCCTGATACGCATTACGCCAGGAAAAGCCCACATTATACCAGGCAGAACTCCTATGCATTACATCAGGTAAACCCACATTATGCCAGGCAGAGCTCCTAATAGGCATTATGCCAGGTAGAGCCCACATTATGCCAGGTATAGCCCCTGATGTGCATTACACTAGGTAGAGTCTACATTATGCTATGTAGAGCCCCTAATAGGCATTACACCAGATTGAGCTTGCATTGTGCCAGGTAGAGCCCCTTATACACATTATGCCAGTTAGATCGAGTCCAATATTCACTGCGCAGGGCACTGTGGGTGGCCTGGGGGCAGGCTGGGAGAGAGTTAATCTCTCCCAGAAGACACCACAGGTGGGGGAGGACCAGGAGGGGAGAGCCGGAACCAGAGCTTGAAGTCCTGCTGCAGCACTGCCCAGTTATCTATGTGAATGCAGCTGAGATAGACAGTGGGCGAGTGGACAGATCCAACCGCGTGGCGGCCACACAGACAATCGGGTTTACTGGTGGTCCTGAGCACACAGTGGGCTGCACAGTGCTGCATATGCAGCTGTCGGCTATTCCACACATGGCCATTCAGTCAGTGTAGACTAGGCCCGGTACAGGGGGGGACAAAGGGGACACTTGTGCAGGGCCCCGAGGTTCATGGGGGCTCCAAGTATTAAGGACAGAAATAATAGGACCACAGTGCCAATATTGCTTTTTAAAGTGTATGCCCCAACTGCTCAATTTAAGCAGGAATTTAAGCAGGAAAACAATTAACAGGCCACCTAAACCCTCCCCCCTCCTTTTACCCCATCAATTTGTCCAGTCCCTGTGGTCCATACTGTATTGCCATCATTATACATGTCGCTGCGCTGGTGCATTTCTGTATGTCCCTGCCACCACCACTGAAGAGCCGGGTACCCCCTAATGAAAACCACCTGCCGGGCTCACTGACAGTCTGAGTCAAAGCCTCCATTTTTTTTTTATTGATCCCCTCTGCCAAGTTAAGGGAGGTTGAGGGGGCCCCAGAGATATCAGTGTACTGGGCCCCGAGATTTCTGTTGCTGGCCCTGACCCTAACCCATACCCCTAAACTAACCCTAATGCCTGCAGTAAAAATCAATGTTTCTATGTATATAGTATATTGCAAAAAAATATCTGCGAATCCCATGGTACCGTAAGTGTAGTTTATACTTGCACTTCTTTGCGGGGTGAGAACTTCTCCCCTAAGTGAATTCAGCCCTATGAATAGAGGTTGTGTGATCCCTGTGCATCAGTCACAGAAAGGGTTATTCTCTGCAGTGTGTCACTCAAATGACATTTTTGCATTTTTTCCAGAAGTGGAGCTGGGAGCTGTAACCCACAGACCAGCTGCAATAATTATGCTGGGTACACACTAGACCAGTGGTTCTCAAACTGTACACTGGGGTGACTCAGGACACTTGCAGGGGTGCCTTGGATTGGTGGTGCAAGACCAATTCAAAATATTTATAGTTAGTGTTATAGGCAAAACCAGGGCTGGTGGCTGGCAATCATAACATATGTGCACAAACAAGCAAATCCTGTCCCCTACCACAGGGCCGGTGCTACGGTGTTTGGCGCCTCCCTGCAAACTATAAATTTGCGCCCACTCTCCAATACTTAATAAAGGGACAGCGTGCGCCTTCAAAAAGAAGGTGTGGTATCACAAGGAAGGGGCATGGCCACATAAAAGCACCGCAATTCAAAATACGCCACACAGTAGCACAATTTTATTGTCATTACACCGCATGTAGAAATAAAAATAATGCCCACAGTAGAAGTGCCCTTTATACACATGCCCACCATATCAGTGCCGCTTATACACATAAAAATGCCAACAGTAGCAGTGCCGCTTATACACATGCCCACGGTAGCAGTGCCCCTTATACACATGCTCACGGTAGCAGTGCCCCTTATGCACATGCTCACGGTAGCAGTGCCACTTATACACATGCCCACAGTAGCAGTGCCGCTTATACACATGCCCACGGTAGCAGTACCGCTTTATCTGTGCCACTTATATACATGCCCACGGAACAGTGCCGCTTACATACATGCCCACAGTAGCAGTGCCACTTATATACATGCCCACTGTAGCAGTGCCACTTATACACATGCCGATGGTAGCAGTGTCACTTTATCTGTGCTGCTTATATACATGCCCACTGTAGCGGTGCCACTTATATACATGCCCATGGTAGCAGTGCCACTTATACACATACACACAGTATCTGTGCCGCTAATATACATGCCCACTGTAGCAGTGCCACTTATATGCATGCCCATGGTAGCAGTGCCACTTATACACATGCCCACGGTAGCAGTGCCACTTATACACATACACACGGTATCTGTGCCGCTAATATACATGCCCACGGTAGCAGTGCCACTTATACACATACCCACAGTAGCAGTGCCACTTATACACATACCCATAGTGGCAGTGCCACTTATATACATGCCCACGGTAGCAGTGCCGCTTAAAAAAATATTCAGAAAAAATTGGAAGCACACACTGGCAACAGAAGGATTCATAAAATTTCTATAGAGAACAAGGTTTTCAAAGATTTAAACTCACTGTTGTGTTGGGCTGCCCCGAACACAGACAAGCTCCGTGCATCAGCATGTAGAGGGGGAAGGGCTCAAAATCCTGAGTGCAGGGAGAACTGTTCCTCGCTTAATCACCAGCAGCAGGAACAGAGACTAGGGTAGTGCAGACAGTAATTATATTCACGTGTCAGTAATTCATCAGTGTCCCGGAAAAATGTGTGCACACATATATTGATTCCAAATAGGCAATTACCGTATATAGTTGGATCCTTATATCACCTCAAAGGTCAGCCTGTTAGGATGATTCCAATTAAAAGAGCTCCCTCTGCTGGTGCTTGTCCATTAATTGCAGATTATCTGGAGACTGTATTTCACAGGATTTCATCCACAGCTCTCCGGCTCCCTCTGCTGGCGACTGGCCGAAATTGCAGGTAAAAGGCTGATATCGTAGCCACGAGCCGGTGATCGCTTTAGACAATTAAGTGGTGATTACCACTGATGATGATGGTCCCTTCAAAAACGCGTTTCTCCGCCTTCCACACTCAGCGGCTTCCTCAAACTGATGCCTGCAGTAAAAATCAATGTTTCTATGTATATAGTATATTGCAAAAAAATATCTGCGAATCCCATGGTACCGTAAGTGTAGTTTATACTTGCACTTCTTTGCGGGGTGAGAACTTCTCCCCTAAGTGAATTCAGCCCTATGAATAGAGGTTGTGTGATCCCTGTGCATCAGTCACAGAAAGGGTTATTCTCTGCAGTGTGTCACTCAAATGACATTTTTGCATTTTTTCCAGAAGTGGAGCTGGGAGCTGTAACCCACAGACCAGCTGCAATAATTATGCTGAGTGTGGAAGGCGGAGAAACGCGTTTTTGAAGGGACCATCATCATCAGTGGTAATCAACACTTAATTGTCTAAAGCGATCACCGGCTCGTGGCTACGATATCAGCCTTTTACCTGCAATTTCGGCCAGTCGCCAGCAGAGGGAGCCGGAGAGCTGTGGATGAAATCCTGTGAAATACAGTCTCCAGATAATCTGCAATTAATGGACAAGCACCAGCAGAGGGAGCTCTTTTAATTGGAATCATCCTAACAGGCTGACCTTTGAGGTGATATAAGGATCCAACTATATACGGTAATTGCCTATTTGGAATCAATATATGTGTGCACACATTTTTCCGGGACACTGATGAATTACTGACACGTGAATATAATTAGTGTCTAAAAATGCTGAATCAGCGGGTCCATTAATGCATCAAGTGGACTCTATGAAATCCATGGTGGAAATCCAAGCCTCGGTTTTTTAGTTTATTTTTAATTCTCAATTGTTTCATTAGTATAGGTGGAGCATTTGCACTAGAAATTTATATATATATATATATATATATTTGCACTAGAAGCTCATATACATATCTATTATGGTTTTAATGTATGTTATTTATGCTGCAGCATTATATGTTAATAAATTATAATTTGTATATTTTAATTAGTATTATTGTAATCATTATTTATTTGTCTCCAATAATTAGTAGGGTCAGCGCTCCTGATTTTCCACAGGGGGTCACACCCTTGTGGGTAGTTTGTGTGTTTTGTTAAATATAGGGATTGCAATTATCCCTATAATTAGGAGCAGCAGTCCTTGCTATTATTGAAATCTCCTTCAGTCCGGCAGTAACTGGCGCCTGAGAGTATACACACCTGTCCACACAATTCCAGTGTGGGGGCGGTTGTGTATACACCCAGCACGATATTTTTGATAGTGCAGACAGTGCCTTGCACACCGCACATCTAGACAGCCCGTGTGGACGGTCGGAGGTTCAAACTGTTATGTAGCCCCTCCTGCCGCTGCGTGCTCTACTCTACTGGGAGAGAAGAATGGAGGGAAGATCAGTAGGTGGTCTGGACTGGAGCTTCATTCTGCTGGCGCCGCTGAAGCGCTGCCTGTCACAGAGTCTGACAGGTGCAGCGGAGCCAGCAGCAGCGCACAGCAGCAGGGTTGCAGATCAGGGAGAGCGCCTCTCTAGCCCAGCGACTACCTGCTTTGCTGAGCGGGTAGTGCTGACTCTACCCTACCATATAACTGAACCTAAGGATGAGAAAGAGAGAGAAATATACAAATGTTATTTAAAGCTCCACTCTGCCAAGTTAAGGGGGGTTGAGGGGGCCCCAGAGATATCAGTGTACTGGGCCCCAAGATTTCTGTGCTGGCCCTGGTGCACACAGGGGCAAAATGCACAGTGTGCAAGGCACTGTCTGCACTACCCTAGTTACGTCCCTGGTACACACCGAGGCGCTATTGCTATAGAGACGTACAGTATCAGAGGAAAAGTGATGGGCATTCTTGAGTGGTGACTGTGAGGCAGCTTAGCGCACACAGTGGGGTGGTCTATCTTATGGGCAAGTTATGGGAGTGGCTGAGGGATATCCGTGAAAGTGGCAGCATACACAGACGCCCACAATGGAGGCCATACTCAGATGGAGAATATGCTCTGGAAAAAACAGACCTCATTATCCCTCACATCAAAAGTCAAATGAGTTTACTGCTGCTGTTTCATATCCTACTGTCCACCCATAATTATTTGAACTACGCACAGAAGATCTTGAACTGGAGAAGAGAGCTGATTGCCATGAGCTACTTCCTGTAATGACCAGTACACCAGATAGTAGTGAATTTCCCATTAGACACATGCCTAGGGGCACCACTTCCTGGGGCGGAATGTGAATGCTTGTTTTATTATGGTCATTCTAAAATTTACCAATAACTACAAAATATTTTTACTGTACCATGGGGGTAATTCCAAGTTGATCGCAGCAGGATTTTTTTTTAGCAATTGGGCAAAACCATGTGCACTGCAGGGGAGGCAGATATAACATGTGCAGAGAGAGTTAGATTCGGGTGGGGTGTGTTCAATCCGCAGTCTAATTTACAGTGTAAAAATAAAGCAGCCAGTATTTACCCTGCACAGAAACAAAATAACCCACCCAAATCTAACTCTTTCTGCACATGTTATATCTGCCTCCCCTGCAGTGCACATGGTTTTGCCCAATTGCTAAAAAAAATCCTGCTGCGATCAACTTGGAATTACCCCCCATACTCCATATTTAGTGGAGACTGGTCATGTCATACCAAACATCAAGGAAAAAAGTCTAACTATAGTCTTCATGTGAAAAACCCCCAAAACACTTTGTAATATCCAAAGATATTTAAATAATTTAGTTCCTTAAGATAGTATATGTAAGATTATGCTGATCCTAAAGGACCACTTAACATCTTTCGCTAGTATTTTTTCACATTAGTAAAAGCATATAAACAGATATAGTAATGGAACTCAATCATTATTATACACCACACCCACTAGCATTTGCTCTTGCGGGTTGGTTTTTAAAACGCTATTCTGTTTTCTTGTCTTTTGTGCAATCCATGTGTATGTGTAGTAAGAGCATTTATCTAATAGGATTATAATGGGATGTCTCCGTAAACACATTCATAAACACATGGCCGAAAGGATTGCAATACACATTTCCGTTCTAAAATGTACTAAAGAAAAACCAAACAAAATAAATACAGACAGGCTTGATATACACACCAAGGGCCTAATTCAGACCTGATCGCAGCAGCAAAATCTATCTCTAATGGGCAAAACCATGGCCAATATTTACTAAGAATTCGAGTTTGTCCGATTTGTGTTTTTTTTTCTAAGTTCCAATCCGGGAATTCACTAAGCACCAATCTCGGCAGTGTTTGGGCTATTCGTAATGGTTTGATTTGCAAAGTTCCGAAATACGAATGAATAGACCATCGGTCAAACGTGGCTGTTATTTCATACAATACGGGCATTCACTATTCATTCGTATTTGGGTGTTAGTTTCTGAGTGCTCAAGTGCAGGTCTGTTTTTTTCGATTCGTTAAAAAAAGCTGCAAAAAAATAGACCTGCTTTTTCCAGTCGAGTTTGGATAACCATGCACGGATCAGTGAGATCTGTGCATGGTTATCTATGGGAAAGGGTCTGTTTAGTGTAAAAACTGAAAAAAAAAATTGCGTGGGGTCCCCCCTCCTAAGCATAACCAGCCTCGGGCTCTTTGAGCCGGTCCTGGTTGAAAAAATATGGGGGGGGAAATGACAGGGGTTCCCCCATATTTCATCTACCAGCATCGGGCTCTGCGCCTGGTCCTGGTTTCAAAAATATGGGGGACAAAAAGCATAGGGGTCCCCCGTATTTTTGAAACCAGCACCGGGCTCCACTAGCCAGGTACATAATGCCACAGCCGGGGGACACTTTTATACTGGTCCCTGCGGCCCTGGCATTACATACCCAACTAGTCACCCCTGGCCGGGGTACCCTGGAGGAGTGGGAACCCCTTAAATCAAGGCCCCCCCCCCCTCCAGCCACCCAAGGGCCAGGGGTGAAGCCAGAGGCTGTCCCCCCCATCCAAGGGCGGCGGATGGGGGGCTGATAGCCTTTTGAAAAAATGTGAATATTGTTTTTAGTAGCAGTACTACAAGTCCCAGCAAGCCTCCCCCTCAAGCTGGTACTTGGAGAGCCACAAGTACCAGCATGCGGTGGAAAACCGGGCCCGCTGGTACCTGTAGTACTACTACTAAAAAAAATACCCCCCAAAAAACAGGACACACACACCGTGAAAGTATCATTTTATTACATACATGCACACCTCCAAACATACATACTTACCTATGTTCACACATGGGACCCCTACGCTTTTTGTCCCCCGTATTTTTGGAACCAGGACCAGGCGCAGAGCCCGGTGCTGGTTGATGAAATATGGGGGAACCCCTGTCATTTTTTCCCCCATATTTTTCAACCAGGACCGGCTCAAAGAGCCCGAGGCTGGTTGTGCTTAGGAGGGGGGACCCCACGCAATTTTTTTCAGATTTTTTCAGACTTTAAACAACTTTTTAAGGTACACAATGAAGCTCTGCACGGATCTCACAGATCCGGCCGGGATTCCTTGTGTTTTGTCAGGCAGTGTTTTACTCATCACTCCCGTAAAACACTGCCTGATATTACGAATCACATCGACATCGGAAAAAACGAATGTGCAAAACTCGGCAGCTTAGTGAATGATCGTATCAGGATTCAAAAAGTTGCAGTAAAATGCACCCGATACCATTCGAGTTCAAACACCCTTCAAAACGGCCAAAACACGAATCTTTGTAAATATACCCCCATGTGTACTGCAGTGGGGCAGATATAACATGTGCAGAGAGAGTTAGATTTGGGTGGGTTACATTGTTTCTGTGCAGCGTAAATACTGGATGCTTTATTTTTACACTGCAATTTAGCTTTCAGTTTGAACACACCCCACCCAAATCTAACAATCTCTGCACATGTTATATCTGCCCCACCTGCACTGCACATGGTTTTGCCCATTAGAGAAAATTGTTGCTGCTGCGATCAGGTCTGAATTAGGCCCCAAGTGCAATCTCCTGCACAGGAGGAGAATTTATGGGGCATGTGGAAAAATACAGAGATTATCATTACATTCAATTTTGTATATTTTTTACATTGTGCTCCAATTTACATAAAAGAAACCCTTATCCAGAAATCTCAAAGTCAGAAGTATATAAGTTCCATACCCATTATTACAAACAGAATGTATTCTCAAAATGACCCACTAGAGAGCACAGTGTGACAGATGCTAACTGTGATGATTGCCTCTTCTTTGCCTCCTCGGATCTCTGACGTTACCTTCCACTCAATCTCCCAGATCAGCACTAATTACTTTACATACATCCTCAGGAGAAGCAAGCTGAAAATGCTCAAACCTCAGCCCAGCAGACTTGGACACTGGCTTTTATTTTCTGCTAGTTTAAAGCAATAAAGAGTTAGATATTAAAGTTGCCAAACAGGACTATTGGAACCACGTGCCACTTTGTGCCCGTGGACAGGACACTGGCCCATGACAGGCTTCTGGACCTACTCCCTAACATGGATCGGGCAATTATGGGAATACGAGACCCCCAAAGTGATTGTGGTGAAGAATCGTCATCTTGGGACAATCTACCGACTCCTGCAGCTTCTAATCATTGTGTACTTTGCATGGTGAGTCAGGACATATATGTACGTAGAGCAAAAGAAGAAAATATTACACATGCAGATAGTGAGAAAGTATTGGAACATGGAGATAAAGTGTATAATTCAAAGTACTGTAGGATGGAGTAGTGGATATAAATACCAAGCATGATAGTTGGAGTATTCAAACTGTACATTCTGCAATGTTAATGATTCTTTAAAAGAATTGGAAGATGTTTCACACATCAAGGGAAGATCAGGCAGAACCTTATTTACCTCAGTTGTTGTGAAAGTCTATGTCCTACGCTGTATTGATCTGTGCTGCTTTATTGTCAGGTATGTGTTTGTGGTGCAGAAAGGTTACCAGGCACGGGAGACTGGTCCAGAGAGTGCTGTCATCACCAAAGTTAAAGGTGTTTCTATGTCCAAAGCCCCCAGGGGAGCTAAGAAGATCTGGGATGTTGCTGAATATGTGAAGCCGCCAGAGGTGAGATGTATTAGAGAGGTCTCAGACTCGGAAAATCAAAAAGATTGATAAAGAATATGGTTAGGACCATTGCTACTAGCTGTTTAGGGGTGTGTAGGAAATATAAATGACTAAGCAATTGTGGAAATGGAAAGTCTACAGATATCGAAATAAAATAAAGGATGTAAGTAGCAAGTAATAGCCGATAGATCATAAATATTAGTTATGGAGACAAGGAATGAATAATTCAAGGTAATGCAAATTAATTACAGGACATGAGAGTTATGAAGGTGAAAACATGAGTAATGGCCAGAGAAGTTAGGGAAAGGACTAGTAAATTAGGGCTTACGCTATTACATGAGTGAGGGAATTTGCCAGGCAAGTGGTGTAGATCAGGATATAATTCTTGGTCGGTGGAATTGAGACAATAAGGGAATAATGCATAGAAAAACTGTTAATGTAAGGTTATGAATAGTGGCAAGGGAAGATTAAAGATATACATTTCATTTGCTGGCTGTCGGGAGATGAGATGAGAGAATAAAGCATGAGAATGGAAGCGAACAAATGATGACCAGGGCCATTATGCAGATCAAGTAGTAATTACATAACCAGGGATGCTGCAGTGGTGAGGAAAGAAGCCATAACCAGTGAGGTTGTGAGCTGAGACAATGTATAACTGAATTCATTATTAAATCAATCAATTGATAAATAATGGTGAGGGAAGTTCATAGAATGGACTCTTGGCAGGGAAAAGGGAAGGAGACAAAGTAGTACAGGTGGCAGCACAGATGTATGAAGAATGACCAGCAAGGCTGTAGGAGGAAGGAAATAACACTCAGAATCTTGCTGTAATGTAGACAAAGGGAATGGCTGACAATCTGAGCGCTAGGGCATTATCAGTCTCTTCTCTACGTATTAGGGTGGCAGTATCTTCACCATCATAACCAGAACAGAGAGCACCAAACTTCAATCTCTGGGGACCTGTCCTGAGGTGAGAGAACTGTAGCTTGATATGGAAACATGTATTTGTATTGTGGGTCAAATAAATGGATGCCAGTTTCGGGGAATAGAAAAGGCATGTCTGCATATATTACTCTCTATAACAATTCCAGGAAATTACTCATATTCTATCTTTGGTCCTGAGTCGGAGTTGTGTCCTATTCCATTTGGATCTCAGTCATATCTCCACTTGCGTAGATGTAACCGGGTGGCAATGGGGCAGACACACAGAGGATAAGTTTACACTGGGCGTGTAATGGGCACGTTGACAGAATTGCGGGATCAGTCCTACTGTATATCAGATCTTTTGCACCAAGAATAGGGCTGGTGACCATGATGGTAGCGGAAGGATGGGCGTGGCGCAATAGAATAGCCACAGCTGGCTCTGAATAAAGGGTCATTTGCAATTATTTCTGAACATGTACAACTCTGTATTAGGGCCCTTTTTCTCTAAATACAACACTCAGTGATTTCTATATCCCACATCTCATTCAGAGTAAGGCTGTAATCGATGCTCGGTGCACCTCTGCTGATGACTGTAAGCGTGGAGAGATGCATGTCCTTGGCCATGGTAAGTTACACCTAGCCCTGATCCTTCATTTAAACAAATATTTACATTGCTGACCTGTACCACCCACAAATGTACTAATCAGCTATCAATGTAAAGAATCTTATTAATGTAAAATGTGATCTACACCTCTTGCAGGAGTGCAGACCGGACGCTGCATTCGAGCGTCTCATGGATCACTGAAAACCTGTGAGATCCTTGCATGGTGTCCCTTGGAAGATGAATTTGTGACCAGGTCAGTAGCACATATGTTGTGATTTACATGCATGTCAACTGGATAATAGTAGTTATATAGACAACAATTTGTGTGATTTTTGAAGTTTACATGCTCAATAATAATGAAAGTGGCTTATTGTGCGGCACTGAAACAAAATCTCTTTATGCATGCATAAGTATCACATCTGTATGATTTTAATTACTTTAAATAAGACACATGTGGAGTGAGTGAAGAGGTTTATCCATAATATATCAGTTCCTTCAGCAGCACTATAGGAATATAGGGACATTGGGATTAGGAAATGAAGTACATTCTGACAAAGGATAGTGGCTGGCATGGACTTATAGGCCCTACACACTGGGCGATTTGACTGCAAGATATGAACGATCTCGTTCATTAATGAACGAGATAACGTTCATATCGTGCAGTGTGGAGGCACCAGCGATGAACTATGCGCGGCCCCGCGCTCGTTCATCGCTGGTGCCCCGTCGGCTGTGCATGCAGGCCAATATGGACGATCTTATCCATATTTGCCTGCACTTCTATGGAGCCGGGTGACGGGGGGAGTGAAGAAACTTCACTCCCACCCGTCACTGCCCCCCCGCCGCCGGGTCGCCCGTATCCGCCGCCGGGCAGCTTGGCGGCTGATCTATTAATGTGTAGGGCCCTTTAGCCATAAAATGCTTACACATACAGTATTCTCAGATGTGTTTGGAGAAATGTTCTTATTTTTCACTAGTGACCAACTGCAAATTAAAATTCCACCTGTAATGCATGTTAGGTGCAATTCTTACATACTTACCCTTTTTCCTTGATCTCTGAGTGTAGAGTTTAAAATGTAAGAACTTATGTAATAATAAGATATAGTAATAATATGATACAACGGACATCGCAGTTCTTTAAGATTCACCAAGCTAGTTTCATGTGTGGCATGGTTAGGTACAACCATTTAAAAATGTTGACATCTACACATACATACTGTATAGCACCCAGTGGCGCTCAGAGGGGTACTAATTACCCATGCCCGGGGTGCTGGAGGGGTCTGCTGCCCCCCTGGAGTATATCTGTGGATGACGCCATCTTCCCGGTGATATTTTCAGTAAAATGGTGCCACATATTGACAGGGCCGGTGACAGGGGGGGTCAAAGGGGACACCTGTACTGGGCCCCTAGGATTAGAGGGACACCAAGGATAAGCCACTTAGTGCCTAGCAGGCATGTGAGCCATTTTGTCCGAATCGGGCAGCGAGCTGTAGGCGGTGTGGGCGCAGCCTCAGAGTGACAGGAGCCTCACACACACAGTGACTGTGCAGTGAGAGTATGCGCCCACTCTTCCGGGTCCAGGTCTGTTGCAGGCAGTTATGGGACATGGCCAGGATTCATGGCAGGCAGTTATGGGACACATCCGTTGGCCAGGATTCCTGTGCCCTGCGCGACCTCTTCTGGTGGGCCTCATGGTACCTGCTGTGTGGTGTTCGGATACTGGGGAGTGCAGTACAGGGAGTGCAGTGCAAGTGAGTCTCTCCCCAGTGTAAGAGTGGATTGGTGAGGGTATACAGGGCTTTGAGATGGGGTGAGGGAGCTGGGAATGCATCATGGAGTCATTGGGGAGAGACAAACTGTGGGGTGTGTGGGAGGAAGGAGAGAGGGAGGCACAGACTATGGGGTGTATGGGAGGAATGAGAGATACACATAAGTGGGGGTATGGAAAAGCGAAGGTTGCCGGTGCGCGCGCTCCCGAAAAGGGGGTGTGGCCACTCAAAAGGGGGCATGTCGTACAGTGTAGTTTCCCACCATATACCCCTTATACACATTATGCATCGCAATAGTAGGACCCCTTACTGGTGCCCCCTTCACATTATACCACACAGTATGAGCCGAAATTCACATTATACCCAACAGTATGAGCCGAAATTCACATTATACCCAACAGTATGAGCCAAAATTCACATTATAGCACACAGTATGAGCCGAAATTCACATTATAGCACATGGTATGAGCCGAAATTCACATTATAACAAACAGTATGAGCCAAAATTCACATTATAGCACACGGTATGAGCCGAAATTCACATTATAGCACACGGTATGAGCCGAAATTCACATTATAGCACACGTTATGAGCAGAAAATCAGATTATAGCAAACGGTATGAGCCGAAATTCACATTATAGCACACGGTATGAGCCGAAATTCACATTATAGCACATAGTATGAGTCGAAATTCACATTATAACAAACAGTATGAGCCAAAATTCACATTATAGCACATGGTATGAGCCGAAATTCACATTATAGCACACGTTATGAGCCGAAATTCACATTATAGCACACGGTATGAGCCAAAATTCACATTATTGAGTGACAGAGGGACAGGGAGAGTGACAGCAGGGACAGGGAGAGTGACAGCAGGGACAGGGGGAGTGACAGCATGGACAGGGGGAGTGACAGCAGGGACAGGGGGAGTGACAGAGAGAGGGACAGCAAGGGCATACAGTAGGGACTAGGTAGAGAGAAAGGCAGCAGGGTAAGATTACCTGTTTAGCAGCGGTGGTGGTCTGCGGTGCGGTGGATGAGTAGGCTGTGGTAGGCGTGGGGTGGAGGAGGCTGTGGGCCTCGGAGATAGTGTGGAGGAGGAGGCTGTGGGCATGCAGAGGTCCGAGGGCAGGGCGGCAGAGGAGCCTGGGGGCAGCTGCAGAGGATCTGGGACCAGGCTGGCTTTATTAACCCCGAGCTCCTGTGACCACGGCGCTAATATTTCAAAACTGCCGCAGACCAGCAGCCAATCAGCGACAGATTTGAACTAGTAGTGCCGCAGTCACAGGAGCTCGATGCGGCGGCAGGGATAATAAAGCCAGCCTGGTCCCAGATTCTCTGCAGCTGGGAGTTTGGAACCAGGGCTTCCAGTGCGGCGGCGATGGTAAGGGCGGTGGGCGGACTGGGAGCTCAGCTTCTTTGTCGGCCCTGCAGTGCTTGAAGAAGTGTCGGTATACCATACCGTTGTATACCGACCCACTTCGAGCACTGGTAGCACACCGTAATACACATACAGTAATGCCCACAGCAGTAGTGCCCCTTATGCAATGCCCGCAATAGTAGTGCCCCTTCTGTCCCCAGGAGTGGTGCCCCTTATGAAGTGCCCCCTTTACAATGCCCTCATTAGTAGTGCACCCCATCAGTAATGCCCTTAATGGTAATGCCCCTGTGTAGTATTGCACCCAGTAGTAATGTTGCCTGTAGTAATGCCCCCAGTCATTTAGCCCCCTGTAGTTTAGCCCCAGTAGTTATGCCCCACTGGTAATGCCCCTGCAGTTATGACCCCAGTAATTTAACCCCCCCCTTTAGTTTAGCCTCCCAGTGGTAATACCCCCACTAGTTTAGCCCTCATGTAGTTTGCCCCATGTAGTTTTGCCCCGCTTTCTGTAGTTTAGCCCCCAGTGGTAATGCCCCCTGCAGTTGTGCCCCCAGTTGTTTAGTCTCTGTAGTTTAGACCCCATGTAGTTTGCCCCCAGTAGATAGCCCACGTTAGTAATGCCCCCAGTAGTTTGTCCCCTTGTAGTAATGCCCCCCCCCCTGTAGTTTGCCCCCTGTAGTTATGCCCACAGTAGTTATGCCCCCAAGTAGTAATGCCGCCAGTAGTTTAGCCCCCCTGTAGTTTGCAGGGCCGTCTTTTCGTATGGGCTCAATGGGCTCTTGCCCAAGGGCCCCAGGAGTCTAAGGGCCCTAGGCTGATAGCTGAGGGGCCCCTCTTTCCAGGGATACCAGATTTTTGAAAATTGGCCCTGGGGAACCGGAGATATCTGACTTCGAAGCAGTGGTCCCCATCCAAGACTGTTCATTGCTCTTCCCAGCCAGAAATCTTAGGTTGTGTCTGACTTAGAGTTTATTTGAGGGTATTCTCCAAAAGATGGGACTCTCCCCTTTCAGTGGATACTGGCAGCTTGTCTCTACTATGCCCAGAACTGGAGATATCAGCCTTCAAGCAGCTGGTCCCTGCTCCATCTCCACACATCTGGTTTGCAGTTTTATATTTTTGCCAGTGGATTGCTCTGGCTCCTGAAATCTGATCCCCAAGTCCCCAGAACCTCCTGAAAGGTGGGACTCGCTAGTTTTTATCGCATTTAAAGCTAAGAAATCTATTTCCAGGAACTGGAGATATCTGCAGTCAACCAAGCTTCCCTCACACCGGAAAATGATTAATATTAAGTCCACTCCACTATCCACCCCTCCACTGCGTATTACACACCCCCTACCACCCTGGAAGTCATGGAAGTCATGTACCAGGGCCCCTTCATTCAGCCCAATGCCTCTTCTACAGTTTAGTGTTCTCCCTCCCACCCCATCTTACACCATCTGTGCAGTAAAGGAGTAATTAGCAGAAATGACTGCTTCAGCTCCTACATGCTGAGTGGAAGATAGAACACCCCCTACCACCCATGGGACATCAATGCTGCGACTGATAGCACCCCCCACCCCTACCACTGGAGGATGGTTTGGGGGCCCAGTGCATTGCTGTGCCCAGGGGCCTACACTGCTGTTAAGACGGCCCTGGTAGTTTGCCCCCTTGTAGTAATGCCCCTGTAGTTCTGTGTAGTTCTGCCCCCAGTAATAATGCCCCGGCCCCAGTAGTAATGCCCCCAGTAGTTTGCCCCTTTGTAGCTTGCCCCCTTGTAGTTTGCCCCCAGTAGTAAAGCCCCCCGGTAGTAATGCCCCAGTAATTTGCCCCTTTGTAGTTTGCCCCCAGTAGGTTGCCGCCAGTAGCTTGCCCCCCAGTAGAAGCAGCGCTAGTACATATATGGGAGGGGGGCACACCATACTCACCAAGCCCCGCTCCAGACGCAGTCCACTCAGCTTCCCTCCTCGACACTATGGGAGAGATGTCATGACGTCTCTCCAATAGCGCGCACTGACAGAGCCGGAAGCTGGAGCTTAATAGTGAGCTCCTGCCTCCGGCTTCCGCTGCGGAGAGGGAGCCGGGCGCTCGCTGGTAACGCAATCTCAGCGGGCGCCAGGCATCTCGCTGCAGCGCCAGGACATCGGGTTAGGTGAGTCGGAGGACGCGAAACTGCGTTCCGTCTCCAAGTGGAACTGACAGAACGCAGATCCGCCCTGTCTGGCTCACTTTAACCCCTGCCTGCGATCATAGAGTCCAACGTGGTGGTGGTGGTGGGGGGGGGGACCAGCAAAAATCACGCCTATGGCACCAAATTGGTCAGTGCCCTGCATGCTAGTGCTTGTTGTTCTACAAATACTAGCAAGTCCAAACAGCGACTGTCTACCAAATCTTGCTAGGACTGTAGTTCTACAAGTGCCAGCATGTCCAAGCAATCAGTGGCTGCCAGTGATTGCTGGGACTTTCTCTTATGCCAGGCATACACAGTCAGATAAAATGCATGTCAGACCGACAGACATTTTATCTGACCCTGCCGATATCCGGCACATGCACTGAGATATCTCTCACAGTGCATGTCACGGTATAACGGCGTTCCGGCCCTGGGGAGGAGACATTTCCCCGTTCTTTCCCATGTGAAGGAACAAGAAAAATGTCTGTCGGTCGGCCTCAACAGGGCACACTCTGCCTGACGCGGCCAACTGGACACTATAAAAATATCGCATTGGACAATCCGGCATGCCAGACCAATCATTATTTTCGGGTCGGCCAGCTGTATACATGCTGCAATTATCTGGCCAATCTGCTGATATCGGGTGAATCATCGTCCAGATAATTGTAGCGCGTATGCCCAGCATTACACAATAATTTTAAATCTTTATTTGATTAAAAATATATTTAATTACTATTATAAGGTGCCACGAGGTGTACAGAAGGATTCAATATGTTTTACCGGCGGACGGGATGCCGCCTGCCAGAATGCCGGCAGCAGGGCGAGCGCTAAGAGTCCCCTTGCGGGCTCAGTGGCTCACTGCGCTCACCACAGGATCGATTCCCACTATATGGGTGCTATGGCCAAGTTTATTTTGTCAGACTTATATTCGTTAGGGGCCTGTATATTTCAGTAATTTTAGGGGGAATTTACATAATATTTTACTATGTGATATACCCCAAAAGATATCTTTGATGTCTGCTGCAGCCCCTGTCTTTATTATTGCAAAAAACCCAAGTGGCCAAGCTTTAGCAGGTATTGGGGGTAATTCCAAGTTGATCGCAGCAGTTTCTGAGTAGCTTCAACCTTGCTCGGCATCTGCGATCAGTTCAGTGCTTGTCGTTCCTGGGTTGACGTCATAAACACACCCAGCGTTCGCCCAGACACTCCTCCGTTTCTCCAGCCACTCCCGCGTTTTTCCCAGAAACGGTAGCGTTTTTCCGCACACACCCATAAAACGGCCAGTTTCCGCCCAGTAACACCCACTTCCTGTCAATCACACTACGATCACCAGAACGAAGAAAAAGCCGTGAGTAAAATTCCTAACTGCATAGCAAATTTACTTGGCGCAGTCGCACTGCGGACATTGCGCATGCGCACTAAGCGGAAAATCGCTGCGATGCGAAAAAAATTACCGAGCGAACAACTCGGAATGACCCCCATGTGCACTGCAGAGGGGGCAGATATAACATTTGCAGAGAGAGTTAGATTTGGGTGTGGCGTGTTCAATCTGCAATCTAATTTGCAGTGTAAAAATAAAGCAGCCAGTATTGACCCTGCACAGAAATAAAATAACCCACCCAAATCTAACTCTCTCTGCAATTGTTATATCTGCCACACCTGCAGTGCACATGGGGGGTAATTCCGAGTTGTTCGCTCGTTATTTTTTTCTCGCAACGGAGCGATTAGTCGCTAATGCGCATGCGCAATGTCCGCAGTGCGACTGCGCCAAGTAAATTTGCTATGCAGTTAGGTATTTTACTCACGGCATTACGAGGTTTTTTCTTCGTTCTGGTGATCGTAATGTGATTGACAGGAAGTGGGTGTTTCTGGGCGGAAACTGGCCGTTTTATGGGAGTGTGTGAAAAAACGCTACCGTTTCTGGGAAAAACGCGGGAGTGGCTGGAGAAACGGAGGAGTGTCTGGGCGAACGCTGGGTGTGTTTGTGACGTCAAACCAGGAACGACAAGCACTGAACTGATCGCACTGGCAGAGTAAGTCTCGAGCTACTCAGAAACTGCACAGAGAAGTCTTTTCGCAATATTGCGAATCTTTCGTTCGCAATTTTGATAAGCTAAGATTCACTCCCAGTAGGCGGCGGCTTAGCGTGTGCAAAGCTGCTAAAAGCAGCTTGCGAGCGAACAACTCGGAATGAGGGCCATGGTTTTGCCCAATTGCTAACTTTCTTGCTGCTGCGATCAACTCAGAATTACCCCCATTATCCATTGTGCCCATAGGGTACAATAGTGCAGTTATTTACGGAGAAAGGTAAATAGATCATGTGTGTGCATTCAGCAAGCGCGGTCTGAACCGGAAAGTAAAGCTATTACTTTATTTTTCACTCTTTCCCTGTACAGCGAGTCCCAGCGTGAGACCTTCTATAAATGTCACCCAAACAAACATTCCAAAATTGAGTTGAAATACGGAAAAAATTCATGATATTTTAATCTTTGATTCAAAAGTGACACTAAAATTATTATTTTTAGATGGAGTCTATTTTATCATTGAGACGTCCACTGTTACTATCAGAGTTATAATAAATATTTAATGATAAATGGGATCATTTGTGCTTTGGTTGATTATAATAATTAAATAATATTCATGAGGTAGAAATGTTTCCCGAAGCTATGCTATAACCAGCAATATCAGATCCAGGAATGACTATACTCCTGGTCCCCGAGGACTGCTGTGGGCTATGATTATTACCTCGGGAACGCACAACATGTTCAGTTATTTTTTACTTGTGAATTCTAGATGTTTCTCATCCCTTCCTCCCTCCATCTTATTCCTTGCTGCTATTGGTCCTCTACCGCCTCTCTATTCATTGTCTTTTTTTTTGCTTCCAGCGAATCACTGCAGGAATATGTCCCATATTTCACCATCTTAATCAAGAACAACATCCATTTCCCTCAGTTTGGATTTTCCAAGTAAGATTTGTCAATCAATACTGTAAGCTCACCTCCAGCAGCACAAACCTTGTCCAAAAAGCTTCTACAAATAGGGTGCAGACTTTTTAAAGTGCTTCTGTGAGGTGATTCCAATGCACTTAATGTATATTATAAAATGATTTTGCTGCTTAGCTCCAGGCATTAATTTCAGTGTTTACTTCTGTGTTACTGCACTAGACATGAAGAATAAAATGATCATTGCCAAAGTTAGCAGTACTAATTAAATATCCATCAGCTGTAAAATATTGGAAATAATAGTGTGAGGGAATACACCTGCATACTTTTCCTCATTATCAGTAACAGCTATTTATATAGTGCCAGCATTTTCCATAGTCCTTAAAACAAACGCATGAATATAACAAGACTGTAAACAGACTATGAGATTAGTAGGCAGAGCCGGCCCTAACCAATATGATGCCCTAGGCAAGATTTTGGCTGGTGCCCCCTAGCACCACCGCTGGTTCTTCCTCTGACCTTGCACCTCTTTCCCAGCACCATCACCCCTCACCCATAGCAGTCCTTGTACCCCCTATATTTTAAATAGGAACAGTTCGCACATTTGACACACAGCCCAAAAAGGGGCATCTTCTTGCTGAGAAGGGGCTGGCCACACAATAGTAACCCCAATTCCAATTACGCCACACAGTGCTGAAACTTTATTCACATTTTATCTTGCGATAGTGTCCATAATTCATATTACATCCCACAGTAGTATCACTTTACCTTATAAACGTTACTCCTCACAGTAGAGCCCCTTATTCACATTACATCACACTGAATTGCTCCTTATTCACATTACACCACACCTTATTGCTCTTTATTCACATTAGACGACACAGTAGTGCCCTTTCTATATGCAACGCCACATAGTACAGCACCTTATACACATAATGCCACACATTAGTAATGCATTTATACACAATTCCACACAGTAATGCCCCTTACACATATGAGACACATTAATGTCCTTATAAACATAATGCACCTTACACATTATGACAACCTTTATTAATGCCCTTTTACACCTAATGTCCCTTACTAATATGCCGCACATTAATAATGCCCTTATACACATAATGACACACAGTGCCCCCTACACATTTGCTGCACATTATTAGTGCCCCTATACACATAATGACACACATACAGTAGTACCCTGTTACACATATGCCGCACATTATTAATGCCCTTATACACATAATGACACACATAGTGGCCCTTTACACATACGTTGCACGTTATTAAAGCATTTTTACATGACACGCATAATGCTCCTTACACATATTCTGAACACTACTGCACAACCAACCCACTCACATGCACACAGCCCTCACACTTCCACTAACACTGTGACCTCTGCCTCTGCTTGGATACAGATGTGTCCTCACAAATCTTGCATCAATGCTAACGTCGGGCACCTTTTTTTTTTAATGAAAATGCATCTTATTTGCATTGCTATGTGGCTAGAATGCACAAGCAGCTTCTGCTGATTAAACTGATATGCAGCATGCCAATATATTGTGTGAGACTGTGGCAGTATCTGCATATGAAATGCTACATACAGAATATAGGCATGCCGCATATCATTTTAATCAGCAGAAGCTGATGATGCCCCTAGGCATATCAAATGCCCTAGGCAATTGCATAGTTTTCCTATGCCTATGGCCGGCTCTGTTAGTAGGTCCCACTTATAAGCTTATTATACAGTATATAAGGAGTTTTAAACATTTACTTATAACCACTTTTAGCTATACTGTGCACACATATTAGGCAGCACTGTACAAAGACTATTTATTCATTCATATCAGTCTCTGGCTCAGAGGAGTTTACACTATTGTGAACTGTATGCATACACTAGGGCTAATTGCTTTCACCAAGTAACCTATCAGTGTGTTTTGTATTGTGGGAGGAAAGCAACGCAAACATTGAGAGAACAGACAAACTCTACACAATGTGGCCTTCGTTGGAATCACGACCATGACCACAGTACTGTAAGCCAGCAAAGCTAACATTGTTATCCATGCTGCCTACATGATTCATGTTAAGTGTCACATATTACATAGTATATGAAAATGTAAAATGTATTATACGTCACAGCTGTTTTGTGGTTTAACCAGAACCCCGTGTTAGGAAGCAGCAGGACCCCGATTCAAGTACCATTAAACATACAGTAATAACCTGGGGAAGCAGAATTTAATTTAGTTTATCTAGAACCTAACTCTAAATGAGTTCTACAAAGATTCTTTCTCTGTTGCTACTTGCAAATGATTGGTCACAGGTGAAGGGAGTATATGAAGTTTTTTCTTTATAAAGCTGCATACACACTACGCAATATTTTGAGCGACATCGCTTATTTTCCCCCTTCCGAGCGATAACGTTTGTAATATCGCCCAGTGTGTACGCACTACATTGTTAGCGAGGCGCGCTCCTGTAGTTTGTTAACAATATTGTGTCACGATCCGGGTATCTGGACGCCATTTCTTACCCATCAGATGCCTCCTAAGGCTGGCTCAGCGCTCCAGGACCGGATCCCATCTGTTATTCTACTGTTCACATTCCTGCATCCTCTCCTGTCTCTCTGAGACGCTGTCACAGTAACGCCTTATTACATCTGGCATGGCGTCTCCCGCGGCCTCCGCCGCCGTCCCTGAGCTTCTGCATGCAGAGTGTCAGAGTGGCGATTACGTCAGCCGCGGCCTCCGCTGTGTCCGCGTGGTTGGATGTGCACTTGTCAGCCTGGCGTCTCCTGTCTCCAGTGGCCGGCGCCGCCATTACTGTTTTCATTACCACATGGATTACAAACCAAACTTCCCTCCAAGTGTCTGCATGGGCGCAGCCATCTTGGATTCTGTCAGCTGATCATTTCCTCCAATCTGTTGTCAGTATTGTTAATCTGCATAATTGCCTAGCCAATCCCTTCCTTGCTGCAGGTATAAATACACTGTGCCTGAGCAAGGAAGGCGTCAGTGCTTTGGTTGTCAAACCTAGTTCCTGTTTGTCTCTCTCCTGTGATTGTCTTCCAGGTTCCAGCTCCTGTCTCAAGACTTCCACCATAGAGACCCGCACCAGCATTCCACCTGCGGTGTAGCCTGACTCTCCAATCCATTGTGGATTCATCTGTTTCCAGCTACAACATTACCTGCTTCCAGCTCAGCTTCCAGCAGAGTACAGCTTCCCTTAAAGGGCCGGTGTCCTTTCTACACTTTACCACTCTCCACCGGTATTATTATTTCTCCGCTCTCAAGTTCTACATTTCAGTTCATATTTCATCGCTCCCAAGTTCATTTATTATTTAACTGGTTCCAGCCAGTATCCACTCCGTGCTAACAACAGTCTGGTTCCAGCCAGTATCCACAGCAGCTGTTTTACCTTCAGCAACCCAGCTTTTCCTGGAACACCAGCTGGCACAATCCTGGGTTATCTCCATTGCTACAGTCGGGCCTGGTAAGGACTTTCCATCTAGAAGATCATAAGAACTATCTCACACTACCAGTGCCCTGTGGCTCCTGCCATCCTGTAGTACCCAGGAACTGTATTTATTATTTGCTGACTTTTATGTTTTCTTTTACTGCTGCTGTGTTGCGGAGTTGTCATAATAAACATCATTGACTTTTATCTAAGTTGTCGTGGTCACGCCTTCGGGCAGTTATTATTCATGTTACTTACATGTCCAGGGGTCTGATACAACCTCCCAGGTTCCGGTACATCTCAGCCCCTACAACTGAGGCTGCCTCCCGTCAGCTCAGGCCCTCAGTTGTGACAGTAAGCACTGACCTAATGAATCCAGCCGGAGACCAGGATCAAGCGGCCAGGCCGATGCAAGAACTGGCAGCCCGACTAGAACATCAGGAGGCTGCACAGGGCCACATCATCCGCTGTCTCCAGGATCTCTCTACTCGGCTGGATGGGATTCAGACAACTCTCCGTGGATCAGGCGCATCTGGTGCGTCAACCACAGTGACTCCAGCTATAACCCCACTCACCTTACCCATTTCTGCTCCACGTCTTCATCTTCCAACGCCAGCAAAATTTGACGGATCTCCAAGATTATGCAGGGGATTTCTCAACCAGTGTGAGATTCAGTTTGAGCTACAACCTGGCAATTTTCCCAGTGACCGTACAAAAATTGCCTACATCATCTCTCTTCTCAGTGGCTCCGCCCTTGACTGGGCATCACCGTTATGGGAGAGGTCCGACACCCTGCTATCTTCTTACACTGCATTCGTGTCAACATTCAGGCGCATCTTCGACGAGCCAGGCCGGGTAACCTCAGCTTCATCCGAGATTCTCCGTTTACGCCAGGGGTCACGTACTGTAGGACAATATCTGATACAGTTCCAGATCCTGGCATCCGAACTGGCATGGAACGACGAGGCCCTGTATGCTGCATTCTGGCATGGCTTATCTGAGCTTATTAAAGATGAGTTAGCTACCAGAGACTTACCTTCTAAGTTAGATGAGCTAATCTCACTCTGCACGAAAGTTGATTTACGTTTCAGAGAGAGAGCAACTGAGCGTGGAAGATCATCTGCTCCAAAATCTTCTGCTCCTCCTCCTCGTCAACTGTCACCATCTAAAGATGAGCCCATGCAAATTGGCCGTTCCCGTTTAACTCCTGCTGAGCGCCGAAGACGTCTCTCTGAGTCTCTTTGTCTTTACTGTGCAGCTCCGTCTCACACCATCAATGCCTGTCCCGAACGTCCGGGGAAACTCCAAACCCTAGCTCGCCCAGGAGAGGGCCGGCTAGGAGTAATGATCTCCTCTCCATCTCCTCATGATTGTAATCTCCCAGTCTCGCTTCAAGTTGCTCAACGTTATCGGAACGTCATTGCTCTCCTTGATTCCGGAGCAGCTGGGAACTTTATTACTGAAGCCTATGTTAAACGGTGGTCCCTACCCACCGAGAGACTTCCTTCCTCCTTTTCCTTAACTGCCGTGGATGGCAGTAAAATTTTTGATACTGTTATTGCTCTAAGGACTCTACCAGTTCGTCTGAGAGTGGGAGTTCTTCATTCCGAACTTATTTCACTTTTAGTGATTCCAAGAGCCACACATCCTGTGGTCCTGGGCCTTCCATGGCTCCGTCTTCACAATCCTACAATTGATTGGACGACTACGCAAATCCTGGCATGGGGTTCCTCCTGTGCAGAGACATGTTTGTTTAAAGTATTGCCTGTCTGTTCTTCCTCCCCCAGGTCGTCTGATGTTCCACCTCCTCCATATCAAGATTTCACGGATGTGTTCAGTAAAGCTTCTGCTGATATCCTTCCTCCTCATAGGGAATGGGACTGCCCGATTGATCTCGTTCCAGGGAAGGTTCCACCTCGAGGCCGAACTTATCCGTTGTCTCTGCCTGAGACGCATTCTATGGAGGAATACATTAAAGAGAACCTAGCAAAGGGGTTCATTCGACCTTCTTCTTCCCCAGCCGGCGCAGGCTTCTTTTTTGTAAAAAAGAAAGATGGTGGTCTGCGGCCGTGCATCGACTACAGAGGTTTGAACGACATTACCATCAAGAACCGTTATCCTTTACCCCTGATTACTGAGCTCTTTGACAGAGTTAGCGGAGCTACCATCTTTACAAAGCTGGACTTGCGAGGTGCATACAATCTCATCCGGATCCGTGAGGGTGACGAGTGGAAGACCGCCTTTAACACCCGTGACGGACATTATGAGTACCTCGTCATGCCCTTCGGATTGAGCAATGCTCCAGCTGTCTTCCAGCATTTTGTCAATGAGATTTTCAGAGACATTCTATACCGTCATGTCGTGGTCTATCTAGACGATATCCTCATTTTTGCCAACGATTTAGAGGAACATCGTTTTTGGGTTAAAGAGGTTCTGTCCTGTCTCCGTGTCAATCATCTCTATTGCAAATTAGAAAAATGCGTCTTTGAAGTCAAGTCCATTCCGTTTCTAGGGTACATTGTGTCCGGTTCCGGACTAGAGATGGATCCTGAGAAACTACAAGCAATTCAGAATTGGCCGGTACCCTTAACCCTCAAAGGGGTCCAGAGGTTCTTAGGGTTCGCCAATTATTACCGAAAGTTTATACGAGACTTTTCCACCATTGTGGCGCCTATTACTGCTTTCACCAAGAAGGGTGCTAACCCGTCCAAGTGGTCTGAAGAAGCCATGCAAGCTTTTCATCTTTTAAAACAGAGGTTCATCTCTGCGCCTGTCCTGAAACAGCCTGACATCGACTCTCCTTTCATCCTAGAGGTGGATGCCTCCTCCGTTGGAGTAGGAGCGGTGTTATCTCAGAGGGCTAAAGATGGCCATTTACATCCTTGCAGTTTCTTCTCCCGGAAGTTCTCCCCAGCTGAGCGCAACTATGCCATTGGCGACCAGGAGTTGCTAGCCATCAAGCTCGCTCTAGAAGAGTGGAGGTATCTGTTGGAGGGAGCTTCTCATTTAATCACCATACTTACAGACCACAAGAACCTTTTATACCTGAAGGGCGCACAATGTCTCAACCCTCGTCAGGCCAGATGGGCACTTTTCTTTTCCAGGTTCGACTTTAAACTCCAGTTCTGTCCGGGCTCTCAGAATCGCAAGGCCGATGCCCTTTCCCGCTCATGGGAGCAAGAAAATGAGTCAGAGTCTTCAGACAAGCATCCTATTATAAATCCGTTGGCATTCTCCACGGTAGGGATGGACTCTACGTCCCCATCAGGGAAAAGTTTTGTGAAGCCGATGCTAAGGAAGAAGCTCATGCATTGGGCCCATGCTTCCCGTTTTGCCGGACATACAGGTATCCAAAAAACCCTGGAGTTTATCTCTAGGTCCTATTGGTGGCCAACTCTGAAAAAGGACGTCTTGGAGTTTATTGCATCTTGCCCAAAGTGTGCCCAACATAAAGTATCCCGCCAGTCGCCTGCGGGGCAACTGGTTCCACTATCCGTTCCCCGTCGACCATGGACCCACTTGTCGATGGATTTCATTACAGACTTACCCATGTGCAACAAGTTCAATACCATCTGGGTGGTAGTTGACCGGTTCACCAAGATGGCACACTTCATTCCTCTCACCGGTCTTCCGTCAGCTTCCAAGTTGGCTCAAGTATTCATACAAGAGATCTTCCGACTCCACGGTCTTCCTGAAGAAATTATCTCAGATCGAGGAGTTCAATTCACAGCCAAATTCTGGCGAAGTTTATGTCAAGTCCTCCAAGTCAAGCTAAAGTTTTCCACGGCTTACCATCCTCAGACCAATGGTCAAACCGAGAGGGTGAATCAGGACTTGGAGGCCTTCCTTCGCATCTATGTGTCCTCCTCTCAAGATGACTGGGTTCAATTACTTCCCTGGGCCGAGTTCTGTCATAACAACCAGTATCATTCTTCATCTGCTTCAACACCATTCTTCACTAACTTTGGATTCCACCCTAAAGTTCCTGAGTTCCAACCGCTTCCAGCAACTTCTGTTCCCGCAGTGGATATCACCTTGCATCAGTTTGCCAATATCTGGAAGAGCGTACGATCAGCTCTGCTCAAGGCATCGTTCAGGTACAAGAAGTTTGCGGATAAGAAGCGTCGAGCAGTTCCTGCTCTCAAGGTGGGTGATCGGGTATGGTTATCCACGAAGAATTTGAGGTTAAGAGTTCCCAGTATGAAGTTTGCACCTCGCTATATCGGTCCTTTCAAGATTGAACAAGTCATCAATCCTGTTGCTTACAGACTCCAGTTGCCTCCCTTCTTAAAAATACCCAGGACATTCCATGTTTCCCTGTTGAAACCGCTGATCTTGAATCGGTTTCATTCCTCACTTCCTCCAACTCCGAAAGTCCAAACTCAACGAGGCGTTGAGTATGAAGTGGCCAAGATCCTGGACTCACGTCACCGTTACGGTCAACTACAATATCTTATTGACTGGAAGGGTTATGGTCCTGAGGAACGTTCATGGACCAATGCTTCTGATGTCCATGCTCCTGCCTTGGTCCGGAGATTCCATTCCAAGTTTCCTCAAAAGCCAAAGAAGTGTCCTGGGGCCACTCCTAAAGGGGGGGTGCTGTCACGATCCGGGTATCTGGACGCCATTTCTTACCCATCAGATGCCTCCTAAGGCTGGCTCAGCGCTCCAGGACCGGATCCCATCTGTTATTCTAATGTTCACATTCCTGCATCCTCTCCTGTCTCTCTGAGACGCTGTCACAGTAACGCCTTATTACATCTGGCATGGCGTCTCCCGCGGCCTCCGCCGCCGTCCCTGAGCTTCTGCATGCAGAGTGTCAGAGTGGCGATTACGTCAGCCGCGGCCTCCGCTGTGTCCGCGTGGTTGGATGTGCACTTGTCAGCCTGGCGTCTCCTGTCTCCAGTGGCCGGCGCCGCCATTACTGTTTTCATTACCACATGGATTACAAACCAAACTTCCCTCCAAGTGTCTGCATGGGCGCAGCCATCTTGGATTCTGTCAGCTGATCATTTCCTCCAATCTGTTGTCAGTATTGTTAATCTGCATAATTGCCTAGCCAATCCCTTCCTTGCTGCAGGTATAAATACACTGTGCCTGAGCAAGGAAGGCGTCAGTGCTTTGGTTGTCAAACCTAGTTCCTGTTTGTCTCTCTCCTGTGATTGTCTTCCAGGTTCCAGCTCCTGTCTCAAGACTTCCACCATAGAGACCCGCACCAGCATTCCACCTGCGGTGTAGCCTGACTCTCCAATCCATTGTGGATTCATCTGTTTCCAGCTACAACATTACCTGCTTCCAGCTCAGCTTCCAGCAGAGTACAGCTTCCCTTAAAGGGCCGGTGTCCTTTCTACACTTTACCACTCTCCACCGGTATTATTATTTCTCCGCTCTCAAGTTCTACATTTCAGTTCATATTTCATCGCTCCCAAGTTCATTTATTATTTAACTGGTTCCAGCCAGTATCCACTCCGTGCTAACAACAGTCTGGTTCCAGCCAGTATCCACAGCAGCTGTTTTACCTTCAGCAACCCAGCTTTTCCTGGAACACCAGCTGGCACAATCCTGGGTTATCTCCATTGCTACAGTCGGGCCTGGTAAGGACTTTCCATCTAGAAGATCATAAGAACTATCTCACACTACCAGTGCCCTGTGGCTCCTGCCATCCTGTAGTACCCAGGAACTGTATTTATTATTTGCTGACTTTTATGTTTTCTTTTACTGCTGCTGTGTTGCGGAGTTGTCATAATAAACATCATTGACTTTTATCTAAGTTGTCGTGGTCACGCCTTCGGGCAGTTATTATTCATGTTACTTACATGTCCAGGGGTCTGATACAACCTCCCAGGTTCCGGTACATCTCAGCCCCTACAACTGAGGCTGCCTCCCGTCAGCTCAGGCCCTCAGTTGTGACATATTGTTGTTGTCTGTGCATGCAGGTCAATTTTTGCTATGTTTGCATGTTAGGGGTATTGCCCTGTAGAAAATGAGAATAATACAGGTGTGTTTTATCAGAAACAACACATTAACTGTCGTTCTTACATATACAGTAGGGGTCATTTCTAACTGAAAGGCACAGAGCAGTACTTTATTTTTTGTTTTGATAATGTCATTTTAGTATTGAACTGTAGTACCAGCATCTATAAGTCAAAATGGTGGCACTTGCTGAGGGCGGGGCACAGGAGTTTTATGCATTATGGCCATATGGGGTGTTCCCTAGCATAATGGCCACTGCAGACATGTGTAGCACTGAATGTACAGTATAAGTAAATGGGGGCTTACATGTTGCAGATATCTGCATTATAAAGAACTATATGGAGATGGTGCAAATACTGGAGGTCATTTCCTATACCTTACTGGCATGAATTATGTAAATATATTTTGTGGTAAAAGGCACAAAAAGATGCAGCTATTTGCACTCTGATCAGAAAGGTCTCATATGACCTTGCTCATGGTGTAATTGGTATCTTTACTTATAGAGTAAAATACTGTATGCAATAGCATACAGTATATGTCATAAGTCTGGCTACTCTGTCATTCACCCACTGTCCTATTTTTTCTCTTTCAGGGGTAACATTGAGGGGGACAATGCCCTGAAGAACTGTACTTACCACCCCATTCAATCCCCCTCTTGTCCAATATTCACTATGGGGTTCATTGTGAGAGAGGCTGGCGTTAATTTCACGGAAATAGCACATAAGGTCAGGTATATTTCAGGAAATACATGGGTGACAGCTCAGCTGTACACTAGTTAAAGCACTAACAGCAGCAGTATAACCTAATCATTTCATACCCTCCAACTGTACCTTTTTAATAGGTACAGTACCTTTTTTTCATGGTCTGTACCTATTTTTGGCTCTCCAAACTTCCATTGAAAGTATAGGAAAAGGGGCGTGACCACGCCCCCTTTACCCGTGGCCACACCCCTTTTTCTAATTTGTACCGATTTTTGTGTGTAAAATGTTGGAGGGTATGTCATTTTAGGAATATGGAATCTGCCATAGAGCAGATTCAATTGGTGATGTTACCCTTCAGGAGCTGCATGAAAAAAAAAATGTGTTAAATGCACCTTCTTGGGCTTACTGCATGGGGTAACCTATATATTCTAGGCAGTGGCGGAACTAGCAAAAGGTGGGCCCAGGTGCAATAAAATGTTTTGCGCCCCCACCCCCTCTCATCCTGTCCAAGTCCACCCCCTCACCCCTGGAGATGATTTGGTGAGGGGGACCTGCTCAGGGCCAGGGAAATGGATACCTAGCAACAGTGCCGTGACTATACATTTTAACGCTGTGTGCAAGAAACGGCATCGGAGCCCCTCCCTCTATGTAAAACAGGGGCAGTGCGCGCCTCAGGCGCGCGCAAAAATATATAGGGGCATGGCTTCATGGGGAAGGGGTGTGGGCACAAAATAATACCAATTCTTATAACGGTGCACAGTAGTCTCCATTATTCAAATTACGCCGCACAGTAGCACCACTACACCAGGTAGAGCCCCTTTTACACATTACGGCAGACAGATTCCTCTTTTTACATATTACGGCAGACAGCGTCCCCTTTTTACACATTACGGCAGAGTCCCCTTTTTTACACATTACAGCAGACAGTCCCCCTTTTTACACATTACGGCAGACAGCGTCCCCTTTTTACACATTACGGCAGACAGCGTCCCCTTTTTACACATTACGGCAGACAGCGTCCCCTTTTTTACACATTACGGCAGACAGCGTCCCCTTTTTACACATTACGGCAGACAGAGTCCCCTTTTTTACACATTACAGCAGACAGTCCCCCTTTTTACACATTACGGCAGACAGCGTCCCCTTTTTTACACATTACGGCAGACAGACAGAATAAATAGATAGACAGAAAGAAAAGATTATACTTACTGTCTCCGCTGGCAGTCAGGCTCCTCGGTGCAGCAGCTTCTGGCAGATCCCGGACAGGGGAGAAGAAGGAGGAGGGAGGGGGACTCGGGAGCCACAGCAGCGCACTGTAATTGGTGGAGGCGCCGCTGCAGCTGTTTCTCTCCTTCCAAATAGGCTGCCTGCCCCACTGTGATGAGGTAAGCGCATCCCAGCATTCACAGCGGTGGAGGACAACCTATGTGGAAGGAGGGGGACAGCTGCAGCAGCGCCTCCACCAATTACACTGCGCTGCTGCGGCTCCCTCCTCCACCTCCCTCCTCCTCCTTAATCCCTCCCTCCCCCCCCCCCCCCCCCGTGGCCACTGCGTCCCTGCCTGCTGCTCCACTCCTCGGCTGGCGGTTGTGGTCCGCAGCACACAGCGGCATGTAATGAGTCAGTTTAACTCATTACAAGCCGCGCTGGCTTTGGGCACCTTGACAGTTGTGGGCCCCAGTGCAAGGCACCGCTTGCACTGGTGGTAGTTCCGCCACTGATTCTAGGCACTTAACCTGGAATCTATGGGTTAACGCTCATTAGCCGCGGTTTTACAGCACAGGGAAAGTGACTAATAAATAATTTAATAGAACCAAGCGTTAAACCCACAAAGGCTAATTGAATCTGCCCCCATGGGTACAAGATTGAAGTATTCTACTTTGTCATATGCCGTATGAGGGCTCTAATACCTAATATTTACAGTATATTTATAGATATTTTTAAATCTATTTATATACAGTTATTTATTTGGGTTCAGTATGAATTATGGGTGGACGAGATGCCGGCATTTATAATACTGATGCCAGCATCCTATTAGTAGAAATTCTGATAGGAGGATAAGACTGTTCCCCCCACTCCCCTACCCTCTAACCCTCCCTTTCCACAGCCTTACCATAACTTCTTAGTGCCTGAGCCTAAACTTCCTCTGGTGGTGCCTAAACCTAACCCCCTCGCCCTAACCTCCACCTGTTGGTGCCTAACCCTAACCCACCTTCCCGCAGCTTAACCCTAAGCTCCCAAACCTACCACCCCTTCTCCTCCCTAACCTTCCCGCTATACTTACTGCCGAGATGTTGGCTGCCGGGATTCTGGCGTCAATCTCCTGCCCCTGTTGGCTGTCGGAATTCCGGCATCGGCATTCTAATGGCTGTCGGGATTCTGGCGTCGCATTACAACTGCCGGAATACTGACAGCCGGTATCTTAACCACATCCCATTTATTTAGCACACACATATTACACAGCACTTAGAGAATACTCAGTCACTGACATCACTCCCTGCCCAGTGGAGCTTACAAGCTATATTCCCTAACATATGGACATCCATACTCCCTACGGTTAACTGAACTCATGACCACTGGTCTGTGAGGCAGTAAGGCTAACCACTATGCCAACCATGCAAGAATGGACAACTAAGAACGAAGTGAAGGTTCTAAAACAACAGAGCATATAAGCATAAACACCCGTCACCTAGACATGTAAAACTAAGGAGAGCGAAATGACTGCATAGGAATGGAGAGAGTTAAACCTCCTGTGAGGGGTGGACCTAACTGTTATGAAAAGTACAGCCTATGTTAGAGAGGGGAGGAATCAGTATATATAGGGATGTATAGGCCAGCTTGGTCTCTCTTGCTGCTGGTTTGCCTTCTGGTGAGTGTTTGCTCCATTGCATATTCACTAAAGTGTTTAGCTAGTTTAGTTAGAATATTCAGCTTGCATTGACCTGCTGTATTGTTTGCCCACCCTCCTCTTTCATTCCCCACACACTGTTTGGTATGATGGCCGCCTCTCGCCCCCGCCGTGCCGCCGGGACCCCAGCTCGTTACCACTCACCAGGCGGTGAGGCTGGGCCCGCGGATGAGCCGGCTGGCTCAGCTCCCTGTTACCCGTCTTCCGGGGCCGACGCGGGTGCCCGTGCGCAGGGCCGGCAACAGAAATCTTGGGGCCCGGTACACTGATTTCTATGGGGCCCCGCCCATAACCACCCTCGAGCCCCCCTCCTCATCCCCTCCTCCAAACATCCCTCTTCTGCATGTACATACAGTATAAGGTAGAGCTATAGGTCATATATAAAATCTGTTTTTAAGATGTATATTAATGTGTTTGTATATAATATATAAAAAATGTTTTATAAAAATGTATAATGGCATAAAATGTGTACCAAAGAATGTGCAGGGTCTTTAAAAGAAAATTTGGCCTATCTTACCCTACAGACGTCTTCTCGTACCCCGAAGAGATGGTTCAGCACTGCAGATCTCACTTGCACGCTCTCTGTGGGACAGTCTGACTGCCCTCAGGTAGATGTGCTCATTCCAGAGGCTCCCCTGATGCAATGCACAGTTTCCATGCTATGCGGGGGTCCGCTGTGTTGGGATCGTGCTGCAATACAGGTGTTGGTGCCGTCACTACAGTGGCTCCCTCCGCTGTGCCTGGGTCCTGCTGCCAGACAGGTGGAAGTGCCGTAACTGTCGCTGCTCCTTTCAACAGTGCTGCTCCTCGGTGGCACCAAGCAGTACTAGCACAGATAAGGGCATGGTACTGTGTACAGTATACATAATAACACTGTAATCAGAGTATATCAGATCACTGTAATGGACTGGGCATAATTATTATTAATATTTTTACCAGGCAGGTTGTTGTGTGACTTGTAGTGCTGCTACATGTGGGTATAACTTGGTGCATAGTGTGCACCAAGTTATACTCACATGTAGCTGCACTACAAGTCACACAGCAACTTGCCTGATAATAATAATTCCCCTTCCATTACAATGATCTGATATACTCGGTTCTGTCCTAGTCAGTTTGTGTGTTACATAGGCCATAGTGTGCACCGAGTTATAGCCACATGTAGCAGCACCATAAGTCACACAGCAACCTGCCTGGCAAAAATAATGCCCCTCCGATTACAGTGTTATTATGTACACTCTGCACAGCACCGCATCATCCTTCTCTGTACTAGTACTGCTTGCCGCCGAGGAGCAGCACTGTTGAAAGGAGTATGAGTAGTTAGAGCTCGGGATAACACTGCAGCGCTGGGCATGGTGCTGTGCGGCAGCAGCAAGTGACGGGGAACGGCCGGTGCATCACAGCGTAATGACGTCAGCATCATCACACCGGGACTGGACCAAGTGAGACTGTAACGGGGGAAGGGGTGTTTGCGGTTTTCGTGATTAATTAAAGTTAATTAGCGGCCGAGTGGAGCAGTCCGTTTAGAAATCATCAACAGGTGCTGCGGCTCTGTTTTTTTGTGTCCCTGATGCTTGGGGCCCCTCTGACCTTTGGGGCCCGGTACAGGTGTCCCCTTTGACCCCCCCTGTCGCCGGGCCTGCCCGTGCGGCGGTGGCTCGACGGACCCGGTCTTCCCTGCCGCTGGTTTCCGGTCCGGCGTTACCGGCCGGTCGCGGGCGGCGGGGGGGGGGGGGGCTGGGAGCACGGGGGAGACGACCGGAGGTGGCCGGGCATCGGCCTTCACCTCCGGCTACGGGGATTGAGGCGCCGTTGCCGGGTGTGGGCGCCCGCGTGCGCGCCAGGTCGGCAGCCGATCGGGGCTTCCATACCTTCTCCCCACACATCCCCCTTGTCGCGGCCGAGGGGTGGTGCCAGGCGAGGGGGGCGGATGGCGGCGGCGGGGCGGATGAGGCCTGTTGCGGGGTCTCATCCGACGGTCCTTTCAAGTGGGACCAACGTTGGAAGGAGGGTGGCGGGAAGCGGCGGGCCGCGCGCACAGGGTGCGCGCACGCCCGCGCTCTCAGCCAGTGGCGCCGTTCACGCACGTGTGCGCGCAGCGGCGCCGCTAGTGTCCTCATCTCCCCTGCTGCCTCCCTTACAGCCGGAGTCCGGCGGGGAGCGGCGGCGGGGGGGGGGGGGGCGTATCAGGGGCGAGCACGGCAGCATTGAGCCCCGCCGAGGCGCCTTCCCTGCAGACGGAGGTTAGGTTAGGTTAGGATAGGTGACTGGTGGGGGACCACGCCGATTGTGGTCAGGGGGGCCAGCAGTTCCCCAGCGGGCCAGGCGGAGCATTGGCCGTCGGGTCCCCTGTTGGCGCCTGCCGGGCAGGGAGGCGTGTGCCGGCATCTGCGGGGGCTCCCGCGGGTGCCGGCAGTGACTTTTGGGGAAGTCAGGACCCCTCCGGAGAGTTGGCGTCGCCTCTGTCGACGGTGGTGGCGGCGTTGGGCCCGTTGGCCGCAGCCGCATCCCTGGGGGCAGCAAGGCGTTCCGGCGCGCGCGCGGAAGCAAGGGCGTCCGGTACGCGGCCGGTGGCTCAGTGAATTGCTCGCGCTTGCCGTAACCTGGGGGCGGCCGCGGCGCAGCTGGGACACCGTCCCGTGCGGACCGAACGTGGGTGCGAGGTGGGGACGTCTTCGCCCCGGAGTGCTAGGCATGCGCCGCGAGTGGTTTCCAGGTCCCGTGCTCTGTCTTCTTCTTCAGGTGATCGCGGAGAAGTGGAGGTGGTCAGGAGCGACGAGGAGGATTTCGAAGTCTCCACACCGGAGGACTCCCAGTCTGAACAGTCGACAGCGTCAGGTGAGGTTGAGCAGTCGGCGTCGGGCTCCAGCACGCGCTCCAGTTCTCTCAGTTCCTCCTCTTCTTCATCCCTGTCGTCGCCTGCGTCCGACGTCAGTAGCACGACTAGGGCTAAAAAGCGGGCGACGAAGTACGCTAAGAGGGCGGCAGGGCAGCAGGAGAGGCGGAAGAGACGCAAGCGGCTTAGCGAGTACGCTCGCAGGGCCAAGAAGCGCCGCGATTTGCCGGGAGTGGTCCACTGTGATTACACGGCCGTGTTGAGGGGGTTGCGGGATAGCTGCCGTAAGAAGATCTGCAGAGGCGATTACGTTGATATGTTCGTCCTGACTAAGGACGCGAAGAAAGAGTTTAAGGCGGCGACAGCTAAGAAAGGCATCGGAGCTGACGCCTTCCGTAATTTCGACAACTGGCTGGCCGGTTTTTGCGGCTTGTTATCTCGAAGATAGGCCTGAGGAACATATGAACGTCATACGATACCTGCACTTGATACACGATATGCAGCGCACATCGTCAGGTATCGAATGGCGGATGTATGATGAGAAATTCCGGGAGAAGCAGGACTGCTTGCAGGTTATTGACTTTGGTTGCAAAGACGTGGAAGTCTGGCTCCAGGTCACCCGGGCTTCTCAACCCGCAAGGGAGCCCCGGAATCCGGGGGCGGACGGGCAACGCGCAGGGTCGTCCGCCCAAGGGAGCGGCGCGGACGGCGGATCGGGTAAGAAAGGTAGATTGGCTATCCGCGGGGGAGGGCAGGCCGCCGCGAAGGGGAAGTGCTTCGCATTTAACAATGCGTCCTGTTCCTTCGGCAAGCAGTGTCGGTTTCGACATTTGTGCTTGCAATGTGGCGGCTCCCACCCGGCCTCTACCTGTTTTAAAGGCAATCGCCAAAGCGCGCGGGGTAAGCAAAGCTACGCAAGACCTGGCACGAGCGGGATCGCTCCACAGGGCACCAACGCCAATTAATTTGGACGCCATGTCCAAATGGTTGGATTGGTATCCGAATAGTACAGACGCTCCGTTTTTGTTTCAGGGTTTTAAGTTTGGTTTCCGCTTGCCTGTTGCAGGCGATGTATCGGTCCGGGCTCTCCGGAATCTGCAGTCCGCTCGCGCCTTGCCGTCTGTTTTGCGCGAGAAGGTTGATAAAGAGGTACGGCTGGGTAGGATGGAGGGCCCGTTTAGCTCGCCCCCAGAGGATGACTTGGTCATCTCCCCAGTGGGGGTAGTCCCCAAGAAAATTCCAGGTGCCTTTCGGCTCATTCAGCATCTTTCTTACCCGTCAGGGTCGTCGGTCAACGACGCGATACCACCGGCTCACTGCTCGGTGGTGTACCAGTCGTTTGATTAGGCGCTAGAGTTAGTTCGTAGTTACGGCCCTGGTGCCCTGATGGCTAAGATCGATGTGGAATCCGCGTTTCAGTTGCTACCGTTGCATCCGGAATCATTCCGTTTTATGGGTTTTCGACTCGGAGCGGAGTATTTCATTGACAAATGTTTGCCGATGGGATGTTCCGTTTCCTGCTCGTTTTTTGAACGGTTTAGCACATTTTTACATTGGTGCGTGGAGTCTTCGTCAGGAGGTCATGGAGTTGCGCATTACCTCGATGATTTCCTGTGTGTGGGACCGGCGAATTCACCACGCTGCAGCGACTTGCTGTTCAGCATCCGAGCGCTGTTTTTTCACTTTGGCGTTCCTGTGGCCGAGGATAAAACGGAGGGGCCGGTTTCCTGTTTGTCGTTCTTGGGGATCGAAATCGACACGGTGGCGGGATCGTGTCGCCTTCCTCAGGCTAAGGTTGCGAAGCTCCGCGAGGTTATTTGTCAGTTCGTAAGGTTGCGTAAAGTCACGCTGCGGCAGGCGCAGTCCTTGCTGGGCCTTTTGAACTTTGCTTGTCGGGTGATCCCGATGGGCAGGGTTTTCTGCCGAAAGCTGGAGAGGGCGACGGCGGGGTGTACCAGACCGCATCATTTCATCCGCTTGTCCTCCGAAATTAAGAGGGATTTGGCAGTATGGGCCTCGTTCCTGGAGGATTTCAACGGGGTGCGTATCTGGCTGGCCCCGGCGGTCGACAACGCTCGGTTACAGCTGTTTACCGACGCGGCGGGTTCCTCTGGGTTCGGTTGCTTCCTAGAGGGGTCTTGGTGCGTGGCCTCGTGGCCTGAGGAATGGCATCGCGAAGGTTTCACTAGGGACCTTTTTTTTCTGCTGGAGCTTTTCCCCATTATGGTGGCGCTGGAGGTTTGGGGCGATCGTCTGGCTCATCGCAGCATTTTGTTTAGATGTGACAATCTGGGCGTGGTGCATGCGATCAATAACCAGAGGGCGAAGTCGCTGGTGGTTCTGAGGGTGCTGGGGCGATTGCTGCTGACATGCTTGCATAAGAATGTATGGTTCCGCGCGCAGCACGTGCCTGGTCTGGAGAACGGAATTGCCGACGCGTTGTCCCGTGGTCGGTGGGAGAGATTTCGTTTGTTGGCACCCGAGGCCGATGAGCGGGGGGTTTCAATGTCCCGGTTATGTCTGGCAGGTGATCGGACCGGACTGGAGGGTCTAGCGATGCGGTCAGTGGCCCCGAACACGCTCAAGGCTTACGGTCAAGCTTGGAGCGAGTGGGAAGAGTTTGTCCGAGGACGTAGTCAAGAAGGTAAGAGCGGGCATCGGATGATGCTTTCGTTTATTTGGCAGCTGTTTGTCACGGGTAGGTCCAGAGCGGTGGTGTCCCGGTACTTAGCAGGGATTTCGTTCTTTAATAAAATCAAGGGTGTCCCTGACGTGACAAAGAGCGGGCTTCTGGTTAAGGCGATAAAAGGGTGGGCACGCGTGGCGCCAACGCCGCCTGATAGGCGACGGCCCATCGATGCGGCCTTGCTACCGGCTGTCATCGAGGCGGTTGGCGGTATCGCGTCGTCTATTTTTGAATCGCTTTTGTTTCGGTTGGCGTTCTCCATGGCTTACCATGGAGCCTTTCGGGTTTCGGAGCTGGTAGCGCCATCTAAGCGGGCAGACTCACGCATGCTTCTGGGTGACGTGGTGGTGGGTGAGAGGTCCTTGCTGTGCAGATTGCGTCGCTCTAAGACAGACCAAGTAGGTAGAGGTCGATGGGTCACCTTGGTTCCGTCGCTGGAGGAGAGCATTTGCCCGGTGAGGTTGGCATCAAAGTATGCGGCAGTTCGACCCGGTGGGCAGGGGTCGTGGTTGCTGCATTATGACGGTTTGCCTTTGACGAAATATCAGTTTCGTTGGATGCTGAGTCGCTGTCTGGATGGCTTGGGCCTCTCACCCGCTGCTTTCGGTACGCATTCCTTCCACATCGGGGCAGCGACGTCGGCTGCGTCGGCAGGGTTTTCCGTGGCGGAAATCCAGGCAGTGGGGCGATGGAAGTCGTCGAGTTACAGACGATATATTCGCCCAGTTCCATGAGTTGTTTGTTTGACTATCAGTTCAGTTTATTAGTAGTTGTATAAGTTCATGTTGTAAAGTTCAGTATGTCCTTGTGTAGTGTGTCTGTTTGTCTCCCCTGTTCATCCTACTATGGGATTAGCTACTCGCCGCTGCTGGCAGCGGGGGTCTGGAGTTCTTTTGCGATTTTTTGCCTGACTTGACGGACTGAATTCTAATCTACAATTCGGCTGATCAGTTCAAATCAAAGTCCCTCAGCAGGTTTTTACGCTTTCACCTCCAGCTGAGTTCTTACATGTTTTTCCCAATTTTATACCCCTCCCCCCCCCGTTTTATTTTCCTTATATTATTTTGATTTTTCCCATTGTGTGTTTATGTTCTGCTTCGATTGGCTGGAAGCTTGTTCAGATCGGCTAGGCCGTGACTTCTGCAAGACACGAAACCCCCTTTTTTCTTTTGGCAGATCCTTCAGGTTAATGCGTTAATAAACTCCGTTTTAGATTCTTATTAACCGATTTTTACTCCTTTCCTTCTCTTCAGGTTGGGTAGAAGATGATTTGGCAATCTGGGTGGTTGGCCACTCTTATGTGTACTGGGCAGCCAGGTTTTTGGCCTCGGAGGGGGCACAGATGTTTCCTAGGGCTCATGGCGTTCATTGGCTTGGTTGGCAGGGGATGATGTGGAAAGATCTGAAGAGTAGATTGGTCAGTCAGGTCAGCGAGCATGGAGTCCCTAGGGTGCTGGTTATCCATTTAGGTGGCAACGATCTGGGGAAGAGGACATCTTTGGAGCTGCGGTGGGCCATGATGAAGGATCTGGCCAGTGTGGCCGCGGCGTGGCCCAAGTGTGTCTTGGTGTTCTCTATGATGGTGCCAAGGTTGCGTTGGCGAGGAGTGGCGGACGGTCGCCCGATTGATGAGGCCAGGCAAAAGGTGAATGGGGCGGTGGCGAAGTGGGTGTTGGCCCACGGAGGCAAAGTGGTTCGCCACCCTAGGATTCGGTTTCGTGACAGTCACCTTTTTCGTCCTGATGGTGTGCATCTGTCCAAGGAGGGGATGATGCTTTTCCTGGAGGATCTTTTTCTGGTGTTGCAGGAGTTAGGTTGAGGGTATGGTGGCGGTGCGAAGACTCTGGGGAGGAGACTTTCGCTGTTGGCGGAAAAGAACGGCAGGTTGTAGTTTGTCTTGTTAGTTGCAGTGGTTTACAGTTTGGTGTGGTTTAGGTGCACTCACCTCCATTGACTTTTAAGGCCGCTAGACCACCCGTCAGGGGGCAGCGTCATCACCCATCAGGGTGGGTAGTCAGCGTGGAGGTCTGAGTCGGGCACCTATTACCTATTTATGGTTTGTGTTAAATTAGGATCGTTTGGATTTTTAATGTTTTGAGGTTATTGTCAGTTGAATATAGCCGTTCTTTTTTCTGCCACCATATGCCGGCTGAATCGGCATGTTAACTAAAATTTTCACTTTACAGGTTTTTCTAATGGTTAGGGTACAATAAATAGCTAACAATTTTCTGACAAATTCAAGTCTCCGTGTCATTATTTCTTGGTATTAAAGGTACTGAATGCTTTACTTTTGAATAAGGGTCCACACATTATCATTAGGAGGTTTAGGAAAGCGAAATGACTGCATAGGAATGGAGAAAGTTAAACCTCCTGTGATGGGTGGACCTAACTGTTATGAAAAGTACAGCCTATGTTAGAGAGGGGAGGGATCAGTATATATAGGGATGTATAGGCCAGCTTGGTCTCTCTTGCTGCTGGTTTGCCTTCCCGCCCTCCCACCCTGTTTGGTAGAGGTTTTGGCACGGAGTGCCTTGGCTTTGAATTGTTAGTGTGGTTTATCGTTGGCTATTTGTTGGCGGAAAAGAACGGCAGGTTGTAGTTTGTCTTGTTAGTTGCAGTGGTTTATAGTTTGGTGTGGTTTAGGTGCACTCACCTCCATTGACTTTTAAGGCCGCTAGACCACCCGTCAGGGGGCAGCGTCATCACCCATCAGGGTGGGTAGTCAGCGTGGAGGTCTGAGTCGGGCACCTATTACCTATGTATGGTTTGTGTTAAATTAGGATCGTTTGGATTTTTAATGTTTTGAGGTTATCGTCAGTTGAATATAGCCGTTCTTTTTTCTGCCACCATATGCCGGCTGAATCGGCATGTTAACTAAAATTTTCACTTTACAGGTTTTTCTAATGGTTAGGGTACAATAAATAGCTAACAATTTTCTGCCAAATTCAAGTCTCAGTGTCATTATTTCTTGATATTAAAGGTACTGAATGCTTTACTTTTGAATAAGGGTCCACACATTATCATTAGGAGGTTTAACACTGTCTGTGTGCTTGTCTGCTACAATTCCAATGTTTACTTTCATATAGATTTTGGGCGCCAATTAAATGGCTTGCCATTGGGGCATGTAATAATAAAGTAAAGTACTTTTGCTGGTATTCCATGTCCAAACCACATGCAGAAACTTACTTTAACACCGCAAATAGACTTGCAGTAACCACAGATGCAAAGATTTACAGTAACACTCTGGGATATGTGATTATTTAATTTTAGGGATCAATGAAGTAGTGTATCCATAAAGGCCTTACGGACAAGGCTAAAAGAGTGACAGCAGGGAATATAAAAGACAGTGGGGGATGTTTCAAGATAGAGGATTTCAGACTCATGTTTCCTCCACATTAGTGGTATTATGGCTGAAGGTTTACAGAGAGGAGCTACCTGATTGCTTAACATGTACTTTTCCATGTCCAAAACTCTATTATAGGGCTATAAACCTTGTAGATTTTTAAAGAGTGATAGGCATATGCTGTGTCTTTATTGCAGGGCGGAATCATCGGTGTGATCATTAACTGGAATTGCAACTTGGATTTACACCCCTCAAAGTGTCGCCCTCAGTATTCTTTTCGACGCCTTGACCTACAGAATAATTTGTCCACTGGATACAACTATAGGTCAGTGTTTGGGTTGTCAGAGTAGTGGCATATATAGTGTAATGGCATAGGAGACAACAGTGATGTCTGTGCGCTGTGCAGTCTGGGCATCCTGTGGGCAGTAACATAGTAACATACTTTCTGAGGTTGAAAAAAGACAATTTGTCCAATTTGTGGTCTCCTACGCTGTATTATTTTTAGGACTAATTTTATCTGTGGTCGCCCGTTGTGTTTATTTCTCTTTTGTTAACTATAGTGCTTGATCTACCCACCATAACCTTGTATATCCTTATCCATTAGGAATTTATCTAGCCCATTCTTGAAAGTATTGACTGAGTCTGCCATTACTACTCTCTCAGGCAGGGAATTCCAAACACGTATTGTCCTTACTGTGTAGAAACCTTTTCGCCTCTCCTCTCCTCTAACCTAAGTGGATGTCCACGTGTCCTCTGTGTCGATCTTATAAAAAAATAGATCCTCCGCTAGCTCTGTGTATTGTCCCCTTATATATTTGTAAATGTTAATCATGTCCCCTCTTAATCTCCTCTTTCCAGTGTAAACATGCCTAGCCTAGCAAGCCTTTCCTTGTATTCTAGTTTCTCCATCCCCTTAATCAGTTTGGTTGCCCGCCTCTGAACCTTTTCTAGTTCCAGGAGATCCTTTTAGTAGTATGGTGCCCAAAATTGTGCACAGTATTGAAGATGTGGCCTTACTAGGGATTTACATGGTTATTAGAGCTCTTTATATTACCTGAGACATTACTTGTATCTTACCTCAGGTAATTGTGTGACAACACATCTTGCTTTCTAATACATGGAGCTCTTGTTTCCCTGAATGCCAAAGACCATTTGTGGCATTCAGGGAAACAAGAGCGCCATGTATGAGAAAGCAAAAACAACTGTATCCCCTGAGATGCAGTGATTACTTGTATTTTTGTATTTTTTACAGTAGTTGCCATCTGGTCTGCCATGTTCCCATAGTTTGTATGTATGTATGTTTGCCTGAAATGAAATAGGTCTGAAATAAAATATTAAAATATTGCACATGAAACCCAAATTTAAATGGATAATTAAGCATTTATTGAAACTAGTGCCATGTTTTAAGTCTGCGAGAACTCTATGAAAATCACCCCAGTTTTAGAAGATTGTATCATCTGCACCAGTGCATGCATCAGTGACATACATGGCCTGATTCTAGAGTCTTAGGGGGTCATTCTGAGTTGATCGCTCGCTAGCTACTTTTAGCAGCCGTGCAAACGCATTGTCGCCGCCCACTGGGGAGTGTATTTTTGCTTTGCAGAAGTGCGAACGCTTGTGCAGCAGAGCGCCTGCAAAATTGTTTTGTGCAAAACAAGACCAGCCCTGTAGTTACTCTTCGTGTGCGTTGATTCTAACAACGGAGGGACGGCTTTTGACGTCACACACCCACCCAGCGAACGCCCAGCCATGCCTGTGTTTTTTCTAGCACGCCTGCGTTTTTCCAAACACTCCATGAAAATGGTCAGTTGCCACCCAGAAACGCCCACTTCATGTCAATCTCCTTGCGATCAGCTGTGCATTTGGAATCGTCGCTAGAACCAGTGCAAAACCACAAAGGACTTTGTACCCGTACGACGCGCGTGCGCATTGCGGTACATACGCATGCGCAGAAATGCCATTTTTTTAGCCTGATTGCTGCGCTGCGAACAACGGCAGCTAGCGATCAACTCGGAATGACCCCCTATGTACTAAGCATTTGAGAGAGATAAAGAACCAGCCAATCAGCATCTAACTGTCATGTTACAGCTGGTTGGTTAGTAATTTCTCTCTGTCCACTTTATCTCTCTCCAGGGCCTAAGGCCAGTACACACGGGGAGAGATGTGTGCTGAGCGATCTAGCACAGACCGCTCAGCATACACCTCTCAACCGCACAGCACAGCGCAATGTGTGCTGAGTGAGGGGGAGGGGGGCGCTCATTTCACCCAGCGGTGAAATTAGCAATGTGCTAGATTGTGCCTACACGGGCCGCGCATCGCTATTGCTGTAAGGCATACACACGGAGAGATCCATGCTTAATTTCTAAGCAATCTAGAGATTGCTTAGAATTTAAGCACGGATCTCTCCGTGTGTACCCCCCATTAGTACATAGGGCCCTCTGTGTGGCACCCCACTTACAGCTGCATTCGGAATGCAGATATTTTGGCAATGAAGTGCTAACACGACTATACAGATGTCTCCATGTGTACACAGCTGTAATCGCTAGTATCATTACTTGCATACGCACTACTCAGAATAGAACACAACTGTAGCAACACGTCCATGAGTGTTGACGCCCATTTGACATCCAGAAACTCACATGCATCTGAATCAAAATTGGCCAGAGAACCACTATTATGCAGCGCTGTTTGCTAAAATTCGCTAAATGCAGCCGCGTGACTCAGAATTAGGCCTATTGTATCTAACACTAAAAAAAAAACCCATGTGACAATAACATTTCAGTTTAGTGATACAACATAAAAGCCACCAAATTATTTGGCACATCCAGCAGGTCTCCTAAGTATTATTACTTGTTTTAGAGTCTGACATTATCTAGATATGTATAATTAGTTTTTGGACCTGCTATTCGCGCGGTCACAACCATGCAAAGTGCATAAAAGATTGGTACTCATAGAGAGCTGTAGCTGTTGTGCCTCATGTTGCCAGTCATTTTTTCTTAAGTCTTCCCATCTCTCTCCCACAGGTCTCACACTCTCTGTCACCCTCTTTTATTCCATCTCACTCCCTTCCTTCAGTTCCTAGTGCCACCTCCTCTCCCAACTTCTCTTCCCAGTTCCACATTGCAACTGCTCCAAAAGTCATAATGACTTTAAAACCAATAGATTTAAATATGTACAATGACTTTGTGTCCTCTAAAGATTTCCATTAGCATCTCACTTCACATGACAGGTGCCTATGAATAGTATTGCACGGCACCGAATGCATCATGAATCATGATGATGTGACAGTTTGTAGGATCTTATTGTGGGCAACAGTGATTAGGTCAATGATGCAGTTTATGCAGAATATTAATAAGATTTTCTATTTTATTAGCCTCCCCAGTAAGGATTAATGTTTGGCATTGATGGTGAAAATGTAAATGCTGCAGACGAGTGGGAATTGCACTTACCCATACACACACCGCTTGTGTGTACCCCACCGCAGCTGTGTGGGGGCTCACAGAGCTTACAGCGAAAGCGCAGTAGAGGTTTACATGCAGCCTAAATTTCTGTATATTCTCTGCTGTACAAGAGTTCCAGCTGTTCTCTAGGAACCACTTGGAAGAGACACTGGGAATCAGGCAGCCAATGAGAGCTGTGAGGGAAGGGATGGAGCAGGGCCTCACTGCGGCTCTATACTGAGTAGCCAGACACTGTAGAAGATTATGTAATAGATAAGGGAAAGCAATATTCTTTTCCTCTTCGATATCCACAAGAAAGAAAATGCAGTGCCGATGCACACTCCACACTACCAAAAACTGCTAGTCAGAATAATTATAGTAAACTCTGCAATCTGTCATAGAGCAAATACGAGGTTCTTGGTATACTTTTTTGCCAAAAAATATTAGCCAACCAACCAGCGCCTAAGTGACCGCGTCTATGGTAGGCCCCTAACATTAAGTTTGAATCTAGGGTGCCTTATACAGGGCTGTCTTTTCGTATAGGCTCAGTGGGCTCTTTCCCAAGGGCCCCAGGAGTATAAGGGCCCTAGGCTGATAGCTGAGGGTCCCCTCTTTCCAGGGGTACTAGATGTTTGAAAATTGGCCCTGGGGAACAAGAGATATCCGACTTGAAAGCAGTGGTCCCCATCCAAGCCTATTAATTGCTCTTCCCAACCAGATATCTCGGGTTTTGTCTGACTTATAGTTTTTCTGAGGGTATAAACCAAAAGTTGGGACCCTCCCCTTTTGGTGCACACTGGCTCCTTGTCTCTACTATGCCCAGAACCAGAGATATCAGACTTCAAGCAGCTGGTCTCTGCTCCAGATTCACACGCCTAATATGCAGTTTTAGATATTTGTTGGTGAATTGCTCTGGCTCCTGAACTCTGATCCCCAAGTCCCCAGAACCTTCTGAAAGGTGGGACTCTCTAGTTTTTTTATCCCATTCAAAGCTAAGAAATGTATTTTCAGGAACTTGAGATATCTGCAGTCAAGCAAGCTGCCCTCCCACCGGAAAATTATAAATATTAAGCCCACTCCACTATCCACCCTCCCCTACGTATTAAACACCCCCTACCACCCTGGAAGTCATCCACCCCTCCCCTACGTATTAAACACCCCCTACCACCCAGGGCTTCTTTATTCAGCCCAATGCCCCTTTCTACAGTTTAGCCCCATCTGTGCAGTGAAGGAGTAATTAGCAGAAATGACTGCTTCAGGTCCTACATGCTTAACGGAAGATAGAACACCTCCTACCGCCCGCGGGACCTCAAAGCTGGCGCTGATAGCCCACCCCACCCCTACCGCTGGAGGATGGGTAGCGGCCCCAGTGCATTGCTGTGCCCAGGGGCCTATATTGCTGTTAAGACGGCCCTGGTCTCAAACTCTTATTTATTATATAAAGGTCTCATTACTTGGTCTATAACTAGGTCCAGCAAGACGTCTCTACTTCTGCATGTAGGATGAGCTAGAACTTCATAGGTTTACAGATAGATGGCATGTTTTGCAAATTGCAATGATAATTTCTTTATCTCTATAGATTCCCTTATTCACTTTTTCCTACATATATATTTTTTCCTAACTTGCTGTGTATTTTAGCCATGTCCTCCAATCATAAGACAGATTTGCTTATTTTTGTTGGCTTTAGGTATGACACAAAACTTTTCCGTATATGGGGGGTAATTCCAAGTTGATCGCAGCAGGATTTTTGATAGCAATTGGGCAAAACCATGTGCACTGCAGGGGAGGCAATTTAACATGTGCAGAAAGAGTTAGATTTGGGTGGGTTATGTTATTTCTGTGCAGGGTAAATACTGGCTGCTTTATTTTTACACTGCAAATTAGATTGCAGATTGAACACACCCCACCCAAATCTTACTCTCTCTGCACATGTTATATCTGCCTCCCCTGCAGTGCACATGGTTTTGCCCAATTGCTATCAAAAATCCTGCTGCGATCAACTTGGAATTACCCCCCATGGTTTTATTCAATGCAGTAATAAAATAATAAACTCACTATTTTTCTGATTTCTATCAAAATGTCATCTTCCATCTTTTTTCCGACTCTCTCTCCTCACTGCTACCTTATCACAGGTTTGCCAAATATTACAACAACAACGGTACTGAGACACGCATACTAATTAAAGTGTATGGGATCCGTATTGATGTCATTGTGCATGGGCAGGTAATTACACCCACATTCATTATATGTATAGACAAGCTTTACCCAATTGGAGCCTGTATTGTTGGGATGCCCTACGAACCTCTCAATTAATTACCAATATCTCTTTTACACTGAGTATTGTGTAGCCTCAATGGTACTGTTATGGATTAGAAGATTGTAGACATTTGTACTTATTGCTATCTGTCCCTGTCCTTAGGAGAATTATATTTTATTGGAACAATTTGTGAACATACAGCATAGGCAATTGGATATGATACCCCTATCTAACCAAGTAGTACATAAGTTTATCATAACAACTATGGGGTATATTTACTAATATTCGTGTTTTAGCCGTTTTTAAGGATGTTTGAACTCGAATGGTATCGAGTGCATTATACTGCAACTTTTTGAATCCTGATACGGTCATTTACTAAGCTGCCGAGTTTGCAACATTCGTCTTTTCCGATGTCGATGTGATTCGTAATGTCAGGCAGTGTTTTACGGGAGTGATGAGTTAAAAAACTGCCTGACAAAACACAAGGAATCCCGGCCGGATCTGTGAGATCCGTGCAGGGCTTCATTGCGCACCTTTAAAAAATTTTTTTAAAGTGTTAAAAATCAAGAAAAAATTGCGTGGGGTCCCCCCTCCTAAGCACAACCAGCCTCGGGCTCTTTGAGCTGGTCCTGGTTGCAAAAATATGGGGGGGAAATTGACAGGGGTTCCCCCATATTTTAACAACCAGCACCGGGCTCTGCGCCTGGTCCTGGTGCCAAAAATACGGGGGACAAAAAGCGTAGGGGTCCCCCGTATCAGTGGCAAACGCAGGATTTGCATGGGGGGGGGTTCCAGAACTGGGCGGAGCCAATCACGGGGGTGGGGACTGAGGTGACCCAGTATATGCTGGGTCCGTAAAACTAGTGTGTCTGTGTGTGTGTGTATATATATATATATATATATATCTACACATATATATATATATATATATATATATATATACACATACACACACACACATACATATACACATATACATAGCATATTAAACATGCATACATATATATATATATATATATATATATGTGTGTACACACACATACAGTACACATATATATACACATGTATGTATATATATATATATCATATGTGTGTGTGTGTGTGTTTATATGTATGTATTTATATACATGTGTATATATGTATGCACATGGATATATATGTACTATAATTAAAATAAAGTCAACTTTTATTGCACTTACAAGTGCCACCAGGAAGACAGCAGGCTGCAGAGGACGCTAGACAGCCATTAATAATACTCATGCAGCTATTTAAAAAAAAAAAAAAAAATTTTTTAAGTGGAGGGGGGTTTCTGGGTACTCGGAAACCCCCCCTGGGTGCGCCACTGTGTATTTTTAACACCAGCACCGGGCTCCACTAGTCAGAAAGATAATGCCACAGCCAGGGGACACTTTTATATAGGTCTCTACGGCCCTGGCATTAAATCACTAACTAGTCACCCCTGGCCGGGGTACCCTGGAGGAGTGGGGACCCCTTAAATCAAGGGGTCCCCCCTCCAGCCACCCAAGGGCCAGGGGTGAAGCCGAGGCTGTCCCCCCCATCCAAGGGCTGCGGATGGGGGGCTGATAGCCATGTGTAAAAATAAGAATATTGTTTTTTGTAGCAGTACTACAAGTCCCAGCAAGCCTCCCCCGCAAGCTGGTACTTGGAGAACCACAAGTACCAGCATGCGGTGGGAAAACGGGCCCACTGGTACCTGTAGTACTACTACAAAAAAAATACCCAAATAAAAACAGAACTCACACACCTTGAAAGTAAAACTTTATTACATACATGCACACCTACATTCACACATACTTACCTATGTTCACACGAGGGTCGGTCCACTTCTCCAAGTAGAATCCATGGGGTACCTGAAAATAAAATTATACTCACAAAAATCCAGTGTAGATCGGTCCTCTTCTGAGCTTGTAATCCACGTACTTGGCAAAAAAACAAACCGAAAAACCCGAACCACGCACTGAAAGGGGTCCCATGTTTGCACATGCGACCCCTTTCCCCGACTGCCGAGACCCCCCGTGACTCCTGTCACAGAGGGTCCCTTCAGCCAATCAGGGAGCGCCACATCGTGGCACTCTCCTGATTGCCTGTGCGCTCCTGAGCTGTCAGTCAGGCTGCGCACGGCAGAGATACAATGTAGCGCATAGGCGCTACATTGTATCCAATGGTGGGAACTTTGCGGTCAGCGGTGAGGTTACTCACGGTCAACCGCTGACCGCAAAGTTCCCACCATTGGATACAATGTAGCGCCTATGCGCTACATTGTATCTCTGCCGTGCGCAGCCTAACTGACAGCTCAGGAGCGCACAGGCAATCAGGAGAGTGCCACGACGTGGCGCTCCCTGATTGGCTGAAGGGACCCTCTGTGACAGGAGTCACGGGGGGTCTCGGCAGTCGGGGAAAGGGGTCGCATGTGTAAACATGGGACCCCTTTCAGTGCGTGGTTCGGGTTTTTCGGTTTGTTTTTTTGCCAAGTACGTGGATTACAAGCTCAGAAGAGGACTGATCTACACTGGATTTTTGTGAGTATAATTTTATTTTCAGGTACCCCATGGATTCTACTTGGAGAAGTGGACCGACCCTCGTGTGAACATAGGTAAGTATGTGTGAATGTAGGTGTGCATGTATGTAATAAAGTTTTACTTTCAAGGTGTGTGAGTTCTGTTTTTATTTGGGTATTTTTTTTGTAGTAGTACTACAGGTACCAGTGGGCCCGTTTTTCCACCGCATGCTGGTACTTGTGGTTCTCCAAGTACCAGCTTGTGGAGGAGGCTTGCTGGGAATTGTAGTACTGCTACAAAAAACAATATTCTTATTTTTACACATGGCTATCAGCTCCCCATCCGCAGCCCTTGGATGGGTGGGACAGCCTCGGGCTTCATTCCTGGCCCTTGGGTGGCTGGAGGGGGGGGACCCCTTGATTTAAGGGGTCCCCACTCCTCCAGGGTACCCCGGCCAGGGGTGACTAGTTAGTGATTTAATGCCAGGGCCGCAGGGACCTATATAAAAGTGTCCCCCGGCTGTGGCATTATCTCTGTGACTAGTGGAGCCCGGTGCTGGTGTTAAAAATACGGGGGACCCCTATGCTTTTTGTCCCCCGTATTTTTGGCACCAGGACCAGGCGCAGAGCCCGGTGCTGGTTGTTAAAATATGGGGGAACCCCTGTCAATTTTTTCCCCATATTTTTGCAACCAGGACCGGCTCAAAGAGCCCGAGGCTGGTTGTGCTTAGGAGGGGGGACCCCGCGAAAAATTTTTTTTAAGTTTTTACACTAAACGACCCTTTCCCATAGATAACCATGCACAGATCTCACTGATCCGTGCATGATTATCCAAACTCGCCAGGAAAAAGCAGGTCTATTTTTTTGCTGCTTTTTTTAACGAATCGCAAAAAAAAACACCCGCACTTGAGCATTCAGAGACTAACACCCAAATACGAATTAATAGTGAATACCCGTGTTGTATGAAATAACAGCCGCATTTGACCGATGGTCTATTCATTCGTATTTCTGAACTTAGCCTTGAAAACCATAACGAATAGCCCAAACACTGCCGAGATTTGTGCTTAGTGAATTCCCGTGTTGGGACTTAGAAAAAAAAACACAAATCGGTCAAACTCAGATTATTAGTAAATATAGGCCCATGTGTCAGTAGGATTCTTATGCTCATTTTTTGCAAGGAAACATAACTCAAATATGTTTATCTGCTTGTTATCACACAGGCTGGAAAGTTCAGTCTTATTCCCACCATCATTAACCTGGCAACAGCTCTGACATCAATTGGTGTTGTAAGTATACAATGTTTATTTATTTATTTAATTTATTTATTTATTTATTCATGCAAGGGAATTTATTTATTTAAGAAAAACATCCATTTAGAATTTTACAAAGTTCCCCAAGAAATTGCTTATAGCTGTGATTGAAACTATAAAATTTGGAAATGTAGGATTTTATGTCTTCCCACATTCTCATCTCTCTCCTTCCATCTTCATTCCATCTATATTCTCTGCATCCAGTGGTGCAATGACCTCTAGTTTAGCGGTCCTGGTCACTGGTGTAGGTTACTTGAATGCTTTCTGCATAAATGTAGACAGTCCAGACCGCGTTTGAATATGCTAGTGGTGTGCAATAAGTTTCTGGGTGTGCAGTGCATAGGTAGAGTAGATACAATCTGACTGGCTGTGAACTGTAATCTCTGACTAAAGTTCTTGTGAAATGTCAAGGCACAGAACTATATATAAGCATCACTGCACACTGGAGAAATCAGCATGTTCACTTCCTTCCCGAACTCATTATGGAGCTCAACAGAGGCCACTGGAGAGCCATGATCTTCTACGACTACAAGTGTGGTCTGCGACAGCTGGAGTATTTTGACTGACTGTGAGCGGCTTTTGGTGAGGAAGCACCATCCCAAAACTCTGTGTTTGACTGATTTGCAGGATTTCGGTGCAGGAGACGGTCCCTGGAAGACGTGGACTGCTGCGGCCAACCTCTGTGATAGTTGCTGCCGTGCAGGCCATAGTTGAGTTGGATACCAGGGTATCCGTAGTTGGAAAAGGAGATAGCATCTCATTAGGATCCATCTGCTTGATATGCCACAACAATTTTGGCCTGATCAAGGTTTCTGCTTGCTGGGTGCCTCATCAGCTGACTCGAGAGCAGAAGGAGGCTCTGGTGACATGGTGTCGCAACAGGCAGGCCAGATTTCATAGCGGTAACACTTTCTGTGAGATTATCAATGGTTATGAATCCTGGACCTTCAGTTTCGACCTTGAGACCAAACATCAGTCCGCCCAGTGGACCCTAGTTGGAGGAGCGCCCCCAAAGAGGTTCTGACGCGAGCATAACATGGCCAAGCAGATGGTGGCTGTTTTTGCGGTCAAGACTACATGTATGTAGCATGTAGCTACAGTACAACTTGCCCAGCTGCGCACTATCACTGGGGACCGATATGCCGACCAGTGCCTGCCGCCAGTGTGATAAGCCATTTTGAGGTGCCGTCCAAGATCTCAGGTTTGTGGTGCCTTGGTCAATGCACCTGTGGCCCATGAACACAACCAGGTGCTTGGTCATTCACCGTATAGTTCATGCCTGGCCCCTTGCAAATTCATTGTCTTCCCACAAATCAAGTGCAAGATGCATGGGATTTATTTTGAGTCACTGGAAGCTGCAGTAGAGACCTTCATCCAGCATGTAGAAGACATACCTGCTTAGGACTGGCCCAGCTGCTTCACCAAGTGGTTTGAGTGCAAGCAAATTTGCATAGACTCCTCAGGCGAATACTTTGAAAAAATGTAATGTTCACTTTGTTTGTAACTATACTTTTTGTGCATCCGGAACCTTATTGCACACCCCTCGTATAATGTTGAGTGGTTGGGGCCCTTCAATAACGTAGTACTGTAAAAACAGTTTTGACGATGCAGTGCTGTTACTTTAATTATATGCAGGCAATGTCTAGATAATATGATTTGCTAGCAGTTACAGGTAAACCGGTGTTCTCTCACCAACTCCGAACACTGGAAACTGTTGGTGCAGTATATTGGATTGCCTTTTGCAGTGATGTCAGTCCACACACTTACTGACTTAAACAGTAATGCAGGTTTATTCAGTAAACACAGGTGACTCAGATGCAGTATTGATATAGGTAATTGGGCCCCTTATATCATACAAGGTAACAGCAGTAGTAGTGGTACTTATCAGGAGTTGTCTCCAGTGGTGAGGGATGGAGGACTGCACAGCCATGCAGTCCGACTCCCACTGTAGAGAAGATGTGTCGCCCGGCTCAGCGTCAGCTCCGGAGCCGCAATACATGCAATGGAACACTATGTAGCGAAGATCCGCTCCCGGTCTTAGCTATGCACGCTTGCACACACCAGGACTCAGTATCTCTTACTCTCTCACTTTAAGATGGAGGAGCAGGGAATTACATCACATAGCTTCGCCTCCGAGTGACTCTTGGCACAAGGGGATTAACACTAGGGGATGCACCCATAGACTGCTGTGTAGAAGGAGACAGGCACAGAGCGCATCATATCCTAACACTTCCCCTTACTTAAGACTGTCTCCGGTCACAAATTTTAAAGAATATGACATTTTATCAAACAAATTAATAAAGTCATTCCTGTAACTGAAAACATAATGTGAAGCAAAACAGTAAGAACAAATCAACATTAAACCATATTCCAGTCCACATTCCGTCAGGAATGCATGTAACAAGTGTGATGACAGTCCTTTTGTCAACATGTCGGCAATATTTTCTTCACTTGCAACATATTCCACATTTACGGACTTGTTTTCCACCAACTCATGGAGGAAATAATGTCTTATATCAATGTGCTTAAATCGTCCATGATGCTTTGTGATACAAGAAAGATCACTTGCTCCCTTGTTATCACACTTTATGTTGATGATCTCACTGTTGTAAATAAGATCTAAGTCACATAAAGTCTCTCTTATCCAAAGTGCTTCTTTTGAAGTTTCTGTGAGCACCATGTACTCTGCCTCTGTTGTAGAAAGAGCAACTGTGGGTTGTTTCCTACTTGCCCAGTTTACGGCTGCACCTGCCAGTGCAAACAGGTATCCAGTATAAGAACGTCTGTCGTCCTCATCTGATCCCCAGTCGACATCACAGAATACTTTTAAGCTGGTATCTGTTGATCTTGTAAATCTCAGCTTTAGTGAACTTGTACCTTTGAGTCACCTTAGTATTCTCTTTACTGCAATCCAATGTTGTCTCCCAGGATTATTTGCGAACTGGCTTGCCCGACCTACTGCATGTGTGATGTCAGGTCGTCTCAGGTCGTCTCCCAATACTTGCATACATCAAACTACCAATAGCATTTTGATAAGGGATTTCTTGTATTTCCTCTATCTTCTCCTTGCTACTTTGTGACATGGCCTTAACCATCTTTACACTTCTATCAATGGGAGTACTTATTGGGTTTGCATCTGTCATTCCGTATTTGGAAATTATTGCCTCAATGTATGTTTGTTGGTCAATTGTGACAGCTCCCTCTTGCAGGTTTTGTACAACTTTCATACCTAATATACCTGGTGCTTGATGTCATTGATGTTGTCTTCTTGACCTGCCAAAAGTAAATCATCCACATAGACAGCTATGATGAACAACTTTTCTTTGATAGTTTTGTGGTATAGGCGGTGATCAGTCTGTGACCTAATAAAGTTCAATTCTAAAAACACTGCATCCAACTTTACATACCAGCAATGACCACTTTGCTTGAGGCCTAATAGTGACTTCTTTAAGAGACAAACTTTCCTAGTTTGGAATATATCCATATCATAGTGTTCAGGCGGCTCCATGTAAATTTCCTCAACTAACTCTCCATTCAGGAATGCAGAATCAATGTCTAGTTGATATAACAGTAGATCATGTAGTGTAGCAATAGCAATAACTAACCTTAAGGTGACATACCTTGCGACTGGTGAGTAGATCTCTACGTAATCTATTCCATACTTCTGGGTGTATGCCTTGGCAACAAGGCAGGCTTTGTAATGAGCTACTGTCCTGTCTGCATTCAACTTCTTGCAGAAAACCCACTTGTTTTTAATCGTTTTACGGTCACTTGGTCTATCAACCATCGTCCATGTACTGTTATCATCCAGTGCTGACAGTTCTGTATCAATTGCCGACTTCCACTCTGTCCAATCACTGCTTGACTTTGCTTCCTGTATGTTTTGAGGTTTACAGTAAGCCATGTTTGCATACTCCTCACTGTATTTCTTGGCTGGAACACCTTTGTTGCTCCTCATGGAACTTCTGTTCCCTGACTTGTTGTCTACTTTGACACTCTCAGATTCAGACACGCTTTCTGCTGCCTGTACATCCAGAGATACATTTTCTTGTTCTACTCCAGTTAGTGGTGCTGTCTCGTAGAATACCACATCTCTGGATTTAAGAAGACGTTTATTTGTCACATCCCAAAGTCTGCATCCTTTGCTTTCGTCGCAGTGTCCGAGCATTATACATTCTATGGATTTTATATCTAACTTTCTCCTTTTCTTCTTTGGTATATGTTCAAAAGCTTTGCTCCCGAAGACACGGAGATGACTGACACTTGGCTTTTTCCTGGACCACGCCTCCAGTGGCGTTTTTCCTTTGATGGCCACTGTAGGTGCACGATTCTTTAGGTATACTGCAGTAGATACTGCTTCTGCCCAAAACTTATTTTCCAGGCCAGCATCACTTAACATAGTTCGTGCTCTTTCAACAATTGTGTTGTTTGCCCGCTCACTTAAGCCATACTGTTCCGGTGTGTAAGCAATTGTTAGCTAATGCTTTATGCCATATTTCCTAAGGAATGCAGCTAAGACTTTGTTATCATACTCTCCACCATTGTCTGATCTCAGAATCTTTTGTTTTAGACCTGTTTGATTGTCCTATCTTGTGACATACAAAACATTTGAAATTGTGCTTTTTGGACTTTGTGTCCTTTGTGATGAAGGCAGAACCCTCTGCTATGGTCTCAACAGAAGTACGTTCTTGGAACTGCAGCAACTTGGCCCTTACAATCTCCATTGTCAGCTTAGTGTCATTTGACTCTAACGCAGCCACCATAAAAATCAAATTCTGACGTCAGATTCTGTAACATAACCATTGCCACCTCTTCCTTGTCCACCTGTGCCCCCACAGATGCCAACTGCTGAGCTATCGACAATAACTTATCAATGTAATCATTAATGTCCTTGCAGGCACTCAATTTCGTTCCATATAGCATGCGTCTCAAACTTATCCTTCTCATCAGACCTTTGTCTTCATATGCATTTTGCAGGGCTGTCCACATGTCCTTAGCTGACACTTTCCCACTGACTATTGAATAGACATGCTGCTCCACAGCTAAAACGATCGTCCCGATGGCTCTGTCTACGTCATCTGGGTTTGGACCCGCTCCTGGGTCTGTTGTGACCTTCCACAACTTTTCCAGCTTAAGCTGCATTTCCATGGCAAACTTCCATGTAGCATAGTTCTTTGAACCTTTCAGCTTAACAAAGTTCATGCTGTGTCCTGTGTTATACATCCTTTCCGCACTTGTATAAAATGTCACTTTAAACTTTATCTGTGTGATTACTCAAAAGCACTCATGGGGTTAATCTTCAGGCACACGCGGGACTGGGGCGCGGGACTGGGCCCATAACCTGTTGGTAGAGTATATTGGATTGCCTGGTGCAGTGACGTCAGTCCACACACTTACTGACTTAAACAGTAATGCAGGTTTATTCAGAAAACACAGGTGACTCAGATGCAGTATCGATATAGTTAATTGGCCCCTTATATCATACAAGGTAACAGCAGTAGTAGCGGTACTTATAAGGAGTTGTCTCCAGTATTGAGGGATGGAGGACTGCACAGCCTTGCAGTCTAACTCCTGCTGTAGAGAAGATGTGGCGCCTGGCTCAGCGCCAGTTCCAGAGCTGCGATACATGCAATGGACCACTGTAAATCTCTGTAGCTGAGATCTGCTCTTAGGGGGTCATTCCGAGTTGATCGCTAGCTGCCATTGTTCGCAGCGCAGCAATCAGGCTAAAAATCAGCATTTCTGCGCATGCGTATGCACCACAATGCGCACGCACGATGTACGGGTACAAAGACCTTTGTGGTTTTGCACAGGTTCTAGCGAAACTTTAAGTCGCACGGCACAATGCAAGAAGATTGACAGGAAGGGGGCATTTCTGGGTGTCAACTGACCGTTTTCAGGGAGTGTTTGGAAAAACGCAGGCGTGCCGGGGATAACGCAGGCATGGCTGGGCAAACGCTGGGCGGATGTGTGACGTCAAAAGCCAACCCTCCAACGTTAGAATCAACGCACACGAAGAGTAAGTCCAGGGCTGGTCTTGCTTTGCACAAAATGTTTTTGCAGGCGCTCTGCTGCACAGGCGTTCCCACTTCTGCAAAGTGAAAATACACTCCCCGGTGGGCGATGACAATGCATTTGCACGGCTGCTAAAAACTGCTAGCGAGCAATCAACTTGGAATGACCCCCTTAGTCTCAGCTCTGCACGCTTGCACACACCAGGACTCAGTCTCTCTTACTCTCTCCCTCTAAGATGGAGGAGCAGGGAATTACATCACACAGCTCCACCTCCGAGTGAGTCTTGGCACAAGAGGATTAACACTAGGGGATGCACCTATAGACTGCTGTGTAGAAGGAGACAGAACGCATCATGTCCAAACAGAAACTGGATACAGTTTTCTCTCCCAGATGTAATGCAGTGACACTTCCTCTCTGATACAGTGCAGTAGATACTGGAACAGTTGCGAAACCACGCAGAGCCGTAACTAGACTTTTTGGTGCCCTGTGCCAGAGAGAGAATTTGCGCCTCCTCCCCATTTTTCCAATAGGGACATAAGGCACATACCTCGTGGGGAAGGGGCATGAGGCGATTGATCCCAGAGAAAGCCCATGCTATGATGCACCTTCCCACATTTTTATAATACACACACATTTATAGACCACTGCAAGAAAATGGATTTGGACACAAATCCTCTTTATACCACATTCATGCACTTACAGTAACTTGAGAGCTCGTTGTTATTCAGTTACAATACCCTTTATGAAATAACACATTTCAATATACTGCCATACCCAGGATACAAACCTATAACCTGTTGAATTCTAATCACACACCCTACTCATTGAGCTATTTGATTCTGCATAAAAACTATGAACACTATGTGAAGCTACTGGTACTTTGTAAATAACTAATCAGCATTGCAATTGAGCAGATCTATGTAGTGTGCAGCCCCACATCCAATCCCTTCCAGCCACATACTACATAGGTCTGCTCAGTTGCAATGCTGATAATTTATTCACAAAGTACAAGGTAAGATTCAAATAGTTAGAATTATCTACCTTTCTATGTAAAGACAGATAGCTCAATGAATAACTTGTACAGAGGGAAAAGGTAGCAGGTGCACTGTCTCACACTAGCTCAACCTGTAGTAACCAGAGGCACTTAGCATATTCCTAGCCAGGGCTATGAGCTTACCCACCGCATCAAGGTAGCCTCTCATTGGGTAAGTCCCTAACACTAACTATAGGGGTTCAGGTCCGGGGGGCAGGACACCCCAGAGCCACCCAGCCAGACAACCCCAGGGCATCGCAGGAGTGATAAAAATATAGGGTTAAAGAGGAAGGAGCAGCTATTAGGTAGTGAGGTGCTACTCTACACTATTTCATCACTCAATGGCACTTATAGTTTGTTTTATATATATATGTAACACCTTCACATAATTTTCCTTTACTCCTCACATTATTCACACATGCAGCAATAGCCGCTCCTTCCTCTTTAACCCTATATTTTTATCACTCCTGCGATGCCCTGGGGTTGTCTGGCTGGGTGGCTCTGGGGTGTCCTGCCCCCCGGACCTGAACCCCTATAGTTAGTGTTAGGGACTTACCCAATGAGAGGCTACCTTGATGCGGTGGGTAAGCTCATAGCCCTGGCCAGGAATATGCTAAGTGCCTCTGGTTACTACAGGTTGAGCTAGTGTGAGATAGTGCACCTGCTACCTTTTCCCTCTGTACACTTTACTAAGTCTCAAGCAGAGTAGCACCTCACTACCTAATTAAGGTGTGCAAATTAGGGCCCTTTTCCCTCTGTAACTGATGTATTCATACATTTTTGAAGGTAGGAGACACCTTCACCCTAATTTAGCACCCTGCCCCACCCACCCCTCTGATTTTAAATAGTCCAACACTCTAGCCTTTACATTTGGAATGAGCACACTGAGGTAAGACTCCTACATTTTGTTTAATATGGCAGTCCATAATAGGGGGAATTCTCTGGGGTGCGGGGCTCCCTGTGCCTACCGTGGCTGGGTGTCCCTGGGGCATTGCAATTTAACACTATTTCATCACTCAATGGCACTTATAGTTTGTTTTTTATATATATATATATGTAACACCTTCACATAACTTTCCTTTACTCCTCACATTATTCACACATGCAGCAATAGCTGCTCCTTCCTCTTTAACCCTATATTTTTATCACTCCTGCGATGCCCTGGGGTTGTCTGGCTGGGTGGCTCTGGGGTGTCCTGCCCCCCGGACCTGAACCCCTATAGTTAGTGTTAGGGACTTACCCAATGAGAGGCTACCTTGATGCGGTGGGTAAGCTCATAGCCCTGGCCAGGAATATGCTAAGTGCCTCTGGTTACTACAGGTTGAGCTAGTGTGAGATAGTGCACCTGCTACCTTTTCCCTCTGTACACTTTACTAAGTCTCAAGCAGAGTAGCACCTCACTACCTAATTAAGGTGTGCAAATTAGGGCCCTTTTCCCTCAATTAATAACTTGTCTGCCTGCAATGCCACAGGCAATGGGTTAGAATCCCAGGTATGTCAGCATCTTGAAATGTAATAAAGGACAGTGTGACTGAATAACAAAGAAATCTCAAGTTGAGTTCATGAATGCTGTATAGGTATCAGTGACAGAAGGGGTCAGGGTAGGAGACAGGGGCAGTCAGGAGATGCTGGTCTTCAAAAAGGAGGCAAGCTGCAAGTGAAAGTAATTAAAACAGATAACTGACAAGTGCCGCCAACAGTGCCCCCTACCCTGCAGCGCTATGTGCTGTGCCCCCTCCGCACACACCTAGTTACGGCCCTGAAACCACAAGTCTCAAACTAACTAGCTTTTGGATCAAGCAGCACTTGTAAGAAACTTTAAGATCTGTTTTCTGTGACTGGCAACCATATATAAGGTCTCTAAACAGCATACACTGTATGCTCTCAAACTCACTGTGACAGTTCAAGTCCCAGTGATACCTTCTGGAATGCAACTTGTCTCTGGCCTTTTCCTGTTCATGTTCTTGTCACTGTGAACTCCAATACTTTCGCTCAGTTTGCGCTAAACAACTCTGTCAACACAGCTTTACTCTGCAGCCTCCTTATGCTCACATAAATCACCTCCCCATGTTTTCTCCACACTGCTTCCTCCTCTGTATTTCTCCTAGAGCTGTGTCTCTATAGCTGCTCCCTTGAGAGCTAACTCTGCTTCGTAACACAGCCTCTCTTATCACCCTCCATCTTAGCGAGCTTCTCTGCGTCTTCTCTCCTTTAACACAGGTGCCACATGCTGGCTACCCTCAAAGTATTATTGGAATTTTAGTCTGACAAGAGCATTCGCATCCCACGTGCAACACAAACCACAGTGACGCCTCGCAATTGTGTCCAATGTGGGGTATCACAGCTGAAGTCAGTGTAGTGCAACGGGCAGATGGATAGGCGCAAGGCAGAGATGGATGGTGGACATGAGGAAGTTATTCGGTGAGAAATAAAATAGGATTTTAAGTACCTACCGGTAAATCCTTTTCTCGTAGTCCGTAGAGGATGCTGGGGTCCACATTAGTACCATGGGATATAGACGGGTCCACCAGGAGCCATTGGCACTTTAAGATTTTGAGAGTGTCGGCTGGCTCCTCCCTCTATGCCCCTCCTACCAGACTAAGTCTAGAAACTGTGCCCGAGGAGACGGACATCTTCGAGAGAAGGATTATACACAGATAGTGGCGAGATTCATACCAGCTCACACATACAAGGCAAACCAAGCTAACAAGCTTGAAACTCAGCAAAAGCTGAAACATTACTTAACCAAGTAACAAAGGCAGTACTCAACCAAGAACAAAGTTGAACTGAACCAGATAACCACTGCAGGATCACGAAGCGCTGGGCGGGCACCCAGCATCCTCTACGGACTGCGAGAAAAGGATTTACCGGTAGGTAATTAAAATCCTATTTTCTCTTACGTCCTAGAGGATGCTGGGGTCCACATTAGTACCATGGGGATGTACCAAAGCTCCCAGAACGGGAGGGAGAGCGCGGAGGCTCCTGCAGAACTGACTGACCAAACCTTAGGTCCTCAGAGGCCAAAGTGTCGAACTGTTAGAACTTAGCAAACGTGTTCGACCCTGACCAAGTAGCTGCTCAGCAAAGTTGTAAAGCCGAGACACCCCGGGCAGCTGCCCAGGAAGAACCCACCTTACGAGTAGAGTGGGCCTTAACAGATTTTGGACACGGCAATCCTGCCGTAGAATATGCATGCTGGACAGTGAACCTAATCCAGTGAGAAATCGTCTGCTTAGAAGCAGGACACCCAATTTTCTTGGGATCATACAGGACAAACAAAGAGTCCGATTTTCTGTGACGAGCAGTCCTCTTCACTTAGATCTTCAAAGCCCTCACTACATCCAAGGACTTCAGTGGAATTGAGTAGTCAGTAGCCACTGGCACCACAATAGGTTGGTTGATATGAAAAGCCGACACAACCTTTGGAAGGAACTGCTGATGCGTCCTGAGTTCAGCTCTATCTTCATGGAAGATTAAATAGGGGCTCTTACAGTATAAAGCCCCCAACTCCGACACACTTCGAGCAGAAGCTAAGGCCAACAAAGTGACAGCCTTCCATGTGAGAAACTTGACCTCAACCTCCTGTAGAGGCTCAAATCAATCCGATTGCAGGAACTGCAACACCACGTTAAGATCCCAGGGTGCCGTCGGCGCCACAAAGGGAGGCTGGATGTGCAGAACCCCTTTCAAAAAGGTCTGAACCTCAGGGAGGGCAGCCAATTGTTTCTGGAAACAAATAGATGAGGCCGAAATCTGGACCTTTATGGATCACAAATGCAGACCCATATCCACACCTGCTTGCAGGAAGAGGAGTAACCGTCCAAGTTGAAACTCCACCGTAGGAAATTTCTTGGATTCACACCAAGACACATATTTTTTCCAAATGCGATGGTAATGTTTAGACGTTACCCCTTTCCTAGCCTGTATCAGGGTAGGAATAACCTTGCTCGGAATACCCCCACATGCTAAGATTTGGCATTCAACTGCCATGCCGTCAAACGTAGCCGCGGTAAGTCCTGATAAGCGAACTGCCCCTGTTGCAGAAGGTCCTCGCGAAGAGGAAGAGGCCACGGTTCTTCCAGCAGTAGATCCGGAAGATCCACGTACCAAGTTCGCCTTGGCTAGTCCGGAGCAATGAGAATTGCTTGAACCCTTGTTCTCTTTATGAGCTTTAGAATTCTTGGAATGAGTGGAAGTTAAGGGAACACATACACTGACTTGAACACCCACGGAATTACCAGGGCATCCACCGCCACTGCTTGTGGGTCTCTTGACCTGGAACAGTACCTCGAGTTTCTTGTTGAGGCGTGAGGCCATCATGTCTATTTGAGGCACGCCCCAACGACTGGTCACGTCTGTGAACACCTCCGGATGAAGGCCCCATTCTCCTGGATGGAGATCGTGTCTGCTGAGGAAGTCTGCTTCCCAGTTGTCCACTCCTGGAAGGAAGATTGCTGACAACGCCAATGCGTGCCTTTCTGCCCAGAGGAGGATTCTTGCCACCTCTGACATTGCAGCCCTGCTCTTTGTTCCTCCCTGTCGGTTTATGTAGGCTACCGCAGTCACATTGTCCAGCTGTACTTGAATGGCCCGATCTTTTAGAAGATGAAACGCTTGGAGAATACCGTTGTACATGGCTCTTAGTTCCGTAATGTTTATTGGAAGAATGGCTTCCTGATTTGACCATCTTCTTTGGAAGGTTTCCCCTTGCGTGACTGCTCCCCAACCTCTGAGACTTGCATCCGTGGTCAGAAGGATCCAGTTCTGGATTCCAAACCTGCGGCCCTCCAGAAGGTGAGGCAGTTGCAACCACCAGTGGAGCGAAATCCTTGCCTTTGGTGAGAGACGTATCCTCTGGTGCATGTGCAGATGAGATCCCGACCATTTGTCTAGGAGATCCAGTTGGAAGGGTTGAGCATGGAATCTCCCATACTGTAGAGCCTCGTAGGAGGCAACCGTCTTCCCCTGAAGGCGAATGCACTGATGTACCAATACCCGGGCAGGTTTCAAGACATCCCAGACCATGGATTGTATCACCAATGCTTTCTCTCTTGGAAGAAACACCATCTGCACTTCCGTATCGAGGATCATTCCCTGGAAAGACAATCTCCTTGTCGGCTCCAGATGTGATTTCGGAAGGTTCAGGATCCAACCGTGACTCCTGAGTAGTTGAGTCGTAAGACTGAGGGACTGCAATAACCTCTCCCTGGACACTGCCTTTATCAGTAGATCGTCCAGGTATGGAATTATGTTCACTCCCTGCCTGCGGAGAACCATAATCTCTGCCATCACCTTGGTGAACACCCTCGGTGCCGTGAAGAGACCGTACGGCAGTGCCTGGAACTGAAAGTGACTGTCTAACAGTGTGAATCGGAGATAAGCCTGATGTGGCTGCCAAATTGGTATGTGGAGGTACGCATCCTTGATATCCAGGGATAGCTGAAGCAAAGCTGGCAAGCCTGATTCGAAGAATCGGTGAGGCGGGAGTTTTTCAAACTCCAGCCTGTACCCCTGGGACACAATAACCTGTACCCAGGTGTCCAGGCCGGACGACACCCACACATGGCTGAATTGTCTGAGCCTCGCCCCCACCGGCCCCTCCTCCATGCCGTGTGGTCCACCGTCATACTGAGGATTTTGACGTACCAGAAGCAGGCTTCTGGTCTTGGGAGCCTGCAGTATCAGGTTTTTGGGATTTTGCCCGTCCTCCTCTAAAGAAGGTGTTATGCGGCTTGTTCTTTCTTGTTTTAGGAGTCCGAAAGTACTGTGACATAGCTGAAGAAAAGGTGACTTACCCGTAGTTGCCGTGGAAATCCAAACATCTAGCGTTTCCCCAAATAGAGTCTGACCTGTGCAGGGTAGGTTCTCCACGCCTCTCCTGGATTCCGTGTCGGCAGACCATTGGCGCAGCCAGAGTCCTCTACGAGCCGAGACCGACATGGAAGATATCCCTGCAGCCATCGAACCCACCGTAAATCCCGCAGAATCTTGTATGTTACGTAAGAACAATTCAACGTCACTTTTATCCATTGTATCCAATTCCTCAAGTAACATGCCAGACCACTTTACTATAGCCTTAGAAATCCATGCACAGGCAATAGTAGGGCGTAATATCGCCCCCGAAGCCGTGTATATGGATTTGAGCGGTGTCAATTTTGCGATCAGTCGGTTCTTTCAATGCAGCAGATCCCGGGACAGGTAAAACCACCTTTTTTGACAGTCTGGACACAGATGCGTCAACTACTGTATGGGTGGGTTTTCCCATTTCTTTCTATCCTCCTCAGGGAAGGGGAATGCAACCAGAACCTTTCTTGGGATCTGGTATTTTTTCTCTGGGTTTCCCCCCTAAGAATGCCAAGAGAGACACAGAGTTTGGAGCCAACCCACACACAGCGCTTTAGGAGATAAAGGACACCCTTTACCAGCGCCAGCTGTGTACCTTAATGGGCACAGCCCCCCCCTTCTACAACCCCCTGGTACTGTGCAGATAGCTGGAGTTGATGTGGAGGGACAGCTCTCTCCTGTCAGTGTCTCTGCATGCAGGAAAGATGGCGCTAAATGCTGCTTGGTCCGCTCTGAGGAGAAGCTCCACCCCCTTTTCTGGCGCTGCTTCCCGCTCTGTTTGAATTTTATACTGACCTGAGGAGTTGTGCTGGCGGTGATCTGCGGTTCCCGACAGGCTTGCCGACGAGTGTAAGGTGTAGACGCTGGCTCAGGGCGCCCCTCACAGCGCCGCACCAAGTACCGCTGAGCCCTGGAGCACAGTTAGTACTGTGCTCCCTACCCTGTTGCCGCCATCTTCACACCGGCTCCCTGCTTGTCAGGGGGGCCAGTGACAAACACGCCACCGACATCTTCTGGCTCTGTAAGGGGGTTGGAGGCATGCTGCTGGGGTGAGCGATCCCCTGTGGCGGGGAACGATCGATCCCTTCAGGAGCTCAGTGTCCTGTTAGCGGAGATAGTGGCTCAGACCCCTTAGGGCAGACACTACTCCCCCCCCCTTAGTCCCACGAAGCAGGGGGGCTGTTGCCAGCAGCCTCCCTGTGCCTAAACTCTATTCAAAAAAATAAAACTAAAGAAACTCCTATGGAGCTCCCTTAGCTGTGACCGGCTCCTCCGGGCACATTTCTAAACGGAGTCTGGTAGGAGGGGCATAGAGGGAGGAGCCAGCCCACACTCTCAAACTCCTAAAGTGCCAATGGCTCCTGGTGGACCCGTCTATACCCCATGGTACTAATGTGCACCCCAGCATCCTCTAGGATGTAAGAGGAAACAAGGTTAGGAGGAAGCCTTGGCTGGCCTATAAGGTCATGAGGGGGCCTATGAATTGACATAATAGCATCAGCTGCTGGCATATTAGCATAAGTAGGACTCTAGTCTGGCATATAAGGTCATAAGGATGGCTCTGATGCATATAGAGGAGCATGACTGAGATTTTCTAATTTAAAGGGGCATGACTGAAGGTGCTCTGCCCATATAAAAGGCCATGATAGATGGGATTCTGAAGCATATAGAGGGGCATGACTGAGGGGATTCTGCGGGATTATGAGACTTGACTAAGGGGGCTCTCTGTGGCATAGTACCAGTTGTGACATTACTGTTTCGCATATTACTGGTTTGGGGCATATTAATTATGGCAAATTATTATTCAGGGACATTTCTGTGTACCATATTACCAACTGGGGGACTTAATAATTAAAAAATTTAATTTCAAGTTATTTGAATTAGTTTTTGTGTTTCTCAGAATAAGATTTACTCAGCACAGAACCCTCACCTACTTGCTGGGAAGCGAATAGTGAGCACAAAATCTGTGGGCCTCCATTTAATGTTACATCCAATATAATAAAAGGCTAACGCTGCTCCTCACCTCTGTAGGGGGAATTCAAGTGTTTTGCGCGTCGGCGGCCAGATGGCACTTGATGGAGCCAATCAAGTGTTGTGCCGCTGACATTACCGTTATGTTGTTCCATCTATAAATATATTTTTATCTTAAAATAAATAGGTAACTGTACTAATCACACCCCCAACCCCACCAATCACACCTACACACAAACACTCACCTCATTCTTTGAACAGTACCTAACACGTTGTTTTTTATGAGTCAGAATGTAACAATGACACTGTACAATGTACAGTGGTAGTGAATGGATTATAGGGTGGTATTCAGTATGCCGGCTGTTGGGTTCCCGGTGCTCAGTATACCGGCACTGGAATCCCGACACCCAGCATACCGACAACGATTCTCCCTCTTGGTGGTCCACGACCCCCCTGCAGGGAGAATAAATAGCATGGCGTGCGGAGTGCGCAACAGTGCCGGCAGTGTGGCGAGCGCAGCGAGCCAGCAAGGGGCTCATTTGCGCTCGCCCAGCTACCGGCATGCCGGCGGTCAGGGTCCCCGCACCGGTGCGCTGGGCGCCGGATTCCCGGCCGCCGGCAGAACATACTACACCCGGATTATAGGTTTGAGCATCAGTCATGTCATTGGGGTTTATTTCAATGGAAGATAGATGACCATTTCAACAGCATTGCCATATATTAAATCAATAGTGAAAAAAGAGAAGAAAAGGCTGTATTGTCGATGCACAAGAAAAGGGGTGACCTGATTGTCACAACCCTCTGAGGAAATTACTAAAATGTAACTTTTATTAATGTCAAGTTAAAATAGTGTGACAATGACTAACACACAAACTACGAGTATAGACGAAACATAGAGGTTAAAATCAAAACATATACAACACATACCACAACTGCAATTGAAATAATAAATGTGATTAAAGATTAAAAGTGTGTCCGCGTGTTTGTTCTTATGTCCAATTATGTAGTATAGCTCTCAATCTCAAACCAGTCTGATAATCGTTGTCAGCAGTTGGTCTCCATGTATTCACATAACCACTTATTAATATATGTGGTATCAGGACTATCTCACTCATATGTTTGTGCTTGTGGCTGACAATATAATTCCAATAGCATATATAGGGGTATATGCAATTAGCGGCGAATCGCGGCAATTTTTCGGCCGTTTTTTAATTCGACACAATTCGACCGTCTAATTTCGGCAAGTGGGTGCCAAAATTGACCATATTCAATAAAAAACGGATTCGACAGTCCCGCTGATGAAAAACGTCCGATTTGACGGATTTTGATCCGATTTTTTAAAAACGGGAAAAAACCCGAAAAAAAATTGCGTGGGGTCCCCCCTCCAAAGCATAACCAGCCTCGGGCTCTTCGAGCCGGTCCTGGTTCTAAAAATCCGGGGGGAAAAATGTCATGGGATCCCCCGTATTTTTAAAACCAGCACCGGGCTCTGCGCCTGGTGCTGGTGCAAAAAATACGGGGGACAAAAAGAGTAGGGGTCCCCCGTATTTTTTACGCCAGCATCGGGCTCCACTAGCTGGACAGATAATGCCACAGCCGGGGGTCACTTTTATACAGCGCCCTGCGGCCGTGGCATTAAATATCCAACTAGTCACCCCTGGCCGGGGTACCCTGGGGGAGTGGGGACCCCTTCAATCAAGGGGTCCCCTCCCCCAGCCACCCAAGGGCCAGGGGTGAAGCCCGAGGCTGTCCCCCCATCCAAGGGCTGCGGATGGGGGGCTGATAGCCTTTGGAAAAATTGTTTTTCGACAATTTCGGGAATTCGACCGCAATTGCATATACCCCATAATATGTTCTGCAAATATCCACGCTGTGTGTTTCTTATATTGTAAGCAGAGAGGTCTGTATCCCTCCCCAATCTCAATGTGGTTGTTTGGTAACACTTAGATAAGTCCTACTCAATCTAGACTATTTGTGTCCCAATATGCGGCCTTGTTAGGAGAGAATGTCATTTACTGTATATATATATCATTTATTCAGTATTCAGTACATCCTTCCTAAGTCTTCTAAAGAACATTCATAAAGAGTGCAGGTTAAATTCTTCTGCCTGAAAGATGGCACATTCACTACGCTGGTTAGTGCTTATGTGCCAATTATAATTGTAGACAGTGCTAGTAAACTACAGTATATCAGTGTTTCTCTGAAATTATATTTAATGTGCTTGTGGCTTTAATGAGACTCCCTGTAATCGCGTGGTGCAACTGTATCAAAAATCATGCCATTTTGGATAGTGAGAGTAAATACCTCCCTCACTCATCAGTGTAAATATTATAAATATATAGCAACTTGCTGTATTCATCAACTGTGCAAGATACTAATGCCCCTCTTGGGGAGGGCACCTTCTATACCACTAGGTTCAATATATCTAGTTTAGGAGAGGATAAATACGTCCCTTTTTAATTATAGGTGACCAGAGACAATCTCCTTGTGATCGGCTGTGTGAATGGATTCTTCGTAAAACCCATTGCACAGCAACAATCCGCTTTGTTCCCGTGCGACGCGCCTGCGCATTGCGGTGCACACGCATGCACAGTTCTTACCTGATCGCAGCGCAGTGAAAAAACCTAGCGTGCGATCAGGTCTGAATGACCCCCATTGTCTCACAGTAAAGTTACATTTTCTTTATTCTTTTCTGTTGTGTATTGGGCATGTGAAATATATGGTGTGTTTAATTATCTAAGGTACACCAGCATTGACCATCCAGGATGCGGTCAATATACCACCTATCAGGATCCCGGCGTTCAGGATCCCGGCAGGCGTGTAATTGGTGGCGCCTGGAATCCCGACAGAAGCCTGGTATTTCACCTCGTGTAGTGGCGTGGAATAGAATAGTGTGGCTAGCAAAGCTCGCCACCAGGCCCGAAGCGCGGCGAACGCAATGAGCCTGCGAGGGAACTCGCTGCACTCGCTGCCGGGATTCTGGCTGTCGGGATTCCAGCATTGGTCTCCTGACCGCCGGCTGGAAACCAAACTGAATCAGACATCCATATTATAGTTAGTAATTTATCTCCCCAAATGAGTCTGCACAGTGATCCCTTGTCTTTTACTTGTTACACTTAGGGTTCTGTATTCTGTGACTGGATACTGCTGACATTCATGAACAAAGATCACATATACAGCATCCGGAAATACGACAAGGTAAAAGTTTTGGGGAGATTTTTGCAAATTTATTAAAAATAAAAAACTAAGAAAACACATGTACATACTGTAAGTATTCACAGCCTTTGCCATGAAGCTCAGAATTAAGCTCAGGCGCATATATATATATATATATATATATATATACACACACACACACACACATATATATATATATATATATATATAATAGGATTTTGATAACCTACCGGTAAATCCTTTTCTCCTAGTCCGTAGAGGATGCTGGGGACGACATCAAGACCATGGGGTATAGACGGGATACGCAGGAGACATGGGCAGACTTTTCATTTGGTGTGAACTGGCTCCTCCCTCTATGCCCCTCCTCCAGACCTCAGTTGTAGGAACTGTGCCCAGGGAGACTGACATTTCGAGGAAAGGAATTACTTAACTAGTGGTGAGATATCTACCAACTCACACCCTCAACCATGCCGCACACAAGGCATTCAACATAACACACGCCAACAGGCATGAATCAATTGCAGCAACATGCTGAAAACAAGATAACACAACTTGTGTAACTGTAATAACTAAACTGCAGGTAAAGTACGCACTGGGACGGGCGCCCAGCATCCTCTACTGACTAGGAGAAAAGGATTTACCGGTAGGTTATCAAAATCCTATTTTCTCATACGTCCTAGAGGATGCTGGGGACGACATCAAGACCATGGGGTCTATACCAAAGCTCCAGTATGGGCGTGAGAGTGCGGATGACCCTGCAGCACCGATTGACCAAACTTTAGGTCCTCATCGGCCAAGGTGTCAAACTTGTAGAACTTAGCAAATGTGTTTGACCCTGACCAAGTAGCTGCTCGGCAAAGATGCAATGCTGAGACCCCCCTGGGCAGACGCCCAGGATGAGCCCACCTTCCTAGTGGAGTGGGCCTTTACCGACGTCGGTAACAGCAATCCAGCTGTAGTATGAGCTTGCTGAATCGTATTTCTAATCCAACGTGAAATAGTCTGCTTGGAAGCAGGACAGCCAATCTTGTTGTGATCATACAGGACAAACAGAGCCTCTGTTTTCCGTATACGAGCTGTTCTAGCATCATAGATTTTCAAAGCTCTAACCACATCTAGAGACTTTGAATCAGTGAATGTGTCAGTAACTACTGGCACCACAATAGGTTGGTTTATGTGAAAAGCACAAACCACCTTTGGAAGAAAATGTTGGTGAGTTCACAACTCTGTCCTATCTTCATGCAAAATCAGGTAAGGGCTCTTGTGAGACAAGGCCCCCCAATTACGACAACTGCCTTGCGGATGCTAATGCCAAAAGCATGACCACTTTCCAAGTGAGAAACTTCAACTCTATCTTTTGTAGAGGCTCAAACCAATCCGATTGAAGGAACTGCAATACCACGTTAAGGTCCCATGGTGCCACTAGAGGCACGAATGGAGGCTGGATGTGCAGAACCCCTTTCACGAACGTCTGAACCTCTGGAAGAGAGGCCAATTGTTTTTGGAAGAACACCGACAAGGCCGAAATCTGGACCTTGATTGATCCCAATCGTAGGCCAGTCTCCACACCATCCTGCAAAAAATGGAGAAAACGTCCTAAGTGAAACTCTTCCGTAGGAGCTTTCTTGGATTCACACCAAGACACATATTTTCTCCAAATACGGTGTTAATCTTTTGACGTTACTCCCTTTCTGGCCTGAATAAGGGTGGGGATGACCTCCTTAGGAATACCCTTCCTGGCTAGGATACGGCGCTCAACAGCCATGCCGTCAAACGTAGCCGCGGTAAGTCTTGGTACACACATGGCCCCTGCTGCAGCAGGTCCTCCCGAGGAGGAAGAGGCCGAGGATCTCCTCTGAGTAACTGCTGAAGATCTGGGTACCAAGCCCTTCTTGGCCAGTCTGGGGCAATGAAGATTGTCTTTCTTATGATCCTGAGTACTTTTGGGATCAGCGGAAGTGGAGGGAAAACATACACTGACGGAAACACCCACTTGGTCACCAGTGCATCCACTGCTACTGCTTGAGGGTCTTTCGACTTGGAACAGTATCTCTGAAGCTTCTTGTTGAGACGAGACGCCATCATGTCTATCTGAGGAACTCCCCAAAGACTTGTCACCACTGCGAAGACTTCTTGGTGGAGGCCCCACTCTCCTGGATGGAGATCGTGTCTGCTGAGGAAGTATGCTTCCCAGTTGTCTACTCCCGGAATGAATATTGCCGACAGAGCTTGTAGATGTTTTTCTGCCCAGCGGAGGATTTTTGTCGCCTCTGCCATTGCCGCTCTGCTTTTCGTTCCGCCCTGCCTGTTTATGTACGCGACTGCTGTTACATTGTCCGCCTGGATCTGCATGGGACAGTCTTGAAGAAGATGTACAGCTTGTTGAAGGCCTTTGTAAATGGCTCTTAGCTCCAGAACGTTTATGTGAAGGCAGGCTTCCTGTTGTGACCAACGTCCCTGGAAGTTTTCTCCCTGAGAGACTGCTCCCCAGCCTCGGAGACTTGCATCCGTGGTTACTAGGACCCAGTACTGAATCCCGAACCTGCATCCGTCTAGCAGGTGAGAGCTGTGCAACCACCACAGGAGCAAAGTCCGGGTTTTTGACGACAGGATTATCTTTCTGTGCATGTGTAGGTGTGACCCGACCACTTGTCCAACAGGTCCCACTGGAATACTCTGGCATGGAACCTGCCAAACTGTATGGCCTCGTAGGCCGCCACCATCTTCCCCAACAACCGAATGCACTGATGGATCGACACACTTGATGGTTTCAATATCTGTTTTACCATTTTCTGGATTTCCAGAGCCTTTTCCAGCAGAAGAAATACTCTCTGAACTTCTGTGTCCAGAATCATCCCGAGGAAAGACAACCTTGTCGTCGGTTCCAACTGTGACTTTGGGTAATTTATGATCCACCCGTGTTGTTGGTGTATTGACAGGGAGAGGGATGTTTTGTAATAACTGCTCCCTGGATCTCGCCTTTATCAGGAGGTCATCCAGATAAGGGATTATATTGACTCCTTTCTGACGAAGGAGGACCATCATCTCCGCCATCACCTTGGTGAATACCCTCGGCGCCGTGGAGAGACCGAAAGGTAACGTCTGGAATTGGTAATGGCAATCCTGAACCGCGAATCTCAGATAAGCCTGGTGAGGAGGATAAATGGGAACATGCAGGTAAGCATCCTTTATGTCCACTGACACTAAGTTGTCCCCCTCCTCCAGACTGGCAATCACCGCCCGAAGTGATTCCATCTTGAACTTGAACCTTTTCAGGAAGAAATTCAGATCGTTTAGATTTAGGATCGGTCTGACCGAGCCGTCCGGCTTCAGAACAACAAAGAGGCTTGAATAAAAACCCCGCCCTTGTTGTGACAACGGTACAAGGACAATAACCTGGTCTTGACATAATTTTTGGATTGCCGCTGTTACTGCTCCTCTCTCTGGCGGAGAAGCTGGCAAGGTCGATTTGAAAAATCGGCATGGGGGAACGTCTTGAAACTCTAGTTTGTATCCCTGGGATACTATTTGCAACAACCAGGGATCCAGGCCAGACAGAATCCAATCCTGGCTGAAGAGTTTGAGACGTGCCCCCACCCGAGTGGCCTCCCGCAAGGGAGTTCCAGCGTCATGCTGGGGATTTGGCAGAATTAGGGGTAGACTTCTGCTCTTGGGAACCTGGAGCCGGTGGGGGCTTCTTTCCCCTTCCCCTTCCCCTACCTGCAAAGAAGGGGAACCTCTCGCCTTTTTGTATTTATTGGGCCGAAAGGACTGCATTTGCGGGTGATAGGTCTTTTTTGCCGGTGCAGGCGCAGAGGGCCAAAATGTTGACTTACCTGCGGTAGCTGCCGAGACTAACGCATCCATGCCATCGCCAAATAAGGCCTCACCTTTATATGGGAGAGCCTCCATGTTTCTTTTGGAATCTGCATCCGCGTTCCACTGGCGAATCCATAACGCCCACCTAGCCGATACTGCCATGGTAGCGGCTTGTGAACTCAAGAGTCCAATATCCTTCATTGCTTCCAGCATGTAGACAGCAGCGTCCTTGATATTCCCTAACTTAAGGAGTATTTCATCTTTATCAATCGTGTCAATTTCTGATGACACTCTTTCTGACCATTTTTCAATAGCGCGTCTCACCCATGCGCAGGCAATAGTGGGCCTGAGCAGTGTACCATTGGTAACATAAATGGATTTTAATGTTGTTTCCATTTTGTGGTCTGCCGGCTCTTTAAGAGAAGCCGTGCCAGGAGCAGGGAGAATTACCTTCTTTGTCAACCTGGAAAGTACACTGTCTAACACAGGAGGTGACTCCGATTTTTTCCTGTCTTCAACCGGGAAAGGATAAGCTACAGTATGTGAATCCTTTTGGGAATACAATTTTTTTTTAATCAGGATTCACCCACATCCCGTCAAACAGAGCATTTAGTTTGTGTGAAGGAGGGAACGTGACTTTGGATTTCTTTTCCTTACATAAATAAGCTATTTCCTGAGGTACAGGAGTGCTTTCTGTAACCTCCAACACGTCCCTTATAGCCGCAATCATATATTGTATACTTTTTGCCAATCTATCTCTCTGGATTCACTATTTGTCGACACAAGAATCAGAATCTGTGTCGGTATCAGTGCAAATGGTCTCTTATGTGACCCAGAGGGGCCGCCCGCATAAGGAATAACAGCATCCTGAAAAATCACATCTTCCACAGATTTTCTCCAGCACGCGGCCTTAGATTCAGACTTATCTAATCTACGGTTAATCAGATGCATACTGTCACGTAGCTCTTTCACCCATGCAGGCTCTTGGTGTGCCGGTAGCGCCACCACATTACAACTCTGTTTCCCTAAAATGGCTTCCTCCGGGGAGGAACTCCCTGCCTCAGACATGCCTCACACGTGTACACCACACTCACAGACACACTGGGACTTATTTTGGGGACAGACCCACAGTAAAATCTGTCAGAGGGACACAGGATAGGAGCAGCCAGCTCACAAACCCAGCGCCAGTATTGCCTGTGAACACAGTATGTCCACAGCCCAAAAGCGCTTTTAAATAGTAATATACACTATCAAATGCACCACAATCGCTTCGTGCCCCCCTTTTATAGCACCCTGTACTTGTCAGAAGTGGAGGAGAGGACCAGCGTGTTCTCTGCAGCCTGAGGAGAGAGAGAAACAGAGCCATGAAACTCTGTGGAAGTTGGTTCTGCTTCTGCCCCCTCAGTCCCACGAAGCAGGGAGTCTGATGCCAGCAGATCTCCCTGAAAATGAAAAACCTAACATAAGTCTTTTCAGAGAAACTCAGTAGAGTTCCTCAGAGTGCATCCAGTCGACCTGGGCACATTTCTAAAACTGAGGTCTGGAGGAGGGGCATAGAGGGAGGAGCCAGTTCACACCCAATGAAAAGTCTTTGGAGTGCCCATGTCTCCTGCGGATCCTGTCTATACCCCATGGTCTTGATGTCATCCCCAGCATCCTCTAGGACGTATGAGATATATATATATATATATATATGTGTATATATATATATATATATATACACGAATATTCATAAAGGGCACTCAAACTTATCATGTCAAAAAAGTTCATCTCATATTTATTTTCACCCAGGCAGGGCACTCCAAGAAATATTGTACAGGCGACTCTATTTCAAAAATGTCTTTTTTTAAAAGACATATAAACAACAAGGCAATCAATGTGCCTACATATCCAGTTTATTTATTTATTTATTAACAGTTTCTTATATAGCACAGCATATTCCGTTGCGCTTTACAATTAGAACAACAGTAATAGAACAAAACTGGGTAAAAACAGACAGACATAGAGGTAGGAAGGCCCTGCTCGCAAGCTTACAATCTATCAGTTTGAAATATAGTGATAGTAAAAAAACGTCACTTACCCATCTGTCGACTTCGGTCAGTAAATGACCATTAAAAACCAAACCATCCAGTCATCACCACCCAAATAGTCAGGAGCCATTAGAGGAGGTCACTACCTGAACCCGTATTTATTCTGCACCATCGCACCATCGCTGTATCAGTGCTGACAGGTGTGCTGTCCTGCTGCCTCTACCCAGCCGGCGTGCATGTCACCTCACTGAGCATGCGCCCGCCCCTACAGTCAGCTCCCGCTGTACAGGAAGCGCTGTGCGTTCCACGGGCTTCCGCAGTTCCGGACTCTGCGTTCCAACGGGTGCGCGTCACTTCCTGTGACGATCCTTGCCAATAGCCAAGTGTTACGACCGTTGCCGTGGTGCCCGGACGTGAGGAAATATAGGACTCGACCCACATGACATGACTGGTGGTGACGACTGGATGGTTTGGTTTTTAACGGTCATTTACTGACCGAAGTCAACAGACGGGTAAGTGACATGTTTTTTTACTATCACTATATTTCAAGCTGGATATGTAGGCACATTGATTGCCTTGTTGTTTATATATCTTTTAAAAAAAGACATTTTTTAAATAGAGCCGCCTGTACAATATTTCTTGGAGTGCCCCGCCTGGGTGAAAATAAATATGAGATGAACTTTTTTTGACATGATAAGTTTTAGTGCCCTTTGTGAATATTCCTATCTTGCTCTGGACGTAATGGAACAGAATTACAGAATTAAGGGAGCACCTGTGTTAATTATGTGGAAGTGTGCAAATGTCTCTGGACTTATATATATATATATATATATATATATATATATATAAAGGCACTCGCTTTTCCAGCTCATTGGAAAAAGCAAAACAAGCTAGCACTCACGGTTTAGATGAGAAAACGAAGATTTATTCCATATCAAGGCGACAAGTGTACATACAGGCACAGCCCAACAGCTGTTTCAATCGCCCCTGAGGAAGACCTGTATCAGTTGAAACAGCTGTTGGGCTGTGCCTGTATGTACACTTGTCGCCTTGATATGGAATAAATCTTCTTCGTTTTCTCATCTAAACCGTGAGTGCTAGCTTGTTTTGCTTTTTCCAATGAGCTGGAAAAGCGAATGCCTTTATGCTATTTTACTGCCTTGCACCATCTATTCATTCGGTTTTGAGTGCTGTCATTTTTGCTCTCTTGTGTATATATATATATATATATATATATATATATATATATATATACAAATCGCAATGCAAAGAGGCACTCCTGGACTTCCAAATAGGTGAAACAAATGCGGTGATTTAATTCAACGTTTCGGGGAACTGCCCCCCGTCATCAGGACACACACACACATCAAACAGTGTACAAACTACAGTGTTTAAATACACAGTTTGTACACTGTTTGATGTGTGTGTGTCCTGATGACGGGGGGCAGTTCCCCGAAACGTTGAATTAAATCACCGCATTTGTTTCACCTATTTGGAAGTCCAGGAGTGCCTCTTTGCATTGCGATTTGTATCTAGGGATCTGAGTGACCCAAAGGAGAGCACCCTGGCCAGGTATTTATAAGCTGTCCAGGGAGTGCCGGCTGTTGGAAAATGTTTTTTTATATATATATATATATATATATATATATATATATACTGAACAGATGGTCTGGCACTCTCTCACAGGCTATCTGAGCATGGCTCATGCTCCGGTGCCCTCCCTTCCGGACTGTGCTGTCTCGGTATGTATACTTTGCAAAAAACGAGGCGGCACTCTGGAGACTTGTGGTAAACAGGTGAACTCTGTTTGGAAAAACTTTATCGACGTTTCGGGGTGCAAGCCCCCGTCTTCAGGACACACAGTGTGTCCTGAAGACGGGGGCTTGCACCCCGAAACGTCGATAAAGTTTTTCCAAACAGAGTTCACCTGTTTACCACAAGTCTCCAGAGTGCCGCCTCGTTTTTTGCAAAGTATATATATATATATATATATATATATATCTGTATCATATGTAAAGTTTGGCACTCCCAAAGCAAACGTTCAACTGCAGCCGGTGCCCTCATAAATGGATTGATATAAAGACAAAGATGCGGCACTCAAGGCTTCAATAATCCACGTAAATGCAAGCAGTTTTATCTTTTACTGAAAGACTTATTTATGTGGATTCGTATTAAGTGTTTAACATCTTTATGTTGCAAAATATTACGCTGGTCACAACTTGTCACTCTGTTGAAGGTCTGGAAATTGGAAGATACAAATACTGCAACAGCTACCACAGCCAGCTCCCCACAAGACTCTCCTGCAACCTCAGAATCTCTCTGCACCACACATGATCCTCCATACAAAGACTGTACTCTGAGAACAAAGAGCCTCACGTCACAAGCAGGGCAGCAGCAGGCGTGGGGTGAGAGTACAGAGCCACCACCAGGAAGTTGACACCAGGCTGACTGCAGATTCTCCTCCCTCTAGGAATGAAGGCCTAATACTGTACATAGGAGACTTACAAAAGACTCTGGAAAACACATTAAAATTGGAAAGAGATTACTGTTACATCAGATGGGAGAAGAGGCCCCTAAAGTCATTGGAGGAGCAGAGAGGATTACTATCGACAAGTGCTAGGGCTGGAGGACTGGAAATAAGAACCACAACAATGCCTAGAAGTCTGGCATGGAGAGTTTCTGTGAGACTGAAGTACAAGATCTACAGTAGGTTAATGAACTGAAGGCAAAGTAGGAAGAGTCTGCCGATACTTTACAGTGGACAACCAGCGTTATATGTTGACCCCCCCTTAGCTCTCCTTTTCCTAGTGTTTGGATTACCTACAATCTTGTGTTCTGACTCCTTATCCACAGTTTTATTCTTTTATTTTGCCGTTAGTCCTCCATTGTTTTTTCTGTTATGCTTCCTGTCTTCTGATCTCCTCCACTGTAGTGAGAGGCATTGATAGTAGAGAGAATTGGTTATGCCACTGTAGAAAGTCATTGGCGAGACTTTGTTTAGTTATGGAGCTGATGCTGAGTTTGAATGCATTTGCGTCCAAATTCGTACATAAATAACATGTTCACCACAAAAACTGCGATTTCTTGTATATACAATGTTGCAAACAAATCACAAGATACGTGCAAGTCTCCATCAGTACGATATATGCCAGCTTTATCACATACACTACTTATTTTTTATCTTTTGCTTTGATACAATTTGAAAAGCCTATTGAATGTATGCATATACTGTAAATCTCCCCCCAGTGCACATATAAAAAATTCTTTAAGAACAGTCTCACAAAATCATATAGTATAGGCAAGATAAGCGAGGAAATCTGTATTTGGGTATGCAACATTATGGGACCAGTAGGAATTACCGAAGGTCGGGATGTCGGCTGTCAGTATACAGATAACGGCATCCCGGCCGTCAGTATACCGGTAGCCGGGCTAGTGCAGAGAGTCCCCTTGCTGGCTCGGTGGCTTCCTGCCCTCACCACAGGTTTTATTCCCACTCTATGGGTGTCGTGGACACCCACGAGTGGGAATAGCTCCTGTGAGCCAGGATTCCGGCCGGCACCATTGTCAGCAGTCGGGATTCCGACGTCGGTATCCTGACTGCCGGGATCCCAACTGCCGTCAATTTAACGGCATCCCAATATTACACCTTCCCTCTCTGGCTTTGCAGGCACTTGCAGAACCAGTTTGCATATTCCATGTTCAGAAACTGGTTTAAATCTGACTTAGCATTAACCCCATATTTCTAAGGGTCCTGAGAATGTGCACAGAGGAGAAGGTAAAGTGGTGCATGGTCTTAATCACAAATTTACCAGGGTAGTCTAAACATATATATAGCCTAGAACAGAGAAGGGAGAGGAGACAATATTCTAGAAACTTCAAATATATCAAGGGTTTAGCAAGGTGCAGGAGAGAACCATTGTCCAGAGGAGAAGTTCTATAACAAAAGAACATGCACTAAAACTGGAGTGTAATGGGTTTAAGGGAAAATAAAGCAAAATTACTTTACTAAAAATCATAGTGGATCAGGGACATGCAGTGAGGTAAATGGCTGAGGAGGCACTGATACTAGGTACTAGAGCCAGACGGTTCATGTGGGCGTTATATACAGGTTAAGCAGTATACACTGCTGGAAATTTAAGGTTCAATCAGAGAAGTGCGGAAAAGATACAGTAGATAGGTGAGGCACTGCCTCCCTTGTCACAGACTTTTTGTCTACGTAGTTTTGACTATAAAAATGATTAGAATAATACACAGCAGATATTTCTAATATATTCTTTGTATTTTTCATATACTTTATATAGTAGAAACTGTGGCATATATGTCAGTGGCATCACAAGGGGGGTGCGGCCCACTCCCGGTTGTCACCCGCTGAGGGGGTGACACCAACATGCCGGCTCCTGCTCAGTGACAGGAGCCGAGTGCTGCACTGTTACACTATGTGCAGCACTCGGCTCCTGTCACTGAGCAGGAGCTGGCAATGCAGAAACAGAACTCCGCGGGAGGCGGCCCGCACCTCCAAAATCCCTCAAGTGACGAAAATCGGGCGTCGGGGCGAAGCCCCACCTGCAAAGCCACACCCCCTTTTTTGGACCCCAAGTGTCAGAAAACTGATGGTGGGGCACGAAGCCCCACCCCTTCAGTGACACCCCGCCCCTTTACCGCAAAGCTCTGCCCCTTTTTTACCTCCTCACCGGGTGTCCAGAGGGTAAGTGATGCTTCTGATATATGTTAATATGACAGGAAAGGCCCTTCTTCACCTTATGTCACTGTAGTGGATATGTTGACTAGCCTCCCAACAGAGGTGTTAGACAATAATTTAAATGTGTGATAGATATTATCTACATCTGAAGAAAACAATGAAAACTTAGGAATCAAATAGTATTCTGAGGATATCAGTGATAAAACTTATAGGCAGACAAGATAGCTTATTACTTATCAACCTTCAAATGTGATGCTTGTAATAGATCCATCTCTGAAATTGATTTCTATCTGTTGTTTTAATTTGTTTAATAACAAAGCTCTCTAATTCTCCTCAGCTTGCGTTACTCCTTTTCTCATGTCACAGTCGCTTCACTTCCTGTTCTTTGTCTCCATTCTGCCATGCTCTGTTGTGGTCTATCTTCCGCTTCTTTTGTTATGTACTGTAAGTGCTCTACTAGACTCTCTCTGGGGAACATGAGCAGTGAAGTGATAAGTAACAATCGCTCTTAGAAGATAACAAGATTTCACAGTAATTATTATAAAGATCAGGACTTGTGGTCATAGATTTACCTCAATTACATTCTCATCCACTTACTGAGCATTCCCCTTCCTTTCATCTCATCTTACATGGGAAATGATAGCCTGCTATGTAAGGGTGCCTCGCAGGAAAATTATCTGGAGACTTAGTAAGTGCAGAGAACTGTCTCTAAATCAATGTTCCAGTTCCTTGTGGTATTAGAGTGCCCATAATGAACATCTAAGCACAAGTAATAACTTCTAGACATCACAATACCTATGTTTGCTTTCTATTTTCTAGGATTCCACCCCATTCGAAGTTATAAGAACTGTACCTGACAATTGATGGAGTGCTGCATGGTAGTGGATGATAATAAGGAGTACATGTAGGAAAGCAGCATGAAACAAAAGATGTGTGTAGTCATAGTTTAGAATGGATGGGCCTTAGCAGTAATTTACACACAGTATGCAGAACAGATAAAAACATTGTAATAAAGATGAGCATAAAGAAAAGAACAAATTAAAACATTTCTGACTTATAGGAGTGTTTTTCTACAGCATCCTTAAAAATAGTTAAACTTTCCAGTAAAAAAAAAAAGGAAATGTAGATTTATTTAGAGTTTATGGGGCAGAGTCTCAGAAGCAAAGCAGGTGGGTCAGAGAGGTGCAGATGTGAGAGGGGTCCAAACTCAAATCTAAACTGCACTGTGTATCAGGAGTGGAGCAAGACAGGAGTTTATAGTATGTCTGACTGTTTATATTCCAGAATGACTGTCATCTTGTTGTTGTATGTATCTCAGTGTGTGTTTATTTATGTGTGTCTCTGTACTATTTTTCTGATCTGAGTATTTTCCATGTGTACAGTATGCAAGTCTTTATCTACAAGTTTGACGACATACTGTATGTACTTAGTGTGTGTCTTGTAATTGTCTCAAAGTGAAAATCAGATGTGGGCGATCCATAATAGGCAGCGTATTGTAGCCCAAGCCCTATTCCCGCATTGTGGGATCTTTGCCATGTCACAACAACCGCTGTTACCCTTCCCTTCTCATGTTTTAGCAGCAATCCACTCTCTCTCGTTTTCATTTATTGAAGCCTTCTTGAAAGACATAATCAAGACACAGCTTGCACTAAATAAAAAAATAATTGAATATCATGTATGACCACCATTCAAACTGTATATTTATTGTAAATGTAGTTTGTCTATTCTAGGTCAGGATTCATATATACCCTGCTTGTGTGTATATTATGTGCATGCTGTGCATAAATTAAAAATGTGAGGTAACCTCTGATAAAAACAAACAAACACACAATATCGAGAAATGTTCCTGAACATTTTTCACCGCTCGTATTTCACTCCCCATAGGCAATATTTGGCTGGTATGACTACCTCTCATAATTGTTTAAGATGCATGTCTCCTCAAGCGGACTTCCTCCATTGCTTCTGGTCTTGTCCTTTGCTTCTGAGATTTTGGTTGGCGGTGAGGAAATTTTCCTTGGAGCGTTTGGTCAACTACATTCCATTTGGCGCTGAATGGGCAATATTCGGGATAGTTCCTACTACACAAAGAGTTGCTAGGGGATGTAGGAAACTACTGTTAGCTATAAGCGCGGCTGCCCGCAAGACTATATTGCAGTGTTGGATTTCCACTTCTCCACCTTCCCTACAGATGTTTAAAAATAAGCTGTTCCACGTTTTTAATATGGATTGGATTGAAACATCATTGAATAAGGAACGTTTGGCTCTGCCTTTTTTTGAAACATGGGAAAGTTATATCCCCACTCTACCCGGGGAGTTTCAGAACAGAATTATAGAATCACTTACAAACACAACGTGGTTTCAGCAGCGAAGAATTGCGGGTGACCTCCCCTTTGACGTATGAGAACATGCCGTTTCTTGCTTTCCCCCTTTTATTGCTCACTATTGACACTGTGGGGTTTGGCTCTTGTGGTCCTGTGCGGCTCCTCGTCTCCCCCCCCCCCCCCCCCCCCTCTCCCCTCCCCTTCTCCATCATTTCATTTAGCAATGTGTATTGTAAATGGCAGTGTTATAATGTTATAATTTCTTTTATACCACAGTATTGAATCCTAGCAGACAATCTACATATTATTTCACTGATAAAAGAACACTTTCTCGACATTGTTTACCCAACTTCTCGGTGATATAATTACTTTATTTGATTCTAAATACTGTTTGAATGTACACTTCTGACCATCTTAATGTATCTTATACACAGATTGTAAAGAAATGTTGACAATTGTGGTGCTTAATAAATAAAACTTTATTTTGAAAAAAACAAACAAACAAACAAACAAAAAAAGAGTGGAATGGCAGCTCCAGCTTCCCTATACCCCATTCTCTGTAGGAAATTGCCCCTTCTTGTTAAAAATCCCCTTTCTATTCTTCTGTACATATAATTTTTTTCTTTGACATTACAAAGCAGGTTACAGGCTTATTACGTCTCATAGGGCCTAATTCAGATCTGATCGCAGCAGCAAATTTGTTAGCAGTTGGGAAAAACCATGGTGGTCACTCCGAGTTGGTCACTCGCTAGCAGTTTTTAGCAGCCATGCAAACGTTATGCCGCCTCCCACTGGGAGTGTATTTTAGCTTAGCAGAAGTGCGAACGAAAGGATCGCAGAGCGGCGGCAAACTGTTTTTGTGCAGTTTTAGAGTGGTTTAATACCTACTCAGCGCTTGCGATCACTTCAGACTATTCAGTTCCTGTTTTGAAGTCACGAACACGCCCTGCGTTCGCCCAGCCACGCTTGCATTTTTCCTGGCATGCCTGTGTTTTTCCGAACACTGCCTGAAAACGGTCAATTGACACCCAGAAACGCCCTCTTCCTGTCAATCACTCTGTGGCCAGCAGTGCAACTGAAAAGCTTCGCTAGACCTTGTGTGAAACTACATCATTCGTTGCATTAGTACGACGCGCGTGCGCATTGCATACGCATGCGCAGAAGTGCCGTTTTTTTGCCTCATCGCTGCAGAGCGAACGAAAGCAGCTAGCGATCAACTCAGAATGACCACCAATGTGCACATAACATGTGCAGAGAGAGTTAGATTTGGATGGGGTGTGTTCAAACTGAAATCTAAATTGCAGTGTAAAAATAAAGCATCCAGTATTTACCCTGCACAGAAACAAAATAACCCACCCAAATTTTGTTATATCTGCCCCCCCCCCCCCTGCAGTGCACATGGTTTTGCCCATTAGCTAACAAATTTGATGCTGCGATCAGATCTGAATTACCCCCATAGCATTGGGTTTCTGGGATTTCTAATTACAAGGGAAAGCCCTGATGCAGAGCTGAAAGTAAAGCAGGAGTATGTGTTGCATGCATATATGCAGAGTTGTATGTATCATGTGATGCGCTCATCCCCTATCTGTATGGCTAATTTACTACTAGTCATCATCATCATCATCATCAGTGCATACTTTCACTTATCCCATACAAGGGCCCTGACTCAAAGATGTACACTCATGCATATGCATATGTTGATCCAGTACAGAGCAGATATGCAATAATATGCTAATGCTGCCGGCTGGAAATGTACTGAGATGCCCCAGTACTGAGAGTGCCCCTGTGTGTCAGTCCAACAACTGAGTAATGCTGTTTGGGGGTAATTGTATTTCTGCTATTGATTATTTCAGAAAATGGATATTTGACTTTGGAGCAAAACTCAATTGTGATGTGTGGCAGTTTGATACCCCCCAATAACATGCAGTTTAGATGCAGACATATTTAGTTTACGCAGAGGCCAAGTAAAACTGAATATAATAAAACATTTGCTTTTACACTGGATTAGTTTGGGTAAAGGAAAAAAACAATCTTCCTGTGCTCTGTTAGTACCAGCAGTGGCTCCTACTTAGATTTAGTAGGGGAACTGCCGCTGCCAGGAGAGCAGGCGAGCATAGCCGAGCTCTGTCAGCCAGGTCCCGGCACCTGCGCAATGGATCTGGCAGGTGCCGGGATCGGCGTACGGGCAGACACCTCAGTGCGACTGCGCATGTGCCAACCAACGGCTTCTATGGACTGCATTGGCTGCAGCCCATAGAAGCTGATTGGGCTGCAGCCAATGTTTCCTCCCTCTGGGACTGTCAGACTGGGCTGCGATAAAAGTCCCAGAGGGAGGAAACACCTCCCAATGGGACTGCCTTGTGTGTCTGTGACTGACAGGTTGGACTTCCAATAGGACGTCACTGCCAGTCACTGTGAAGCCAGTGCAGTTACGGACTGCATGTGACTCACTAACCGTAAGAGGGGTTGCGGATTTTACCTGGGGGGGCTGCATAGGTAAAATCCACCACTGCAAGTACTATAGGAAATAAACTGCGCTACTTACTTAATTGATTGTGTCCCTTACTATTAAAAATATTAAACTAGAGCTGATGTGGGACATGTATGTTACAGACTTCTTTTGATGGAATTTTTTTTTATTATTACTTGCAGATGGTAATATCAATTTTTTGCCTTTATACTTTACTACTTGTATTTACACACTTACAAATCACAATAGATACATTATGTACAAATGTACTGCAAATTACTCAAAATAGACGTTTAGATGCTGAAATACATATACTGGCTATCACTTTTCGATCAATAAGGGAAGTTGTAATATTCAACATTGTAACAGAATAAAAGCCTCCTATACTTTTCTTATGTCCACTAATAGCCCCCTAAATTGTCTGTATGGCCACTTGACATTATATTTAAATCTTTTTGGGGATTCTGGATGCTTTCCCCACTCTTTCATATACTTCACATAGATGTGATGCACACAGTAGAGTTCTTGAGTGATACAGTGCATCCGGAAAGTATTCACAGCGCTTCACTCTTTCCACAGTTTATGTATTTACGTACAATATAGGGTTCATGTGGCCATTATACACAGATGCAGCAGTATATACTGCTGGAAATTTGGAGATGTTTTGATCAAAGATGTGCAGATAAGACAGGCACCTGTCAGACTTTTTTACTCGAGTTTTGACTATAAAAAAGATTAGACTAATACAAAGAAGAAATTTCCAATATAGCCTTTGTACTTTTCATATACAGTACCTTATATAGTCAGTATATACGTTCATATGACGAAAGGCTCTGCCTCACCCCACCGCATGTCACTGGTAAATAGTACCACTCACACCATCTCTCTGCGCCCCTGGTTCTGAGGGCAGCACATATGCAGTAGCATGACCCTCCTCAGAAGTAGAAAGTAACATGATTGCATGGAAAAAAAAGTTGGAGAGGGTAAAAAAAGGACAGCAGTGGGGGAGAGAATGAGGGAGATGGGGAAAGAGAGATGGGGAGTGGAGAGAATGAGGGAGATGGGGAAAGAGAGATGGGGAGTGGAGAGAATGAGGGAGATGGGGAAAGAGAGATGGGGAGTGGAGAGGATGAGGGAGATGGGGAAAGAGAGATGGGGAGTGGAGAGAATGAGGGAGATGGGGAAAGGGAGATGGGGAGTGGAGAGAATGAGGGAGATGGGGAAAGGGAGATGGGGAGTGGAGAGAATGAGGGAGATGGGGAGGGGGGAGTTGGCTGTATGGTAAGCGGTTACAATACTGCTACTCAGGATCCCCGCGGTCACAATGCGAACGCCGGAATCCTGACTAGCGGTGAAATCCTGCCACCAGAATACCAGCGCCACGGGCGATTCTTCCTATGTCGGTGTTCACGACACCCATAGAGGGAGAAGATAACCTGTGGTGAATGCAGCGAGCCCGCAAGGGGCTTTCTAAAGATCGCCCCGCTGCCGGCATACTGGTGGCCAGGATGCCGCTGTCAGTATACTGACGGTCGTCATCCCGGCTGCTGGTAATTCACACTGAATCCTGTTCAACAGGGGGATAGATAGATATGGGGGAATAGGGAGAAAGACAAGAAAAAAAGTGTGTAGGAAGAGAGACGTTGAATAAGGGTGAGGGGGGAGAAGACTGAATAAGAGAGGGGGAACAACGAAAGAGGTGAGGTGAGAGGTGGAGCGAAGAGGAAATATAAATACCAGGCAGCTGGGAATACTGGTCCAAAATACTAGTCTAAATATATACAGTGGCTATAAAAGGTATTCAGCCAGCAGATTTTAAAGGGCTGCATAATAAATGTTACCCCTTCTAAACACTAATTCAGTTGTAACCAGAAATGTAGCTTTAAAATTACCCTCAACTTGCATACCTTGCTTTTAAACTCTAAAAAGGTGATGGCTCAAACAGGCTAATAGACCAGTGGAAACATCTTATTCTCAAGTTATTCTGATTTTGCCTACTTTCCAGGACCTCAATCAGAGATAGATGTAAATGCAGTCCAGTTGTGTCTGGAGGGACTGGACTTGTGGGTGCTAAAATCATGGTGCTAGTTGCAAACTGATGATTATGGCTGCTGAAGGTCACATCTGTATACCTACCAACTGTCCCGATTTTTTCGGGACAGTCCCGTTTTTATGGGACTGTCCCGCTGTCCCACCCACGGGCGACAGTGTTCCGTGGTGGTGGTGGTGGAGGAGTTGGGAGCCTCCTGTCACTGCTGCTCTGCTTAGCAGAACAGCAGAGAATAGCCGCTGTGAGCATGCGCACAACGTCTATTCACTGGAGACAGAGGAAGAGAGTGCATGGCCAGCAGCTCACAGAGCGCTGGGCATGCCCCCTCAGTGATGAAAATTGGGGCGTGGCTTGTGATAGCGGGGCATATGCAAAGCCACACCCCTTTTCCCATAGGCCATGCCCCCATTTCATGCGGGAGCGCGCTACGTGCGTACAGGTGTCTCTCTCCCTCCCTTTAAAATGTTGGTAAGTATGCATCTGATAGGACAAATGAGTCTAAGGCTGGGTACACACTATTCAATGTTTGGCAGATGCGATATCGCAAACAATATATCAGTGCATACACACTGTACGATGTATCGTCTGTGAACGCATCCACCCACATCCTGGAGCATGCAGGCCTCTCAGCTATCTTCTGATCTCAAGTGCAGAACAAAAGCTATCTGACGACGTATATGATCCGTGGGAGCACACATCATATACAATATCTCCCGTACACACTGTCCGATGTGAACGATATATGAGTATGTCTCCTACTCTGTGTGGGAAGGAAATGGCTACCCATATGTTTCTTAGGGGCAGATGTATTAACCTGGAGAAGGCATAAGGAAGTGATAAACCAGTGATAAGTGCAAGGTGATAAACGCACTAGTCAGTTAGCTCCTGTCAATTTACATATTGGAGCTGATTGGCTTTGTGTTTATCACCTTGCACTTATCACTGGTTTATCCCTTCCTTATGCCTTCTCCAGGTTAATACATCTGCCCCACAGTGTTGACCAGTTGAGTCCCTTACCTTTGGTCTTAAAGGGGTTGAAACTGACCACCTGAGCAACATCGTGTAAAGAAGTGTACCGGAAGAAAAAACAATACAGACTAGTGCTTGTGCACAAGCCTCTGGCTTCTAGGGACAGCTTCAGCTGTAGCCCCTAGTAGCACATTACTGCTGGCAGTGAAACTCCCCCCCTCCCTCCCCGACTCCCCCTTTCTCCCCCACGTCTTCCAAGTACTGTATCAGCTGCAGCCACTAAAAGCATTAACGCTGGCAGCAAACCCCCCACCTTTTCTCTCCTGCGACTTTTAGAGGCTGCATCGGCTGCAGCCCCTAGCAGCATATAAAAATTGGCAAAGGAAGGGGAGTGGCTTCCTATTGGAAGCACTATCTGCCGATCGCAGTCCAGACTGCCTGTCCAGCATGTGATTAGCAGATAGTGCTGCCAGTGGTAAGCCACTACAATTACAGGGTGATCACTGATGGCAGATTTTTACTGGGGTGCTGCAGTTATTAGGTGAAATCCACCACTGGTGTGGACTTTAAAAATAAAATTTGACAGTACATATGAATATTGTTTGATTAGCAGCTTGTATACTCTAAGCGAACTGGATATCTGCATTATTTGCTCCTGTTACTTGCAAGAGGAGGGAGACACATTTTATTATCTATGGAATGTTGTTTCCATTTCGCATCTTTGACCAACTCACAAAAAGTAGCTAAATTACATTTATAGAAAACTCTGAATAAGGTCGACAATCTCTAATTTCATATTTGCAAATGGGAATACTAGTGACTCACCATCCTCTTTAAATTGACGCTACATACTCATACCTCCCAACATGACCCTCTCCAGGAGGGACAGAATTCTCTGCTCCTGGACTTCCCTCTTAATTTATAATTGTCATCACCTATAGTGAAACACCTTTCTTATCCATTAACCTGTTCAACACAGGTTCCACCAATCTTCAATTAAGAGAAAAGTCCAGAAGCAGAGCATTGTGTCCCTCCTGGAGAGGGTCATGTTGGGAGGTACTGTATGTATAATCTATAATGTTCCTGAAAATTAAATGTGAGATCACGGTCTTCAGTAGGAAAAGAAATTCCTAAGAGGTTTTTGGACACCCTAGCTCAGAAGAGGTGGAGCAAGAATAGAGATGACTTTTTCCATACAAAAGGTGAACCATAAATAATTCCCATATTTCAGCTTTCCCAGTAAGCCTTGCAGCTCTGTGACAAAATGGCTCCAATCTGTAAACTTGTCCTATATCAAATATATTTACTTTTTTCAAAGCTATAATCTTTAATAGTGCAGTGGGAGCAGAGCTGGTCATAGGCATAGGCAAACTAGGCAATTGCCTAGGGCATTTGAGATGCCTAGGGGCATCAGCAGCTTCTGCTGATTAAAATGATATGCGGCATGCCTATATTCTGTGTGTAGCATTTCTTATGCAGATACAGCCACAGTCGCACACAGTATATAGACATGCTGCATATCATTTTAATCAGCAGAAGCTACTTGTGCATCCTAGCCACATAGCAATGCAAATAAGCTGCATTTTCATAAAAAAAGGTATGCCCGATGTAAGCATTGAGGCAAGATTTATGAGGACACATCTGTATCCAAGCAGAGGCAGAGGTCACAGTGTTAGTGGCAGTGTGATTGCTGTGTGCATGTGAGTGAGTTGGTTGTGCAGGAGTGCTTGGAATATGTGTAAGGAGCATTGTGTGTGTCATGTAAAAATGCATTAATAATGTGCAACATATGTGTAAGGGGCACTATGTGTGTCATTATGTGTATAAGGGCATTAATAATGTGCGGCATATGTGTAACAGGGTACTACTATATGTGTGTCATTATGTGTATAGGCGCACTAATAATGTGCAGCAAATGTGTAGGGGGCACTATGTGTGTCATTTTGTGTATAAGGGCATTAATAATGTGCAGCATATGTGTAAGGGACATTATGTGTAAAAGGGCATTAATAAAGGTTGTCATAATGTGTAAGGTGGCGCTTTATGTTTATAAGGACATTAATAATGTGTCTCATATGTGTAAGGGGCATTACTGTGTGGAATTATGTGTATAAATGCATTAGTAATGTGTGGCATTATGTGTATAAGGTGCTCTACTATGTGGCGTTGCGTATAGAAAGGGCACTTCTGTGTCGTCTAATGTGAATAATGAGCAATAGGGTGTGGTGTAATGTGAATAAGGAGCAATTCAGTGTGATGTAATGTGAATAAGGGGCTCTACTGTGAGGAGTAATGTTTATAAGGTAAAGTGATACTACTGTGGAATGTAATATGAATTATGGACACTATCGCATGATCAAATGTGAATAAAGTTGCAGTACTGTGTGGCGTAATTGGAATTGGGGTTACTATTGTGTGGCCATGCCCCTTGCCAGCAAAAACACACCCCTTTTTGGGCTGTGCGCAAAATGTGCAAACTGTTCCTATTTAAAATATAGGGGGTACAAACACCAAAATAAGGACTGCTATGGGTCAGGGTTATGGTGCTGGGAAAGAGGTGCAAGGTCAGAGGCGGAACCAGCGGGTGGTGCTAGGGGGCACCAGCCAAAATCTTGCCTAGGGCATCATATTGGCTAGGGCCGGCTCTGAGTGGGAGAGGGGAAGTACTGTATGCTTGACATCATTTAACTTGTTTTTCAGTGGTATCAGAGCACCTGCTGTAGTTTTTTTTTTTACCTTGCAGCAATAGTTATGCTTAATCCACTTTTAAATGGATTGAACAACATGTTGCTAATTAGTTTACTAGACTTGTAGCCGTAGCTAATCAGACCACTGAAATGCTCAAACATGAAAATAAGAGCAAACCACAATTCAAATAGAAACACAACATACCTCCCAACATGACCGCCTCCAGGAGGGACAGAATGATCTGCTCCTGGACTGCCTTCTTAATTTATGATTGTCCTCACCTGTGGTGAAACACCTTTCTTATCCATTAACCTGTTCAACACAGGTGCAGACAATCATACATTACGAAAAAAATCCAGAAGTACAGCATTTTTTCCCTTCTGTAGAGGATTACGTTGGGAGGTATGACACAGTGAGGCTTATGTAGTGCTAGATACATTTGTTCTCCAATGCAAGAAAAGATGCATGCATAAAAAGTGCATCTACATCAGGGGTCAGGGAACTTTTTTTACCTTTTACCCCAAAATATATTTAGATACGCTGACGTTACCCCTTGATTTGAAAGGAAGGAAATCATATATTATTGTGCATATGTACTGGTTATCACTGTTTATATGGCATTTCTGAGATACTGTGCATATAGCTACACATATATACTGTGTGTATATATATATATATATATATATATAAAAAATATTTGCGCCAATTATTTTTTGGCAATGAATGAGCTAATTAACACTTTCTCCCCAAAACACCAGAATGAATGTAAGAAAGATGGATGAGGGGGGAAGGGGGGCACTACTTTTAGGAGACAGATGGTCACATCCTCACCTCAGTAATGTCAATGGAAATTTCCCACTGTTATGTGGGCCACTGTCTGATCCTGTGGAACTCCGTCAGCGGTCAGCCACAGAACGCTTCAAGTTCTGTGTGTGGGTTGGACAGCGCAGGACAGTAGGGCGTGTAGGAGCGCGGTGTGACATCAGTATGTCACACCGCGGCCAGGAACACAGCACAGGATGGCCAGGAGCACAGCGCGGGGCGGGCAGGAGGGAGCGCGGTGTGACGTCAGCACGTCACATCGCGAGCCAGCCGCTGCTGTGTTTCGGCAGCGCGGCCATCCATTACCCTCAGGAATTTCATTTTTACCCTATTTGGGGTAATTTACCCCTGTTCCCTGACCACTGATCTACTTGTTTAGTCAAGCCCAGCTCTACATCACTAGCATATGCAATAACAAGTGTGTATACTAAAATGAGACAATTGAGTATAGCTATGGCCAGGACTGTTTCTAGTCAATTTGGCTCCCAATGCGAGCATTACAAAAAAAAAGTAGAGTACTAGGGAAGAGGGGGAGCAGAACGCAGACACAAAGTGCCACAGCGGGCGCCCCGAGAGATCACATAGCTCGCTCGCCACAAGAAACGGCACTGGCTGTGGCTTAGTATCGTTAATAATGCAAAATATACATTATCCTCTTTGTAAACAATATAATATTACAGAATAGTTTATGCAGAGTAGTGTTTTGATACTTAGTAGTCATTAAGTGAGAAAGTCACAGTTACCATATAAAATATAATTAAATACAAAATAAAATATACAGTATTACAAATTAATGTAATACACTTAAATATTAATATCTGTTGGTTCCCCTTTAAAAATCAACTCTTTATTGTCTCATTTGAAATATAAATTCAAGTAGATGAAATGAAGTAATATCAGCTAGACTCAGAGCATAGGTTCTCAAACTCTGTCCTCAGGACCCCAAATAGTTAATTTTTTCCAGGTTTCCTCACAGAATCACAAATGAAATAAATAGATCCACCTGTGGATGTTTTACAATGTGTCAGTGAGTCATAAATACAGCTGTGCACTTGCTGGATGACCGGCAAAACGTGAACTGTGTGGGGTCCTGAGGACCGAGTTTGAGAACCACTGAGCTAGAGGGATCAATACACTATCAAACAGGCAGATAGGGCTAGATAGTGCTTTTGACTGTCCTCCTCATTGTGTCTTGTTGCACCAGGCATTCCCAAGCACGATCCTCAAGGCACACCAACAGTGCAGGTTTTAGTGATATCCAGGTTTCAGCACAGGTGGCTAAATCAAAATAACTGAGGTACTAATTACGTCACCTGTGCTGAAACATGGATATCATTAAAACTGGACTGTTAAGGGCCCCATACACTTATGTGACCACATGTCGCAGGCGATCACCCCAACAGCCTCCCGGGGACCAGGATCGCCCAAGATACATTGTATGCTGTCCTTTTGCATACGATGTATCTTGGGTGATCCTGGGCGATCCCAGCCATGCCCCCAGGTCGGACCTGATTGAATGTGCAGCACATTCAATCTGGAGGATCCGATCTGATGCTCATAGGAACGCGCATCGGAAACACCTAAAAAATGCCCGAATGGCCGAAATCGGATGAAATCGGGCATTATCGCTCTAGTGTAGTTGGGAATGCCTGTGTTGTACTTATCCTCCAGCAACCGCATACACATGTGCCTGGGTATATAAAATACTATATAATAAAATGCTAACGCTGCTCCTCACCATTATAGGGGTATTCAAGTGCTTTGTGCACGAGTGGCCAATAGATGACGCCAGACGGAGCAATTTAAGTGTTGCTCTGGGTGCGCACAGCCACTGGTGATAATATTACTGTTACATTGTTCTGTCATTTTGACGGACTGGTAAAAAGAATGCTATAATTCATAGCAAACAATTTGCAATTGTATATTCAAATTGATTAGACTAATAAAAGCAAATGTATGTCTTATTAGTATCTATTTGTGATATACCACGTTAATCTTTTTTTCTCTGGCTGGGTCCACAGGATTATCCACAGGATAACATTGGGATATTGTCGAGCGACAGCGAAAATGGCACCAACACGGTCACGAGCTTTCTGGCCTCCCAGGATGCATTGGGGCCTCCACTATATAGTCCCGCCCACTGACTCAGTCAGATCAGTTTTTTGCTTGGTGCGGCAGGAAGCCGCATGGTCACAGGGCTGCTGTGAAAGCAGCCTCAAGTTTTCATTACTTTATTTTTATAGACTTACTGTTTTGGTTTGACCGACTTCTCTTAACAGCGTCTTAAACGTGTATTAGAAAGAGTCGCTCCAACAACTCCCCACCGGGTCGCAACAACGCTTACCTTCGCGGTACAGTGCGGTCTCGACGGGCGTCTGTGTCGGATGTTCTAGCAGGTCCAGCAGACGTTACCAGGCTGTGGCCGGAGCATGGGGAGACAGTGAGTATATGGACTTCCTCTTACTAGAGGGGTCAGGACACAGCTATGCTGATTTGGTGGAGACTACAAACAGCGTGTTGATGCGCCGAACAACTCGAGTGTGACAGCGCTACGCTCCGGGGATCATAGGCGCCAGGACTAGGTGAGGCCGCGATCCTGGGAGTTTAAGTCAACAGGGGGTTTCAGACGCTCTCCTGGCCGTCCCTCCTCCGAGTTCATGGCCAGTTCCCGCGGGTCTCTCGTTTCATGAACTGAATGACCTCACTTCCGGCTCAGACGCTACCACGAGGGTACTCGGTCGCAGCTTAGACGCTGCGGTTGTGTACACTGGATATAAACCCGCCCAGACCGAGTCGCAGGCCTTTAGTGTCTGCATGCACGTGGAGTCGCTCAGCGTCCGTGTCCGTTGGTGAGCGTCCGTGTCCGTTATCAGTTACCAAGAGCGGCAGTGTACACCAGTAGCGTCTGAATCCACTCAGCGTCTTTCGAGCGTCTTTGCTTGGATATGGAAGTGTGGTGAGTCTCCCTGTATCCCGCTCCCTGGAGGCAGGGTATACAGTACTAAAAATTCCTTCTACTTCTTAGTGTGCACTGTTAATTTTTAGTACCTGTTGCATATGAGTACAATTTTCCTACTTATGTATAAGTTATTATGGAGGTTGTATTCTCATATGACAATGTCTAATGCTTTAACATGTGACTGACTGCTAGTATGTGTGCTGACTTTTCTGTGTAATGTCAGTCCTGTTCTGACCCTCAAATCAGGTGCACTGTGGTCAGATTGATTTCACCTCTATATACTGATTATAGGGTGTGGTTCAGTCACAAAATTGTGTAGTCAATATCAGAAAAATGTCTGTGAGCGGCAAAAGTGATGAGGAGAATTTGTCAAGCACTCCTACAGCCCTAACATGCTTATCTTGTAAGTCAGGGGTAATTGATATGATTCAATTGGTCACTTATGAGGGTTTGTGTGCAAACTGTTTCGCTTTTCAACGAAGTAAAAAACAGGAGTTAGTTCAACCTCCAGTAGAGCCACCATGGAATATGTTCGCAAAGACTCTGTCTTCAATAGCGGACAGGTTAGCTCCAGTAGCACCACCTCAAGGGTTAGGTTACACTATGAACCCATACATGCAGCTCCCTTCCTATGGTTTGGTTCCAGTAGCCTCTACAAGCAACCAAGGGGTAGGTAAGACTAAGACAGATACGTCTGTATGGCAGACTACACAAGAGGATACATCGGATGATGATGCGGAAACAATAGATTCAACTCCGTATGATGATCAGTCGCAGAGCTTTAGTTCAGATGATGTAGCTGAACTCATTAATGCAGTAAAGGCTGTGCTTTCTCTGGAAGAACCAGCCAAGACAGCGTTAAAAGCAAAAGCACCTGTATTCAAACGAACAAAGTCAGTGAAAGCTAAATTTCCAGCGTCAGAGGAGTTGACGGAAATGATGGATGAGTCTTGGGCAGCGCCCGGTAAAAAGTATAAGATTCCTAGGAGATGGGATTCTTATTATCCATTTCCTGCTGGAGATTGTTCGAAGAGAGAAGTTCCTCCAAAAGTAGATGCACATGTTCTGCGACTAGTGCACAAATCTGCTTTGCCACTGTCATCTACCTCTTTGAATGATGTCACAGACAGGAGGGTAGAGAGCCTATTGAAAAATATTTTTTCTCTTGTGGGTGCAGTGGTAAGACCTGCTATGGCTTCGGCCTGGGTAGCAAAGGCAATGGGCGAATGGATAGAGGAACTAGAGAATGACATCCCCTCTCCTACTAGGGAGCAAGAGGATCGTCTTTGCCGTTTAAGACAATCTGCCCAGTATTTAGAAGAAGCAGCCATTGATGTAGGCACTGTTGCTTCTAAAGCTTCAGCCCTGGCAGTAGTCGCTCGCAGAGCAGTCTGGCTACGGACCTGGAAGGCAGATGCGGAGTCCAAGAAGGAATTGGAAGCATTGCCTTTCGTGGGTAATATATTATTTGGAAAACCTTTATCGGATATCCTAGAGTCAGAGGCTGAATCGAAGAAGGTCAGATTTCCGGCTACCTACAACCCTAAGTCCAAGGGTTTAAAATTTCGCTCATTTCGCTGACAAAGCAAAGCGAAAGGTAAAGAGGAGCCTAAACAACCCCAGTTTAAATCCAGGGGTAGGAAGCAGTGGGCTAGCAAAAAGCCAGCTTCCAAACCTGAACAAAAGCCCTCAGCCTGAAGAGACGGGCCGACTCCTGCAATTTGCACCCACATGGCAACAGTCAACAACAGATACCTGGGTGCAGAAGGTAGTATCTCAGGGGTATGGGTTCCCATTCAGGAGGCAGCCTCCTCAAAGGTTTTTTTGCACCAGCCCGTCTCGTATAGAGTCGAAGGCCAATGCCCTGCAAGAAGCAGTCCAAAATTACTGCAGTCAGGTGTGATTGTCCCAGTACCTCCATCACAAAAGGGACAGGGGTATTACTCCAATCTGTTTCTAATCCAGAAACCAAATGGGTCATATCGACCAATTTTAAATCTGAAGATGTTGAACAATTACATATGGATCCCGAAGTTCCACATGGAGACGTTACGCTCCATAATGTTGGCTATGGAACCGGGAGACTATATGGTATCTCTGGATGTGCGGGATGCTCACCTACATGTGCCTATAGCACTATCACATCAGTGTTACCTCAGGTTTGCCATCCTCAAGGAACACTTCCAGTTCCAAGCTCTGCCCTTCGGGCTAGCTACAGCACCCAGGGTGTTTACCAAGATCATGGTGGTTATGGCAGCTTGTCTGCGCAAACAAGGGATAAGGATATTCCCATACCTAGACGACCTATTAATCTTAGCACAGTCGCAAGATTTACTGTTGAGCCATCTCCAACAGACGATAGTTTGTTTACAGAGACACGGGTGGCTCATAAATTGGGAGAAGTCGTCCCTGAATCCATCACAGCGGATGGTTCATTTGGGAGCCATATTGGATTCAGACCTACAGAGAGTTCTCTTACCAGAGAAGAAAATAGTCAAGGTGCAGGTCATGGCTCAGGAAGCGTTGCAAGCCCAGACAATGTCAGTCCATGCAGCAATGCGACTGTTGGGTCAGATGGTATCAACGTTCGACATGGTGGAATATGCGCAATTCCACTCCAGACCATTGCAGCATCTCATTTTGACAAAATGGAACGGAAATCATCAAACAATAAAGAAGCAGATGATAAAGATTCCAGTAAATGTAAAAAGGTCTCTAGCATGGTGGCTACAGACAGACCATTTAAACAAGGGGAGACCCTTTTGGATAAAAGAGTGGCAAGTCCTGACGACAGATGCCAGCCTGCAAGGTTGGGGGGCGGTACTCGGAAGCCTATGGTTCCAGGGAAAATGGACCGCAAGGGAAAGTCGCCTGCCGATAAATCTGTTAGAAATAAGAGCCATTTACTTGGCCCTAGTTCAGGCAAAGGACAATCTACAAGGAAGACCAGTCCAGATCCGCTCAGACAATGCGACGGCAGTAGCATGCCTAAATCATCAAGGAGGGACTCACAGCAAGAGTCTGATGGAGGAAGTAACTCCCATTCTAAAGTGGGCAGAACTCCATCTCCCAGCATTGTCAGCAGTATTTGTCCCGGGTGTACTAAATTGGGAAGCGGATTTTCTCAGTCGGCACACCATTCAGGAAACCGAATGGGCACTGCACCCAGAAGTGTTCAGACACTGGTGAACAGATGGGGTCTACCGGAGATAGACCTTATGGCGTCTCGTCTAAACAACAAAGTTCCGAGGTACGGATCAAGAACAAGGGACCCAGGAGCAGTCCTGGTAGACGCACTGTCAGTAGAATGGAGGTTTCAGCTGGCATATCTGTTCCCTCCAATATCTCTGTTACCCAGAGTAGTGAGAAAGATAAAACAGGCAAAAGGAGCAATCATTCTAATAGCTCCAGCCTGGCCAAGAAGGCATTGGTACACAGATCTGTGGAGAATGTCCGTGGAAGCACCGATACTGCTCCCTCAACGTCCAGATCTGTTAATGCAGGGTCCTTGTTGTCACAGTCATCTGGATCGCCTGTCTTTGACGGCGTGGCTGTTGAAACCTCTATCTTAGAGGCTAAAGGATTTTCAAAGCAAGTAATCCAAACCATGCTTAGAGCAAGAAAGCCTTCTTCGGACCGTGTATATCATAGAATATGGCAAGCCTATATTCATTGGTGTTCTGGAAAAAATTACAATCCAAGAGCCTTTAAAGTAGCTAGAATTTTGGATTTTCTGCAGGCAGGATTGGATAAGGGGTTGAAGGTTGCTTCCTTGAGGGTGCAAGTCTCAGCGTTGACTGTATGGTTTCAGCAGAAGATTGCTGACCTACAGGATGTACGTACGTTTTTCCAAGGAGTAGTACATATTCAACCTCCATTTGTTCCTCCTGCAGCTCCCTGAGATTTGAATTTAGTTCTTAAATTTCTCCAGGGTCCTTTGTTTGAACCACTTGAGAGAGCGGATCTTAAGTGGTTAACGATTAAAGTTCTTTTTTTACTGGCAATGGCGTCAGCCAGAAGAGTGTCAGATTTAGGAGCATTATCATGTAAGTCTCCTTTCCTAAGTTTTTTTCCAGACAGAGCAGTTCTCAGAACGAGATCTAGTTATCTTCCAAAGGTGGTGTCAAAGTTTCACCTGAATGAAGAGATTGTAGTCCCAGCTTTTCAGGTATCGGGACTATCTGCGGGAGAAGCGTCACTGGACGTGGTCCGGTCTTTAAAAATCTATATAGATCGTACTAGTGCCATCAGGAAAACAGATTCCCTCTTCATCCTCTACGGATTCCATAGGAGAGGTTGGCCTGCTAGTAAACAGACGCTGGCGAGATGGCTCCGAGTGGTAATATCTGAAGCTTATTCTCATGCAGATCTCCCTATTCCGGCTAATGTCTCTGCACACTCTACACGTAAGGTAGGTCCTTCTTGGGCAGCACAACAGGGTGCATCAGCAGAACAGATATGTAAGGCAGCCACATGGTCTTCCATAAACACATTCATCAGACATTATGCCTTGGATACTTTTGCCTCTCATGACGCAGACTTCGGGCGAAAGGTCTTCCTGTGCAATCAGGAGCGTCCCCACCACTAAAATGGCTTTGGGAATCCCAATGTTATCCTGTGGATAATCCTGTGGACCCAGCCAGAGAAATGGACGTTATGGTAAGAACTTACCGTTGATAACGTGATTTCTCTTATGTCCACAGGTATCCACAGGGATCCACAGGGATCCCACCCGGACGCATCTGATTTGAGGATCTAGACAAACACTAAAAACCTCTTCCTTCTTGTATGGAAGGGTGTGCATGTGTGTTCTTATCGCCTGTACAGGTCTCTACCTAATGTTCCTGCCTATAATCGCTGTGGAAAGAACTGATCTGACTGAGTCAGTGGGCGGGACTATATAGTGGAGGCCCCAATGCATCCTGGGAGGCCAGAAAGCCCGTGACCGTGTTGGTGCCATTTTCGCTGTCGCTCGACAATATCCCAATGTTATCCTGTGGATACCTGTGGACATAAGAGAAATCACGTTATCAACGGTAAGTTCTTACCATAACGTCCATTTTTGTAATCACTAAGTAAAATGATAGTCTTTATCACTACAGATGTCCTGCGCTTTACCCGAAGCTCTACAGGAGCTAGGAAAGCTGCCTTCCTGTGTGATTATCCCTCTTTTGTAATCATCCCTTTTGCTGCCATTATGTCAGACTTTCTTTTTTATCCCATTTCCATCT